>NC_056054.1:191436908-192061908 GCF_016772045.2 Ovis aries | reverse complement strand
CACCATACCTTTACTCTTATTTTCAACTCTCCAGAAAGATTTGTAACCCTTACCTTGGTCACAATACATCAATAAATCAGGGTTATGGACCACAGTAAAAGTTTCTCCATCTTTAATATGTGGCCGATGATAGCGATAGTGCACAGGCAAAAAAGCTTGGAAACAATCAATGCACTGTGAATCTTGTCTAGCATAAATGAGAACTTCAGATTCCTTGGACAAATAGTTGGGAGCCTCTATATTAAAATTTTCTGAAACCATCACTGCCTGTCAAAAAGAATACAAATATTAGTCCAGAAGAAATGAATGAGGAAGATGTAAAAAACAAAAACCAGAAGACTGCTATATAGATGAACAAAAATGTCAAACACACCACCCCTTATAAACAATTTTCATTCCTCTTCCATCCTCAGTTTTAAGTAGAAAACACAAGCTGTGATCTGTGTTTAATAGAAGCTTACTAAAAGTAAACTGAAGAAATTATACTCTGAGGTGTGAAATTTCCTCATAATAAAAATTTCTATGTAATTTCCTTATAACCTTTGCTTTGGTAACAAAACAGGTACCAAGAAAAGAAACTTCAGGAATAAATACAGCATTATTCAATTAGCATGATAACTATGATAAAAACACCTAACCCAGTATTGGGTTAAAATGATAGGTATCACTCTGGTAATTTCCTGTTCTTCAAAGAAGCAAGTAAGATGGTGGCGAGTAAGACAGAGCACTGCGGGCAGGAAGTCAAAGCAAAGTCAGCACTCTTTTTTGGATACAAAGAGTTAATGGAAAAAATGGTAACGATTCTTTAAAAAAATAATATGGTAAGAAAACATTTTAAAATAAGTGTTTTATGCCAAAAGTAAAAATGCACACGTGGCAGAAATCAGTCTTACATTGTAAATGTATCCATATATACATATTTATTTATGAAACCACACACACACACGCATATGAACATTATATACATAATATGTGTGCATGTGTATGCATACACACATGCAACTTTTCTTCAGATTCACTTACATAAGGAGAAAAAACCAGCATTAATTTCTACCCACCAGAGCTGGCATCCTAATTCTTCTGTTTGACAATGACACCAAATGCTGTATTTTCACATGTTGTTTCTTCCCTGTTCATCACAGGAGTAATAGAACTTACTAGCAAAGGTCAAAGAATTATAATCTTATGACTCATAAGGAACTTGAGAAGTGATCAGTTTAAACCACTGTTCCAATGAGAGTATTTTTCAAAGATCCAGCTACTGTTTTAATGCTTTCAATGATTGGAAGGAAGTTCATTATTTTAAGTCATCTCATTTAATGTGCTATTAGATTTATTCCCTTTTTATTAGTAGAAACTTGATTCTCTAACCCATAACAATTCACCAACTGCCCATGCTTACAATATTTGCAAAAAATATGTTATTTGTTTTACTAAGGGTCCCTCATAACTTAGAAGGCAACCACCTTCCTCTATATGTTTTCTCCTCCCCAAAGAAATATGTAGTTTTCTTGGTCTCATCAAGACATGGTTTTCCAAACCATTCATCCTATCAGTTGCCTTTTGAAATACTCAGAGAAAATAGTAGCAATACTATCTTCTTTAGCAAAAATTACATTTTTTCCTAGTTTCTAGGTTTAAAAATTGCATTAACTTTTTAGCAGCCTAATTTCAGTGTGACATATATATATATACAATTTTTAAAAACTAATAGACTTCATTTTTTAGAGCAATTTTAGGTACAGAAAAACCAAACACAGTCACAGTTTTCTCTATTATTAAAATCAGTTTGGTACATTTGTTACAATTCATTAAGCCAATACTGATACATTATTATTAACTACAGTCTATAGTTTAAGTCAGTGTTCACTCTTTATGTTGTATAGCCTATGGATTTTGACTAATATAAAATGACACGTATCATACTGAATAGTTTCAATGACCCAGTGCTCTGCCTATTCATCCTTATATTTTTCATTTGAACTTTTTACAGAAAACTTTTAAGGAACTCCCACCCAATTTTTTCAAGTAATTGACTTTTCACTAATTAAATCCAGGGACTTATATTTATCTCTATTATATTTTATCTTTTTGGCTATTGTCCATTTTTTCCAGGCTGTTGAGATTTAACTGAAATCCCAATCTGTCAACCATTTATGTAACATTTATGAACTTGATAACCATATCTTCTGTATTTTTATCTAAGTATAAAAATGTTGACCAAGAAGATTACAACAGCAAATCCCTAAGAACTTTCACTAGAGACCTTCTGCTAGAAGTTTATCAATGCACTCTCTTTGCATACAACTAGATATAAATCAAAATAACACATATTTTCTATCTTGTCAACAAAGATGTATAGAATGACCCGGTAATAATAAAGGTAACTTTCTTTGAGTACCAGTTAAGCTCAGTGGTTTATATACATTCGCTTCTTTAATTTCCACAACATTCCTACAGGTAGGAACTCTTCAGTTCAGTTCAGTTCAGTCGCTCAGTTGTGTCTGACTCTTTGCGACCCCATGAATCGCAGGACGCCAGGCCTCCCTGTCCATCACCAGCTCCCGGAGTTCACTCAGACTCACGTCTATCGAGTCCGTGATGCCATCCAGCCATCTCATCCTCGTTCCTCCCCTTCGCCTCCTGCCCCCAATCCCTCCCAGCATCAGTCTTTTCCAATGAGTCAACTCTTCGCATGAGGTAGCCAAAGTACTGGAGTTTCAGCTTTACCATCATTCCTTCCAGAGTAATCCCAGGGCTGATCTCCTTCAGAATGGACTGGTTGGATCTCCTTGCAGTCCAAGGGACTCTCAAGAGTCTTCTCCAACACCACAGTTCAAAAGCATCAATTCTTCGATGCTCAGCCTTCTTCACAGTCCAACTCTCACATCCATACATGACCACTGGAAAAACCATAGTCTTGACTAGACGGACCTTAGTCGGCAAAGTGATGTCTCTGCTTTTGAATATACTATCTAGGTTGGTAATAACTTTTCTTCCAAGGAGTAAGCGTCTTTTAACTTCACGGCTGCAGTCACCATCTGCAGTGATTTTGGAGCCCTCCAAAATAAAGTCTGACCCTGTTTCCACTGTTTCAGGCCTGTTATCTAAATGTGTAAACAAAGTATCAGGGTGGATAAACAATATAGTAGCTAGTAAGAAGAGGGGACAAGATTCAAAGCCAGGTCAAAGAGATTGCCCTATTCAGTTAGGTTAAATAAGACAGCCAATATTTATCTAGTTGAAAATTAAGTACAATAAGTAGAACTAACACAAAGTATATTCTTGATAGTGCTATTTAGAATTTATGATGGCATTATGATCTTCAGCTTCTCTAATTAATGAGTTTTTGTTTACTGTTTATTTTCCATAGAAATAAAAATACGGAAACTTCTACAAAACTAAGAATATTTTAAATGGCATTTTGGGCTTCAGAGAGGGCTCTATTAGTCAAAGGGTTATTTGGTGATGGTTCAGAAACTTTTATTCTGGGTATCTGAATCTCAAAAATCAGCCTTAGGGACTTCCCTGGTGGTCCAGTGGCTAAGACTCTGTGCTCTGAATATAGGGGGCCAGGTTCGATCCCTGGTCAAGGAACTGGATCCCTGGTTGCGGAACATGCCGCAACCAAGAGTCCTCATGCTGCAGCTAAGAAGCACTGGGCCTACACTTTTTCATGACAACACTAAACCACGCATACCAAAAACTACCTTAGCAAAGTTAAATGAATTAAGCAATAAAATCTTTGTACCATAACTGTAACACTGAACAGAACTTTCTCCCCTAGACCACAGCTCTATCAAAAAAATTCAAAACAACAAAAAAATCTAAAACATTTCCCAATTAAGACAAAGTAATTGGTATCTTTGAATAACTTATACAATCTAAAATTGTAAAACTAGAAAAATGAAATGTGTAACAATAAATACTTTTCTGACACTGGGATGTTAATTCTTTTTAATTACTTATTTATGTATTTTTATTTTTGGTCATGCTGTCTTCATTGCTGTGTGCTAGTTTTCTCTTGTTGCGGAGAGTGGTGGCTACTCTTTGTTGCAGTAAGTGGGCTTATCGTTGTGGAGGCTTCTTGTTGCAGCTTGGGGGCTCTAGAGCTCGAGCTTCAGTAGCTGGGATGCACGGGGTTAGCTGCTCTGAGGCATGTGGGATCTTCCTGGACTAGGATTGAATCCGTGTCCTCTGCACTGGCAGGTAGATTCTTAACCACAGTACCATCAGGGAAGCCCCGGAATGTTAATTCTAACAGCACCCATGTTTTTCTAGTCAGTCTGGCTAAAGAGTTTATCAATTTTATCCATCTTAAACTACAAGTTTTTGGTTTCACCAGCTTTCCCTACTGTGTGTGTCTGTTTTCTAGTTCATTAATTTCTTCTGTGACCTTCATTATTTCCATCCTTCTACTGTGGTTTCACGTGTTCATCACAGATTAAAGAGGCTTAGTTGAAAACGTTAATTGAGATCTTTTTTCAAATAAATATGCATTTTAGTGCTACAAATTTCCCTCTAAACACAGCTTTAGCAGTATCCCATTAGTTCTGGTATGTTATGTTTTAATTTTCATTCAGTTCAAAATACTTTATTTCCCTTCTGATTTCTTCTTTTGACCCATGGATTACTTAGAAGTGTGTTAGTTAGTTTCCAAATATTTGAAGATTTTCTAAAGATCTTTCTATTCTTTATTTCTAATTTAGTTCATTTGCAGTCAAGAATATTCTTTGTAAGACTTGAATTCTAAATTTATTGAGGCTTGTTTTATAGCCTAGAATGATCTATCTTGAAAAATACTGCATGTATACTTATAAAGAACATGTATTCCACTGTTGTTGGGTGGAATGGTCAGTAAATGCCAATTAGATCAGGGAGTTGGTTCATAGTTTTGTTCCAATCTTTCATATCCTTACCAACTTTCTATCTACTTATTACATCAATTATTGAGAGAAGGGTACTGAAATCTCCAACTATAAGTGTGGATTCATCTATTCCACCTTACAGTTCTACCAATTTTTATTTGCATTTTGAATCTGTTATTAGTGACATAAATGTTTAGAATTATTATTTCCTGCTGACTAGTTGATCCCTTTATTAAAACAGTGATAGTCTTTAGCACTTGTGACAATCTTTGCTCTTGAATCCCTTTGCCTAATATTAATATAACCACATCAGCTTTCCTTTGATCAGGGTGAGCATGTCTTATCTTTTGTTTTAAAAGTTAAAGTTCATTTCTTATATGCAATATACAGTTAGGTCTTGATTTCTCATCCAATCTGAAAATCTCAGACTTTTAATGGAGATATTTAGACATTTACATTTAATATGATTATTAATATGGTTAAGTTTAATTCATCTTGTTCTCTGTATCTTTATCTTTTGTTCCCTTTATGTTCTTTCTCTGCCTTCTCTCCAATAGACTCAATTTTTTAATAGTTCCATTTAATCTGCTGTGCTGGCATATTAACTACGACTCTGTTATTTTTGCAGTTACTTCAGAGTTAATAGTAAAGATCTTTACTGTATCAGTCTACTTCCAAGTGACACTAAACTACCTTACATTTAGTGTAACAACCTTACTAAAGTGTGTTTTGTTTTTCACCTCTCAACCTTGTGATAGTGCTATCATATATTTTATTCTTAGACCTGGTATGGATGCTACACTACATTGTTGTTATTTTTGTCAATTATCTTGGGAAAATTTACATAATATGGAAAAAAATCTTATTTTTACGAATGTAGTTATCATTTCAAGTGTTCTTCTTTCCTTGGTGTAGATACAGATTTCATCTGGTATCACTTTCCTTCTGCCTGAAGGATCTCTTCTAACGTTTCTGGTATTGGAGGTCTGATGGTGATGAATTCTTTCAACCTTTATGTCTGAAAAAGTCTTTACTTCACCTTTACCTTGAAAGGCATTTTCACTGTATAAAGAATTTTAAATTCACAGGTTTTTTTTTTTCTTTCTATATTTTAAATATGCTGATGCTCCATTTTCTTGTTTGCATTATTTTTGACAAGAAATCTGCCGTTATTCTTACCTTTGGTCCTCTGTATTTTATGTGTTTTTTTTTTCATCTTGATGCTTTTATGATTTTCTCATCATCACTGTTTTAAACAATTTTATTATCTTGTACATTGATATAGTTTCTTTCATATTTCTTGCACTTGAGCATTGTAGCTATGTGGGTTTGTAGTTTCCATCAAATTTGAAATTTTCTGAGCCATTATTTCTTCAAATATTTTTTTCCATCTCCATCTCTTTCATCTCTCCTTGGGGATTTCCATTACACCTCCCCTGCTCGGTTTTATTGAGATATGACATATAACATTGTATAGGTTTAAGGTATATAACATGAAGATCTGATATATGTATATTTTGAAAAATAATTACCATAATAACATCAGTTAAAATGTCCATCACCTCACACAGTTACCTTTCAGTGTGTGTGCATGTGAGAACATTTAAGGTATACTCTCTTAGCAATACAGTTTGTTAACTATAGTCACCAGGCTATACATTAGATTTTCAGAACTTAACTCATCTTATAACTATAAGTTTGTACTTTCTGACTACCTTCACCCATTTCTCCTACATTCTCACCCCTGGCAATGACCAGTCTACTCTCTCTTTATGAGTTCAGTTTTTCTTATATTCCCCATATAAGTGAGATCGTACAGTATTTGTCTTTCTTTGATTTATTTTACCTAGCATAACACTTTCAAAGTTCATGTGTTTTGTTGCAAATGGCAGAATTTTTTCTTTTTTTTTTAATGTTTGCATAACATTCCATTCTGTGTATCTCTGTGTATGGGTATACATATACATGTGTATATACACATATATACACAAATACAAGTAAATATATACATATTTATACACATCTCATTTTCAGAAATATATATCTCACATTTTCTTTGTCCATTCACCTATTGATGGATGCCTAGGTTGCTTCCATATCCTGGCTATTGTAAATAATGCTGTAATGAAAGTGAGGACGCAGGTATCTCTTAGAAATAACCCAATTAGACTTATGGTAGGTCACATGAAGTTGTTCCACAACTCACTAATGTTCTACTCACTTTTTACATTTCTTTTCTTTATCTGTTTTATACTTTTGGTAGTTTCTATTGCTATGATTTCAAGTTCATTAATCTTTTCTTCTGCATTGATCTGCCATTAATTCCATCCAGAATATTTTCCGTCTCATACTTGCTGTCTTAATTTTTAAAAGGTCAACTGTCCTTTCAAGTATCTTCCATTTCTCTATTTACCTTTCTGAACATAAGGAATACAGCTATGATCAGCATTGACTGAATCATTTACCTCCTCATTACAAGTCATATTTTCCCACATCCTTGCATCCTTGCAAAACTTTTACTAGAGTCAAGACATTTTGATCCTGTTGGGTACTAGATATTTCTGCATTCCTATAAATATTCTTGAGCTTTCTTTGTAATGCTGTAAGGTTATTTGCAACTGTCTGATTTTTGCAAGGTCTTGGTTTTGAAATTTGTTTAGGTAGGACTGAAATAATGTTCATTCCAGGGCTTAGTATTCCCCACTACTGAGTTTTTCTGTTTACTCTATCCAAAGCCTAATGAATTACAAGGATTTTCTCAGTCTGGTTGGTGGGAACAAGTACCACAACCAGACCTGTGTGAGATACTACTACCTCTAATTTTTTCATATAGTTCTTTTCCCAGCATCAAGCAGTTTCCTCACATGCATGCATTAATTAATACTCAACTATGCATTCAGGGGAATCTCTGTGGATCTCTGGAATTTGTCTCTATGTAGTTCTCTCTTCTCTGATACACTGTTTGTGAATTCTAGTGACACTGTGTGCATGCATGCTAAGTCACTTCAGTCATATCTGACTCTGTGTGACCCTATGGACTGTTCATAGGATTCTCCAGACAAGAATACTGGAGTGGGTTGCCATGCCATACCATCCTCCAGGGAATCTGCCCAACCCAGGGATCAAACCTGCATCTCTTATGTCTCCTGCATTGGCAGGCGGGTTCTTTACCACTAGTGTCACCTGGAAAGCACTTTTAGTGACTTTGGTCTTTCCCAAATCTTACCTTTATCTCCTTAACTCAAGAAGTCCACTAGGCTCTGCTTAGGTTCACCCTCCCTGCACTACAGTCTGAACTCTCGTGTAATAAACTAGGACAACTGAAGGGCTAAGCTTATTTATTTCTCATCTCTAAGATTTCACTGCTTGATATTCAATTATTTTTTCCATTCTTTCTTATATTTTGTCTACTTCTTGGTTGTTTCAAGCAGAAAGCACATGTGTTCCCTGTTCTTCAACTTGGCCAAGGCAGAAGTCCTAACGCATTTTGACTGAGTGAAACCTGCAATTTCAGAAACACTTCCATTTTGACCTATAAAATATCAATTTCTTATGTTTCAATCTAATATTATGCCATTTCCAAAGAATGTGAGAGATTTTTATTAAAAATCTACAATGAAACTAGTTAAGACTTGTTTTTATTTTCAAATTGCTCAGAAGCTCTTTTAAAAAACATTTTGTTGCCATATCATCCATACAGTCAAAAATTTTGTCTTATCTAATAGAGTCGAGATATATAAGCATCAATCATTCCCTATGTATAAATTCTCTTCTATCTAGTTAAATTCACCAAATAATAACATATCTCATGACAAAGTTTCTTTGCACAAAGAATTGGGGCCACAGTCTCAACTCAGCTGGGCAGAAGGAAATAGCATCTAATATATCAGGAAATCAACTTCTAATTATACAAACGAGACATCTATTTTTCTAGAAGCTTCCAAAATGAAAAAGTAAATTCACATAAAAGATTTGTAATTACATATTAGAGAATTAGGAAGCAGAAAATCAAGATAAAGCTGTCAACAGTCTATAATGGGACCCTTTACCCACCTTATTTTCTCATTATAGTCAACCTGCACACACCCCTATCTCATCCCAACCGCAGGTATGGGTATGTAGGCATGTGACCTCTTTTGGGGTATCTATACATAAAAAAATTCTACTTTCTTAAAACATGGTAGATCATTTTATTAAACTTAAATATGATTCCAATCCATGTCAGTACAAGCCAAGAACTGTATTTAAATTTGAAATGTACTTTTTTTTTAGCTGTACCATTCAGCTTGCAGAATCTTAATTCCCAGACCAGAGACTGAACCTGGGCCCTTGGCAGTGAAAGTGTGGAGTCCTAACCACTGTACTGCCAGGGAATTCCCAAAACATACTGTGTAAAAATTAAAAAGCCTCATTTAGAATTCATGCTCAGTGAAAAAAAGAAACAAATGAAAAAAAAAAAAGGAATCTTCCCACATATGTATCTAAACTGCCATATATGTGAACATGTGTACCTAAACTGCCATACAGACACAGAAACAGAAATAGGAAGAAATGATAACTAGGGGTTAAAATAGGTGAAAGTTTAGCATTGTACACTTTTTATACTCCCTGAATTATAAACCATGAGGATATAATTACCTACTCAAAACCAAATGTAAATAAAACAGGTGAAGAAATTAGACTAAACCACAATTAGAAATAAACCACCATTCTAAATGACTCCAAGTGTATCCAAATGTATTTTGTCTTTTTCAAATTCATATATAGAATGAACTAAGACAGTTTCCCAAAATTTCTTAATAGGAATCACTTCAGTCATTAACAGATTTGGGGATCCATATGATTTGCTGAATTAAGCTTTCTCAGAAAGACAATAATCTGCACCAAAAATACCCCCTGGTGATTCTTATCAAAGTTCCGCAAACTCTTAACTAAGGAGTAAGATTCATTTCCCAAAAGAACAAAAAACTTTGCAATTAGACAATCCTGGATTCATTTCTTGGCTTTTCCATTTACCTATGTGATCCGGGATAAGTTATTTGGACCCTTTGTGCCTGTTTCCTTATCTAGAAAATGGAATCTTTCCAAGGATGCTCTAAAGATTAATCTATGTAAAGGGTGTAGGACATAATCTTTCTTATAATGCTTAATTTTATCTTGCTTCCTTAAAAAAAAAAACCTGTTATATAGATATCCAATAAATATTTGTTTTCTTTCCTCCCATACCCAAATTATACATATATATATGTACCCCACATATATGCTGGGGTATATGTCAAATTTTAACAAAGTTGTTGTTGAAGCAGTATTTATTAACCACTAATCTTTTCAAAGACAAGCTTTAATATAAATGTCATTTTAGCTGACTTATTACAGACAAGTATGACAAATTTCACTCACTTTTTAAAGACTACTCCCATCCTATCTTTTATATACACTTAACAAAATGAATTAAAAAATAACTACAATGTCATCTTATCTATTTTTTCTTAACCCAATTACAACCCTCTCAAAAAAACCCTCTAACAGTTGTACCTCTGTTATGTTTCTCTCTCGTAATGAAGCCAACTCATACGGATCCACAAAGAGTCCTGTTGGGATGTACTGTTTAATTAAGAGTCGACAGGTCTGCAAGTCCTCAATGCTTTCTCCAAATTTCACTTTTGTTAACAGGTCTCTGTAAGACAAGTATGTTTTAAGTAAATATCTTCATTTAATTTTTTTTTCTTAAGAATTCATTCAATTTTTAAACAAGCTAATATAATATAACAAGCTTATATTTAAATTAGTACAAATATTATATTTCAAATTAGTTTTTCAAAAGAAGGTCATGAAGTCAAATGAAATATTTATATCACATCAGAATCACTCATTAGATCTTTCATAAATTCATGTCATAGTCACAGTATCATATTAGGGTGAAATCAGACAAACATCAATGGGAAAGGATGAAGTCCAGAAACAGACACACACTTTTTAAAAATAAAGGTGCCAATATAATTTGATGGGGAAAAGATTATCTTTTCAACAAACAATGCTGAAACAACTGTGTACCTATACAGAAAAAACTGAACTGTGACCTCTACCTCAGACCACACTACAAGTATTAATCTAAAATAGGTTATAAACATAAATGTAGAATTGTCTCAGCTTTCTCTCTGGAGGCTTATTTTGGACCCAGTGCAGAGAAGGAGGTCCCAAGCATGGTGGTTTTCCTTAACTGAGAAAACAGGGATAGAAGATAAGGGAGGCTTAAGCAGCTAAAAGTCACAGCACTATGTTCCAGAAAGGAAGTATCTTTGTACAAAGAGTTCTAGAAGTCTGAATTGGAGTCCCCTTGAATTTTTATTGAATACTAAAACAAACATGAGTAATATGTAACTCCACAAGACTGGACAAGGAATTACCAAGGAACTGAAAGATAAGAAATTCTGAAATTTCACAAAGACACTGCATTCTACCAACCAAAGGACAGAAACCAAAGAGTTCAGCAGAGATCCCACTGAGATAGAAAGTAGAATGGCGGTTGCCAGGGGCAGGTGGTTGGGGGATGGGGATGAGGAGTTACTGTTAAGAGGTACAGATTTCAGTTTTGTAAGATGAAGAGCAGTCTATGGATATTAGTAATAATGGTAACACAACAATGGGAATATCCTCAATGCCTCCAAAGTGTACAATTTAAAACAGTTAGGACAGCATATTTTATGTTACAGGTATTTTACCACAATTAAAATAAATAATAGTGTAAAAAAATATGACTGATCAGAGCAAAAGTAACCCAACAATATATGGCAGGTTTATAACATAAGCAAAAAAGCATAAAGTTAATTAACATATGGCAAGAATAGCATAAAGGTGAGGAGAAAGAAATGAACTATTCTGCTATAAGATTCATGCATTATTCATGGTATGAAACAGTATTATCTGAAGGTAGTCTGTGACAAGTTAAAATTGTAAGCCCTAAAGCAACTAATTTTTTAAAAAGAGAGAGGTATAGTTAATAAGCCAAAAATGGAGATAAAATGGAATGATCAAAGAATATTCCATTTATCCAAAATAAGGCAAGAAAAAAGAAAAAAAGATTAGATGGTACAAATAGAAAAAGATATAGAAAAGAAGCAAGATGAATAAATTTAACCCAACCAAACCAAATCTATATTAACATTAAAAGTATATGGTCTAATCACTCCAGTTAAAATACAGAGATTGACAGATTGGATGAAATAGCAACACTTAACTATATGCTGTCCACAAGAAATGGCAAATATAAACACAGGTAAAAGTAGAAGGATGGAAAAATGTATGCAAATATTAATAACAATACTATAGAGTGGCTATAATAATACTGAAAAAGAAGACTTTAGGACAAGGAGTATTGCCATGGATAAAGAATAATACCACACAAAAATAAAAGGGTCAATCATCAAGAAAATATAACAAGAAAATAAAATATAACAATAATTTATATATAAAATATAATTGTGTGCATCCAATAACAGAGCTTCAAAGATTCCTGTATTTTACATCATAGTAAAAACTGGTAGCACCATAAGGATAAACAGATAAATCTACAATTACAGCAAAAGATTTTGATACCCTTCTCTCAGTAATGGATAGAACAAGTAGAGAGAAAATCAGTAAAGATACAGATCTAACTGACAATTATAGTAATAGAACATTCTAAGTGCATGAGAAAAACTATATGCTGAGCATTAAAAGAAGTCTCTAAAAGTTTAAAAGAACTGAAATCAAGCAGAATATGGTCTCTTAACAACTTGGCATTAAATTGGAAATCAATAGGAGGAGGAGATACGGCCTCCTCCAAGCCACAGCCTCAGCTCGCTTGTCCTTCAGACTATGCCTGGGATCTGCTGCCAGGCAGCCTTGGTCCCACAGACCTGCAGGTATGGTCTCAGGTTTCTTTACCTCCAGAAAGAAAAACTGACACCCTGCAACCTGGAAATTGATGCAAGAGACTGAAATTAGGGACTTCTTTCAAATCTGAACATGGTTAATCAAGAAGCAACAAAACCCAAGGGGTCAATACTGGAAATAAAATATGCCAGTTCCAACTAGTATTTCTGGGAGAGCCTGCTATTGGCAATCAAGCCTGGTGCTTCATTTTGTGAAGGGCCAATTTCATGACTTTCAAGACAGTATCACTAAAGCTGTTTTTCTAAGCTGCATGAAATATGGGACATGGGATACAATTGGTCAAGAATGATTATCACAGCCTAGCAACATTACTACAGAGGAGTACCGGCAGCCATTAGTTGCATATGATATGGTAAATGAGGAGTGCTTTGCAAGAACAAAAAACTAGGTTAAATTACTTCAGAGGGAAGTGAGTCCTAACACTGTCATAACTTTACCAGGAAAGTAGGTCGATCTAGAAAAAATGGGCTGAAATTTCCAGGAAGTGCAGTGCTGTGCAAATGACAAGGTATTCTTGAAGATATCACCTCAAACAACAATGAATGTAAATGAAATATTCACAGTAATAGCTAAAAAGTTGCCAAGGAATGAACTACAGAATCCAGGACCAAATTCTTCCAGAGCAAGAGCAGCAGATCTTACTGAACCCATTACAGTCAACCAGGGGTCAGTGGTTAGGCAGAATATTCTTCTGCTTTCTAAATGTTAGCAGGGGAATTGGAGCATTAAACAAGTTTAGTATGACTTATAATAGAGTTAATAGTGTCTAATACAGAATTATTTTAAGTGTTTTGAACTTCATTTTTAATAACATGCATGTGTCCCTGACTAATATTTCAGAAACAGACGGAGAGAATGAGAGCTGTGTGTCCACCTATTTCACTGGCACATTGGGGGAATCATTTCTCATCAACAGAGACATAGACAAGTGACTGGACCCACAGTGAATCAGAATCCACAGTTCTATGAAAAAGATCTGGAATACTCCAGAAACATTCTTTATTTAGAAGTAGAGTCTAAAGAAACTTATACTTAGCCACAGTATTCAGGCTAACAGTAATTTTTCCTAGTATCTATATTTAAAGGGTATGTTCCACATTTTAACAAATTATTCAAAAGAAAATAGTCCCGTATCTTCAAGGGGAAAAAATGAACATCAATAGTATCTAAACTCTAGCCAGATCTATTATTTTTCAAATGAAAAATCAAATGTAAACCCATCTTGTTTTAGGAATATGAAAAGTGATAAGTGCATTTAATAAATTGTGTCCGCTCAGACATGTGAGCTTATCAACAAAGCTGAAATAAATCAGGTGTCTGTGATTCTGTTTAATCACTGCTAGCCATTACATAGGTTTTGTTGTTTAGTGGCAGAGAAGGAGCTTTTGCCCCCACTGAACATAATAGTCAATACACTAACAATTACGAACATTCAAACTTATTTTAAAGTCCATCTTCAGCTGTGCTGTGAGTAGGGTAACATATTGTAGTTTCCATGTTGTTTAGTTGCTAAGTCATATCCGACTCTTTGCAACCCCATGAACTACAGCATTCCAGGTTTCCCTGTTGTTCACTATCTTCGGAGTTTGCTCAAACTCATGTCCATTGAATTAGTGATGTCATCCAACCATGTTTATTACTCTTTTGTAATACTTAAAGAGCTACTTAACAGTATGCAAATGTATAGTTATTAAAACTGTTAAATTTTTTCCTTTTCTCCCCCTTTGAAAGGAAAGAGCTGTTTTAATATTTTACTGGGAAAGATTGAGGTCAGGAGGAGAGGCGGGCGGCAGAGAATGACATGGTTGGATGGCATCACCAACTCAATGGACATGAGTTTGAGCAAACTCAGGAGATAGTTAGGGACAGGGAAGCCTGGCATGCTGCAGTCCATGGGGTCGCAAACAGCTGGACACGACTTAGCGACAGAACAACAGTGAACATGCAACATCTTATCATCAGAAAAAACATATTTTAAAAGACAGAGATCTTCAGGACCTCCCTCCAAGATGACATTCAACCAATCAACCAACCAAAACATGTTGGATGTATTAGTTAATCTTTATGAAGTTATTCACCTGTATTACCTTCCAGTTCACATTCTTCATTTTGCTCACAAATAGAACACATAAATTTCACCAAAAGACTTGTAGAAAATCAAGTATACTACAACTATAGTATCCTCTGATCCACTTAACCAGTAACTCTATAAAAGAAACAAAGTGAAAAGTCGCTCAGTCATGTCTGACTCTTTGCGACCCCATGGACTATAAGTACATGGAATTCTCCAGGCCAGAATACAGTTCCCAGAGACCAACAATTTCTATCCTGTGCTCACAAACCACCGTTTTAGTAATCTGGCCTAGAATTCTGCCCAGAATCTAGAACAGCTAACTAACTTCCAGATTAACCAAAGATTATAAAGAAGTTCAGCAATGGTTTGAGCAAGTTCTCCTACTTCAAAGAGATATAATTCATCAGAGAGGGGAGACTCTAAATTAATTTACAGTCGTAAAGGCCCTTTTATATAATTTCCTACTACTAATAACTGCTTGACCTTTCCAAAGTGGGAATAAGTCTTAACGGACCACAAATTCTACCTTCTATGATATGTTAATATTTCCTCATCCACCCTCTCAGCAAGACTATACCTGCTAAAACATAACTAAAAACAAAACCAAAAAAAGCCTTTAAAAAAAAAAAGATTGTTGGCATTTTCTGAAGGTCTCAAATAACTGAGATTTCTAGTTTCTGAAGCTGTTCTCGTGGGTTCTGTCACTCTTTGTTGTTGCTTTAAATACTGCTTTTTATCCTCAGTGCTTAGAATGGACAGCTACTTTTGTTGTCCTGATAGTCTCTTCAGGTACTTCTTTCTTCCTTTTTGGAATCAGTTATCTCTCTTTCCTCTTGAAGATACATCCCAATTATGTTAAAGAAAGAATTTATACATACTTGGCATAATCACCCTGATATTGCTTAAAATGTATCGAGAACTCTATCAAAAACTTCCTTTCAGAAGTGAATTCTCTCCCAAAAGCAGTTTTATACTTTATAGTTACATCTTTTCTTTGAAACTATATTGCCCAGATTGATCACCTATCTCAATTACTAACAATAAAAGCTAACATTTCCTGAGTATGTGCTATGTGACAAGCACTACATTAAGGAACTTGCCACATATTCTCTGATCTAATCCTCACAACCCTAATAAGGAAATACTTTCATTATCTAATTTCATCAGTAAGGTAACAAAGACTTAAGCAACTTGACTAAGGGTATACATATACTAAATAATAGAGCTACATTGTTAGTCCAATTTTATTTGAATTAAAAACAAGCAAACAAACAGAAAAACCAAGTTCTTTCTACTATACCTCCTAGCCATTCAAATGTAGCCTAAAGGTGAAGAGTGAGGAGAGTGAGGTATTTTAGTTTAAGGTGATATATAAAATGAAGGTGATGTATAAAATGATTTAAAAATCATTTTAAATCATAAAATGGTTTAAAAAATCATAAATGATTTAAAAAATAAATTTTTCAGAATTTATAAATCAAATATCTGAGAATAACTTCAAAGTAACCACTTTGAGAGGCTTTAAAGTTTGGGAATCTCTTATGGAACAGCTTCCACAACTTTTTACCAGTCTTTTAAATATCTTCAATATTGGCAATATTCATATTTGAGAATAGTTTCTATCTTGGAAATAGTTTGGGCTTTGGAACCAAGTTTTGTAAATCAGAAATGGTGATTTAGGGTGGTATCTTAGTACATGAGACTGTGGCTTTGGAGTATGATAGACCTAAATTTCCATCAGAGCTCTACCACTCTAAACTCTACTTAAAGTCCCTGAGCTCTAGTTCCCTCATCTGAAATACAAGAAAGGTATCATCTACCTTACAATCATTATGAAGATTAAGTAGAATATCTATATATAGCTTCTGTCTATATAAATAAATAATAGATATGTACAGTAAATAATAAATGTTTGTTTTCTCCTCTTCTCCACTGTTATTTTAATCATTGTTTCAAACTATGAACTGCTTATCCATCAATTATAACTTTAAGAATGCAAGTGATTTTTTTTCAGCTTATCCATTTTTCACCTATCAATTTTAGGTTTTATTACACGAAATTGTATTTTGATATAAGTCAATGGGCAACTTACCTGTGGAAACCATCTTTCAAAACTTCTTGTCTCAAAATAATTTCAGAACAAGTGGCCCTTATGCCTATAAGAATGAAAAGACTTTTTTTAAATAAAATAAGCACTCAATGAAAGAATATTTAAATAATTAGAAAATAATTATTTGAATAGACTTTAATTGATTGGAAAATCTAACCAACCTAAAACAAAACAAACACCCTTAAAACTTAAGCAATTTGTGCTACACATAAATCTATTTCTAGTGTAGCACAGGGGTTAAAAGCCTTGACTTTGGTGTTAGATTAGCTAATTTCAAACAACAGTCTGTCCCTTAATAGCTGTGTGATGTTGAAGAAGACAGTTTCTCTCTTTGCTAGTTGTCATGAGAATTTAATATATGTAGAAGCAGTTGGAACAGGGTCAACCACAGAGCACCCACTCTGTAAGTGTTTGTTATTTATATTACTTTATTCAGGTGATCACTGGACATCAAAAAAAAAGAACGGCGAAAGAGCCAGGAAACCTCAATTTTAATCCTAGCTCACTGAAACTGAGTATCAGATACAAATTGACAACTTCTATATTCTATCATCCACAAGTAGAAAAAAGAAGAAGGTACATTTATGCAGTGTGTAGACACTGAGAAGGTTTAAAGAAAAAACAAAAACTGGAGGCATTTCAAAGGACCAAAGGGTTCTTTTATAAATTTAGAATAACCCGAAATTTCACTAATCTGACTCCATGTAGAACTTACATATTAAAATGGTTACTCAGTGTCAGTTTCATAAAATTTCAAAATTCAGCTACCAATGATTACCAAATCAGCCCAGGCACCTTGCTATGGAATTTTACTCCATTTTGAAAAGCTGGAAATGTGTGAGAACATTAAAACAAACACACAGAAAAACCATACACTATTGTATGTTATGAATTCCATTAGAGTATTCCTGAGAAGACCCCCCCAAAAATGAAGTAGGAAGGAAACATTTGAAATATACCGAACAGGGAAAAAAGGGGGAAACTATGAAAGATTTGGGAGGGGGGTTCAGGATGGGGAACACGTGTATACCCATGGCGGATTCATGCTGATGTATGGCAAAACCAATACAATACTGTAAAGTAATTAGCCTCCAATTAAAATAAATAAATTTATAAAAAACATTTATTAAATAATACTTATATGACAGATTCTCTACTTGGGGTTTTCACATGTATTTTAACTTTCATGATCTAGAGAAATAGGCCAGCAAAATTACTGCCATTTGTACACAGGAGTAAAGTGAAGCCACTCAGTCATGTCCGACTCTTTGTGACCCCATGGACTGTAGCCTACCAGGCTCCTTTGTCCATGGGATTTTCCAGGCAAGAATACTGGAGTGGGTTGCTATTTCCCTCTCCAACACAGGAATAAAGTAAAAGTGAAGTAGCTCAGTCGTGTCTGACTCTTTGCAGCCCCATGGACTGTAGCCTACTAGGCTCCTCCGTCCATGGGATTTTCCAGGCAAGAATACTGGAGTGGGTTGCCATTTCCTTCTACAACACAGGAGTAAACTCTGACATAAATACTAACTGTCTAGAGTCAGACAGGACTGAATCGACTTAGCAGCAGCAGCAGCAGCAGCAGGTCATACAACTAGGTAAGTCACTGATTAGAAGTAAGATTTGCCTGATTTTTAAAGCCTAAGGTATTTCAGTTCTTCTTGCTATTTAACAAAATCCTTAATTACTTTGGGGAAGCATATCTCATCCTTTCCCAAACAAATAACTTATAGAATATCTCTTGTAAAAATTCAGACATTTCTTCAATATTTAATTTTAACAGAGGTGGGGGAAGGGTTTATATCTGCCTGTAAATTAAACTAGAAAAAAGGTCAGATTAACAGGCTTAAATTCTATGGAGTAGACTAAAGAATGGTAAATTTCATTTATCTTGGGATGATAGAAAAGCTAATTTACAAACAGTATAGCAAATGCTAGATACTAGATTATTTATGATTTTTAAGGCAACGGTACCATTTTCAAAATGAATTTGTTGCATCTGAACTCACCTTCAAGATTTTTACTCTTAAATTTTACTTACTTCGTTTTTGTAGCCCGAATTGGCTCTGGAAATTGACCCCCTTTACAAATTGCTGTAAAGTCTTTAGTTATCAATAAGCCCAGTCGTTTGAAAATTATTTTTCGCCTAATAATTCCTTCTTCAAATAAATTTCAGAACCTAATATATAAACACACAAAAGCAGAACTGCACTGATTGACAGATACTAATCTAGTATCCTGGTTTTAAAGACAGCTTCCGTACTGGTTTTCCTGGTGTGTGTGTGTACTGACTTTTCTTTCCCTATCAAACGTTATCACTTTATTGTAACTACTACTGCACTTACCCATCTCCCCTACTACATTGCAAGCTCCACGAGGGCTGGATTCACAGCACCAGTACAGCACTTCTGCCCCCGAACTTGAGCACAAAGAAGTGAATCGACTCGCTCGCCCAGCCCGGAGTCTTAAAGAAACCCTAGCCCAATCCAGTTTATTATCAAACATGTTTGTAAAACGAAATTAGTCGTCCTCCCCTTTCCACGCTCCCCAAGGGAAGGTATTCTAGATTGGGGTTCTCACACCTCACAGGGCACTTAGGCTTTGTTGGCCCCGCAGTAGTCAGAAGCCTCATGCATCCCAAGAGCACCCCAAAATGCTTCACGGCTGTACTTCACAACGTGTTAGTAATAGTGCTGCCAGTCCCTCCTCAGAAAGACCAAGCCTTCCTCTCCAGAGAACCAGGACTGGTCACAAAGAATGGAGGCGGGGGCGGTGGGACGTGCAGGAACTTGCAGCCTTTGTTGTTTATCTCCTGCTACTCACCCTACTTCCCTGTGGCTCAGACGGTAAAGCGTCTGACTACAATGCGGGTCCCCTGGAGAAGGAAATGACAACCCACTCCAGTATGCTTGCCTGGAAATCCCATGGACGGAGGAGCCTGGTGGGATATAGTCCATGGGGTCGCAAAGAGTCGGACACCACTGAGCGACTTCACTTCACTTTCACTCACCCTACGGTTCTAGGGTCGCGAGAAGCACGTTTGTAAAGGGAGGAAGTGAGAGGTCTCGGGAATCTCGAGTGCTCCCCACCCTCTCAGACCTTAACCCGGCCCCACTCCCGAGGCCCAGCTCCGCCCCTTACCGGCGACGAAGTGGGTGTTGTTGAATGTTGTGGCTGGCGAGCAGGTGAACCCAGCAGCCTCCCAGAGAAGCAGCCAGGCCACTGCCCTGACGGCCACCGCTGGGGCAGCCAGGACGAAGAAGAACGCGCGCCCCAGAAGAGCACGCGGGGATAAAATGCGATCGGAGGAACGTGCACAAGGTTCACACCGCTCCGCACTGTCACGGAGTTTGGGACCCGGAAGTAAGATTCGCTTCGCGCACGCCTGCGATCCTGCAGTTTCCCGGCTCCCCGCCCCTAAATGTTCCGGGATAGCGGCAGGCCTTCGTCCAGCACCTTCGTCGCCCCGCCCCTTGCCCTCACGGTCGGGGGCGGAGCGAGGAGTGGCGCAAGCGCAGTGACGTGCACTGGGGCTGTTGGTCTGGGGAGAGCTCCGTGGACCCCGAGTCTGACCCTGAACCCCGCACGCTGTCCTGGGAACCGCCTAGCCGAGCTCCCGGCATTCTCCTCAACTTCCAGGTATTTGCCGATGCGATCCTCCTGCCTGAGAATTCACCCTACAGTCACGTCTGCGAAGCTGTGGCTGTCGTCTTTTTCTGCAGCGCCAGGCTTTGCCTGGCCTTAAAGTGAAGTTAAGTGCTCCTAGGTGCACTACGGTTGGTGGACAGGTTTTAGACGTTGACCTGCAGAAGATGCATTTTCTGTACTTATAAGAAAATCAGCCTTGCACTAGTGAGGGGCATGGTTAGGGAGAGGATCGTCTACCTGATGGCAAAATCCGTACATTCTTAGATGCTGTGGGCGATGCTTGGCAAGATATGCCAGTCATTGATCCCTGGGGAGGAAAGTATTAATGTCTAGAAGAAAAACTTGGTAAATGTGTCGTCTGTCTTCATGAATTGAATATGTAAGCAGACCTGGAGAGTATCAGGTGCAGATTAGAGCAGAACGGAGGGCCCTAGGATGAATGTCTTAAAGGCGAGAGATATCAGAGCTCATTCGCTTCAGTCGTGTCGGACTCTGCGGTCCCATGGACTGTAGCCCGTCAGTTTCCTCTGTCCATGGGATTCTCCAGGCAAGAATACTGGAGTGGGTTGCCATTTCCTTCTCCAGGGGATCTTCCCGACCCAGGGATCGAACCCGTGTCTCTTGTGCCTTCGCATTGGCAGGCAGGTTCTTTACCGCTAGTGCCATCTGGATACTACCTAAAATTCAATATAGCAATATAAGCATGCTGTTAAGAAATATAGAGATAGATTTTGGAAGAAACATTTAAAAGAATTGAAACTGATTACCTGTGGAAAGGGGACGGGGTGAGGACAGCAGTTCTTTGTTATGAGCCTCATGAAATTATGTTACATTAACAATACAAACAATACTTTAGTAAAAATAAAAGTTTAATTTTAAAAAGAAAGAAAAGAGTATAGTCATAAAACTTCATTATTGAGCATAACTTTCATGCATTATTTATTAATACAGTCATGTGAGTGTGGAATTTATATTGTGCTCACTACTAACAAATTTTAGTGAGGCGAACTGGGAGAAGTATTTGTTTTAAAAAAAAAAAGGAAGGAAAGGAAAGAGATGGAGAAGAAGGAGGAGGAGAAGGAAAAGAAGAAAGAAGGGATGAGATGGGATCACTGAATCAAATCAGAGACAGAACACAATAATTTGACAAAGCTGTTCTTTATATATGATCCATTTCCTAAGAGTAAAAATTCTCAGTCCAACAGTAAGAGCTGAATAATATAGATTATGGTATATCCATAGAACAAAACATTTGAAGTCATAAGTTTGCATTTTAGAATGACATTAAATTTGCATTTAAAGACAAAATTACATGGGTTGTTAAATTTAAAAGACAGGACATAGAAAAGAATGAAATAATACCATTTGAAGCAACATGGATGGACCTAGAGATTATCATACTAAGTGAAGTAAGAAAGAGAAAGACATACCATATAATACAGTGTATGTGGAATCTAAAGTATGACACAAATGAACTTATCTACAAACAGAAACAGACTCATAGACATAGAGAACGAATTTGTGGTTGCAACGAGGGAGGGGGTTTGGGGGAGAGATGATTGGGAGTTTGAGATTAGCAGGTGCAAACTGTCATGTATAGCATGGGTAATAAGGTCCTACTGTATAGCACAAGGAACTATAGTCAATATCCTGTGATAAACCATAATGGAAAAGAATACAAAAAAGAATGTATATATGTTTATAACTGAGTCATTTTGCTATATAGCAGAAATTAACATTGTAAATCCACTCTGGTGGCTCAGAGGGTAAAGCATCTGCCTGCAATGTGGGAGACCTGGGTTCGATCCCTGGGTGGGGAAGATTCCCCTGGAGAAGGAAATGGCAGCCCACTCTAGTATTCTTGTGTGGAAAACCCCATGGATGGAGAAGCCTGATGGGCTACAGTCCATGGAGTTGCAAAGAGTCAGACACGACTGAGCGACTTCACTTTCAGCAAAATAAGTTTCTTTAAAAATTTAAAAGGCAGGAAATAGTATGTATCAACATAAAAACATACTAAAACTATGTCTAGAAAAAAGACTGGAAGGAATCAGGGATGATTATTATTTTGTATGTTTCTTCCTACCCCCTCCCAATTCTCCAGTAAATATCTATTAAGTAATCCTGTTTCTATTGTGATTCTCTGGCAGAACTAAATTTATGAAGGTATCATCCCTTTGCTACTTTACTTCTAGATTTTTTGACATTTGCAAATCTTCCTGAGAATACCATAGTCACATCTAAAGCATTCCCTATAATTAAATATATTTTTGCATTGAGAGCAGGGAAGAGGGAATGAAAAATATTAACCTTTAAAATGACTTTTTCTTGTAACTGAAAAAACATCATGTAGTGAAACAAGTTGAAATAAAAGCTATATAAGCTTTATTGCCTTGAAAATGTGAAGGCTGATTCTGCTTCGGGTCTGCCTTCTTGATCAGACTTCTAGACGGTCAACACTTAGAGAATGTACAGGATACACTGAATTAAACAATGGAATACCTAATCCAGATATTGTGTTGGGGATAGTGTGGTGAACTTTGGACATGTTTCCTGCCCTCAAGGAGCATGCAGAATAGAAGAGAAAAAGATAGGTGATTAAATAAGTAGTTACCAAAAACTCAATGAGGAAAAAAAAAAAAGCAAGAAACTCAATGAAGGACTTCCCTGCCAGTTCAGTGGTTAAGAATCTGCCTTCTAATGCAGGAGACGCAAGTTTGCTCCCTGGTCAGGGAACTTGAGAGCCTACATACCTGTGCACTGCAGCTAAGAGAGGCCCAGACACTGCAATGAAGACCCAGTGCAGTGAAAAACAAAACAAATTAAAAATACCTCAAAGAGTGGAATGATTGGGGAAGTATAGGAGGGGGAGGTCTGGTCTGGGGAAACTCTCAGGACATAATTTATTTAAAAGATTTAAAAAATCCTTAGTACCTTGACATTGAGGGTGCATGTACATACTTGTTTAATTGGTAAACAAAAAGAGATCCTGTAAGTTGATTCTTGGGCTGAGTTAGGGGTTCCTGCAGTCTTTGGTTAAAAGTACAGTGCACTAAGAGATCCAAACTGAATTGCATTTTAGGCTCATGTGTGAACCAGCCTACATCCCTCAATGAACCAGGGATTCTACAGATTAAGGATAACCCAGGGCCAAACTGAACTTTCAAGATAGCTCTTGAAATACTGAGCTTGAACTGACCATGTATCTCCAGAACTGGACTAGAGCCATATTCACCAGGGAGGAAAAGCAGGGAGGGATGTGATTTACCCAACACTTAACTTTTTTCCCCCTTTAGCAGGAAGTCGTTATGTGACTAACACATTGTCATCAGATTTCCTCTGATTTATCATGAAGTGTATGTGAGAATGATGTGCACTGCCAAAAAATGTGGAATTAGGTTCCAGCCTCCGGCTATTATCTTAATCTACGAGAATGAAATGAAGGGGAAAAATCGCCAGCGCATCATGCCAGTCCGAAACTTTTCCAAGTATTCAGGTATCTTATGTTTTATCTTGCCTCTTATCATAACTATTATCTGAGTCAGTCTCATGTAATGGAGTGATATGGTCTTCAGTTAGACAGACCAAGGTTCAAGTCATGACTGTCAGGGTGGGGGTGTAAATTTGACTAAATTATTTAATCTTGGTGAGCATCCATTTCCTAATCTGTTAAAGGAAATTTTATCAGGTCAGCTACTGCTGCTGCTGCTAAGTCGCTTCAGTCATGGCCAACTCTGTGCAACCCTATAGATGGCAGCCCACCAGGCTCCTCCATCCCTGGGAGGAGGTTAAATGAGATAGGATTATTCAATAATATTAATTCCCTTCTCCTCCTCCAAATGTGTTTTTTAATTTGTAGTCTTGATATTTCCTTAGTACCAATTCTAATATCTAAAGCTGTAATACTACTTTTTCTTCTCAGACATTTTCTTCAGTTGGAAGTACTTAACATCTCCTCAAAGTGATTTTAAATTACAGAAATAAAAAATATGTTGATCCTTCCCCCATCACACTCAAAGCTGGATGTAAAGAAATAGGTCTGTAACTTAATTCATTCCCAAAAGCCACGTAGCTACTTGACTATAATGATAGGTAATGCTTTCAGTAATTTGTGGGGCCTCAGTAGTCTGAGACTACTACTACTGTAGTCTCAGAAGTCTCAGACTACTGAGTGGTATAGTAGTGTGTGGTATAATAGTTTTGTTTCTCGCTCCTAGATTGCAGCAGAGCTGCCGAACAATTAAAGAATAATCCACGACACAAGGGTTACCTGGAACAGGTATCCCTGAAGCAGCTGGAGAAGTTATTCAGCTTTTTACGAGGTAACTTGTGGGGGCAGAGCCTGGCAGAAACAATGGAACAGATTCAACGGGAAACAACCATTGATCCTGAGGAAGACCTGAACAAACTAGATGACAAGGAACTTGCCAAAAGGAAGAGCATCATGGATGAACTTTTTGAGAAAAATCAGAAGAAGAAGGATGATCCAGATTTTGTCTATGATATTGAAGTGGAGTTCCCACAGGATGAACAGCTACAGTCCTGTGGCTGGGACACAGAGTCAGCTGAAGATTTCTGATAACCAAAAACTGGAAAAAAAATTATTGAGTAGTAGAAAATGCATATTTATACAAGACCATAGATTGATTGTAGAAAAGTCTGTAAAGAACACTGTACGGATTAGGTCACATTTGGATTGACAGTGTTACTTTTCCAAACCGGGATGTATATAGCATCTACTATGTAGGTGCCTGTGGAATATAGGAAAACAAAATATAGGGATCTGCCTTTAAGGAGCTTACAGTCTAATTGGAAGATAAGTCAAAAGCTTGTGAAAAGCTAATTTAATGGTATTAAGCGGCAAAAAGATTAGTTCCAAATGCTTGATAAAGAGGATCAGAACCTAGATTACTGTAAGGTAGAATAGTCAGGAAGGACTTTGTCCTTCACTGGCAAAATGGTATTTTGCTGGCCCTTGAGATAGTAGTATTTGGATAGAAGCTTAGGTAGGATTCCTGATTAGAGAAATTGGGAGGAAAAAAAGAGGGATGTTGTGGGAGATTGGCAAAGACATAGGAATTAGAACATTTTATTTGAGGAACAGTAAGCAAATTATAATGTGATAATATTGGAGGACATGATGATTGCTAGGGGAGTATCCTGTATATATTATCTTTATATGTATTTAACTCTGTAGTAGATGAGAACCCCTGTAGAATGCTCTGTAGCTGCAAATGGATACAATTTGATGGACAGCAGGGGAATTCTGGTCCCTCTCCCTGCCCTAGTATCAGGAAATATACACTCAAGACATTCTGAAACCTGAACCTCTTCTCATAAATAAGAAGTTTGTTCATAAAATGGGAAATCTACCCATAATAAGTGAACATAAGTACTGCCAGTTTAGGCCTATTCATGACTTTGTATCTACAAAGAGAATATCTTTGTTGTACACGGTAATATACGTATAGATACATCTTTCTTCATATTAGAATATTATTTAATTGGTAGAAATCCTCTGTTTTCTGCAAGGAAATTAGTACTCATTAAATAAAGTTGTAAAAATTACTCTTTCTACCTGTCCATCTCTGCTCTCTTGAGCATTAAAAGTCTCGTTAAAAAGATCATTCTTATAGTGGTATCACCAAGGATTTAAGATGGCCATGTCTCAAATGTTTATTTGCCAAAGGTAGCAAAAGAACTTTCAGAGCTGGAGATCCCACCATAATTGCGTATTACTTCACTGTGTAGATATAGATGATCTACTTCAAAAGTTGGCCTTGGGTTGTTTTCCCCTTTCACTATTACGAACAGTACCACAGTGAAAAACCTCGTACATTCCCCATCTTGCAGAACTGTAAATGACACCTGGAGGGGAATTGCTGGGTTTGTGCATCCAGAATTATAATAGATACTGCTAGATTGTCTGCCAAAGAGTCCCATTCATTCAGTCAGTACTTACTGAGCACCTACAACGTGCTGAGCTTCTACTGTTCAAGAGTCTGGGGGTGCAGGCTTTGATAAACTTTACAGTCTGCTTGGAGGGGAGAAACAATAAACACATAGAATAATGTCATATGATACCTGCTCAGAGTTAAAAACAGAGTGAAAAGAGAATGATGGTATGGGTGCCGCTGTTTTTGACAGGGACTTCAGAGAAGGCCTCACTGAAGAGGTGACATTTGAGCAAAGGCTTGAAGGAGGTAAGGAAAAATTGATGTGCATATCAGGGGTAGTGGAAAATGGGAAGTACATAGGTCCCCAAGGCTGGAGTGTGCTTGATGTATTTGAGGAAGTGTAAAGAGGCCAGTGTGGTTAGAACAGATTGAGCAAAAGAAAAATGGTAGGAGATGGGGTAGAGTGTATTTTACGAATGCACAGTAAATACATTTTTGTAGTAAGGTTGTAGCAATTTAAACTATCAGCAGTACATAAGAGTACCTATTTTCCCCACATGCTCATCGAAAGAGTTATCATACTTGATCTTTGTCAGTTTTATAATTTAAAAATGGTATCTCCATAGTTCTAATTTGCATTGCTTTTATTATGAGTGAGACTGAGTGACTTCATACACTATGAGATAAGCCTTTTTTAAATGAAATAAAAATGTTACATCCACTCATTTTTCTGTTGGATTACTGGTCGTTTTCTTATGGATTGGTAAAAAGTTATTTATCAAGGAAAATAGTCCATGATGTATGAAATGGGTTGCAGATATTTCCACCTTGTCATATATTTTTTTTCACTTTGTTTATGACATTTTTTTCCAGAAAGAATTTTTTCAAGTCCGATTGATCAATATTTTTTCTGTATGCTTCTGCATTTTGTGTCATATTTAAAAAGGAATTTTTCACTAAGACTTTTTGTTTTGATCCCATGATTTTTTCTATACAGGAATTAATTTTACTGTAAAATATGACATTACTTTTTTCCAGGTGCCTATCCAACTATACCAACACCATTATCTAGAGAATTACCTATCTTTCCCTACACTGACTTGAAATGCATCCTTTATCATATACTAGGGGCTTCCCAGGTGGTGCAGTGGTAAAGAATCCGCCTGCTGAAACAGGAGACGCAAGAGATGTGTGCCCGATCCCTGAGTCGGGAAGATCCCTTGGAGGAAAAAATGGTAATTCACCCCTGTATTCTTACCTGGAAAATCCTCTAGACAGAGGAACCTGGCAAGACTGGGGTCCATGGGGTCACGAAGAGTCAGGATTGAGTGACTGAGCATACACATCATATACTAAGTTTTCATTTGTATCAAAATAATTATCTTTTGATTATGTTACTGTCTTCTGCCTCACATTTCCCAATCCATGTTTTGGGGTTTTTTTATGCACAGCTCCTATATTCACTAAATTGAGAGCATTAGAAAAGTACAAAATGAGCTGCAACTTTTACCTTTGAGTTGTTAACATAGTCCAGACAAAGCAACAAAACTAACACATGTACAGCAGAGGACTGTAACTAGGGCAGAAGGGGGAGATCATATGAGCAGAGTAGTTACAGGTTTTTTCCTCCATGTGTCTTGTTCAAAGCTAATTCTTCTGCTGAGTTCTTTTAAGTGTTTTTCCATTATAAAGTTAATGCATATTCACTATCTTTTATTTTATCTTACATTTTTAGACAAATATCAGAGTGTACAAGTGAAATGAGAATATTTTTCCCTCACTTTCTCTCAATTCCCACTCTGCAGAGAAATTAGCTTTCCTAGAGG
This sequence comes from Ovis aries, assembly GCF_016772045.2. Taxonomy (NCBI): domain Eukaryota; kingdom Metazoa; phylum Chordata; class Mammalia; order Artiodactyla; family Bovidae; genus Ovis; species Ovis aries. The sequence goes on along the minus strand of NC_056054.1, from coordinate 192,033,550 downwards.
GCTCTGGATTCCATCTTCTCTTATAAGCTGGTTTCATTAATTATTCTTTCTCTCTCTCTGTCTCTGTCTTTCTCATTTTCAGTTTCATTCTCTGCTGGCTTTCTCTGCAGTCTATAAACATAGACAAGCCTCCAACATGTTAAAAGAAGACATATCACTTTGTCTCTCTTAATCTAATACAGTATGTAACCAAATTCTAGCTCATTTAGCTTGTTAAATAAATCTAACCCCCACTCCAGTCACTTTCAGTGCTGATCTGGCTCTAATCTTACTGTAGACTGGTCCATTTTGACTGGTATGATACTTCATTATAGCTTTGATGTGCATTTCTCTAATAATTTGTGATGTTAAGCATCTTTTCACATGCTTTTTGACCATCTGTCTTCTCTGGAGAAATGTCTTTTTAGAGCCTCTGCTCATTTATTTTTATTTGGTTTATTTTTTTATATGCATGAGCTTTCCCTTTCCTTTAAAGCTGCCTCTTTCCAAATGTCTTGAGGAACTTCCACAGAGTAAATACTCAAAAACTGTTTATTGCATGAATGAATTTATTCCTTCCCTTCTCCCACCTTTTCAATCTCCATCTCTATTTGGTTTTGATGAAATTTTGCGCTTATCTTTGACCCTTCTTGTTCATTCTTAGAACACATGAACGGTAGATATTGATTCTGTTCTATTTCCTATTTTTTAAACAGCCTTACTGAGGTATAACATTTATTTCAATATACATACCATAGAATTCACTTGTTTTTTATTTGTGGGAAATAAGATCCCACTACACAGCACGTGGGATATTATTTCCTTGACCAGGGATCAAACCCATGTGCCCTGCAGTGGAAGCATGGATTCTTAATTGTTGGACCGCCAAGGAAGTCCCAAAATTCACCTGTTTTTAAGTCCACAAAATCAGATATTTTGAACACATGTCTATGAAAATCTTTTGCTCATTTAAAAACTGGATTGTCTCTCTTATTAATGAGTTGTAAAAGCTCTTTATATACACTGAGTACAAGTTCTTTTTCAGATATAGGACGTGCAGATATTTTTCCATGGATTTTTAAAAATGTTATCACTGTTGTCTTTGAAGCAAAAAATTTAAATTTTTGATGAAGTCAAATATATCAGTTTTTTTCTTCTATAGGTTTTATTTTTGGTGTCAATTCTAAGAACTCTTTGCCTAACCTAAGTGTTATGAACTGAATGTTGAATGAACTGAATGATTCTGCTTTTCCAAAATTAATTTGTTGAAACTCTACCCCTCAATGTGATGGTATTAGGAGGTGGGGCCTTTGGGGGAGGTGATAAGGATTAGATGAAGTCTAAGGGTGAAGCTGTCATGAATGGATTAGTGACCTGAAAAGAGTCAGAAGAGAACTTGCTTGCTCTGCTCTGTTCTCCACCATGTGAAGATATTACAAGAAATTGACAGTCTGCAAGCTGGAGGAAGGTTCTCACCAGAAACTGAACATTCTGACACCCTGATCTTGGACAATGTATACAATGAAGTATCACACCAGTCAAAATGGACCAGTCAAAAAATCTACAAACAATAAATTCTGGAGAAGGCTTGGAGAAAAGGGAACTCTCTAGCGCTGCTGGTAGGAATGTAAATTGGCACAGCCACTATAGGGAGGTTCCTTAAAAAAACTAAAACTTGAGCTACCATGTGATCCTGCAATCCCACTCCTGGGCATATATCTGAAGAAAACCCTAATCCGATAAGATAATTGCACCCCCAATGTTCATTGCAGCACTATCTACAATAGCCAGGATATGGAAGCCACTAAATGTCCATCAACAGAGGAATGGAAGATGTTGTACATATATACAATGGATTATTTCTCAGCCATAAAAAAGAATGAAATACTACCATTTGCAGCAACATGAATGGACCTAGAGACTGTCATATTGAGTGAAGTAAGTCAGAGAAAGACAAATATTATATGGTATTGCTTATATATGAAATCTAAAACAAAAAAATGCAAATGAATGTATTAAAAAACAGAGAGTCACAGATGTAGGGAAAAAACTTACGGTTACTTGGGGGAAAGCAGATGAGGGGAGGATAAACTGAGAGTTTTGGATTGACATATATACACTATTATATATAAAATAGATAACTAATAAGGACCTACCATATAGCACAGGGAACTCTGCTCAACACTCTGTCATGACCTATATGGGAAAACTATTTTTAAAAGAGTGGATACATATATGCTTAACTGATTCACTTTGCTGTGCATCTGAAACTAACACAACACAGTAAATCAACTATAATCCAATAAAAATTTTTTAAAATAAAGGAAAGGGAAGACTAAGAGAGAAGACTGGTGATAGGGCAGTTATGAAACCAGGGGCAGGTTCATGATTTCAGTCTTCTTAATGAGCCAGGCAGAGCCATCAGATTGTAGTGAGACTGAGGAGAAGCTGGGATAAGAGTGAGTAGTTACGGTGAATTAATCCATAATCCATCTAAGAAACAAATGGAAAATTCTGTTTGAACCAAACTCAGGGTTATAACCTGGGAGACAGTCTCTCAGAGAGATCTGAGAACTGTTTGGAAGAGTAAAGGGGGAGGTCAGTACACATTTAATTCTGGTGAACGGGGTATCTTTTGCCCTGAATTCCTTTCAAGGGGTACTGTAGGTCAGCGACTGCAGTGGTTAAGGACTTGATTCTCGAAGTTGACAGTGGGCAACATTCTTTATTTTTTGATCACTTCCCTTTCAGTCTTAACTTTTTTTTTTTTTTTTTTATGGTTCATATGTCTAGGGGGATTTTATTTTTTTTTATTTTTATTTATTTATTTATTTTTTTTTTAATTTTAGTTTTTTATTTTTTTAAATTTTAAAATCTTTAATTCTTACATGCATTCCCAAACATGAACCCCCCTCCCACCTTAACTTTTTTTTAATATATTTTATTTATTTTATTTGGTTGCATTGAGTCTTACTTACAGCATGTGAGATCTAGTTCCCTGACCAGCGATCGAATCCAGGCCCCTCCATTGGGAGCACAGAATCTTAGCCACTGGACTACCCAGGAAATCCCCAATCAATTTTAACCAAGATTTGGGAGGCATTTTGTGACCAATTCATTCTAGGGCACTAGGAATGCTCATTCCCAGGTTGGGTGAGGATTTCACTGATAGGCTACTCGAAGTGCTGTTACTGGACTAGGCCCTGTTAACAAAATAGCCCAAAGCCTCCGGATTGCCTGTCTTTCTAGTCTATGATGGTCCAGGGAATGGCTCCCTCTTGTTACTTCTTCCCATATCTAGAGCTACACTATTATAATCACTGGTCTTATAGGACTATATATTTGGTCAGTCATTTCAGGTCACTTGAGCATCATTTTTATCTGAGGCTCAGTCACGCATTTGGCAATGCAAGAAATAATCTTGTAATATAGGCAGAATACAAATAATATAGCTAGTATCATTAATAAGGTCACAAGTAAGTAATTTAGCTAAGGACTTCCATGAGGTATGGCCCAGTAACTCCCTACGTTGTCTGACCAGTCTGTTCTGCATCAATCACTATTTTTTATTTTTACTATTTATTTGTTTGTTGAAGTATAGTTGATTTACAATGTTGTTTTAGTTTCAGGTGTATGACAAAGTGCATGGATTTTTTTTTCAGATTCTTTTCCCAAATAGCTTATTACAAAATATTGAGTATAGTTCCCTGACCGATCACTATTTTTAAGGGAAATAATATATTGGCATTGTACATAAAGTTCACTGAAGATGTCTCACATAGAAGGCAAGTGTGAGGCCAATATGACCGCTTACAAGACTGAGAAAGAAATGTTATCTTTTAAGGAGTTACATGGCTGGCAGCAGAAGGAAAAAATGTGATCTTTATGGTTATGCAGGTACTTCTGCCATGGCGGAGGTCTGGTTAACACTTACTGCAGAGGCACAGTTCATACTAGAGGGGAGGGAGGAGGCCCAACAGACAGAAAAAAAATTGTTTAATTTTTTCTTGTCTTGCCTCAAAATGTGAATTCTTATTTTATTAGAAAGAAGGGGCTTTGTTCAGCTGGAAGGGTCAGGTTGCATGTGGTCAACAGAGATGGAAAAAGTAGACTGTGGGGAGTTTCATGAAAACCTACAATCCAAGGGTCACAAACTGAAAAGGATCTCCCCTATCCTCACCTCCTCTCTCCTAGAAACAAACTAACAAAAGAACTCCCCCTCAAGTCTACAAGAGTGTTAATGGCTGAACGGCCAATCAACATTCAAGTTCAAAATTTTTAGCCTTTATGGCTAAAGGGTCACCATTCTCTCAATGGTTCACCATTTCAGACTGTAAAAGATACAGTTACATAGCAGATTACCTACTCAACATCCTTTCACTTCTTTCATTTCCCACAGAGGCTCAGTACTGTCTGTTCAGATATCATCCTTCCCACACAAGTCTCAGGTCTAGAGGCAAACCCTGTTAGGTCTCAGTAAATTCCAGTGATTGCATTTCATTGTCAATGACTGGATTAGAGATGGGCATCTCACCCAATTCTAGCCAATGAGAGGTGAAGGGGGGTCTACGAGGACCTGAGAGAAAGGCGTTCGCTATTTTTTGGAGAAGTCTCTTGTTTCTCTGGACATGGTTGTATCTGAAAATAACACCTGGAAATCACAGTCACTTTGTGGCCAGCCTGAGGGTGATGCTGATCGTAATGAGGACAGAACAAAGAGAAGCACAGAAAGATGGAGACAGAATCCTGCTGTACTGCAAACAGAGCCTGTCCTACCTTTGGACATTTTGTTACATGAAATAACAAATTTTCCCATTTTTAAGCCGATGTAAGTGGAATTTCTCTATTTTTCCCCCAGCCCCAAATTCCTGTAAACAACAGAACATACCTCTTCCATTGGCCTGTTTCATTTCTGGACCTGGTAGGGACCACGTGTGTTTTAAGGATAGACCCAAAGATGTCTGGAAGAGATTGATACCGTGGACAGAGCAAAGTACAAGAGACTGAGGAAGGGTAGGCAACTGACAAGGGCAGCACAAAGCTGTGGACTTTGGAATCTAAGGCTGGGTGGAGTCCTGCGGAGCCTGGGGGAAGCTGAGTCAAATAGGAGGGGCTGCGCAATGAAAAGTACTAGAAAGGGTGGCATCAGAAGGAAGGCCCGGCAAGTTGTGACAGGTGTGCTTGGGAGAAAACAATAGAGCGGTTAGGTTAGAGAAGGGAAATGCTGAGTTAAAAGGTCTCGGAAGTTTAGTAAGTCCCAGTGATGATGAGATCCAGCATCTGAACTTTCCAGACCAAGACTGATAGAGATGAAGTCCACAAAGTCAAAAAAGCTATGAAGCCTTGTGAAACTAAGGAGTCTGGAGGAACAGTAGCTCAGATGTTGAAAGATCCTGAGAACACTGACTGATAAGGGACAACAGGGAGAAAAAACTCAGCCAGATCCTAAATTCATTTGTGTAGGTATGAAATGCTTAGTATGGTTTTGGCCAGTTGCATTAATAATTTGAAGAAGAAAATGTAAAACGGTGGAATTAATATTATATGTTTAGAAAGAGGTAGAGAAAATGTACAGAGGACAAAAGTGATAGATTAGAGCGTTTGATTTTTTAAAGTCAGAAAAAAGTTCCTATATGTTCCTATAAGAAAATAAAGAAAAAAGTTCCCGTAAGAAAACAAAAACAAAACAAACAAAAAATTGGCAGTGTGTGATCAAGACAGGATTTTCTTTAAACAGAATGAATGATCCTTGTTCCTAACCTAGATACGTGTGATTATGGATCCAGGAATCTTTCAGTTTCTGATAGGAACTCTTAGGTTGGCAAAGTCCATTAGGGCTGCCATCTTGACCTTATTAATAAGCATTACGTGGCTGGGACAGTGAAATTACCATGTGCCTCAATGCTGAAAAGGAAATCTTAACTAGAGCCAAATATCTGTCATCACGGTTATTAAATATCTGTTGATTCCACTGTTCCTCTTTCCTGTTATTAGACACTGGGTACTACATAATTTTCATATTTGGGGTCTGATGGATTCTTCAACGAAAAGAAACTTAGAGGCATCCATTATTTCTAATAATGGACCATAATAAAATGGATAAAGTAAAATTTTAATGTAACCCTCAAATTTATTTTATCCAAAACCTTTAAACTCTCTTCTCATTTTACCTCTTTTTCCTCCATTCTATACCAAACACTTTCACCCTGAAATTAAAATTGTCAAATAGTAACAAAAGAAATCTTGTGAGATTTACTTTTTCTCTCTCTCATATCCACTGTTTAATATTTGAAAAATAAGCACACACTCCAAAATAGAGAAAAGACTAACATGAGAAATACGTATAAACTTCATATATATATGAAAAAACTTGTGTTATGAAAAATTATCCAAAACTTAAAATAAGGCAAAACATGAGAGCCAAATGTTTTTGCAATATTATACTATAGTATTGTTTAAAATCTTTTCTAAAAATTGTTTAATTTTCTAGGACAATATATCTGTGTGTTGAGGTTTATTATTTGATTAGAACCCAGACACTATTAACTTGAAAATTTCTGCCCAGTAGAGAAGATAACCTATAGGTTTATTTGCCTATAGGACATTAGCCATTTTTCTATCTTCTAACTTAGCCATCTTATCCTAACATTTTCTGTGAAAACCTATAAACACTTAGTCCTTCAAAATATTTTTGGAACCAGCTCTACCACCTTAGTGGTGCCCTTCATCAGTGAGTTAATAAGTGTTAGCATATCTTCATTTTATATTGGTTATGAGAATTATGTTTCAAAAATTTTAAAAATTATACTTTGACATCTGATAGCCATATGATAAAAGGATTAGCATATTTTTAGAATATCTTTTGAGGCATGCTTTTAATATAATGGGCTGACATTTTTTAAACTTTCAAATTTGATATTTCCACCTATGAGAGGATTCGGAACAGGAGGCAGGAAAAAGTGGAAAGTTTGAGGCAAAAAACAAAAGAGGCAAAGTTAAGAAGTTAGACAGCTAAAAACACAATTGCCATATGAAGGGTCACCCCTCTCTGGGTCCCAGCAGGCTCAAGCAAGCAAGTGGTGTCACTATCTTTCTGCCCCCATCTCTGAGCAGACCCACCCTCGCACTGCCGAATTGACCAGTGGGGCTCCAGAATAAGGGGGCTGGGGCAGCAATCTGGTTGGAAAGGTAGGGGTAGGTAGGAGTCATAGCTAGGAGAATTGTCTTGAAGATGAATAACAAACATATTTTGTATTGTATAGGCCCTTGGCTATATATATAGAGGCACCTTGGCTCTGCCATTCCCCCAAACCATAGTTTGACTCTAAGGGAACTAGGAGGTCAACTAGTGCTGCTAAAATTAAAACTAAAACCCCCACTACCATCAGAGGGCAGTATATATTTTTTAATTTATCCAAAGTAGCTTTGACTTGGCCCTGGAAGGATGTTAGCAGTATTTTCTTAAAATTTAAACAAAGTGCCTACATCTACAACAAGGGTGAGTGCAGGGTGAGTCTTTCAATACATTGTTTTTAAATAATCTTTTTAAAATGCTAGGTTTTGTCTGTTATATTTAGATCCATTTTAAACACTTGGTATGTGCCCAGCACTATTCTAGGTAATAGGGATACAGAGGAGAACAAGGCAGACAGGACCCTGCTTTTATGGAGCTTACATTTCAGTGGAGAGAAATAAGTAAATAAGAAAAGTATCATGTGATCATAAATGCTGTGCAGATCAATTAAAGTAGGGCGACATGGGGATAATCCTTCACTCAATCATCATTTCCTTCTGCAGAATCTAAAAAGACAAGGGGAAAAATTCTATCAGTCTGATAAAGCCGCAAATGCCGATTTCAAGATTTTACAGATCATGTAACTAAAACACCTATATGACCAAGTCACATTTTATAGCATTATATGCTCAATAAATTTTATTTTTTTAATTCATCATTTTTTTCCACCTATTTTCAATTTTCATCCATTCTTATGTTTGACTTCATTTTCTTCAAAAGGCTAATGAGATGTCACTCTCTGAAGAAGGACCCCAGAGTTATTTTTTCTTCTCACCTTCCTTTAGTCCACAGCCTTTCAGCCATAGCTGAGCCCAAACCTTCCCCTGAGACCACAGAGTGGAGCTTCTGTAACTTGCATGCACAGAAGCAGCTGCAAGGCCAGTAGTTACTGAGACTGATAACTGAAGAAGATCTTCATTTTCCTCCCTGCCCCTTAGTTTCCTTCTTTGTAACATGCAGTATTAATATCTCTGTCCACTGGGCCAGTATAAACATGAAAGATTAAATAATTTTAGATAGTGTACTCAATAAATAGAAGTTCAAAAAAAATGTCTCTCACCTCCACCTCTCACCTAAGCTCCAGATACATGTTAGTAATCTTCCTCATGTACAAAATTAACTCTAAAATCCAAGGCAACTAAGGCTGGGAAGGAATAACCATTGAGAAACAGAATCAAGATTTTTTAATATTTTTCACGACTGGACTAAAGCCAACAGGATGAAATACTGAGGAGCTAAAAGTAAAATCCAGCACTTACATTAAGAAATGTCAGCTTGCAAAAGCACAGGATGGGAAAGAATTCTCTTAATAGCAATTAATGTGAAACAGAGGGAGTTTCATAGACAGCAGATTCAGTATGAAGAGACTGGAGAGTGGCTGCCAAGGGAGCTAATGTAATTCCACACTGCACTAATTGAGGCTTCATGTCCAGATCAAGGGGAGGACCGGCCCTCATGCACACTGCCCAGGCCAGATCCTGTCTGGAGCCACAGTCTCTTCCAGGAGTCTCATCTTAAAGGAGACGTCAACAAATTGGAGCATGTCCCACAGGGAGTGACCATGTCACAGGAGAATCTACTGGAAGACGTGATGAGGGGTTGCCTGGAAAAGAGAGAATGCTCTCAATGAACATTTATTTAATGGCCTTTCATGTGGAAGAACATAGCAAGATTTCCAGAGGGAAAAATAAGGCACAGTGGATGGAAATTTAGAGAGCAGTTCTCACCTCAGTAAAAGGAAGAATTTTCTGAGGATCAAAGCATCTAGCAATAAGAAGGATGACTTTGTGAAGTAGAGATCTGGCTGACCCTGAAAGCAATCTAACTAGGCTCTGGATGGGAGGTTAATCAGACCAGTGTTTTTCAAACAGCTCTCTATAGAGTGTCATCCTTCGCAGCTGGGGTTGGGGAGGTGGGGGGCAGGGAATGTTAATTGTTCCCGGGAGACTAAAAGGAAGGAGACCTAGGGCTTAAACTGGACTCAGTCAAACCACAGCAGCTCAGCCCTTATGTTTTAAAGTTTAACCTATTTCCGAGTTCCTCTTGAGACATTTGTTAAAACTGCTGCTGCTGCTGCTGTTGCTAAGTCGCTTCAGTCGTGTCCGACCCTGTGCGACCCCATAGATGCCAGCCCGCCAGGCTCCCCTGTCCCTGGAATTCTCCAGGCAAGAACACTGGAGTGGGTTGCCATTTCCTTCTCCAATGCATGAAAGTGAAAAGTGAAAGTGAAGGCGCTCAGTCGTGTCTGACCCTCAGCGACCCCATGGACTGCAGCCTTCCAGGCTCCTCCATCCATGGGATTTTCCAGGCAAGAGTACTCTACTAAAACCAAATTTTGAAAACCACTGGAGATGATGGCTTTGTACATGGAAGAATGGACTGGTTCCAAATTGGGAAAGGAGTACGTCAAGGCTGTATATTGTACCCTGCTACTTAACTTGTATGCAGAGTACATTGTGCGAAATGCCAGACTGGATGAAGCACAAGCTGAAACTAAGGTTGCTGGGAGAACTATCAATAACCTCAGATAGGCAGATGACACCACCCTTATGGCAGAAAGCAAAAAAGCACTAAAGAGCCTTTTGATGAAAATGAAAGAGGAGAGTGAAAAAGCTGGCCTGAAACTCACCATTCTAAAAACAAAGATCATGACATCTGGTCCCATCTCTTCATGGCAAATAGATGGGGAAACAATGGAAACAGTGACAGGCTGTATTTTCTTGGGCTCCAAAATCACTGCAGATGGTGACTGCAGCCAAGAAATTAAAAGATGCTTGCTTCTTGGAAGAAAAGCTATGACAAACCTAGACAATATACTAAAAAGCAGAGACATTACTTTGCTGACAAATATATGTACAGTCAAAGCTATAGTTTTTCCAGTAGTCATGTATGGATGTGAGAGTTGGACCGTAAAGAAAGCTGAGTGCCAAAGAATTGATGCTTTTGAACTGTGGTGTTGGAGAAGACTCTTGAGTCCCTTGGACAGCAAGGAGATCAAACCAGTCAATCCTAAAGAAAATCAGTCCTGAATATTCATTGGAAGGACTGATGCTGAAGCTGTAGCTCCAATATTTTGGCCACCTGATGCGAAGAACTGACTCATTGAAAATGACTCTGATGCTGGGAAAGACTGAAGGCAGGAGGAGAAGGGGACAACAGAGGGTGAGATGGTTGGATGCATCACCGACTGGATGGACATGAGTTTGAGCAAGTTCCAGGAATTGGTAATGGACAGGGAAGACTGGTGTGCTGCAGTCCATGGGGTTGCAAAGAGCTGGACATAACTGAGCAACTGAACTGAACTGAACTAGGTGGTCACCCAACACCCCCTCTCTTAAAACCATAGCCATCAGAGAGCAGTCTAGAGCAGAGACTAGAAAAATCCTAGCTTAGTCTGAGCTGAGTCACATCTATAGCTTTCTAAATGGTCTCTCCCACCTCACTTATTTATTTATTTATTTTTAAAAGTAGTCTCAATCTTTTGGTTAGTAAGCTTTGAGAAGGCCTGACAACTGGCTGGACATATCAGTTCAGTCCAGTTCAGTCGCTCAATCGTGTCCAACTCTTTGCAACCCCATGGATTGCAGCACACCAGGCTTCTCTGTCCATCACCAACTCCTGGAACTTGCTCAGACTCATGTCCATCCAGTCAGTGATGCCATCCTACCATCTCATCCTCTGTCATCCCCTTCTCTTCCTGCCCTCAATCTTTCCCAGCATCAGGGTCTTTTCCAATGAATTTGGCTCTTCGCATCAGGTGGCCACAGCATTAGAGCTTCACCTTCAACATCAGTCCTTCCAATGAACATGCAGGACTGATTTCCTTTGGGATTGACTGTTTTGATCTCCTTGTGTCCAAGGGACTCTCAAGAGTCTTCTCCAACAGTTCAAAAGCATAAATTCTTTGGCACTCAGCTTTCTTTACAGTCCAACTCTCACATACAAAAGTACTGGAAAAACCATAGCTTTGACTACATGGACTTTTGTCAGCAAAGTAATATTTCTGCTTTTTAATATGCTGCCTGCTGTCTAGGTGGATCATAGCTTTTCTTCCAAGGAGCAAGCGTCTTTTAATTTCTTGGCTGCAGTCACCATCTGCAGTGATTTTGGAGCCCAAGTAAATAAAGTCTGTCACTGTTTCCATTGTTTCCCCATCTATTTGCCATAAAATGATGGAACTGGATGCCATGATCTTTGTTTTTTGAATGTTGAGTTTTAGGCCAGCTTTTTCACTCTCCTCTTTCACTTTCATCAAGAGGCTCTTTAGTTCCTTTTTGCTTTCTGCCATAAGGGTGGTGTCATCTGCCTATCTGAGGTTATTGATAGTTCTCCTGGCAACCTTGATTCCAGCTTGTGCTTCATCCAGTCTGGCATTTCGCACGATGTACTCTGCATATAAGTTAAATAAACAGGGTGACAATATACAGCCTTGACATACTCCTTTCCCAATTTGGAACCAGTCTGTTGTTCCATGTCCAGTTCTAACTGTTGCTTCTTGACCTGCATACAGATTTCTCAGGAAGCTGGTAAAGTGGTCTGGTATTCCCCTCTCTTTTAGAATTTCCCACAGTTTGTTAAGATCCACACAGTCAAAGGTTTTAGCCTAGTCAGCGAAGCAGAAATAGACATTCTTCTCAATTCTCTTGCTTTTTCCATAATCCAACGGATGTTGGCAATTTGATCTGTGGTTCCTCTGCCTTTTCTAACTCTAGCTTGAACATCTGGAAGTTCTCGGTTCATATACTGTTGAAGCCGAGCTTGGAGAATTTTGAGAATTACTTTACTAGCATGTGAGATGAGTGCAATTGTGTGGTAGTTTGAACATTCTTTGGCATTGCCTTTCTTTGGGATTGGAATGAAAACTGACCTTTCCCAGTCCTGTGGCCACTGCTGAGTTTTCCAAATTTGCTGGCATATTGAGTGCAGCACTTTCACAGCATCATCTTTTAAGATTTGAAATTGAAGTTCAGCTGGAATTCCATCACCTCCACTAGCTTTGTTCAAAGTGATGTTTCCTGAGGCCTACTTGACTTTGCATTCCAAGATGTCTGGCTCTAGGTGAGTGATCACACCGTCGTGTGATCTGGGTTATCTGGGTCATTAAGATCTTTTTTTGTACAGTTCTTCTGTGTATTCTTGCCACCTCTTCTTAATATCTTCTGCTTCTATTAGGTCTATGCCATTTTTGTCCTTTATTGTGCCCATCTTTGCATGACATGTTCCCTTGATATCTCTAGTTTTCTTGAAGAGATCTCTATTCTTTCCCATTCTATTGTTTTCCTCTATTGTTTTGCACTGATCACTGAGGAAGGCTTTCTTATCTCTCTTTGCTATTCTTTGGAATGCTGCATTTAGCTGGATTTATCTTTCTCTTTCTCCTTTGCCTTTAGCTTCTCTTCTTTTCTCAGCTATTTGTAAGGCCTCCTCAGACAACCATTTTGCCCCATTTCTTCTTGGGGATGGTCTTGATCACTGCCTCCTGTACAATCTCATGAACCTCTGTTCATAGTTCTCCAGGAACTTTGTTTATCAGATCTAATTCCTTGAATCTATTTGTCACTTCCACTGTATAATCATAAGGGATTTTATTTAGGTCGTACCTGAATGGGCTGGTGGTTTTCCCTACTTTCTTCAGTTTAAGTCTGAATTTGGCAATAAAGAGTTCATGATCTGAGCCACAGTCAGCTCCTGATCTTGTTTTTCCTGATTGTATAGAGCTTCTCCATCTTTGACTGCAAAGAATATAATCAATCTGATTTTGGTATTGACCATCTGGTGATGTCCATGTGTAGAGTCTTCTCTTGTGTTGTTGGAAGATGGTGTTTGCTATGCAAAAGTTTTAGGGCTGAATACTTAGCATTAACCTTTAAGCTTTCATCATATGCCCCCTCCCGTTTTTGGCTTGTCTCTTCCCAAAGGTCTTCCTCCCTTCTTGCCTCCTCCATCAGTCTCCACCTCTGTCAAGGAGGAGAGAGTTCCTGCGGCCAAGTTTCAGACAGAAATCTAGCCCCAGACATTGGTGCTTCTCCTGTCCCAGTGGGCCCTCCAGGAGACACGGGACCAGCATGAGCCCTTAAAGGAGAGTTCTCCCCTTCCTGCTAGCTGGGTTTCCCTGCCACCCCAGGCTTGAGTTCTTTCCTCCCTACTCAAACCTCCTTGTTACCATTATTTATATCAAGGCTTCCCAAATAAGTCTTCTCTTAATTGTTATCATAAAAGGTTGAGCAGCTTTTAAAAGTATAGACTCAGTCACTCCTCAAATCTGAATCAGAATCTCTCAGGGTGACTCACTGGAAAAGACCCTGATGCTGGGAAAGATTGAGGGAAAGAGGAGAACGGGATGACAGAGGATGAGATAGTTGGATGGCATCACCAACTTGATGGACGTGAGTTTGAGCAAACTCTGGGCGACAGTGAAGGACAGAGAAGGTTGGCATGCTGCAGTTCATGGAGTATTGAAGAGTCAGACACAACCTTAGCGACTGAACAACAGGGTGGAGATCTAGGAATTTATATTTATAGCAGGTTCCCCCAGGCACCCCAGTTGCGAACCACTGGTCTCAACAATCACTTTGGCAGGGAGCCCATCTTACCTTGTATGATCACTGTCTCATTTATGTGTCCCATCTGAAAAGTGAAGGACAGTGTGTCCCTTGGATTTGTTCCTCCACTTCCTACCACCAGGCCCACATTGTAGCAACCAACAGTGGGTGAAGCCTGAGCAGACCTGGAGTCCTTTCTAGCTGGTTTACTTCTCCCGAGACTTCCAGTTGCAAAAGTCCCCTCTTTGCCATTGTGCATGCCTGCTCAGTTGTGTCTGACACTTTGAGGTAACCCCACTGGTTCTCAAACTTCTGAGTGAATTAGACTCATCTGGAGGGCTTATCAGTACAGACTGAAGGGCCACTCCCCTTAGAGTTTGTGACTCAGGACGTCTGCACTGGGGGTCTAAGAATTTCATTTCTAGCCAGTTCCCCAGGCTGCATTTTGAGAAATACTGCACTAGACTCTTGCTTTCTTTTGTTCTTGGTATTCCTGCTTCTAACCTTCACTCCCCTTTCATTCATATGAATTCTAGTATATCCCATAGTGTCTCTCTGCTTATAGGCCCTCCTCTGATAACCACATTATTTCTATGAGATTCAGGTATATGATGGCCTTCTATTTCAAATCTACCCACACCTCCTGGTTCTGTGGCCCAGGGGTTCACCCTTGCAAGATATTCTGCTCTTAGAAGGCATTCTTGCAGAAGAAATTCAGAGAAAGGAAGTACTAGTATAGGCTGCAGCAATTGGGAAAGTTTCACAAAAGCAGTGAGATTTCAATTCATCGTCAAAGGGGGAGGAAAGAGCATTTCTGACAGGGGAGCCATATCACCAGTGACCCCTGAAAGCAGGCGCCTGTCCTTGGATGACGCTGAGGAAACAGACTCACCCTGAAACACACATCTCTTCCATGAGGTGGTGTATGTCATGGGAAGCCATCCTGTTGGTTTCCACATCTATTACAATTTATCAAGGCAAAGTGACACTGGTTTTGTTATTTCAGGTTATTGACCTGTTCAGGAACCTGAAGGGCAACAGAGCTGCATGGCCCAGGCAGCGTGGGCATCACTGTCAAGAGAATGAGCATATTTGCTCCTAAGGCCCAGGAGAGTTAATTCCACTTCTTCTTTCTGTGGAAAAAGCCCCCCACCCCTGTAGGGTTTGGCAAGAGCTGACCTGAGGAGGAGGATTTGCTCAATAGGAAATGAGCTATGATGGTGAAATGAGGAAGCTTCAACTTGTTGGTTTTGAATTACAGAAAGAAAAGAATGAGTAAAAAGGAACATAATAATGGAGAATTGAAAACAAACCAAATATCCATCAGGAAGTCATGGGTTAAGTGAACTGTGGAGTGAAGCTGTGGCACATTGGGAAGTCCACAGGAACAAGGAGGTAGACTAGAGATCTGCAAATAACTCCCAGCTGCACAGTTAAGGGAGAAAAACCAGCTGCCAAGTATACCATATTCCCATGACTTTTTAAAAAATCTGTTAAAAAATCTTAAAGGATCATCACACATTAACCGTAATCGTTGCCTATGGAGAGGGAATGGAAGTTTCAGAGTTGTTGTTTTGTCGCTGTTATGTCCAGAGGAGCTTAAGTGAGGGTTTTTTTTTTTTTTTTTTTTTAGCTTTTGAAATTAAGCTTTGACTTTTTACGTGTAATTTTACATTTTACTTTGATTCTTTGGCCATGCTGTGTGGCCCTCAGAAGTGAGAATATGGAGTCCCAACCACTGGACCACCAGGGAATTCCCATGTTCTAAGTGTTTTATACCTATTAACTTATTTAATCCTCTCAATAAGCCTATTTTATAGATAGGGTTAGTGAGGCACAGAGCAGCTAACTAGCCTACCCAAGGACATCCAGGCAATACATGGGAGAGCTAGGATTTGAACTGAGGTCACCTGGCTACAGAATTTGTGCATTAAACTACCTCACTATTCTGTCTCTCAGTGGACCATGTTGGGCCATTGGATGATAACCACAACTGGAAAATGATCCCAGTTTAAAAAACAAACCATATGCATAGAAAAAAAATGGAATTCAAGTCTCTAAAGTTATCCTTTGAATGCTGATCCAAAGATTCACTCTGAATTTCCAGCTCAGATGGGATAATTCAAGTATGAATTAAGTGATTTCAGAAAGGAAAGCCCTGCCTCTCACTCTATCCCAAACTGCTGGTTAATATTTCTTAAACAAGGACAAAATGTTTTTACTACCCTATTTGGTTTAACATACAAATATCTCTGGACAAGGTATAACTATCTTGGATTTAATTGTCCAGATCTCTGAGTTAATAATAATTAAGGTATAAACCACTCAATTATTAAGCTATGAAATTAAAAGATGCTTGCTCCTTTGAAGGAAAGTTGTGACCAACCTAGACAGCATATTAAAAAGCAGAAACATTACTTTGCCAACAAAGGTCCATCTAGTCAAGGCTATGGTTTTCCCAGTGGTCACGTATGGACTATAAAGAAAGCTGAGCACCAAAGAATTGATGCTTTCGAACTGTGGTGTTGGAGAAGACTCTTGAGAGTCCCTTGGACTGCAAGGAGATCCAACCAGTCCATCCTGGAGGAGATCAGTCCTGGGTGTTCATTGGAGGGACTGATGTTGAAGCTGAAACTCCAGTACTTTGGCCACCTGATGCAGAGGGCTGATTCATTTGAAAAGACCCTGATGCTGGGAAAGATTGAGGGCAGGAGGAGAAGGGGACGACAGAGGATGAGATGGTTGGATGGCATCACTGACTGACACAATGGACATGGGTTTGGGTGGACTCCAGGAGCTGGTGATGGACAGGGAGGCCTGGCATGCTGCAGTTCATGGGGTCGCAAAGAGTTGGACACAACTGAGCAACTGAACTGAACTGACTGAAACCACCCAAAGATGGACATAAAAATGGTAGAGACCTAGTAGATGCTGAAGAGATCAAGAAGAGATGGAAAGAAACACGGAAGAACTGTATAAAAAAGATTTTAAGGAACTAGATTACTCTGATGGTGTGGTTAGTCACGCAGAGCCGGACATTCTGGAGTGTAAAGTCAAGTGGGCCTTAGGAAGCACTGCTGTTAATAAAGCTAATGAATGATGAAATTCCAGCAGAACTATTCAAATCCCTAAAGGAGGATGCCATCAAAGTTTTGCATTCATTATGTCAGCAAATCTGGAAGACCCAGCAGTGGCCGCAGAATTGAAAAAAGTCAATCTTCATCCCAATTCTCAAGAATTGTTCAAACCATCAGACAATTGCACTCATCTCCCAAGCTAGTAAAGTCATGCTTAAAATCTTGCATGCTAGGCTTCGGCATTATGTGAACCAAGAACCTCCAGATGTCCAAGCTGGATTTAGAAAAGGAAGAGGAACTAGAGATCAAATTGCCAACATTCACTGGGTTAAAGAGAAAACGAGGGAATTTCAGAAAGACATCTATCTCCATTTTATCGATTACTCTAAAGCTTTTGACTGTGTGGGTTATGACAAACTGCAGAAAGCTCTTGAAGAAACGGGAATACCCATCTTACCTGCCTCCTGAGAAACTTGTATGCCAGTCAAGAAGAAACAGTTAGAACCCTGTATGAAACAACTGATTGGTTCAAGATTGGGAAAGGAATACAACAGGGCTGTCTGCTGTCACCCTGTTTGTTCAACTTATATGCTGAGCACATCATGAGAAATGCCAAGCTGGATGAGTTACAAGCCAGAATCAAGATAGGCAGGACAAACATCAACAACCTCAGATATGTAGATGATACCACTCCAATGGCAGAAAGCAAAGAGGAACTAAAGAGCCTCTTGATGAGGGTGAAGGAGGAGAGTGAAAGGAGAGGCTTCAGGCTAAATATTAAAAAAAGTAAGATCATGGCATCCAGCCCATTACTGCACGGCAAATAGAAGGGGAAAAGGTGGAAGTAGTGACAGATTTCCTCTTCTTGGGCTCCAAAAGCACTGTGGATGATGACCGTAGCCATGAGTTCAGAAAACAATTACTTCTTGGCAGGAAAGCAATGACAAACCTAGACAATGTATTGAAAAACAGAGACGCTACTCTCCTGTCAAAGGTCTGTATAGTCAAGGCTATGGTCTTCCTAGTGGTCACATACTGTTATGAGAGCTGGATCATAAAGAAGGCAGTATGCTTTCGAACTGGGTGCTGGAGAAGACTCCTGAAAGTCCCTTCAACACCAAGGAGATCAAACCAGGCATTTTTAAGGGAGATCAACACTGAATATTCACCAGGAGGACTGATGCTGAAGCTGAAACTCCAGTATTTTGGTAATCTGATGCACGCAGACGGCTCATTGGAAAAGTTTCTGATGCTGGGAAAGATTGAGGGCAGAAGGAGAAGAGGGCATCAGAGGATGGGATGGCTGGATGGCATCATTGATGCAATGAACATGAACTTGGGCAAACTCCAGGAAATGGTGAAGGACAGGGAGGCCTGGAGTGCTGCAGTCCATGGGGTTGCAAAGAGTCAGACATGACTAGGTGACTGAACAACAACAAGAACAAGCTATAAATAGCAATTATATACAAATAGTAGCTTGTGATAGGGAAAAGGAAAAATGGAGGAAGGAGACTTCTTGGGAGCACCAGAGAGTTCTTATGGGGAAAGCTGGAGGTGGCAGGTTATAAACTAGCTATGAATGACATCGCTTTACAGTGGTACAGGTCTTACCTTTTATAAGCACTTGCCCACGTATTTTACACATTCAAATCTTTGTAGAGCTAGGGAAAATAGACATACTCATTTTACAGTTAAGGAAATCAAGTCTCCAGAAGACTGTGGCTTGGTTACTTACTTACCAATTTGGAGCTGGAACACAAAACTCACAATTCTCCTTCCAGGACTCTTGAATCACATCCAAATATTGATGCCTCAGCTATATCACAACCTTACTCAGAGACAGGCTGGAGCCAGCATCAGTGAGCAAGTGTAGCAAACGAAAGATCTAGATATTAAGGGTAGCAACTGGCGCTGGCCAGGATCCACTGAGGGATGTCCAGTTGGGAAGACAGAGCAGGAACCCTGGTCAACCAAGAGACAATGTGAGGGTGCCCGGTCCCAAGCTGGAGGAAGGCCCAGGGAAAAGCCCCGAGTCAGCAGAGGAGCAGGATGAGCTGACTTTGGCGTCGATCTGCCAGGACTTCACTCCCACGGCACCCCCATTTCTAGGATCTTCCTCCAGTGCTTTTCACTTCCTTCTTTTCTTCCCTCTCCCACTCCAATTCCAAATTCATATTACTAACAGTCATGAAAAGTGGGAAAATGCAAGATATTTTTTAAAAAAAGAAATTTGTTTTTTCAATGGAGTTGGAGTAATAATCCTATTCCTTTGGGTTCCAATTACAAGTCCTACTAATTATTTGAGCTTCTTTCCCTTTTATAATTAAGATGGGTGAAGCTCCATAAATCAATTGCTTCACTTCTTAATGAAATCCAATCCATCTATTTAGTGCTTCATTCAATCTTGAATTATTTTCATATTTTCACCTGCTAGTACCAGAAGTTTTGATATTTAAATGACCTCCAACTGGATTTTTTATATCTCCCTCAGCTCTAAAGACATAAGACATTATGGATATGCCCCCTAAATCCTTGTGATCTGGAGGAAAAGGAAAGGTGCAAATAAATATAAATATACCGCGGTCTCTCCAGGGTAATTGGATGACTCCTGAAACTTCCTGTGTTTGTACTAATCGTAATATAAAGAGGGGAAAGGCACTGAGGAGGAGAGAAAATTAGTGATTAAAAAACTACCATACATTACCAGGATGATATCTCATGATTTTTGTTTTAGTTTCCACAGTTAACTTTTGTCCTTACCACATCCCACAGAGTTCTAAACATCGCCACCAGGGGACAGGAGTGTGCCAATGTCAGATGTTTGAATCTGCTGGTTTAGGCTTCCTTGCACAGAATTTCCTTGGGAAAGAATTACTGTTAAACGAAGCCATAGAGAAGTAAAAAGTAGGCAACTTAGCATTACATGGGTGGCAGAAGTAGGATTTGAACATTGATTTTGGTAATCCATCCTGTCGGCTCTAAGAAGCCACTGCTTACCTGAGTTTGTGGTTTTGATATCCACATTTCCCCCCATAGGTTTACAACCCCTTTTTATTAAAGGCAATAAATTAAGAAAAGTTTAAACAATGTTACTGTAACTGCTTCTTTTCTTCCTATTTTTCTCTCACTTATTCCTAATTTTTGTCATTCACAATCCTTTCATCTAGTGGCAAATAGAGAGCTTTGTTCCCTTTTGCCAACTTTGACATTTACATTCCTCAATTAAGAAATCACTTTTGTGACAGCTTCTGTTCTGTTGTCTATCACTTATTTTAAAGGCTTCAGCAGAACCACAGTAATATAAACATGTGTTAAGTACACTGGATTTACAAGCCTGGGCTGGCCAGATGTCCAAATCAGGAATGTTCTCTCCAGGGGCACTGGGCAAAGCCTTTTATGAAATACGTCCCATGGTCCTGGTCCAGTTCACACCAGAGGCTCCGTTAACTAGCATGATGGATGTTATGCATGTTTCCCTAGTGACAGTAGTAGTCACCCAAGAGGTGTGGATTCCCTGGAAACATTGAAGGGCATCCCTGCTGTTGCACTCTCAGGCTCACAGGCAGGTGGCCCAAACCCTGTAAAATGGAGTTCTGGGCTTTTCTCCTAAATGGTTCTGTAATCTAGCCACTGACTCAAATGAGTCTTGGCCCTTTGAGTTTGACGAGTTGGCAGCTGAACACTCACAGGAGACTCGTTCCATTTGCTTCAAGTGAAATGGAGTTCTTAAAGGACAGTGAGTGACCTGGGGCATCACGAAGTGCACAGAAAAAGTTTTAAGATGGGTTTCTAAGCCTGCCGGATAATAACCATTATGTGTGTGTGGCCAAGTTTGGGCTGAGACTTGCTCTCATGGTCTCGGCTATGGTCTCAGGAGACCTATGGACCTCATCTGTCATGTACCAAACAGACCCTCATAATTATAAACAGCCCGATTGCCTTAGGTTGGTGCACTATGTTTTGCTTACACCCTGCTTTGGAGGAAATGCCCTCAGCAAATATATCTGCATCTCTTTCCATCTCGCATGAGGGAAAAGTACAGGGAGGAAGGGCTGTCGCCTACGTCGCTTCTCTACACGTCCCCCACTCACTGGAGGAGAGACCTTTCCTTCCTTTCTGTTATTCAAGGGCCTGTTTCCTACAGCTCCTTTGTTTGTTTGTTTGTTTTAAACTTTCTCACAGGCAGTAGCACGTGTGTTAATTAATAAGCCCCTTGGCAAGTTTTTCCTAAGCTAGGTTGTAACACTGGCCAATTCACTTTTTGAAAAAGCGTTGCTATCAATGTTTGAAGCAATAGTTTCTTGTATTATATAAAATATTATACAAGGTAGAATTGAAAAGAAAATAAATGTATCTAGTCCTTACAAGATGGCTATTTTTACACTTTTCTTTCTTGGTAAGGCGATGACTGTGGATTCTAAGGAAGTCCTGAAGAGTCAACTTAGAAATCAGGACACCGCCCCCTCAACATGCGTCTCCATACTCACTGCTTTGCTCCACAGTTTCATTAACTGTTGTCTCCATCATTATTGTTGTCTGGACTGGCTACTGATGTGGTTCTATTATTTTATGGAAGAGTAGCTGCTGCTGCTGCTAAGTCGCTTCAGTCATGCCCAACTCTATGCGACCCCATAGACGGCAGCCCACCAGGCTCCCCCGTCCCTGGGATTCTCCAGGCAAGAACACTGGAGTGGGTTGCCATTTCCTTCTCCAATGCGTTAAAGTGAAAAATGAAAGCGAAGTCACTCAGTTGTGTCAGACCCTTCGCGATCCCATGGACTGCAGCCTACCAGGCTCCTCTATCCATGGGGTTTTCCAGGCAAAAGTACTGGAGTGGGGTGCCATTGCCTTCTCCTTGTTCTATTATTTTATGGAAGAGTATCAAAGTGCAACAATTTAAAATGTACAGTTCGGGGAATTCGCTGGTGGTCCAGTGGCTAAGACTGTACTCCCAACACAGGGGCACAGGTTTGATCCCTGGTCAGGGAACTACATGGCATGGCCAAATTTTTTTTTTTTTTAATATACAGTTCAATGGACATTTACATATGTATGCATCCAGGTAACACCACCAAGAAGGCAGTATAGTACATCTCCAGTACCCCAGAAGGCTCCTTCTCTTATGCCCCTTCCTTGATGATACCCAACCCCCAGAAGTTACAACCACCCTGACTTCTGCTGCCATAGAGTGTTTCTATCTTGTTTCAAATATAATTGAATCAAACAGTATGTACTCTTTAGCATGCAGTTTCTCTCAACTGTTCAACAAAGGGCAGTGAAATTAGTCCACTGTGGCATGTAATAGCAATTTACTCATATTCTTGTGTGGTATTTATGAACAGATCACACTTTGGTAATCCAGCCCTCTGAAGTTCAGCTAGTATGAGTAAAACTGCTGGAAATGCTCTTGCACTTGTCCTCTGGTGGACTCGTTTTCCTTGGAGACACTATAGAAAGTACTCACACCCACTCACACCCAAGCTGTTTCCCCCTGTTAAAACTAAGAAACCAATATTGGTGTGTTACTGTTAAACTTCAGATTCACATTTTACCAGATTTTTTTCATTAATGAATGACCTTTGTTTCAGTATCTGTCCCAGGATACTATATTGCGTTTAGTTATTAGTTTCTTAGTCTTTCCTTGTTTTTCATGGCCATGATAGTTTTGAAGAGTACTGGTCAAGTATTTTGTAGAAAGTCCCTCGAGTTTGGCTTGTTTTTTTGTTTTTTCTTATGATTAGAGTGAGATTATGGGTTTTTGAAAAGAATACCACGAGGCAATGTATCCATCTCATCACATCATATCAGGAGTGCACAATATTCACATGACATCTCTGGTGATGTTAACTTTGATTGCCTGGTTCAAGTAACATCTGCAGGGTCTGTATATTGTAAAACTGCTCTTTCCCACTCATACGCAATTTCCTGGAAGCTAGTCACTAAGCCCAGCCCATGCCCCAAAGCAAGGGTAATGGGAGGAGGCTAAGCCTCACCTCCTAGAGTGGGGAGCGTCTACATGCATTATTTGGACTTCTGCATTTGTCTCTTCTCCCTTATTTACTTAACTATTTCTTTATATTAGTGTGGACAGATGCAGAACGAAACAGGGAATGATAAAAAGAATGAAATAATTCCATTTGCAGCAACATGGATGGACCTACAGAGTGTCATACTGAGCGAGATAAGCCAGACAGAGAAGGAGAAATAGTGTGTGACATCCCTTATACGTGGGAAATGATACAAACGAACTTACTTACAAAACAGAAACAGACTCACAGACTTCGAGAATGAGCTTATGGTTGCTGGGGGAAGGTAAGGGGGAAAGGGGTTGTTAGGAAATTTGGGATGGGCACGTACACCTTGCTGTGTTTAAAATGTGTAACCAACAAAGACCTATCTTACAGCACATGGAACGCTGCTCAATGTTATGTGGCAGCCTGGATGGGCAGGAAGTTGGGGAGAATGGATACATGTATTTGTATGACTGAGTCCCTTTGCTGCTCACCTGTAACTCTTAGGACATGGTTTGTTAATCGGCTATACCACACTACAATAAAAAAGGTTTTTTTTTTTTTTAAATGAAAAAAAAAAAAAAAGAATGGATTTTAAAGTAAACAACAGCTGACTGGCCCTAGAGCTCAAGCCAATATTACTTAACTTGATCGCTAGTTTCTCTGAGATTCTGAGGCTCAAAGCCTAAATTGAAGTGGGTTTTTTTTTTAATCAATTAATTAATTTGGCTTCACTGGGCCTTAGCTGTGGCACGTGGGATCTTTGATCTTTGTTGTGGCATGAGAACTCTTTTGAGGCATATGAGATCTAGTTCCCTGACCAAGGATCAAACCTGGGCCTCCTGCACTGGGAATGTGGAGTCTTAGGCACAGGACCACCCGGGAAGTCCCCTGAAGTGTCTTTGGGGTCACTGGATCTGTGATGGATTGATGTTCTGTGACACCCAGCTTTGAGATCAAGAATAGAAAGAGCCACTGTGTAGATTTGTACTATGTGACAAATGCTTGGTTGACACAGGAACAGACACTGCTCTCCCAGGAGCACATTAAATTAAGAAAACTGAAGACACAGAAAAGAGCTTCTATTACACATGTGCCGCACTCTCTCATAAATGCCCAAAGGAGCAGGGAGTACCTCAGCCCTATTTTCATCAGAGGAGTTCAGTACTCAGCTTTCCAGTATACTGGAAGTATACTGGAAGTATACTGGAGGCGAGTCAGAAACAGTGGAGAGTCTAGGAATGGAAAAGAAGAAAAGTAATTGCAAGAGAAACCAAGGAGAAGAAAAATAGCTTTATCTGTATTCCTGGGGGCTTCTGGTAAAGAATCTGTCTAGAGACCTACGTTTGATCCCTGGGTCAGGTAGATTTCCTTGGAGAAGGGAATGGCTACCCTCTTCAGCATTCCTGCCTGGAGAATTCCGTGGACAAGAAGCCTGGTGGGCTACAGTCCATGGGCTCGCAAAGAGTTAGACACAACTGACACTTTACAGGGACAAGTAGTGCCCGGTACATGGAAGGGGCTCAGTAAATATTTGCTGAATGAATGAATGTCTTAGGGCTGTGGGCTTGTTCTCTCATCATAGAACACTGGAGGACATGGAACAAAAAGCAAGGTGTTTCTGTGCATTTGGGCTTGAAATAAACCCCAAGCAACCGAGTAAATGTTCTTAAAAGTTAACAAACCTGAAAGGTCTACAATGTTGAAATCATAGGGAAGACACTGAGCTGTAATTTGCTGATTAGGACATCAGATTTGAGGATGTAGGGTTGGGATGATGCAGCTGGTTTTTTTTTAAGCTCTAGTTGACTGATACCAAGAAACCCGTGGGCAGTTCACCAGCAAAGCACCGCTTGTCATGCTCAGTAACTTCTAACCTTCCCCTTGCCCTGTCCTTCTGTTACTGTCAGTCGGTTTGTGGCAGAGGGGAATTTTAGGGGCATTTCCGGCCCATTTTAGGGGCATTAAGAGGGAGGTTCCTGACTTCCATCCCATAGGTGCATCCTGGGACTCTGATGAAATAGTGGATCTGAAATTCTCCAGTCTCAGAGGGTTACTGACTCAAGAATGGCTATGAGCTGGCTAAAACCTTTGCAGACAACAGACAAAAAAATCCATGTATGTGTTCTCACAAGTCTGGAAGCTCACAGTTATACACAACAGGATCACGGTGATTGATCATCATCTTCGGGCTATCGGCAAGCCAGGCACCTCCATGTTGCTCTGTTTCTTAACAAGGCTGACCCCTCCCCTATTCTTTAGAATTTTATCAATTAATGTTTCATTTATAAATATTTATAATACCTGCCTACTTCACCCAGAATGATGAACAGAAAGCTCCTGAGAATCATGAAATGCTAGATTTGTAAGTCACTGAAGAAATTACCTAGTTCAGCCTCCTTAGTTTGTTGGTGGGGAAGGTGAAATCCAAGAGGGAAATGTGTGCCTTAAGGGTGAGCATCCAGTTAGAAGTCAAGTATAACCTCCCAGTTTAAGGCTCTTTGTTCCTTCAAAGCTGCTCTTCTACCTTGGGCAACCTCAGAGTAGATTCTATAACCAAACCTAAGACTGTCCTACCCTCCTACCTAACAAAGCTCAGGAACTGACAGTGGAAGATTTATCATCAAACGGTAGTTTAAAAAAAAGAATCTATGCAGAAAAGAGCATTTTGCGATTGGGAAAAAGCAGATGGCCCATGAAAGATAGAAATTGTTAGCCAATGAGGACTCAAAGGAGTAGGACCAGTCAACTGGCAACACTCCCTCATTTGATGCAAGCTTCCAAAAAAAGCTCTACTCAAAGGTGCTGAGCACT
Organism: Ovis aries; assembly: GCF_016772045.2. Classification (NCBI taxonomy): domain Eukaryota; kingdom Metazoa; phylum Chordata; class Mammalia; order Artiodactyla; family Bovidae; genus Ovis; species Ovis aries. Next base: position 192,007,833 of record NC_056054.1, on the reverse strand, counting down.
GCCATCTGGCACCAGAAATTAAGCAGAATCTCGACTTTAATATTGAAACCAAGTCATATGAGAACCTACTAGTTTCTACTAGCAACTCAAACTTAAATTGTCCTCTGAAAATGAACAAACCTCATGGACATGAAAGTTCAGACATCAGTTAAGTCTTAACAGACAAGGCATGCACCGTCTTGGTTACCATGCAACAGGATCATAACTCCCTGAATGATTCAGTGACTAGAACTACGAACAAAATGCAAAAATAAACAGTAAGTTCAACGTTTTGCAAGGGCACAGAGATTTCCATTTGTGAGGCAACGAATCCACGTTGGAAAACTAAGCCCCCCAAAGGAAGTAAAATTTGGTCATGAACTCACAAAAATACATCCAAGAAAAGCACCTGAAAATGAAAGAAATGGAGAAGGATGAGTAGGTGCAAACTGGAGAGAAAAATATTAAATAAATCAGGAAGGGAAGAGATGATAAATTCAGACAACCAGAATTCAATGTCAGCCACCAGAGGCTGAGCTTCTCACATAATTAAACAAGCATCAGTCATAGTCTTCCTTTGAAGCCTGAGAAGCAAATTTTACCTATTTACGAGAACTTAAATGCCAAAAAGGGGAGAGTACTCAAGTTAAGAGCTATCAAACTCTATCAAGCTCTTAAGAGCTCAGTTAAGAGCTATCAAATAGGAAAAAAAAAAAACCTACAACTGTTCCAAAAGTTTTCACCAATGGTCTGAATAAACTAAAAAAGTTCAAGGAAAGCTGTTCTGCCTCTGGAAAGAGGGAGAGCTAAAATACCAAGAGAAAATTCAATAGTTGTGGAGACCCCTCTCCAACTAGAAAGCCTCAGTAAAATTACCTGTAGCCTAAAGTAAATAAAGCGCATTTTTAATAGATTTTCATTCTCTTCACAACACAGGATTATATTGCAGAGACTGACTTCGTAAGGGCTAATTTCTTTTTAATAGTATTTTTAAAAATATGTCGATCCAGTTTATTTATTTTTACTCTTTTTTTTTTTTTTTTTTTTTTGGCTGCAGGACATGTGGGACCCCAGTTCCTTAACCAGGGATTGAATTCATATTGGAAGCACGGTGTCTTTTTTTTTTTTTTAATTATTTATCTATTTAATTATTTGGGGCTATGCTGAATCCTTGTCGCTGCTCTGGCTCTTTTCCAGTTGGGACGAGTCGGGGCTACCCTCTAGTTGCAGTGAGGGCTTCTCGTTAATGTGGCTTCTCCTGTTGCAGAGCATGGGCCCTAGGGCACGTGGACTCAGTATTGCGGCTCCCAGACTCAACAGTTGTAGCCCACAGGCTTCTGTTGCTTATGTTGCTCCGAGGCATGTGGGATCTTCTCGGATCAGGGATCCAACCCATATCTCTTGCACTGGGAGGTGGATTCTTTACTACTGAGCCATCAGGGAAGCCCAGCACAGTGTCTTAACCACTGGACCACCAGATAAGTACCCCCAGTTCTTTCTTTGTAAATACATTCTCTATGCAAACAGCTCTTTCATCACAGAATGCAATTATTTTTACAAATTCAAATATTTTATTCTTCCTCTTTTAATCTTTTTTCTGTAATTAATTTGTTCTATCGACAATATTTCCACTTAACTATCTTATACTTTGGTACATGTTGAATTTTTACTGTTGTAACTAAGCTTTTTTAAATTCCTTTAATATTTACAAAATTGTGATATCTCATTCTTTTTCCATTTTTGGACTCTCTTTTTTTCCTATGTGTAATTTCTTTATTCATTTATCCCCACATACATATTCAAATGGTATTACAACTCATGTGAAACTGGAACTCAGGTAAAGACTCGTGTCTCTTTGCCTTATCTTGGGTAATTAGTTTCTCTAGATTCATTAAACAGATGATTTTCAAAACTACAATAAGGTATTACCTCTCACTGGTCAGAATGGCCATCGTCAGAAAGTTTACAAATAATAAATGCTGGAGAGGGCGTGGAGTAAAGGGAACCATCCTATACTGTTGGTGGGAATGTAAATTGGTACAGCCTCTGTGGAAACCAGTATGGAGATTCCTTAAAAAACTAAAACTAGAATTACCATATGATCCAGCTATCCCTCTCCTTGGAAAATAAATACCTGGACAAAACTATAATTCAAAAAGATACATTCATCTCAGTGTTCAGTGAGGCACTGTCTACAATAGCTAAGACATGGAAACAACCTAAATGTTCCTCGGCAGGTGACTGGATGAAGAAGATGTGGTGTATACACGCAATGGAAAGTTACTCGGCATAGAAAGAGTGAAATAATGCCATCTGCAAGCTCATGGGTGGAGATGATCAAACTGAGTGAAATAAGTCGTACAAAGACAAATATCATATGATATCACTTGTATGGATCTAAAAAATTATACAAATGAATTTAATTTACAAAACAGAAACAGACTCACAGACTTAGAAAACAAATTTCTGGTTACCGAAGGGGAAACGTAGAGGGAGAGGGGTAAACTAGGAGGTTGGGATTAACATATGCACACCACTACACACAGCAGATAATCCACAAGGGCTTAGTGTAGAGCACACGGAACTCTACTCGATATTCTGTAAGAACCTGTGCGGGGAAAGAATCTGAAAAAGAATAGACACATGCATACATACAACTGAGTCACTTTGTTGCACACCTGAAACTAACACAATGTTGTAAATCAACTGTCATGCCTCATATGCTGCATTATACTTTCATTTTTATGCAAACCATATTATATTCAATCTCTTTTACACCATGATCACAAACTACAAATTCCCTTGTTATATTTGTACCATCTTCCTATTCACAATGAACACTTGTATTTGTTCTGATGAGTGCTTTAGTAGAATTTGTAACCATTTTTGCAATTAATGATAGTTTTTATTTCAAAACTGAAAAAGGAAAGAAAGCTTAATTCAACCTGTCACAATACTCCTCACTCCCAGCGGAGCCAGCTGACAGAGCTGGGGACATCTCCTTCTGCAAACCTACTGCACTAGTTTGTTACTTAATACATGTGTAAAGTTTTTTCTGTGGGATATGATGCATATCCCAAGAATATTTGATAGTCTTCCATAAAAATTTGCGAAGAAGATAATTTAAATACTGTTGGAACTTCCGGTAAAGAAAAATGAAGTAAGAACACAGTATCTTTAGAAACACAGCTGGATGTAGCAAAAAAAAAAAAAAAAAAGAACCTAGGCTGATGCTGGCAACAAAGATGTCTGTGCCTCTTGACTTTGTCTCCACCTGCCAGGTAGTCTATATTTGCCTGCTAAGAAAACTATAGGAAATGGAGTTGGGGATGCAAAACTTACTTTTCTTTCAAGGGGAGAAAGCATAGCCTGTTGGAAAAGTTAGAAAACTGGAGGGAGTTTCCCTTTCTAATCGACTGTTATGATCAAAGTGGAGTTTTTGTTGTTGTTATCTCTCTTTTGAAGGAAGGATGTACTCTGATGTGAAACACAGCAACAGAGGAAGATATTATTGTTAAAGAAATCTAGTTCAAGAAAGTTAGGGTTGGCTTGAAAAGTATGAGAGAAGTTTCTTACGGATTCTCAAAATCTTAGGAGCGGTGACAGATTGCAGTTTGACAACAGTCTTTGCCACAGATCTCCTGAAAATATCATCTAAGAAGAAGGCATGGGGAAGGTACATGCCAAACCAAATTTCAAAGGGGATAAAATTGGCCTTTTGAAGAATAGAAGACAAAAGTTGGCCACTGAAAAGTAAGGCAAGGGTAGGCTATTTAATTAAGTGGTAAGTTATGTGGTGATATAAATAAATATTTACATTGATTATGGTCCTATAAATAGACAAATATGTAAATATATAGCAGCCTGTTGGCACCACCTGTGTGTTTCACCCCAGGGACCAGGACGTTATTTCAGCTAAATCTCATCAAGTATTTCATAGACAGTTAAGAGCTCATAGTAGCAAAATAAATCAGAATCTGATATTTAAATGATTCTTTCCAACCCTGCAAAACTTTGGGATAGAGCCTCACAAATAGAAGGATTTTAAGGGCATTAGGCAAGGGTAAGTACATTACTTACGCTCTTTTGGGGGGCTCCAAAATCACTGCAGATGGTGATTGCAGCAATGAAATTAAAAGACACTTACTCCTTGGAAGGAAAGTTATGACCAACCTAGACAGCATATTAAAAAGCAGAGACATTACTTTGCCAACAAAAGTCCATCTAGTCAAGGCTATAGTTTTTCCAGTAGTTATGTATGAATGTGAGAGTTGGACTATAAAGAAAGCTGAGTGCCAAAGAATTGATGCTTTTGAACTGTGGTGTTGGAGAAGACTCTTGAGAGTCCCTTGGACTGCAAGGAGATCCAACCATTCCATTCTAAAGATCAGTCCTGGGTGTTCATTGGAAGGACTGATGATGAAGCTGAAACTCCAATACTTTGGCCATCTGATGCAAAGAGCTGACTCATTGAAAAAGACCCTGATGCTGGGGAAAATTGAGGGCAGGAGGAGAAGGGGACGACAGAGGACAAGATGGTTGCATGGCATCACCGACTCAATGGACATGAATTTGGGTGGGCTCCTGGAGTTGGTGATGGACAGGGAGGCCTGGCGTACTGCAGTTCATGGGGTCGCAAAGAGTTGGACACGACTGACTGACTGAACTGAACTGAACTGAAGTACGTTACTATGGCAGTATTCTTCTGTACAGATGTCCTTATCCTCCCTTTTAAGATTTCCTTTGTTGTCTACTCTGTTGTTTTTCAAAAATGTCCTTTTTCTGGAGAGAGATTATATCCTGGATCTGGATTGACTTGAGAAGCAGCTGAGGATGTGACCTGACTGCAACATGTCAAGAAAAAAGTGAGCTGTGTTCCCTCCCAGAGGCTGGCATTCCTGACCGACCCAGAGGAGCTCCCCAGTCCCCCCCCGACCCTTCCCCTTTTTCTTTATTTCTTACTTGCATTTTGCCACACTGGTAAGACAACAGGAAGCACTGGGCTTCCTCCCAGGGCATTCAACTGAAGGGATGTGCTCACCACATTGATAACAGTAGCCGGAAAAGAAAGAAACACACCCACCCTCCAGAAAGCATGACCCTCCCCCTCACTCTCTGTTCCCCGCCTCATGTGGCTCCACTTCCCCTCGGAGCCTCACAGGCTCCATCAGGGTTGCACTATGGAGGCCACTCCAGTGTTCAAGCCAATTTTATCCCCATGAAAATGTGGTTTGGCCGTGCACCTGCCCTATCTATGCCCACCTTTCTGGTAGTGTTTTTTGGGAGCTCTGCGGCAAAGACAATCTTCAAACTGGCTTCTGCTAATGCCACTTCTCCAAAGGTTTTGAAACTTCTTCTCTCAGTTTCAGAAACGCGTGTGATACTGTCGTCTAAACTTATTAAGCATGAATCATTGTCGCACTGACTCAACTGGTATCAGTATTGCTATGCATGTTCTTATATGAAAAATTGTTTGTTGTGTTGCCCTTTATAAGCCAACATCCACGAAATAAGAAGGAGGGTGGGTTTTTAGTTACAAACTTAGTGCGTCCAGTGATATGTTACATACACTGAAGTTTGGAGTCTAGTTTCCATATTTTCCATATGAAGGGTTCTGAAGTTAGGGAGAGTGGGAGACTGAGTGCCCGAGGAATGACCACAGGACCAAGAAGACCCGAAAAGATGCTGAGGACGGTCATTGCACTCACATGAAGATGGAGCAATTGAAACAATAGCCGTGGCTAGGATATGAGTGAAAGACACAAGCAGATCTTAGGAGCAGTCCCTGAAGACAGTTTTTAAGGAGTATAATTTGATCAGAGGCTTTATCTGGAATGCGGAGTCTGTGCATTGCAGTCTTTCCTGGGATTTCGCTGGCCCTCGTCTACCACTCCTGGTAACTAACACTAAGACCAAGAATTGCCTGAGCTCTCAGATGTCCCGAGTGAATGGGTCCGTGTCTTAAGAATTCGTAAGTCTCTATCTGAGTACTATGTCCACTGATGTTTCACCTAATCTTTCTTACCAGAGAAAATGCATCTATAGATGTTGGACTCTGCATCTGAAAAACTTGGTTATCCCAGAAACAGTCTCTGCCCTGGACCAGGTAGTTTCCCTGGTCAGTCCCCTCAGCCACCACAAATCCTGAAAATCATGGTGAAAACTAGAATCCTTTTGCATCAGCCTTTTGTCTTGATTGTTGAGTGGGAAGACGCTGCATGAGTGAAAGAGGAAGGAATTGAAAGAGATTCCTTTGCTGTAAGTCACCTCCAAGCTCTCACCAAACCATGCTGCTGCCTTCAGAACACCCTCAGATGGATAGGTGACCTTCAACTACTCTGGACTTTCTCACCTCTGTACCATATGAACCTTTCCATGTTTGCCATTTTATCAGCAAATGTGCTATTCAGTAACCACTAGCTGCCTACTGATTGCTATTAGGTTGACAGTTAAATGTCTCTGTGCTATGCTTTGCTTAGTCACTCAGTCATGCCCAACTCTTTGCAACCCTATGGACTATAGCCTGCCAGGCTCCTCCGTCCATGGGATTCTTCAGGCAAGAATACTGGAGTGGGTTACCATGCTCTCCTCCAGGAGATCTTTCTAACTCAGGGATTGAACCCAGGTCTCCAGCATTGCAGGCGGAGTCTTGACCAGTTGAGCTACCAGAGAAGTTCAAAGTGTCTCTAAACTTCCCACAGCCTAGGGTTTTCCCAAATTAAATGAAATATTCCTTATAAAGCACTTAGAACAAAATAAAGGCTTGGTACTTGTTGATGAGATGGAGTAGAAGACAAGGCTGGTTAGTGATGAGTATTTTTTTCTTTTCCTTATAATACATTCCCCCTACCTATTGTCTGTTTCCTTTGGCCCCATGCCATCATATCCTCCACATTGTTTTAGAGAAGGTCTCCAAGGCAGGAATCTTCTCTCCAATTTGGGCTACATTTGAATATGCACGCTCAGTCGTGTCCTACTTTTTGTGACCCCATGGACTGTAGCCCACCAGGCTCCTCTGTCCATGGGATTTCCCAGCAAGAATACTGGAGTAGGTTGCCATTTCTTCCTCCAGGGGATCTTCCTAACCCAGGGATTGAACTCACATCTCCTGTATCTCCTGCATTGGCAGGTGGATTCTTTACCACTGAACCACCTGGGACTCCCACATTTGAATGTACTATTTGTAATATGATGAAATGTGGCATCTTACTCATGTCCAGCCTCTTCCGATGTCTACTCATGATGAATTAGAGGTACAATCATTGCTGGAGGATTTGCCTTTATACCTCTGACTGCATTCTTAGCTGTCTGTGGTTCCCTGATACACCCGAGGACCAGAATTTCTCAGGCTCAGTATTACTGAATAAACAACCAATGCACTCAGGGTCCCAGAAGGAACCAGATGGGTGAATGTAGGAATTGCATTCAAACAAGGATAACTCTAGAAGGATTTACAAAGGGACTGTTTACAAAGGGGTGGGAAGGGAAAGGCAAACCACAAGAGATAATGCAATTACACAGGGCTGGTAATACCAGAGCTGTCTCCTGTTCCTAGGCCCAGAAAAGAGGAACCCATGACGTGAGTGGCTCCAAGAACCCCAAGGCAGAGGTCTGTGTGGAAAGGACCACCTTGAGAGGAATGTGACCTCTGATTGTGAGTACAGCCAGTATGAGACAAATCCAGAGGAAGGAGTCAGGAGAATGAACACTCTGACCTCTCTTGCCTCCTTTTCTCTGATCTACCAAGGCTTCTTCTCAGCCAAAGATTATCAGATATGCCCTCCCAGAGGACACAGGAGCCCACTGAGGTCTTCCTCCTGAGGCAGGATAGAGAAGTGTGGAGGATGATTCTGGAGGGAGCAATGGAAGAAACAGGGCATATTACAGAGATAAAAGTGGGCCATGCATGTATCAACAGTGACCAAAGACGATCAGTGGTATGAACCAAGGATTAGAGTTTATCCAATTTATTTCAGCTGGGGTCCTTGAAAAAAATCAGTGGACCCCAAACAACTTGTTTTGGGCTTCTAGAAAAATCTTAAATTTGTTTTGTGAATGGATTTTCAAAATCTGAATTACTGTTACTTATATTAACAGTCCAAATTCTGACATTATTTATCTTTGATTCTGAATATACTTTGTCTGAATATTCCAGCCTGTGGCATCTGGGGGTGGCCTCCCATCTCTGCCCACTGAGGAAGCATCTGGCTGTGCAGGAGGCTTTAGGCAGACATCATGCTGGTCTCCCCAGGGAACTCTGGGAACAGGCTCTGTGGATCCCCACCTCTGGCACCCACAGAGAGGATATCAGTGTACTCTTCTTCTGCAGGTGGAGGGTGGGCAAAGCAGGACAAAGGTACAGAATTAGCTGGAGAAACAGCTCAGGACTGGAGGCAGAAATCCCCCTGCTCTTACCACTCTTCTTCTTTTTTATTATTGGTGTATAATTGCTTTGAAATGCGTTTGTTTTCTGCTGTACAACAAAGTGAATCCGCTATAAGTATATATATCTCCTCCCTCTTGAGTTTCCGTCCCACCCCTACCCTCCCTTACCATTCTTCTTAACACAAGGAAAAATAAATTTGGAAAATAGCCTTTGGACCCTAGTGATGGACTAACAGACTAAGAAAAGTTTACAGCCTTCTGAAGTTCTGCCACGGGCAGAGGTAGGGCTCTGTCCTAATGTCTTCTCAGGTTGCTATTCCACAAGGCTGGCCCCTGAGAACAGGTAGAGGGGGTGCTGAGTGACATGGTGTGACCGGAGGGACTTCAAAAGGCCTGCCTGATCCCAAACTACCTCCCTTGCTGGCATGAGGGTCTGTCTGGAGTTTTCATCATTAGAGTCATTTCTCTATGCAAAGAATTTGCTTCGAGAAGTCCTCTGCTAAAGTGTACACCCTGCTTAAAAGGGTATGGAACACATCTGTCTTTCTCTTTGGTCTTCTCAAGATCTAACTTCCCTTCCTGTTCTGAGAATTTCACCCCTTATGATTGCCAGGGCAGGCGCACGGGAGCTAAGGTCAACCAAGCAGGTCCAGTTGCTCCAGACTATGTATCTGGAACTAGTGACCCGGGATAGCAGAATATGGGAGAGCATTTGTTTTGGCAGTAGGGGGCAGTGGTGGCGGTGAGCCTTGTGCCAGGGGCCCTGTTGCGAGCTGTCAGTGGCAGCAGCACAAACTCTGGTGTCCAGAGGTAGGGAGAGGCTGCAGTCCTCACAACTAGTTTACAGCATGATTTGGGCTGTGGTCCTCACTGCTGTATAGCATCCCCTGTTCCTGCCCATTTTAAAGTCTGTTCTGCAGCCTTCCCAGAGTCTAGAGCTTCCAAGGATCCTTTTACTAAATCCTCCTGTGGCTTAAATCACACAGAGCCATCCTTAGTTGCAGGAAAGTAAGAATACTGGCTGGTACAAGGGGTGACACATTAACGCGAGAATCCTTATAGGTACCAGCCCCAGATAGATTCATGTGTCTCATTAGCTAATTGCCACCTTGCGAAACAGCAGGATGGCAGGAAAGAGTTTTTATTGGTGGGGGAAGAGTCTGGTCTTAGGGGCATCAGCTGATGGGTCTTGCCCAGAAGAACACTTGGGCAGACAGTTCAAGGCAAACTGAAGGACAGCTATCCATGGGGCTAGGCTAGAGCAGTGCAGGATGGAGAGAGGTATGATGACAGGAAGGATGAAGGCACAATGAGGGCAATAGCTACACAGGCTGACATGAATGCTACCGAGTGTGAAGCTTGCTGAAATGGCCTTGTTTATACTTGTAGAGCATCCAAGGGAAGTTTCAGCTTTGTCAAAGTAAGACCACTGTCTTTTATCGCTTTGATTTTCCTCAACATTTCTGCTGACATTTAGCCTTCACGGTAATAGTAATCAACTTGTGGGATTTCTATCCTCTCCCCACCTCCACACCTTCACCACCCTTTATTTAATAAGCGGGGATAACAAGGCAAGGACAGCTCTCTCTCAACTACTGAAAGGGCTCTGTCTTTACGAACTTTTCCCCAGAGAGGAGCAGAGAAACTGTTCACCGTGGGGAGGAAGGGGGAAAGTAAACTAGGAATGTGGTGAGTCCAGATACCGAACATCTGCTAAGAAGTCTTCGTGGGTTTTGTGGAGAGTACGAGTGTTCACAAGCTGATAGAATTCCCTCCTTTCTGCATTCCTGTCTACTTTCCCTCAGAACAAGGACTGTGCCAGGTATTCAGGTACTACCTGAAGAAACCCAGGCCCCCCCAGTCACTGTTCTCTTAACTTTTCCAGGGAACGGTCATGTTTGCCTGCTGGAGACTCTGGGCATGAATCCAGGGCACCCAGAGAGGACCCTGTTACAGGCCCACTCTGGCTGCAGTGGCAACGCAAATGAAGACAGGAGGTGAGAGGTCCTATCTCAGAGTCCCCAGCTTGGCTCTGAAAGACTCATCCTTGAGGAACTCTCAGCACACTGACTGTCTCCATCCACAGGACAAGACTGGAGCTCTTGGAGGTGTTTTTGCTGCAGGGAAGCAAAGAATCCCTTCCCTTTCTCACCAGCCCCTGGGATGTCACCAAAGGAAGGGCACAAACATAACCTGTGTGAAACTACCAAAAAAAAAAAAAATTAAGATAAGAAAAAAACACAAGGTGAATTTGATTTTAAAAATATTTATAAGACACATTTTTTTATTTTCACAGAATATCACTTAATAAATATTTTACCAAGATGGTTGAGGATATACCACAGTGAAGGAAGAAGAACCTGGGACAACTAAGGGATGGAAACACTTTAAACTTTAATTTAAACCTCAGTTAATCAGATTTGTCTTCTCCATCAGATCTTGAAACTCAGCAGAGAAGGTGTCCTTACATGCACAGACCAAAGTTCTAACACGGGCATGTTAGAACATAGTCGGGGTCAGTATATGGAGGACCAGTGGCAGCGGCTCTTGATGACCTGAAGCAGAGGCTTCCTGAACGTGAGGAAGGTGATGGTGCAGGCCACCAGCAGGGTGAGACAGCTGGGAAGGATCAGCACGAGGTACAGCAGGCCCATGTCTACCCGCTCCCACTTACAAACCTGAGGAACGCCTGCAGGCAGCTCCGTCAGGCGAATGACCTTGGAGGAGAGGTTGCAAGTGACCATGCCCAAGTCAGCGACAATGTGCAGGCGCTGCAGGGCTCCCCAGTCCTCCACCCCACAGCAGTCATATGGGTTCTGACTGAGGTAGACAGTCCGCAGGCTTCCTGCGAGCTGCTCAGACACCGCCCTCTGAGGAAGGGCTGTGAGCAAGTTTCTGCGGAGATCCAGGGTCTGCAGGGCCAGGCTGCCCCAGAACCTTGGGAACCTGGTCAAGGCATTTCCTGACAGGTCCAAGCTCCTCAGATTCTCAAACACAGAGAAGTCCAACTCTGTGAAGCTGGAAGTGAGGCCCACGTTCCTGAGAGACAGGACCTGTAATGTGGGGGCAACATCCCAGAGAGGGGCAATGCTTCCATTCAGAACCCCCCAGTTTCCAGACAGGTCTAAGTGGGTGAGAGCAGTGCCCTGAAACGAGCAGTCTTGTAGTGCCTCCAGCCCACAGTCCTCCAGGGACAGGCTCTGCAAAGATGCCACATTTCTGAAATCCACACAGCCAGGGGTGCCCCCGGGGTCCAAGCCTGTGGGCAAGGGACAAAGTGAGATCTGATTATGGCTCATGTCAACTGTAGCAAGGTTCCTGGCATTGGCAAAAAGGCCAGTGGGGACACCCAGGAGCTGGTTGGAGCTCAGATTGAAGGACCGGAGGCTCCTCAGGCAGCCAGGGAGCCCCGGAGCCAAGTGCAGCTCCGACAGCTGGTTCTGACTCAGGTCCAGCTCCACGAGTGCCCCTGGCGGCTCATGCTCCCGGATGTGGAGCGTCACCAGGCAGTTCTGCTTGAGGTTCAAGTGGGAGAGGGAAGGCATTTTCTTAAGGAAGCCATCTGGCAGGTACTGGAACTGGTTCTGGCTCATATCCAGGAAGCGGAGACCGGAGAGGTCGCTGGACGCGAACTCCTCCCAGAGGTTGACGGTGGTGATGTTGGTCACGTTGCCATCCACCAGGAGGAATTGGGCCACCATCTCCTGTGGTGAGGAGGTGTTGTACAGGTCCCTGTAGAAGCCCATGTTGTTGTCCCGCAGCAGTAGCGTGTGCAACTTGCTGCACTGGGGCAGGAGGGGGAAGAACAGCAGCTGATTGTGAGAGAGGTCCAGGGTCTCCAGCTCAAAGGCGGCCTCTCCCCCAGACGCTAGGAACCACTCCAGGACGTTGTAGCTGACATTGAGGGACCGCAGCTGGGTGAGGCCGAAATCCACAAGGCATGGGAGGTTGTTATAGGCCAGGTTGAGCTGTCTCAGCTCTGTCAGGCCATCGAAAGCACCACCCTCAATCTCAAAAATGTAGTTCCTCTGCAAGTCCAGCTCCCTGAGGCGGCCCAGGCCCTCAAAGACGGACTCATCGAGCCTCATGATGATGTTCCTCGCCAGGGACACGGACTCCAGTGAAGACAGGTTCTGGAGCATGAGAGCCGCCATGTCTTCCGTCAGGGAGTTCCCGGAGAGGTCCAGCATGCGCAGACCGCGCAGGCCGTGGAGGGCGGCCGCCGTCTCCTTGTAGCTCTCGGAGAGGGCGTTGTCAGGCAGCGCCAGGCTGCGCAGGCGGGCCTGCTCCTGAAAGGCGATGTGGCCGATGCGCTCCAGGTAGCAGTCGTGCAGACTGAGGCTCTCCAAGAAAGGGTAACGCTGCAGCGAGTTGTTCCCCAGGGTCCTGAGAGGGTTGGCATCCAGGAGGAGCGTCCGGGAGGAGGGCGGGAGATCGCTGGGCACTGAAGCGAGGTTCCGCCCTCGACAGTCGGCCACTCCATCCAGCTAGGTCCAGAAACACACTGGTCAGGGGGGTAGGGGGCCTCTGAGGTGGGGGCGTATGTACAGAAGTAGAGTTCACTCATCTGGCTCACTTAAGGCTCCAGGCCTCACTCAGAACACACAGTGTTTGAGAAGATTGGAGCTCCTGTCCTCAAGTGCTGAGGGCTGACATTTGCTCTTATAGTTTGGTTTTAACTACAGAAAGGGACCGAGGATCAGGTCTCTACCTGAGTTTGAATCCCTCCTCTGCCCTTTGTTCCCTATGTGACCTTGAGCAAGTAATTTAGCCTAAATCTGGTATGTCTTCGGGAAAATGGAGATAAAGTTATTTAGCTCCGTTGGTAAAGAATCTAACTGCAATGCAGGAGACCGGGGTTTGATCCCTGGGTCGGGAAGATCCCCTGGAGATGGAGATGGCAACCCACTCCAGTATTCTTGTCTGGAGAATCCCATGGGCAGAGGAGCCTGGTGGGCTACAGTCCATGGGGTCGCAAGAATAGGACATGACTCAGTACCATGACGAAACCACAGTACCTACTTCAGAGGACTGTAGTGAGATTAGGCAAAGGTTACACAGAGCCTGGCACTCAGTGGAGCTATTAACGCAAACAGTGCCTGTTGCATTATTAATGCTATGATCTTAAGATCTGTGTGTTTGACAGGGACGCTGCTCAAGAACTAGCAGTGCTGTGGCACCCTGATTTCACCCAAAGAAATTTTGCCCAGGAGGCTCCTCTACACTCCTAGCTGATAAATATTACAGCTCAAGAGGACTTGAGAGCTCATCACCCTGAATCCTACAGAGAAGTAAAGGGGTTTCTGGAAAGGACAAGTGAAGAGCCAATGGCAGCACTGAGACTGGAGCCCGGTGCTCTCACTGCCAGATTCAGTGCTTTTCCTGAGTGCAGTGGCATTCCTTTCCATAGACTGGTCAGTAGGACAAGGTTTGCGATTGTCTACAATTGTGGACCCAGTCCCAGGGGGGAAGAATCTGAGAGAGAGGGAAAAGCACCACTTTGAAGAGATGACAGACTCAGGTCTGAATCTTGGCTGTGCTACTTACTAGCTTTGGACTCTGGGCAAGGAATTAACCTCTTGGAGCCCCAAGTTCTTTATCTGATTATTAAAGCAAACCTTCTCATAATTAAAAGTGGATACACTATAGAAATATACAAAATTATTCAGTAACCTCAGTCTCTCCTTCAAAGAAATGCTGTTATCCTTCTGTTACATCTCCTCTGGACTCTTTCCAAAGATATTATCTAACTTAAAAAAAAATTTTTTTTTTGCAACATGGATGGACCTAGATATTATCATACTAAATGAAGTAAGTCAGAAAGAGAAAAACAAATATCACATGATATTGCTTATATGTGGAATCTTTAAAAAAGAAAAGGATACAAATGAACTTATATACAAAACAGAAATAGACCCGCAGACATAGAAAACAAACTTACAGTTATCAAGGAAAGGTGTAGGGACAGATAAATTTAAAGTTTTGGATTAACATAAGCACACTGCTGTATGCAAAATAAATAACCAACAAGGACTTACTATAGTCAATATTTTATAATAATCTACAAGAGAAAAGAATCTGAAAAAGAATATATATATATGAATCATTTTCTGTACACCTAAAACTAACACAACATTGTAAATCAGCTATACTTCAATTTAAAAAATAAAATAAAAAATAAATTTAAAAAAATTTCAGTGAGACTGCATTCTACAAACTATTAAGTAATTAACTTCCCCTGCCCCCATTAATAAAATGTGATAGACATATTGCCTTGGCAATAAAAACAAATTTGATCACATTCTTTTTGGCAACTGTATGTTACTTCATTGCATGAAGAGCACAGTAGTTGAGAGCCAGATCGCTAGGATCAGCCCACTGATTCTGCTTTTTATCAAACGTGTGACCTTAGCCTGGTTAACCAGTCAAGACCTTCATTACATCACCTGTAAAACGGAAATTATACTTGTAATTTTCTCATAGGTTTGTTTTGAGGATTCAGGGTGATTGTCAATGTAAATCACTTAACACAGAACCTGTCACATAAATGCTTAATAAATGTTAGCTAGACCGATTATTAGCATGCTCTAATTAATTAACCTCTGGTTGTTGAGCATTTATTTGTAATTTCCAAATGAACATTAGGATGAATTTGTCTAGTTCCCTCTATATCTCACACCCCAAAAAGTTTCCGGAGTTTTGATTGGGACTGCATTATAATAACAGAGTAATCTGGGAGGAAACTGACATTTTTACAAAATTGAATCTCCCCATGCAAAAACAAGATGTATTTCTTTATTTGAGTAAGTGTTGGTTTTTCCCCCTGTGGGGACTAAAGAATACTGTGATTAGGGGCTTTCCTCAAGCTCTGAGACCCTGTTTTACCAGAGTTGCTGCAGTTGTGGGGGACCCATCTCTGCAATTCCTGCAGCCCCACTGACGTGTTGCAAAAAGACCACGTGGCCATCAGAGCCCAAGAAAGCTTTCTATGTCAACTTCGCGATAATGTCACATAGCTAATGCAAAGAGGGGCTTTGGAGGGTGCCTGCACTTTCAAACCCTCAACCTTCAATTCAAAAGAGCATAGGAAATCCACTCTTTGATCTCACTGGTAACTGAGTCCCTACCAGGCTGCAGGGGGTCAGGGAGGGAGTCTCCTGCTTTATTCCCTCCTCCTATGCCTGGTAACTCCTGAATTCGCTATTGTGATGTTGACCTTTCATTGCTTCTGTAAGAGAATAATGGAAGTCTGTATAGCAGAGACTAAAAACAACAATAACAGCAGATAAAACACATAGCACTTAGCCCATACGAGGCACAGTTCTGAGTGCTTTACATACAGTAACTCATTTAGTCATCACTGAAGTCCAGTGTTATGGTATTACTGGTTGGTACTATTATTACCTACATCTCTTACAGATGAGGAAACTGAAGCACAGATTGGCTCGATGTCACCAGCTAGTAGTGGTGGGCCTGGGGTTTAAACCTCTTCTGACTCATAACCCCTACCCTCTGCGTGCGTGCGTACTAAGTCGCTTCAGTCGTGTCTGACTCTTTGCAACCCTATGGACTGTAGCCTGCCAGGTTTCTGTGTCTATGGGCTTCTCCAGGCAAGAATACTGGAGTGGGTTGCCATGTCCTCTTCCAGACTCAGGGATCGAACCCTCACCTCTTACATCTCCTGCATTGGCAGGCGAGTTCTTTTAGCGCGAGAGCCACCTGGGAAGCCCAGGTTTAAACCTGATCTGGCTCATAAGCCCTACCCTCTACTGAAGTCTCTTTCAGTGTAGTGGTTAGAGGTTACTAAAAGTGGTTAAGAATCATGACCAGCTAGGTTTTTAAGCTTCATCAGCTTGAAGGACACATTTTTGAATGTATTAACTCTGACAACTTCCCAGGTGGCGCTAGCGGTAAAAGAACTTGCCTGCTAAGGCAGGAGACATAAGAGATGCAGGTTCCATCCCTGGGTTGGGAAGATCCCCTGGAGGAGGCCACAGCAACCCACTCCAGTATTCTAGCCTAAAGAATCCCAAGGACAGAGGAGCCTGGAGGACCACGGTCCATAGTGTTGCAAAGAGTTGCAAAGAGTTGGACACAACTAAAGCAATTTAGCATGCCGGCACACATTAATCCTGGAATCCAATTTGTCTTCCCAGTGCCTAGTACATAACGTGTGTGTGTGTGTGTGTGTGTGTGTGTGTGTGTGTTAGTTGCATAGTCGTGCTAACTATGGGGGGGGGTGCAACCCCATAGACTGCAGCCCACCAGGCCCCTGGCTCAAGGAACATTCATTAACTGTATGTTTCTCAAGCAAACTTTTGACACCACTGAGTTATAGGCAAAGGAGAAACTTTCTAGAGTGTGCTCAGTTGTTAGGATTCAAGTCTGCTTCCATATATAGGCTGAAAGCCCAGGAAAGGGTGAACCACAGAAGCTCAGGTATCTCTCCCCGGACTGTCTTAAGCCTGAGTGTGGTGGGGATGTTGCTGTGCAGGGCAGCGTGGGCAGCATGCTCTTCAGTACAGCTGATTAAGAATTCACTACTGGCTCACACACAGGCTCTGAGGTAGGGCTTCTCCAAATTTAATATGCCCCACCCAGAGACTCTGATACCATTAGTGAAGCTCTATCATCCAAATTGCTAACAAGGTGTTTTTAAAGTTTCAGGTGGCTGCCCTTGGTGTGCCTCTGAGATCACCTGTCCTCAGTAGGTATGAGAAAAGTAGGGCAGGGCCTTTCCCAGGCATCATATTTTCCTTTTATTAAAGAGAAACTTGCACATGGCATCATGGTAAGAAGGTACAGAGTGATTCAGGCTCATTCATCCCCTCCCCTCCTTGACTGACAATCCATCAGCTTTCGAACTAGACCCAACCTCGCCAGGACAGGGGTAACAGACAACTCAGAGTACCCAGGAAAACTCACCAGCTCACAGCCCCCTTGTGAAGCTGCTGTGACCATTCCACTTTGGTGCCTCCATTCCACTGTCAAGAAGTGAAAACCCAGGCAGAGCCAGAGGGGCAGTAACTCCATCTCAAGTGCAGCACTGTGGACAGAGGGCAGGGAAGGAGCTGGTAAGAGAAGGACATCCCAGAGGGCTGCTGCGCCCTCCTTGTAGAAGAAGCCAGTTCCCACTGTGTCCGCTTTCGGAGCCCCACAGCTATGGGGAGGTGGAAACCCACAGATTATTCAAATACCTCAAGTTAGCCAGCACATTTAACCTTTCACTGCAACTCTCAACAAGAACTTATTTTCATTTTGCCTCTACCATTTGGTGGGCAGGTGGCCAAACCTGAAACTCCCAAGAGTCCAGAAAAAGAAGAGAGAAGCAAATGTTTTGAGGAACCAGGTCTCAGGTCACCTAGAGTTTGCCATATCTTGTAGTTCTGTTGAAATGTTCCTCTCAAAGCTCAAATCTGCCTCATGCATCGCCTGAACTCAATAAATATTTGCTGAATAAATGAATGAAAGAATAGTGAACTGGGATTGAAATATTAACTGTAGCCTCTGGTCTCATAGAGTTACTAATTGTTGTGTTGACATGAGGCTTTTAGAAAGAGTAGATTTCACTGATTAACTCATTTGAATACAGACCTTTGAAAACAGATTTTGGTGTTTTGCCTGCATAAGGGAAATGCCTGAGGGAAAAATGAAAAAAGCAGTCTTCAAATATAACAAGGACTATGATGAAGTGTGGTTACTGGCTCTCTTACCCAGCCAGTGAGCACACAGCAGAAGTCATGAGGAAGCATAAAATTATACACATACCAATAGAATTTAGATATGCAGATGACACTAACCCTTATGGCAGAAGTGAAGAACTAAAGAGCCTCTTGATGGAAGTGAAAGAGGAGAGTGAAAAAGTTGGCTTAAAGCTCAACATTCAGAAAACGAAGATCATGGCATCCGGTCCCATCACTTCATGGCAAATAGAAGGGGAAACAGTGGAAACAGTGTCAGACTTTATTTTTGGGGGCTCCAAAATCACTGCAGATGGTGACTGCAGCCATGAAATTAAAAGACACTTACTCCTTGGAAGGAAAGTTATGACCAACCTAGACAGCATATTAAAAAGCAGAGACATTACTTTGCCAACAAAGGTCCATCTAGCCAAGGCTATGGTTTTTCCAGTGGTCATGTATGGATGTGAGAGTTGGACTATAAAGAAAGCTGAGCACAGAAGAATCGATGCTTTTGAACTGTGGTGTTGGAGAAGACTCTTGAGAGTCCCTTGGACTGCAAAGAGATCCAACCAGTCCATCCTAAAGGAAATCAGTCCTGGGTGTTCACTGGAAGGACTGATGATGAAGCTGAAACGCCAATATTTTGGCCACCTGATGTGAAGAGTTGACTCATTTAAAGATTGAAGGCAGGATGAGAAGGGAACAACAGAGGATGAGATGGTTGGATGGCATCACCGACTCAACAGGCATGAGTTTGGGTAAACTCCAGGAGTTGGTGATGGACAGGGAGGCCTGGCATGCTTCGGTTCATGGGGTTACAAAGAGTCGGACACGACTGAGCGACTGAACTGAACTGAATAGACTTTAGAAACAAAGAGAAACCTTAATGGAAATGTAATATACCCTCCACCGTTGCATTTTTACATGGCCAAAGATGAAAAGGCCAAAGACAGTAATAGGTTATTCAAGATCAAGTTAGTTGCCAGGCTGGAAGTAGCCTGCAGACTCCCCTCCCTGAGTTCCAGGATGAGTAACCAGGGTAATTTCTTACCCAGGAGGTGCTGTTGAGTTGACTGTCCTCTTGTTGGGAGAGTTTACAGCCGGGTGGCATCTCCTCCCAGCTCTGCATTCCTCAGAATCCGAGGTAATTCCCTGGCCCCCATTTCACCTGCCCCATCCTTTCCTTGACGTCTACCCGGGAAGGCCCACAGGATCTATTCTTGAGTCTCCTGGACCAGCAGTTCCAGGGCTACCATGAATCTCCTCCCCTATTCCACGGGACCCACAGACCTTTCTGCCTGACACTTCTAGCCATCTTGGGCCCCTTCCTCTTTCCCTTTCTTCGAATAAGTTTACACATCTCTATGGCTAATTTTAACGTTTTGGTCAGATTTGAATACTCATCGGTGAAAACAGACGGACAGAAAAGCTAAGTGAAACCAGGTAAGTCAGCTTTAACCTTCGCTTCAGGTCAGGCCAGCTCCCCTTACCACAGAGGGAACCTCCAATTCAGAATTCATCCATATTTCCCTGACGCTGGGAATCCCCTTCCCAGGCTCACCTTCTGCTTCTGCACTTGTGCAGGAATTAGTACCTCATGGCATATGCAGGGCACAGATGGCAAAACAGAGCCATGTGGCCTGCTCTCCTCAGTAAACTTCTAATACTCACACACACATGCACACAAGGTGGGATCACTGCCTACCTTGAGAGAAGGTTGCCAAATTTAGCAAATTACAAGATGCCATTTGAATATCAGACACACAACAAAACCCTTTTTAAAAAATTTGTCAGCTTTAATGTTTCTTTTCTTTCTTTCTTTCTTTTTTTGGCTGTGCTGCATGGCTTGTGGGATCTTAGTTCTTTGACCTAGGGATCAAACCCAGGCCTCAACAGTGAAAAGTGCTAAATCCTAACCACTGGACTGCCAGGGAATTCCCCAAACAACTTTTTAGCGTAAATATGTCCCGTGCAATATTTGGGACATACTTATACTAAAAAAAAAAAAAAATCACTGACTCTCAAATGTCACTGTATCCTCTATTTTACTGAGGAGAGGGAGATGGGAACCACGGACTTCCTTCCTTCCTCTCTCATCCTCTTTGTCAGGCTTGGGATGGTACATGCTGCTGTGACCTTCTAGAACTGTCAACCCTGTATACTGATATCGAGTTCAGATGTGTTCAGGGCAAGAGTACAGGAGTATAACTCTGCAGACTGGAATGCCAAATAGGCCTGGTGTCAGTTATGCCCAGACTGTAACTTTAATTTCTGGATCAACAAGAAAACTTTAGCAAATTTAAAGCATATTTTCTCCTAAACTCAGCCAACCAGCCCAGAAATCCTCTTGCTGTACCCTCTGGGCACTCTGTCTTTCATGAGGCAGCACAGGAAGATTATAGGATTTGGAACCAGACAGACCAGGGTTTGAATTCTGGTTCCAGTATTTGTTATTTGTCCCTGAGCCATTCATATGAAGTCTCCGAAACTCAGCTAATCCTTCTATAACACAGAGATAATAATAACTACTCAGAATTTTTATGAGAATCAAATAGTATATATGAAAGTACTTCAACTATGAAGGTACTTAATAACATAATTATTATTTATGAGTTCTTAACACCTATGGGCTGGTTGAGTAGCTATTACTCCTATGTGTAATCTCCAAGGTAATTTAACAGCTACAGAAAAAGGGGAAAGAATGAATAATTTGATTGGAAGAATGAATAAATCATTATATCAACTAAAAGTGTAAAAGTTATGTGCGAAGGTTGGATTACAAATTCTGCATTAATAAATTCCAGAACAAATTTATTTGAACAGAAACAAAAAAGGCTAATCCCAGTAACAGATGAGAGCTATTTGTCCTTGAAGCTATGGTTTATCCTCCCCCATTCAGCTCTGGTTCGCTGGGGGCTGACTTCTGAGGGCTCTGGATGTCAGCTGGTCTCCAGCTGGCCTGGTTACTGGGAGGTTAGTTAGAAAGTAGAAGGAAGAGAAAATCCATGGTATTTCTCTCCCACCCTCTCTGCCTGGGACTGAGAAGTTCTTAAGCTTTTTCTGGTGACTTACAGGCTCTGGTAACTTCCTTCCTCTATCCTCCCCCTACCTAGGGAAGGTGGCAGCTTCCTGAGGTTGCTAATCTCTGGATTAACTGTCTGTTCTCTAGTTGGCGTCTCAGCCTCTTCCATCATGTGTACCCAATTTCCTGCATTAAATTTCCTCTGTTTTTAAATAATCTGTGTGTTTCTGTTTCCTGGTTGGAGCCTGGCTAATACAGTGATGTAAGTGAGGATGGGCTTGGAACAATACTAAAAAAAAGGTATGCAATGACCCTGAAAAGCAATAAAAGGCTTTCAAAATAATAATCATTTAGGTTGAAAAACACTCTTCCTGGAGCATGTAGCTGCAGAAGCCTTCCTCAGAGCCATGGCACAGTGAATTGTGTGTGCTCAATTATGTCTGACTCCTTGCGACCCCATGAGCTGCAGTCAGACTCCTCTATCTATGGGATTTCCCAGGCAAGAATACTGGAGCAGTTGCCATTTCCTACTGTTGCGATCATCCCTACTCAGGGATCAAAACTGCATTGCAGATTCTTTACCACTGAACTACCTGGAAACCCCAAGGCACAGTGAAGGATACAAGATAAACAACTGGAATGCCAAATTTTCATTGGAAAATTTCGTGAACCTTCTTCTGTGTGCACAGGACTGCCTCCCTCCGCCCACACTTAAGTGAGGACCACTCAACAGCGTCTCCAACTGGATGAGAGTGTCTATGCATGCTGCTGCTGCTGCTGAGTCGCTTCAGTCGTGTCCGACTCTGTGCGACCCCACAGACGGCAGCCCACCAGGCTCCCCCGTCCCTGGGATTCTCCAGGCAAGAACATTGGAGTGGGTTGCCATTTCCTTCTCCAATGCATGAAGGTGAAAAGTCAAAGTGAAGTCACTCAGTCAACCATCCCACTTTTTTCCTATCTGCCTGATAACTTCTGAAAAATACATCCATTTTAAAATCAAATGTTACTCATCTTAGATACATTTTTGGTGGAGAAAAAAGAAGTGAACGAAGAACAATTATGATGGAGGGTACACATGACGTATGATGTTAATAATTTAAATGAGATAACCTGGAACCTCCCCTCATTATATTAAAGGGGCTTGGATCAAGGGTGCCTATTTCATGGGCTTGAACCACAGTGGGAGCCATAGAGTAATACAAAAGAACTGCAAATCAACCCGTGTTCCAAGTAGAGCCTGATAAGCACCATGTTTCCTCCTGGTCTGGGTGACCATTTGGAAAGTATCCAGTATAAGACCTGAGATCCTGACATGAGAAGCAGCTGGCATTAACAGAATCTATTTGCACCTGTTTTTGTTAAACCAGATAATGAAGTTGAAGAGTTTTTTCCAAGTGTGGAAGCAGAAAATGCTAAATCCATTTTTTTTATATAGTGGTGGTTCAGTCAGTAAAGAATCTCCCTGCAGGGTGGTTTCAATCCGTGGGTTGGGAAGACCCCCTGGAGGAGGGCATGGCAACCCATTCCAGTATTCTTGCCTGGAGAATCCCTATGGACAGAGGAGCCTGGCAAGCTGCAGTCCATGGGGTCACAGAGTTGGACATGACTGAGCAACTAGACACACATGGAAGATTGCCAGGAGAAATAACAATAACCTCAGATATGCAGATGACACCACCTTTACGGCAGAAAGCGGAGAGGAACTAAAGAGCCGCTTGATGAAGGTGAAAGAGAGTGAAAAGGCTGGCTTAAACTCAACATTCAAAAAACAAAGATCATGGCATCCGGTCCCATCACCTCACGGCGAATAGATGGTGAAACAATGGAAACGGTGACAGATTTTATTTTCTTGGGCTCCAAAATCACTGTAGATGGTGACTGTAGCCATGAAATTAAAAGACGCTTGCTCCTTGGAAGAAAAGTTATGACCAACCTAGACAGCATATTAAAAAGCAGAGACATTACTTCGTCAACAAAGCTATGGTTTTTCCAGTAGTCATATATGGATGTAAGTGTTGGACCATAAAGAAAGCTGAGTGCCAGAGAGTTGATGCTTTTGAACTGTGGTGTTGGAGAAGACTCTTGAGAGTCCCTTGGACTGCAAGGAGATCCAACCAGTCCATCCTAAAAGAAATCAACCCTGAATAGTCATTGGAAGGACTGATGCTGAAGCTCCAATACTTTGGCCACCTGATACATTGGAAACAGCTGATTCATTGGAAACGACTCTGATGCTGGGAAAGACTGAAGGCAGGAGAAGGGGATGACCGAGGATGAGATGGTTAGATGGCATCACTGACTCAATGGACATGAGTTTGACCAAGCTCCGGGAGATGGTGAAGGACAGAGAAGCCTGGTGTGCTGCAGTCCATGGGGCCACAAAGAGTCAGACATGACTGAGCATCTGAACAACAAATAAGTCCTATATTCATTTATTCAACTAATGATTTTTATAATCTCTCTATTATCTTTTATCCTGTCATAGTTATCATGGATATTACTTAAGTCAGAGACTGTGAATTTCTTATTAGTGAAAAGTTTTGAAGGGACAAGATGTCATTGACCTAGATGTGGGCAGGAGACAAGATTCTATACTGTCTGTAACACATCTGACTTGGAGGTATTAAGGTTATAAATCCCCCCTCATGTGTGAGGCCCTCTTAGTGTTGCATTTATATTTTTTCTCTATCTTCTATCTATTCTGTTTGTGTCATCACAAACTGTCCTTCCTGGTTCCTCTTTAAGAAGTCCTTGAAATATTAGGACCTCAAATGCTTAGTGGCATCCCTTATATAACCATTCACCTTGATACTATGTTTTCTAATCAGATATCATAAAAACCTGTGATTCAACCCCACATTCATCCCTTGTATATAAAGAATATTCCTTTTTTTAGACAGAAAGACAATTGGCTTTCTGTCTGGTTTTTCTCTTTCCAGATCTGGTCATCATAAATACGTGGTGAAAATAAATGTATTTCATAAAACAACATGCACCAAGACTATATTCTGAAACAGGAGGACACTAACAGTGAGGAGGAAGAATGTGTATCAGCTGCAAAAACTCCTGTTTTAGAAATTATGCTTGTTTTTCTGTTTCTACAAAACAATAGGGAGAAGCTTCTGCTTCATTGAGCCAAGTGAAGTGAAAGGAGAATGACTGGATGGCCCCACGGGCTGGGTGGAATGAGGGGAAGGGATGGGAACATTTACTCCTTTTGGAAGGAGCATCCTGATCCTGCCAGGAGTGGCTGAGCTGTAAGCTGGGGCAGTGCTTCCTTATCCATCGTCATGACTACATTGGCCTCTTCTTCTTGAAGTCCTGAAATTTCTATCTCTATCATCAAAAGAATCAAAATACAGAATGGCAGCAGGGTCCCTGTTTTTGTCAGGTCCTCTGACAAACACTGCAGAAGGAAATGGCAATCCACTCCGGTATTCATGCTGGAAATCCCATGGACAAAGGAACCTGGTGGGCTACAGTCCACAGGATTGCAAAGAGTCAGACATAACTTAGCGACTAAACAGCTGACAAACACAAATGTACACTATTTTTTTCTTCAAACAGATGTAGGTTTTCCTGTATTAATAAAATACAAGGTCTTTTAAGGGTTATTAATTCCAACTAGCTTTCTGTTGCTATGTAATGTCTTAATCAGCAGATAGTAAAACACAGCCATCAGGTAAGGGCTGATCTATAGGTATTTTTGTGCATACAAAGGGCTCCTCATACTCAAAGTTTGGGAATACTGAGGAATAACTCTGGGCTTCCCTGGTGGCTCAAACAGCAAAGAATCTGCCTGCCAATGCAAAAAATGCAGGTTCAGTCCCTGGGCTGGAAAGATCCCCTGGAGAAGGGAATGGCTACCCACTCCAATATTCTCGCCTGGAGAATCCCATGGACAGAGGAGCCTGGTGGGCTACAGTCCATGGGGTCACAAAGAATCAGACAGGACTGGGTTCTCACACACACACACACACACACACACACACACACACACACACACACACATGGAGTAATTCTGACCCAAGCTTTGGGTTTGCTTTGTTGGTGTTTTCTGCTTCATTTTCACAAAGGATGCTGGATTTCTAGTACTCAGAGGCACCCTGAACATCACCTCCTCACTCCCTCACCTTCCCACCCTCTCCAGCTGCTGCTACTACTATTAGCAGCTGCCACCAGAGCTGGGGCTGCAACCTCTTTGCTAAGGGCACTATTAGCAAGTGCTAAAAGTGTTATCCATACATTAGCACGTAATTGAGAATTTTCTCTGCAAAATAATCAGATAAGCTAAAAAAGGCTTTAAAGAAAGAGGTTTGTAGGTGAAAGTGGAGAACTCTCAGAGGTACTTGGTGTTAGAAGCAAATATTTATAGACTGGTTGGGGGTGGGGGATGAGGAGCAGAATCTCTAGAAGCAGAGTTGGCATAAGTGTGGGGTGTAAACGTATGACAGTGACATGCCAGAACACAAGTCACAGGTGTTAGGGAGAGGACTCCACAGCAAAGGAGTCTGCCCTTGTTTAAAAATAAAAGAGCAAATCCCACTTGGGATCCTGGGAGAAAGGGAAGGGCAGCTGGTCACAGACCACAGAGAATAGATAATGAAGAACAGAAATCCCAGTCTATGACCACTTCAAATAATTCCTACTACCAAGAAGTATTTGAATGCCTCAGGCAAGGAGCTCTAGTCTCTGAGTCTCAGCAAAAAAAAAACAAAAACAAAAACAAAACTCAACTGTCTCCAGATGGTCATATTTAGCATCTCCCCTGATGAAACCACCTGCATCCTGAGTCTCCAGGTGTCCTGCCTTCGGAAACAAAGTCCCACCTCGGTAGTACCCTTGCCAAAAATTGTTTGCCCTGAGCCCAGTCAAAATGAAACAATTAGAAAGATACAGACTCTAAGATGTTTCACAAGACAACTGGCTTTGACTCTTTAAAAAAAGTCAATTTTAAAAAACAAAGAAAGACAGGGGAGGGAAGAGGTCTGATTACAAGTGACTAAGAAACATAATACAGTCAAATCTAATGCATGTAACTTGAGTGGATTTTTAAAAAATCTCTAAAAGAAAAATTTGAGACAATTGGGGACATTTATGTGTGTACTAAATGATGTCTTTTTAGATAGTATTATGTACAGATGATATTACCAGATTATTGCTAACTTTCTCAGGTATGATAATGATGCTGTGGTTATGTACAAAAATGTCTTATTCTTAGGAAATGCGTGCTGTAATATTTGGGGGTGAAATTTCACAATGTCTAGTTTATACAATTTTCCTTCAAATGGCTCAACAGAGAGAATTAAAGCAAATTACTACCAACTAGCAAATTTAGCATTATACTTTCTTTTAACTTTCCTGTAAATTTCATATGTTTCAAACTTTTTTTTTAAAGAGGAAAATGAAATAAAGGTGGGAGTTCCTAAAGGGAGTGCGATAGTGGTACTCTTTTGTCCCCAAATTTCCAGGAATGTACATTTTTTTCAAAAGTTCTTCTCAGGTACTCAGGAAACATTTGTCAAGCTTAAAATGCGTTACACATAAACCTTTAAAATATCCTGAAAATTCTAACGTTTGACATTTGAATCAGGGCTTCCAGACAGCACCTCTCTCTCATACCTGAAAGGGGTAGAGGTCTGACTGTGGTTCAAGAGACATGGTTGATGTACTAATGTAACTTCCACTGTCCAGGTACATATCTCTGTCCACCACAACCACAGTCCCTCTGGAGGGGCAGTCCTCAGAAGGTATGAGCTCACCACTATCTGTACCTCCACCAAGCTGACAGGAAGTACCTGACCCACAGAGGTCAATCCTTACATGTGGCCGGCAACCATGAGTGATCTCAGTGCAGAGAGACGAGGGAGAGAATTAGGTACTTGGCAGTGAAATTGGAGCCAAGAGGCACAGAGAGAGAAGGTGGAATTGAATCTTGAGGGATTTGCCATGAGGAAGCAGTTAGAAGCTAGATGCCAAGGCATAGAAAAACAGAACAGGATAGAAAAGAATGAGACAGTCAACGGGGAGCAGAGATCAGAGAAGATACTAGGGAGAATGACAAGAAGATGAACTGCACAGGCTGGGAGGGAGGGTGGAGAGAATGGCGCAAGGCTGCCTCTCTGGTTCCTGGTGCTTCTTGAAAATTGCTGGGTTCCTTTCCAAGCTCCATGGTGTTCCACGGTAGTACTTCACCACCATCACCACCTGCATAGGCTGGCCCACGTATTGCCTCATGGCAATGAAAAGAACCTAACTAAAACAGGACTTGTGCTCTTTGGTAAGCTTAAACAAAAGAATGTAATATTTCAGAAAAGCACAGTCAAGTGACTGAAATCTGAATGCAAGAATGTATTTTTCAAAGTGCGTCCTACAGGCAAGAATCACAAGGGATGATAAAACTAAACGTGAAATTTTGTTGGGAAACAAGATATTAATATAGTCTTAAAGTATCTTCTTATTTCATTACTTGTTAATGCAAAAGTAACAGCTTTATAGTGGAAAAACTGGCAAATGCCTCCTTAACCAAGTGATCGAAATACTATACGGGCTTTACGGGGTACTTGGTAAAATTTGAATACAGACAACATTTGAAATAATAGAATTATATCAATGTTAATTTACTGGGCTCCGCCTGTGGCTCAGCAGTAAAGAATCCACCCACCAGTGCAGGAGACGTGGGTTTGATCTCTGGGTCAGGAAGATCCCCTGGAGAACGGAAATGGCAACCCACTCCAGTATTTTTGCCTAGGAAATCCCATGGACAGAGGAATCTGGCCGTCAACCTGGGGTTGCACAAGCGCTGGACACAACTAAGCGACTACACAACAATGTCAATTTACCAAATTTTGATCGCTGTCCTCTGGTTATGTAAGTCTATCCTTGTCCTTAGAAAATATATAATGAATTATTTAGAAGTAAAGAGCATGATGTCTGCAACATTACTAATGCTCCAGTTTCTCCTCCAGTTTCTCCTGGTGTGCTGCGATTCTCACCAACACTGGTCATTTTCTGTCATTTTTATTACAGACATCCCAGCATGTGAAGTGATCACTTTGTTGCCTTGATTTGTATTTCCCTGATGACGAATAATGTTGAGCATTTGCCATGTGATTACTGACCATTTTTATGTCTTCTTTGGAGAAATATCCAAAAGTGGACCTTTACATCCAAAGATTTTTAAGTTTTGATCATGTAAAAGAAAATGCAGAATAGTTATGAAAGCAAAGGCCCAGTTGTATCTTTGATCAAATTAATTCATTCCCATATTTTGCAAAGAATATTGACTCATTAAAAAAGAACATGCAAATTGAGGATTGGAGCAAAAGAGCCTTTAGAATTGAGACCTCATGATTTGTTTCCTCTGGCTTCCTCTCTTAATAATGAATTTGTTAACAGAAAATAAACTTATGGCTACCATTAGGGGACAGATGGAACAGGTTCAAAGCCTGGCTCTCATCTTGGGTACATCACTCAATTTCTTGGCCTCAATATTCTTCCAGTAAAATGGGAATGGCTGAGCTGCAAGGTTATTACTGTATTAAGACAACTTTTATAACAAAGTTGAAAAAATACTTTTTGTCATCCCTAAGTATCCTCATTCCCGGGAAGCTGTCCACCTGCCTGGGTTTAAACACAACAGCTCCCTGTTTTGCGAGCAGCTGGTTGTATTGTTGGGGCCCCTTTGCACTTGCTTCTGGGACCTGGATCCCACTCTGAGCCTGGACAAATAAGTGAGGAGTTGCATCATTTGAATTTAGTCACTGACCACACTTTTGAGGAGAACTGTAGCTTTCTGAAAGGGCTACCCACCAGTGTGCAGGAGGTGAGAACGCTAGACCAGAAAGATGAAATGATCCGGGAGTTGGTGATGGACAGGGAGGCCTGGTGTGCTGCGATTCATGGGGTCGCAAAGAGTCGGACACGACTGAGAACTGAATTGAACTGAACTGAACTCATGGACAAGGTGCCACAGGGAACACAAAGCAGTGGTTTCCAAGCACTGGTTTAAAATTCGGATCTCTTTTTCCTACTCGAAGCCTAGCACCCCTGGTCAGCCAGCCTCCACAGAGGCTCCTGTGAGAAGAATCTTCGTCTAGGATGGGCTCCCTCCACCTGGAGAAAGGCTGGAGGCCACAGAGGCTCTTCTTCCTTTGGGCTCTTCCTATGGCAATTCCAGGCAGCCAGGGTGTGGAGAGGACTTCCATCTCCTCGGGGCTACAAAAGAGTCAACCAGCTTCCCTGTGTGGTCAGGGTCAGCCTTTGGAACCAACAGAAGTCAGAGTCCTCCATCCCGTCCCATAGCCACAGGCTGCATCTGGCCACAGGTCTTAAAAAATGCAAGTCTGCTCCTACTGGGGTGATAGTACCTTGCTGACACATGGCTGGTGGTATCACCTTTGTGTAGAGAGGCCCACACTCTCTCTCTGATAGGCATCTAACCAATAATGTATTTGTTTCAAACTTGTCACTTCCGTTCAGAATCACAGGTTTGTTTTCTCTGATCACCTCATTCTTGCAGTGGCTCTGGTTGACAGTAATAGCTGCCTTGCTGACCTCACAGGGTTTTGTCAAGACTGAATGAGAGAATGTGTGTGTGTGTGTGTGTGTGTGTGTGTGTGTGAGACAAGGCTTTGTCAATAAAGAAATGTTGTGGACTTCACTAACAAGATAGTGTCAGGTTAGAGGGAAGGCAGAGTTCCTCTGTACAAACAGGGAGCTGGTGTTAAATAACACAGAGGGGCTGCAACACCTTCTCCCTTCCCTGTGAGCTGTAGGGTATGGGTCTTGGGACATTCAGGGGAGACATCACCCAGAGTCTGTGAGCGATTAGGCACGGAAAGGGTTACAGGTGATAACTGAGGCTTACTGCTCAGAGTGGAAATATATCACTCCCACTCAACCACTGACCTTAGTTCCCTTGAGAAAGAGCACACCTCAGGAATGAAATGATATGGATTCCTGATAACTGACCAGCTCAGTGGGATAGTATTCAAGCTCCTAGAGCGCCTTCTGGGCTATTAGCTGTAATAACTAATGCTTGTGGAGTGCTCACCTTAGAATAAATGCTCTACATAAAATAATCTTCAGAAAATCCTAGCAAGTAAATATTCTCTTCCTCACTGTAGACTTGGTAAATTGAGGCTCTCATAGGTTTGGGACAGCCACAGAATGTCAGAGCTGCAATTCAAACTTAGTCTGTGAGTCCAGCAAAACTCAGTGTCAATGTCACAAGCCCCAGCCATCCTGGAATACCCTTGACTAACTTACACCCTTCCTCTGTGGGAAAGGCCCCTTTACAGGCCTTCTCCAACTGCTGAACTCCTATTCATTCTTCAGGGACCAATATAGGTGTCACCTCCTCATTATAGCCTAACAGTTCAGATGCATAATGATCTAATAATTCAAATAATATGATACTATATTATAGATAGTTTTAACTCCTATGGAAGTTTTAAATTACTTGGTTTTTATATTTATGACAAGGAATGTGGGCAGTTATTAAATATTATTAGTAATTTCTCCAAATTTTTATTATGAAAATTTTTAACATAGAGCAAAGTTGAAAAAACTTTAATAGGGACCACTGGAATACCCACCACCTATATTCTAATACTAACATTTTACTATACTTGCTTTTCCCCTGGAGGAGGAAATGACAGCCCACTCCAATATTTCTGCCTGGAGAATCCCATGGACAGAGGAGCCTGACAGAGTCAGACACAACTGAGCAGCTGAGCACACATGCTTGTTTTTAATCATATATCCATCCATCTACCCATCCTTCTATCCATCCTGCAAGCCATCTTGTTTTTTGATTCATTTCAAAATAGATTGCAGTCATCAGCACACCTCTCCCTAAATACTTCAGAATGCATAACAAGTGATTTAACCTTTAAAAAACATTCCTACTTTTTCAATCTTCTGGGTCAATTTAATTACTTTAATCTCAATTTAATTGAGATTGCAAAGTCAGCTGTTTTATTTGGGAAAAAAGTTTCTGTCTTGTAAGAAGGAAAAAAAGATTTGATAATCATAGCCTCAGTGTTCTCAGCCAGAATTAGGAGGAAAGCAGCTCATCCTAAACAGTGAATGACTGATGTCCTCTTTAATGCACTGCTGTTTAATAGATATTTATATCAGTTTTCATTACATTATAAAATGTAATGTTCATGGTGTAGTTTCAGGACAGTATGGGAGATAATTTTGCCCTTTTTAAAATCCCCCAAATTATACTAGCAAGGTGGGCCTCCTGCTCTAAGGCTAATTTTTTTTTCTCTCTTAACATTTATTTGAATTCCCAGAGGAATGAAAGTAATGTGATTTTTTAGCCCTTTCATCAAAAAAATAATGATTTTAGGGAATTTTTGGATAAAGCAAAACAATTGGATTACGACTTGTTGCATGTATGCGTGCTCAATCATGTACAACTCTTTGTGACCCATAGACTGTAGCCCGCCAGGCTCCTCTGTCCATGGAATTTTCCAGGCAAGAGTACTGGAGTGGGTAGTCATTTCCTACTGCAGGATAACTTAATGTTACTGGTTAATAATAATAGCACTTGAGGTTGCAAAGGCTTCTTATAGATATTTGTTCTCATTTAATAGTTGAAACAGTTCTACACAGTAGGAATTATCATCTCTATTTTTATTGTGGTAAAATATACATACAATTCACCATTTTAACCTTTTTGAGTGTACATTCAGTAGAATTAAATGCATTTACACTGCTGTGCAATCTCACCATTGTCCCTCTCCAGAGGTTTTTCATCATCCCAAAGTTAAATTCTGTTCCATCAAACAAAAGCTCCCCCTTCTTCCCTCTCCTCAGCCCATGGTTACCACTATTCTTTCTCTATACATTTGTCTATTCCAGGTACGTTATATAAGTGGAATCATATATTATTAATGTTTGTCCTTTTCTGCCTGAATTATTTCATTTAGGATAATAGTTTCAAGGTCCCTTCATGTTATAGCCTGCATCAGAAAGTCATTCCTTTTTGTGACTGAATAATACATAGAGCGCATTTTGTTCCCCCCATTAATCCATCAGTGGACATTTGGGTTGTTTCTACATTTTGGCAATTGTGAATAATGCTGCTGTGAACATTAGTGCACAAGTATCTATAGTAGAGTCATTGTTTATTATTCCCATTTTACAAATAAGAAATCTAAGGTTCAAAAGGGCTTCCCTGGTGGCTCAGCTGGTGAAGAATTCGCCTGCAATGCAGGAGACCTCGGTTTGATCCCTGGGTTGGGAAGATCCCCTGGAGAAGGGAACAGCTGCCCAGTCCAGTATTCTGGCCTGGAGAATTCCATAGACTGTATAGTCCATGGGGGTCGCAAAAAATCAGACACTGAGTGACTTTCACTCTCAAGATTCAAAAAGACCAAAGTGAATTGCTTAAGTCTCATAGCTTGTAGACAGTGAAGCCAAAACTAGAGGTGAGTACTTCCCTGACAGCCCAGTGGTTAAGACTCTGAGCTCCCAATGTAGGGGACACAGGTTCGATCCCTGGTAGGGCAACTGAGATCCCACAAGCTGCTTGGCACAGCCAAAAAACAAAACCAAATCAGAGCTGAGTTCTGGCCCAGATAGGAGGTGCTGGACGTGCACCTGTTTGGGAAGAATATATATTGGGGGAATGTTCAGCTGGGTTGTACAGGTAAGTATTTATTGGTAAATAGATAACCCATGAGCCCCCACCCCAGCTTCCTGGCTGCCCTCTTGGAACTCCCAGCCCCCTTTCCCGCATGATCCAGCAACCAAGGAGGTACGTAACATCTGACCTGGGGTTGGGGAAGTCCCAGGATCCTGCCTCTTAGGACATGTCCATTCCAATTGGTTAGTACCTATACCTATGGTGTTTGATATTATGAATAGTACTCTTGAGTGTTCATGTAGTCAAGGTCTTCTCTGCGGGTGAGGTGCCTTGTCAATGCCATGGTGTGTACCTATGACAAAGAGGAGAGCCTCTGTAGGTTCTGCAAAAAGAGCTAGAAAACCTAGAAGAAACTGAGGATTTAGAAGGAAATAAGAAGACACTAATATTAGCAAAAATTTGGTCAGTTTAGGGACCCAAGGATGGAGAAGGAAATGGCACCCCCCTCCAGTATTCTTGCCTGGAGAATCCCAGGGACAGAGGAGCTTGGTGGGCTGCTGTCTGTGGGATCACACAGAGTTGAACACAACTGAAGTGACTTAGCAGCAGCAGCAGGGACCCAAGGAAGGGCACAAGAACCTAGAAAAAAAGAAAGGTCATAAAGAAAGCCCCATGAGGAAGACTCAGGGTGTCAAGCCGAGCAGTGATGGGGAGACCATCAACATGCTGGAAGGTGAAGGAGGTGGCCCGGGGCCAGGAATGGAAAGACTCACTTTCCCTGACCCTGCAGGCTGAGGGAGGGAACTCAGCCTTGGCATTTGCTGGGACCACTGAGGGAAGACACCAGAAAGGCGAAAGAGACCTGAGGGATCGTGGGCAGCCAAACAAAGAGTGAAATAGGGACAACCAAGAGGAGCCAGTGCCCAGCCTGGCTAAAAGAGAAAAACACGAGGTTGTGGGAGAGTGTAACATGCACCCAAGGTGATCCCCTGCAGGGCACTGTGGGTGCTGGGCTGCCTCAGGCACTTAGGTGCTGCTTGAGAGAGCCAGGGTGGGAAAACAGAGCCCCAAGGGTTACCTTGTGAAGAAAAATCCCCTCCCTGTTCTTTTCTTTCTTGGAAGGGACAACAGAAAGTTATTGGGGTACAGAGCACAGCATCTGACCATAGTGACCTTGTGGGTTAAGGCTGGAGATGGGGAGTCCCTGGGTCTTCAGAGGGTTTTGTGGCCATGTTTAGCCATCACTGGCACCAGTCCTGGTCTTCATGCCCACCTTGCTGGTGAGACGCACTCCAAGGTTCCACTTCCTTCTTTACGCCCTTTGCTCAGTCTAAAATCACTCACACATTAAAATGAGAAGACACGTGTGGTTTGGTCTCAGCTCCTGACTCCATTCACTCTGGAAACCAGTTGGTTTTGTCTACCCACATTCATTTCTCGTTCTGGTAACAGCTCCTCAATTTCCCTTTGAGGAAATCACCTCTTGTTTTCTTTTTTTTTTTTTTTTCTTGCTTTTATTTTTAAAAATGTTTTATTTATGGTAAAATACACTCACATAAAATTTACCACCTGAACCATTTTTAAGTGCAGAAATTTTTAGTGTTAAGTACATTTACATTGTTGTGCAACCAACCCCCTTCCTTTCTTAAAAATCTGTGTTCTTTTGGGTGTGGCCTCAACTCAAGGCTCCAAAGTGAGGACTATGAACAAAGCTGGGCCCATCAGAGCTGCCTAATTCCTTAATCACAGTGATTGGTTTATAAAAGGTACAACGCAGATGCCAAGCCCAAGAGAATCAATCCAAAGATTTGTGCTAGTACTACTAGAAAAGAGGCTTTCTCTTCCTACTTCACATGCCAAACTGATAGGAATTAAGCTTAAAGCTTCAGGCAGCCATCTTTGCCAACAACTTTAGGATCTGCCTAATAATGAAGCAAAGCTGAGGAATGAAGATAGATGGGTTCCTGGCAATGTTTGAGCACCCAGATCCAGCCATGCTCGAAGCTATTCCCCATAGACTTTTTCATTATTGGAAACAATAAATCTTCTTTTTTTTTTTTTTTGCTGAAACCAAGCTCAGTTGGGTTTTTGTCAATTGCAAGTAAACAACCCCTAAACTCAAGTTGACATTTGCTCATGAGGCTTAATAAAATCAATGTCCTTTTCCCCTCTTCTCACCTCTCTGAGCTTTCAGAGATCATCACCTAACCTAGCCTAGAATCTCCCACATATTAAACATATGACATTTATTACATTTATTTGATGACGAGGTTGAGAAGAAGAAGAATGCGGGAGGGAGAATGAGTGTAACAAGGAAAAATATTTGTCACTAATGTGCAGATACATCAGTGAGCATCCCTGAACATATAAGCCTGTTTCAAGAAAGATAATGTTTTTTTAATCTTGGGTGAAAGCCCACCCTCCTCTAATGTATATGGTTACAGTGTGGATCTGAGCATGATGTGAGGTACACCTAGTGTTCCATCCAAGAGTTTAGCTCACACTTGGTGATGTGGATGCACACTACAGCCAGAACATAAATTACGATCAATACCGGCATCACTTTCTCGAAAGAATCCCAAAGACTAGAGACAGACAGGTCAACATATTCCTAACACAGGCCCAAAGACGATTACCAGGAGCATTCTGCTTTTGGATGATGAGTTTAAGGACTCTATGGGATCAGGTTCACATGGGTTTTCATGAAGTTCCCATGAGGGCACCCATTAGATAAGATCACCTTCTTTGTGAAAGAGATTTTGGGTTTTGTTAAACCCAAACACAAGAGTTGAGGTCCCCCACCCCATGATTCCATAATCCCCTCTAGGAACTCTCAGACATACATGTACAAACCTATGCGGTATGTGAGGAAAATAAATAAGCCTCAGGGCTATATAACCCAGTAAACCTTCAACAACCACAGAAAGAGTCGGTACAGCCAGTAGGTGAAGGGGGCACAGGAGGCCCCAGTTCAAGGCCAACTCTTTGAACTGGATGATTCTCCCATCCAGATTGCTAATAGGTTGTACCCAGCATGGAAGAAACCTCCACTGGAGTCCCTTCACCCTCCACGAACCCCTTGGGAATTGCACCACCCTAAACCAGCCCTATCCAGGGGGTCCATCCCTGGGACCCTGCCTCAGCCGTCTGCAATCCCAGCCACCCTTGGTCACGTGGTCACCTCCCCTCAGGGGTAAAGTGAACTGGCAGCTGATTCTCAGGGCAGCCTGCAGCCCACTCGATGGCTCCGAACTTCTGTCAGTTCCTAAGGGCTGCGGGATATATGCTGACCCTTCCAGAATCCAGGCCACCTGGAGACGGCCCGAGGGCTACAGAAGAGCACTGGACACCAGGGTCAGAGAGGCCTGGAGTCAAGCCTCGGGGCTGTGGGAATCTCCCATGGACACACACACTCGGTGGGGAAAGGGTTTTGCCTGTCTTCTCAGCTCTATCCCCACCCAACACCTTGAACTCGAACTAGCTGGCACATGGAAGATATCCTTAAGTATGTCGTTGTTCATCAGTCTCCCGTTCTTCATCTATGAAATCGTGGTTCTCAGTACACGTTGTGGGGCAGGAAAGGCAGGGTCAGTGTTTCAGCGGAGGCTCATTACATCCAGTCACCCAGCCCCAGGAGGGAGCATTATCGTTTCCATTTAGCAGATGCAGACACTGAGGCTCAGGAATTCTCCCCATAGAGCCCGGAATCAAACCCGGGTCTGACTCCGAAGCCCTCGCTGTTTCCACCACACCATGCCACCCCTAAGTCTCCCAGAGAAGGTATTTCCACCTCCACCCAGAGTCGCAGCACCCAAACAGAACTGGTAGAGCTTGGATGCAGCAAGCCACAACTTCCCTGTCAGCCCCCCACTGCGGGCCACGGACGCTTGACCTCCTACCTCCCAACCTGGTCCAGCCTCCCGCCTCCGGAGGGGCCGCGGCCGCCCGCTGGGTGGGGAAACCGCCCCGCAGGAAATACTCACGGCTCCCGCAGGCCCAGGCGGCTCCGCGGGGCGCATCCTCTCCCGGGACTCCGGCCTCCTCCTCGACAGCAGCCGAACGCGGAGCTGAGCTGCCTCCTCTCTCTGGGGCATCAGATTATTTTAGCACTTGCGGAAGGAACTGACGGAAACTGAAGTCACATGGAGAACAAGCCGCTCAGCAACTCAGCACGCGCAGAGAGCAGGCATCTTAGACGGAACTGCCGCCGCAGGGGAGGCGAGGGGAGGGTGGCGAGGGGGATAGGAGAACGCGAGGGCGGGCAGGAGGGCGGGAGGCAGTGGCCCTCGGACTACCTGCGGGATTAGTCGAGAAGGTAAGGTATTTGAATGGTCTCCCAATCGTGCTAACCGAGGCTCCTCGGGCTTTCTTACCTTCGAGATTTTGAGGGAGTGGGAGCTGGGGGCCCCTGCCTACAAGCTCTGCGGACCCAGAAACTCTTCTTCAAGGTTGGGTCAAGCTAGGTCAAGCTAGGGCAGATTTTGAGAATGGGTAGGATACACTTTTCCCAAGTGGGAGAGCATTCACCCAGGGCGTCCTTATTTGACTCCAGCATATCAAAAGAAAAAGAAAAGAAAATTAAATGAAAATTGCTTTGTGGAAGACTGTCAAGGTGCCCTGAACTTCTTGGACCAATTTTTTTGTGCCCGATGTGTACACAATTGCCAAGAATTCAAAAGAATAATTGAATTCATAACAGTCACCATCAAAGGGGTGCGCCAGGCACTATGCTAAGAGCTTCCTGTGCATTATCTCCTGTTCTCCAAAACTTACTATCTAGTGGAGAAGGCAAAATATTTACAGTGTCTGTTGCACGCGGAATGAGTAATGCAAAGAAGCACACTTGGGGAGTTTTAGAGCCAGGATCTCCAGTTCTACTCTTTGCTGTCAGATCTGGAGTGCAGAATCATCCTTGAGGGCTGGCTCCCATCTCTTGTAGCCGGCCGACTTGTGATTCTGTATTGCAGTTGTCAGCATGCCCATCCTTAGAGAACAGAAGCAAGTCCTTCCTGCCCCAAACATCCAGTAAGTAAATTGTCTCTGCTCCCTTAAACGTTCATTTGTGATAATAAATGATAACACCAGTGAAAAAAACTGAATAAATGTCGAATTGTCACTAAGGTTGTCTTTTAGGCATTTTTCTTCTCATGGCATACACATTTTCTACTCCTATATCTTTGGTGTCTACCAATCTGTTGATTATTCCCAAATTGTAATTTCTAGCTCCTGGGAGAGAAGCAGCATGGTTCTCTCAAATATGTTCTCAGACATATATTTTAACTGTCTATTGGTCAATGTCCCAGAGTGGCTGAAACACAATGTGCCCTAAAGTGAACTCATCCTTTGGCCTAGCTGGCTTCTCTCCCTATTTGGCTGTCACTATTTATGGCAAGCCTCCAGCCCTAGCAGGCTCCACCCCCTCCTATTCAATTGGTCACTCATCCCCACTGAGTCTAACTCAAAAATGTTTCTTGAATCCAAACCTACTGGTAATCCTTGATAACAGTGCCCTGGGTCTAGACCTTTTAACTCATGTTTGCATCATTTCAGTAGCTTCTTAAACTGGGATCCCTGCCTCCAAAGCAGATTCCACCCAGAAGCTATGGGCATCCTTCTAAAATATTTATTGGGTCATCACACTCCCTGCTTACAGCCCTTTCATGGCTTGCCATTGCCTCTTACCTGGATCAGCAGCTTAAAACCAGGTTCAGTATGTTCAGGGTTCCTAAGGACTGTCTGGTAGGATTCTGGGCACTCCATCCCCTCCCCATCTGCAGCAATTCCACTTTTAAATGTTTTATACGTTGAGGTTCTCTAGAGAATTTCTTTTGAGAGAGGCAGCTGCTACCCTTCAAAAGGACTTAAAAAACCAACGATCCTGATGAATGTGTGGAGACTAGCCAGTTTGTTGCCAGATCACACCATAGCTCTCCCTCTAATTTAGCCACAAGCTGGCTCAGCACGAAGTCCTATAAGACTTCCAACCAAAAACAATGCTGATGTGCAGCTGGAAACGAACATTTTTCATACCAGCAAGGCTGTAACCCTGACTGTGCATCTCAGGATTCTCCAACGTGAATGGGTGCTCTGGGCCCCTCCCAACCATGCTGCTTCCTCCAGAACACAACCCATGCTGCATCCAGCACTGGCCTGGCCAAGCACATCTCTCCATGGGATGATGAGAGTCTTGGGGACCATGTACCTTTTTCTTTGAACCTGCTCCTTGTGTCATGGCATTCGTACCCACTGCCCACCCAACCATAACAAAGACAGGTCCAGTGTCAAGCAGTACACAGCTTCTCCAAGGCGATCTAGGTAAAAGCAAGGAGCTGGGCAGTTCCCAGCTGGAGGAGAAAGTCCAGATGCCTCTTTCAGTCCGATCTTGTCTCCAGATTCTTTTCGCTGTTACCTCCCACACTTCAACACATGATCCACAGTGGGTTTCAACCCTAAACACAGAGCAAATGCTTCCCACTCTGTACTCCCTTCATCGGAGGGTTCTCTTGCTTGGAACGACCTCCCAGACACACCCCCTCCAACTTTTCCCATCTCAAAAGCACAATTTGAAGCCTCCACCTCTTCCTCTGAACACACAGTCCCAAGTGTTACATGTGTCTACAATATCCATTGGCTTCATGATGCTTCTTTATTGTGAATTTAGGATTTCTGTCTTGTTTCTCCGACTTCAAACTCCTTGAGACAGGGATCATAGGTTATTCCAAAAAGTATATGCCCAATGCATAGAAAGGGGCTCAGTAAATATTTGCTTAAGGAAGGAAGGAACAGAAGGAAAGAAGAAAGGAAAGCAATAAACCTACCATGTTGGTGATTCTCTAGGCACTGCCTTCTGAGGGTTTCTTGTTTCCCCCTTCTTTGTTTAAACTAAGCTTTATAATAATGTTCCTGGTAGAACTTTGCAGTCTCTCAGAGATTAAAGGTACCCTGGCTTCTTCTCTCCCTTCCCACTGCTTTTTCAGATTCTACCCAGGTACTATTCAAGACTGAGGGGCAGGGGGCAGCGGGAGAGACCTACAGCAGAGACCGAAGGAAGACACATCTGAGTTGGGGCCAGGTGTTCAAGGATTCAGTGGGAGAAATGGGGCCAGCTTCCCTCCTGCAGATGTGTCTGTGGGAGCAGCCAACAATCCAGTGCGCCCAGCAGTGGAGTGGCTGGGTCCTCCCTGAAACTGGCAGCTCACCCCAGGCCCAGGTCTTAGCCACCTCACTCTCACGTGTGGCGTTTCCCGTTCGGCCTTGGGTTCTCCACTCCTGGCCACAGACAGCACAGCCACTCCATCCTGGCCCTTCACCTTGGTGACTGGGCCTGGCCAAGCAGTGAGCTAGCGCTTCCCCCACTTCTCCTGGCCTCAGCACATGACAGGGAGGGGATTTCCTTTGGGGCCTTAACTGGGAATTATTCTCTTGCCCCATGTCAGCTGGCTGCTGGGGGAGAGTCTTCAGTAGTTTCATTTCCCTCATTTGGAATGTAGTTTTTAAGAACTAAAAATCAAAAACAGAAAGAGGAGAGGCCACCACCCACACTTGTACCACTCAAGCCCTCATGATGCCAGTCCTGGAAGAGGTTAGGGGTCAAAGCAAAGACTGAAGGCAAGTGAGGCTGACTTGGCTGAGGGTCCTTCTGGGCACGTTTTATTGCTATTCTCTAACCTTCTGGGCAAGAGGGTGGGTCTCTGGTCCTGAGGCCAGTTCCTCATGCTTCCTGTTGCCCAGGAAGGTAGGAACTTAATCAGTTCACAGGACTCTCCCAGGATAACGAGCTTATGGCCTCCCCCAGTCACTAATTTCAGTGGCTGGTGTCTGGGGGCACACTGCCTCTTCCTTTTCTGGAAAAACTGACCTTATCAACATATGATGAAGATTTCATATTGTACAAAGACAACAAGATGCTTACAGAAGTATAATGTCAGTGCCAGGGTGGGTCCAGCTGTAAGACACTGAGAGAGACAGGGGAACACACATCTAACTATGGTCCAGTTCAGGGAAGAATGGAGGAGAATCATGGAAAAACAGGAACAAGGTGCTGGGAGAGTCATGGGAGGAAGAGATTTCAAGGAAGAGGGGGGCCTCTGAAACTGAATCCCTGAGAGACAGGATGGAGCATGAAGTCACAGAGCGAAGAGATAAGGAAGCCGGTGATTAGATGATGAGACAAGGCCAGGTCAAGGAGAGGCTGTAGGAGTGATGATGATATCTCCTGTGTCCTCACAGGACTTTGCTCATGGTTCTGTCAAGTGCTGTGCAGGGGGCTTCATCATTTACACACCACAGTCTGCCCTCGCCCCAGGGCAGTGAGCCCTGGCAGACTGGGACTAGGTTTGTTCACATTTTTACGTTTCCCCAGGAATACCTAGTCTATTATCTAGTAGGTAGGTGCTCAGTGAAGGTTTCTTGAGTGAATTCAGCTTAGAGCAGTTGGAGAAGTTGAGGACTTGGGAAACATGTTGCTGCTGCTCCTGCTAAGTCACTTCAGTCGTGTCCGACTCTGTGCGACCCCATAGATGGCAGCCCACCAGGCTCCCCCATCCCTGGGATTCTCCAGGTAAGAACACTGGAGTGGGTTGCCATTTCCTTCTCCAGTGCGTGAAAGTGAAGTCGCTCAGTCGTGTCCAAGTCTTAGCGACCCCATGGACTGCAGCCTACCAGGCTCCTCCGTCTATGGGATTTTCCAGGCAAGAGTACTGGAGTGGGGTGACATACCTTCTCCAGGGAAACATGTTGCTCACTGAGAAATCATTTTTTCTTAATTGACAAATCTAAATCCCCATCCTTACCATGGGCTCTTGGCCCTGCATGATCTGGTCATGTCTCTGCTCCCATGTATTTCATATCACTTTCCTCATCATTTACTCTACTCAAAGCACGAGGTCATCCTTGCAGCCCATTTGAACCAAGCGGGCTTCTGTCTTTGCCATTTTTCTCTTTTCTAGGTCCAGAATGCTCTTCCCCTCCCCTAGATATCCAAATAGTTCACTCCTTAACTTTCTTGTGACCTCTGATCAAATGTCACCTCCCTCAAAGAGGCCTTCCTTGATCACACCATCTAAAATGGTGGACACACCCTCCATCAGTTTCCCCTTACTTAATATTTTTTTCAGAACATTTTTTTATTCATGTCACTCCCTGATATTTTATTATATATTTACTTGCCAATTATCTGCCTCCCTAACTGGACTATGTGCTTCTAAGGAAAAGAAACTTGTTTCTTAGCTATTGTATCCCAGTGCCTAGAACAGAGCCTGGTACACTGGGTGCTTACAAATTTATGTTGACTATATGAATGAGTGAAAGAACATTCTTAAAAAGAGCAGTTGTGGCAGAGTCATGGGGTCAGAAGCCAGGTTGCCACATGTTGGTTAATTAGTGACAAGGTATGTGAAGTTGCTCAGTAAGTGTCTGACTCTTCATGACCCCATGGACTACAGCCTACCAAGCTCCTCCGTCCATGGGATTTTTCCAGGCAAGAGTACTGGAGTGGGGTGCCATCGCCTTGTCTGAAAATAAGCCCAGGGAGAGACAAATGTTCTTTCAAGAATTAAAGGTCACACATAGAAAATAAACTTATTGTTACCAAAGGGGAAAGAATGGAGGAGGGATAAATTAGGAGTTTGGAATTAACATATATACACTGCTGCTGCTGCTGCTAAGTCACTTCAGTCGTGTCCGACTCTGTGCGACCCCAGAGATGGCAGCCCACCAGGCTCCCCCGTCCCTGGGATTCTCCAGGCAACAACACTGGACTGTATATAAAATAGATAAACAACAGGGACATACTCATTCAGGGAACTACATTCAATATGTTGTAATAATCTATGGTGGAAAAGAATCTGAAAAAGAATATATATCAGTTCAGTTCAGTCGCTCAGTCGTGTCCGACTCTTTGCGACCCTATGAATCGCAGCACGCCAGGCCAACCTGTCCATCACCAACTCCCAGAGTTCACTCAGACTCACATCCATCGAGTCAGTGATGCCATCCAGCCATCTCATCTTCTGTCGTCCCCTTCTCCTCCTGCCCCCAATCCCTCCCAACATCAAAGTCTTTTCCAGTGAGTCAACTCTTCGCATCAGGTGGCCAAAGTACTGGAGTTTCAGCTTTAGCATCATTCCTTCCAAAGAAATCCCAGGGCTGATCTCCTTCAGAATGGACTGGTTGGATCTCCTTGCAGTCCAAGGGACTCTCAAGAGTCTTCTCCAACACCACAGTTCAAAAGCATCAATTCTTTGGCGCTCAGCCTTCTTCACAGTCCAACTCTCACATCCATACATGACCACGGGAAAAACCATAGCCTTGGCTAGACGGACCTTAGTCGGCAAAGTAATGTTTCTGCTTTTGAATATACTATCTAGGTTGGTCATAACTTTTCTTCCAAGGAGTAAGCGTCTTTTAATTTCATGGCTGCAGTCACCATCTGCAGTGATTTTGGAGCCCAGAAAAATAAAGTCTGACACTGTTTTCCCATCTATTTCCCATGAAGGGATGGGACTGGATGCCATGATCTTCGTTTTCTGAATGTTGAGCTTTAAGCCAACTTTTTCACTCTCCTCTTTCACTTTCATCAAGAGGCGTTTTAGTTCCTCTTCACTTTCTGCCATAAGGGTTGTGTCATCTGCATATCTGAGTTACTGACGTTTCTCTCAGCAATCTTGATTCCAGCTTGTGTTTCTCCAGCCCAGCATTTCTCATGATGTACTCTGCATAGAAGTTAAATAAGCAGGGTGACAATCTACAGCCTTGACGTACTCCTCTTCCTATTTGGAACCAGTCTGTTGTTTCATGTCCAGTTCTAACTGTTGCTTCCTGACCTGCATACAGATTTCTCAAGAGGCAGGTCAGGTGGTCTGTATTCCCATCTCTTTCAGAATTTTCCACAGTTTATTGTGATCCACAAGTCAAAGGCTTTGGCATAGTCAATAAATAGGGAGAGATGAGTGGAGATGGGATCAAGTCTCTAAGAGGGGATGATCTTGGTAAAGTGGTGAACCCTCTGCATGTGGCAGGTATTAAGGCAATGTGGCAGGGAGAGGGAGAGACAGACCCAAAAGGACTGTTGACCATCCTTGCTCGTAAGAACCCACTTGTGAAACAGTGGGCAACGTGTGGGGAACTCAGTCTGCACTACAGCACAATGGCAGTGGGCAACCCTACCCAGGTGGAGGAGAAAGGCACCTTGACACAAAGCCCACAGTCATAGCTACCTTCCACCCAGGTACCTACGCTGTCCCTCAGCGACTCCATTAAGTAGGTACTAATGGTCTCAATTTACCAAAAGAAAATTGGGCTCAGATTGATCAAACAGTAGAAAATGTCAGTACCAACTTGTTTTTAGTAACAGCTACGGTTTTGGTTTGTTTTAAATTTCTGATTATAAAAGTATTACATAGATGCTGAAAAGGCTAAAAAGAAGAAAATCAACCACAGAGACAGCTCACTGTTAACATGGTGTATTGCAGGTCAAGCATTTTTTCATGAATGTGCTATATGCTTTTTAAAAAAACAATGTTGAGGGCTTCCCTGGTGCCTCAGTGGTAAAGAATCCTCCTACCAAGGCAGGAGACACGAGTTGGATCCCTGATCCAGGAAGATCCCACATGCCGTGGAGCAACATAAGCATCTTGGCCACAACTATTGATCCTGTGCTCTAGAGCCCAGGAATCACAACTACTGAAACATGTGTGCCTAGAGGCTGTGCTCTGCAACAAGAGAAGCCACCGCAATGAGAAGCTCTCATTTGCTGCAACTAGACAAAAGCCTGAGCAGCAGCAAAAATCCAGCACAGCCAAAAATAAATAAATAATTTTTTTAAAGTTGAAATCACATTCCACATGCTCTTTTGTAAGTTTACATACATAATCTATAACAACACATTGGAATTGCTTTCCTGTGTCCCTAAATTTTCATGGACATGATTTTGATTGGCTGTATATTATTGTCACTTGGATTATTCAATTCTATTCAGTTAATTATCCGGTTCTGTTTTGTATGGCATTACAGTACATAAAATTTGGGGACCAAAGGTGTTTCAAAAATCCCAGTTTTTCATGGTTACATGGTATATATACCATATATTGCATAATT
This sequence comes from Ovis aries, assembly GCF_016772045.2. NCBI lineage: Eukaryota > Metazoa > Chordata > Mammalia > Artiodactyla > Bovidae > Ovis > Ovis aries. The sequence goes on along the minus strand of NC_056054.1, from coordinate 191,963,066 downwards.
CCACCAATGGGATCTAGAACCACATCCTCAAATCAACACTAACATTTTGGCCACAAACCTAAGTAAGTATTCACAGTTCAGTTCAGTTCAGTCGCTCAGTCATGTCCAACTCTTTGCAACCCCATGAATCACAGCACGCCAGGCCTCCCTGTCCATCACCAACTCCCGGAGTTCACTCAGACTCACGTCCATCGAGTCAGTGATGCCATCCAGCCATCTCATCCTCTGTCGTCCCCTTCTCCTCCTGCCCCTAATCCCTCCCAGCATCAGAGTCTTTTCCAATGAGTCAACTCTTTGCATGAGGTGGCGAAAGTACTGGAGTTTCAGCCTTAGCATCATTCCTTCTAAAGAACACCCAGGACTGATCTCCTTTATAATGGACTGGTTGGATCTCCTTGCAGTCTAAGGGACTCTCAAGAATTTTGTCCAACACCACAGTTCAAAAGCATCAGTTCTTCAGCGCTCAGCTTTCCTCACAGTCCAACTCTCATATCCATACATGACCACGGGAAAAACCATAGCCTTGGCTAGACGGACCTTTGTTGGCAAAGTAATGTCTCTGCTTTTGAATATGCTATCTAGGTTGGTCATAACTTTCCTTCCAAGGAGCAAGCGTCTTTTAATTTCATGGCTGCAGTCACCATCTGCAGTGATTTTGGAGCCCAGAAAAATAAAGTCTGACACTGTTTCCACTGTTTCGCCATCTATTTCCCATGAAGTGATGGGACCAGATGCCATGATCTTAGTTTTCTGAATTGTTGAGCTTTAAGCCAACTTTTTCACTCTCCTCTTTCACTTTCATCAAGAGGCTTTTAGTTCCTCTTCACTTTCTGCCATAAGGGTGGTGTCATCTGCATATTGACGTTTCTCTCAGCAATCTTGATTCCAGCTTGTGTTTCTTCCAGCCCAGTGTTTCTCATGATGTACTCTGCATTAAGTGGACAAAAGATAAAGTGAACAAAATAAGCTTTTTTTCAGTTCAGGCCAGGTTTTGCAACCAAATGAGTTTGTCTTAAATTCACCAAAAAGCCTCTAATTTTCAGAGCTTTTTGGATTTCAGAATTGTGCACCTGTATCAGAATTGAAGCTGGCTAGTCCCCCAGCATGGACATGTTTTCCAACAGCTGTGACATTCTAGAATGGCAGCAGGATGAAAGACATAGCCATAAGGCAAGGTTCTGGAAGCAAAAGAAGCAAAAAGGTGGTGGTAGGTTTCCTGGATCAGGGAGGGCTGCAGGCCTGGAGGTAGAAGGAGGGTCCTGAGGATCCTGTAGAGGAGTGCCTGGGGGAAAAGGAGGCCTGGGTGACTGACATGAGAGAGGCCTTGGCACTGAGGCAAGGTGCAAGCTGTCACAGAGTGCAGGTCCCCTCAATACATTTCTCATCCACCTACCCCAAAAGCTCTACATGTCAGTGATGAAGACCACAAAGGAGCCCCCTGGGTCTCCTGAGACTCTGGGAGGGAGGGAAGAAGGGTGGAAGGCTCAGAAGCAGCGGCTGTGGGAGAAGCAGAACTAGCTTGTTGATTTGATAGAGACCGAGGGCAGCGGGCCCCGTTCTCCTTCCTGTGCTGGTGTCAAGTGTGGTTTGCTGTCAAGTGGTAGCAGGTTTAGCCACAGTCAAGGCAGGCAGTGGGGCGAGGCCCTCTGAGAGTGAGAGCAAGAGGCCCCAAATCTGACAGGTTATTTGCTAGAGCTGCTTTCAGCAGGGGAGCAGAATGAATGGTGGGGACTGGGGTTCTCGGTGGTGCAAGGCATGCTGGGAAATGTGGGTTTTAATTGGCAGTTGGGCAGTTTAGCCACAAGCAGGGGGCAGGGCAGGGTCAACAGAGTCGGGTGGGGGAGCGCAGGGAGGCTGGTAAGATGGAAACAGGGTGGAGTGATCTTTTTTTTTTTCCTCAACCCATCAAACCAGAGGAAGCCTGACCTATCTGATCAACTGTTATCAGGCTGGCAATGAGTTCTGGAGTTGGGTATAGAGCCTTCACCACTCTGAAGGAGTCTCTTCCTCTCCATTGCTTCTTGCCATAGTTACCAATGTCAGTCGCACCAGTGAGGCAATTTCCACACAAATCTTGCAAATTCCCTCCTACAGGACTCTACTCTCCTCTGCCAGGTTATCATCACTACCTTATTGGGGAGCAAGAATGCTGGAGTGGGTTGTCATTTCCTTCTCCATTTCGCTAACGATCACCTCCTCAAAACCTGTCCCAGTTAATCCTCCCCTATCCAGTGTACTATCTCTACTTATGTAAAATGCCTCTAATTCCTCTGGAAGTCAGATTCCCAGGTAACAGAATTACCCAAACAGCAGAAAGCTGTCTCCCACCTCATTCATGGGAGAAGCTGAGTACTCTGGGCCTCTGCCTAGAGTAATCAATCATAAAAATTTGCAGCTCTGTGAACAGAGGTGATAGCAGAGAGAGTAAGAAAAAAAGATATACATGAATATATAAGGACATGCTCTTCTAAGTGCCTTTTAGTTCTCTCTGATGGCATCACCCTGCCTTTTCAAAAATATTTACTTAATTATTTTTGCCTGTGCTGGGTCTTCATTTCTCTAGTTGCAGTGAATGGGGGTTACCCTCTAGTTGTGGGGTGAGGGCTTCTCTTGTGGATCACGGGCTCTAGGGCCTGCAGGCTTCAGTGGTTGCAGTGAGTACACTCGGCAGTCATGGCTCTCAGGCTCTAGATCACAGGATCAATACAACAGGCTTAGCTGCTCCACGGCATGTGGGATATTCCCAGACCAGGAACTGAACTTGTGTCTCCTGCATTGGCAGGCGGATTCTTTACCACTGAGCCACCAGGGAAGCCCTCGCCTTGCCTTTTAATATAGATCAGACAGCTCGCGTGGGTCTATAAACCTGTGAAAGCTCCTCTGTAACACAGTGAACCTCAGTTGTTGATGCCCATAAGAAGGCTCTAAGTTAGCAAGAACAGAGTAACACATAAAGGAAGTGAAGCGAAGTCGTTCAGTCATGTCTGCCTCTTTGCAACCCCATGGACTATAGCCTACAAGGCTCCTCTGTCCATGGAATTTTCCAGGCAAGAGTACTGGAGTGGGTTGCCATTTCCTTCTCCAGGGGATCTTCCAGCTCAGTAATTAAAAGACAAAAATCCAATTATAAAATGGGCAAAGGATATGAACATACATTTCTCCAGAAGATAAAGAAATGTGTGATAAGCACGAGAAGACACTCAACATCATTTGTCATCGGGGAAATGTAACTCATAACCACAATCAGATACCACTTCACACCCACAAAGATGTATAAAATGAAAAAAGACAAATAACAAGTACTGGCAAAGATGGAGAGAAATCAGGGCCCTTACACACCACTGATGGGAATGCAAACTGATGCAGAAAATTTGGAAAACAGTTTGACAGCTCCTTATGGAGTTAGCATAAGTAAGTAAGTAAAAGTTGCTCAGTCGTGTCCGACTCTTTGCAACCCCATGGGCTATACAGTCAATGGAATTCTCTAGGCCAGAATACTGGAGTAGGTAGCCTTTCCCTTCTCCAGGGGATCTTCCCAACCCAGGGATCGAACCCAGGTCTCCCACAATGCAGGCAGATTCTTTACCAACTGAGCTATCAAGGAAATCAGCTATTTCATGCCTAGGGACTCCCCCAGAATGCAAACATATGTCCACAATAAAACCTTCATACAAATACTCATCACAGCATTGTTCATGATAGCCAATAAGTGGGAACGACCCAAATATCCACTGAGGGATAAACGAATAAACAAAATACAATATATCCACACAATGAAATGCTTTGTTCTGTGTTCACTCAGTCACATCTGATTCTTTGTGACTCCATGGACTCTAGCCGGTCAGACTCCTCTGCCCATGGAAATGCCAAGCAAGAGGAAATGCCCACTGGAGTGGGGTGCCATTTCCTGCTCCACAGGACTTTCCCAACCCAGGGGTCAAACACAAGTCTCTTGTGTCACCTGCACTGGAGTCATGCTAACTCCATTAGCAGGCAGATTCTTTACCACTAGAGCCACCTGGGAAGCCCACAATGCAATGCTGCTGCTGCTGCTGCTGCTGCTGCTGAGTCGCTTCAGTCGTGTCCGACTCTGTGTGACCCCAGAGATGGCAGCCCACCAGGCTCCCCCGTCCCTGGGATTCTTAGAACGCTGGAGTGGGTTGCCATTTCCTTCTCCAGTGCATGAAAGTGAAAAGTGAAAGTGAAGTCGCTTAGTCGTGTCTGACTCTTCAAGACCCCATGGACTGCAGCCCACCAGGCTCCTCCATCCATGGGATTTTCCAGGCAAGCATACTGGAGTGGGGTGCCATTGCTTTCTCCAATGCAATACTACTCAGCCATAAAAAAGAGTGAAGTACTAATTCATGCTACAACATGAATGAACCTTGAAAACTTTATACAAAGTGAAAGAAGTCACTCGTGAAAGACCACATATTATGATTCTTTTTATGTGAAATGACCAGAATAGGCAAATCTATAGATACAGAAAGATTACCTAAGTCTGGGGATTTGGGGAAAGTTGAGGAGAGACTGCTAATGGGTATGGAGTTTCCTTTTGAAATGATGACAGTGTCCTAAAATGGTTTGTGGTAATGGTTGCACAACTCTGTTAATATGCTTTTAAAAAGACATTGAATCATATATTTAATATGTGTTTAGTATATGAGTGATGCTGGGCATCCCCAGTGGCTCATTGGTAAAGAGTCTGCTTGCCAATGCAGCAGACACAGGTTCGATCCCTGGGTCAGAAAGATCCCCTGGAGAAGGAAATGGCAACCCAATCCAGTATTCTTGAGTGGGAAACCCCATGGAGAGAAGAGGCTGGCGGGCTGCAGTCAATGGGGTCACAAAAGAGTCAGACATGACGTAGTGACTAAACAACAAAAATATGAGTCATAGCTCAACCGATCTTTTATATAAAATAAATAAAACTAGAAAAAAACAGAATCTATAGTCTCCATTTCTTGTATAAGAATCTCATATGACTTAAGAATTTTTTAGGAAATTCCCTGGTAGTCCCATAGTCAGGATTCAGTGTTTTCACTGCCAGGGCCCAGGTTCAGTCCCTGGTTAGGGAACTAAGATCCTGCAAGCTGCACAGAGGGGAAAAAAAATTAGCCTGGATCTTGTGTGTACAGATGGCATCACCTGGGACTTGAGAAGCTACAGGAGGGTATCCGAGGCCTGACAATGGCCAAGAAAAAACTAGGAGGGCAGAAGTCCAGGAACGTATTCCATATAGCCAGCCAGAAACCTTTAAGGTTAAAAATAAAGCAAAACCAGTTACCACTAACTTTAAGAAGATAAACATTGTAAATGATGAAAAAGTTAACAGAGTGAATATATCTTTTGTAAACATACAAAAGGAACTTGCAAACTTCTCAGAAGGCCTTTCCCTTGAACCTCTGCAGAAACAGCTGATTTCTCAACAGTGTCATGAAAACATACTAGTTAATGTTGATGAAGCCACAAGATTAATGCCTCAGTTGTAATACACTGGTAATGCATCAAAAAGATGAATAAATTAAATGTTTTATACAGAAAATCAGAATTTTAAAAATTAATGCTTAAATCGATACTTTCCAGTTATCTGGAAAATGCATTTATGTAAAACACCATGTTTCTTGACTGCTGCACTCTAAAGCAGATGGGATATAAGAGCAAATATCAACATCTTATGTCTTGAAAAGATTATACTAAGTGACAGAGTGACATAAACTTTTAACCATACTCTCTTGAATTTGAGCAGAGCTTCCCTTGGTAGCTTTTGAGTGTTTCATATTTATATATATATGATCTATATTTAGCTTTTCAGAGTAAAAAGATTTCAATATTATTGAACTCTCCCTTTCAGTTCAGTTCAGTTCAGTCGCTCAGTCGTGTCTGACTCTTTGCGACCCCATGAATCGCAGCACGCCAGGCCAACCTGTCCATCACCAACTCCCGCAGTTCATTTAGATTCACGTCCATCGAGTCAGTAATACCATCCAGCCATCTCATCCTCTGTCGTCCCCTTCTCCTCCTGCCCTCAATCCCTCCCAGCATCAGAGTCTTTTCCAATGAGTCAACTCTTCGCATGAAGTGGCCAAAGTACTGGAGTTTCAGCTTTAGCATCATTCCCTCCAAAGAAATCCCAGGGCTGATCTCCTTCAGAATGGACTGGTTGGATCTCCTTGCAGTCTAAGGGACTCTCAAGAGTCTCCTCCAACACCACAGTTCAAAAGCATCAATTCTTCGGCACTCAGCTTTCCTCACAGTCCAACTCTCACATCCATACATGACCACTGGGAAAACCATAGCCTTAACACCTGTTTATTTTATTTATTTTATAAATTTTTGTATCTTTGTCTGTAATAGGTCTTCGATGCTGCATGGGCTTTTTCTAGTTGTGACGAGCAGGAGCTACTCTTCCGGCTGCTTGTTGCATGGCCTCTGTTGTTGCAGTCACAGGCTCTAAGGTTCTCAGGCTGAGTAGTTATGGCTCCCAGGCTCTAGAGCATAGGCTGAGTGGTTGTGGTGCATGGGCTTATTGCTTCACAACATATGGGGTCTTCCCGACCAGGGATCAAACCTACACTGGAAGGCTGATTCTTTACTACTGAGTCACCAAGGAAGCCCTGCTGCTGCTGCTGCTGCTGAGTTGCTTCAGTCGCTCCCGACTCCGTGCGACCCCGTAGACAGCAGCCCACCAGGCTCCCCCGACCCTGGGATTCTCCAGGCAAGAACACTGGAGTGGGTTTCCATTTCCTTCTCCAATGCATGAAAGTGAAAACTGAAAGTGAAGTCACTGAGTCGTGTCCAACTCCCAGCGACGCCATGGACTGCAGCCCACCGGGCTCCTCCGTCCATGGGATTTTCCAGGCAAGAGTACTGGAGTGGGGTGCCATTGCCTTCTCCGAAGGAAGCCCTAACACCTGTTCAAATGTTTTAAAGATCTTGAAGTTTTAGATTTCTTACTTAAAATACAATTATTTGGGAATTCCCTGGAGGCCCAGTGATCAGGACTCTGTGCTTCTAATGCTGAGGCGCAGGTTTAATTCCTGGTCAGGGAACTAGGATCCCACAAGATCATGAATATATATTAATGATATTATTATTGTGTGTTAATTATTACATTGTAAGTATAATGTAAAGACAAATATAAGTATGCAAATACATATATGTTTATATAACTTAAATATGTAAATTAAATTAATTGTATATTTCAGAACACTTTGGCCAGCTGGTATTCTTTGTGAAAGAGAAAGGGGCCCTCATCCTTTTGAGAGCAGAAATAATTCCCTTCTTCTATTTGGGAAAAAGAAGATTCTATACCTAGAAATTGGTTCTGTAATAGTCAATATTTGCTGGGCTATTTTTGAGGAGTGCTTAGTATCCAAACTCCCTTTCTATTTAGAGGAACCTTTTCTTGCACAGTCTTGGTAGGAAACAGACCCATATCCCTTGGAAATTAGAACACAACTGCACAGTCCAGCCTCAACCATCTGAATCTGCCCCAAGAACCATGGGTCTGGAGCAAGTGATGTAAAGGAGCTGACTCTTCCAGGGTGGCAGCTGCAGCTCATGGTATCTGGAGCAGTTAGTGGCCACAGCGCCAGGGACAGGGTTCTGCAGCTGCAGTGATGCAGCCTTCCAACCAGATTGTCCCCGTGGCATGACCGTGGCTGTGGTTACAGCTGTCCACCTCTCTCTGGTGCTGACCATTTGCTCTTCTGGATGGCCAGCCTTCACATTCGCATCCACCTTCAATCCTTCCAAGAACTTCGTTCCTCCTCCAGAATCAGTTTTATTGTCTGCAGTCAGGAACTCTAACTCATTTTCCAAATGGGAAAAGAAAATACAGAAAAACTCTTAGAGTTGAAAAAGGTGATGGGCATAAAGGAGACATTGGGGCTTCAGTGATAGCTCAGTTGGTAACGAATATGCCTGCAATGCAGGAGATCCCGGTTTGATTCCTGGGTCAGGAAGATCCACTGGAGAAGGGATAGGCTACCCACTCCAGTTTCTTGGGCTTCCCTTGTGGCTCAGCTGGTAAAGAATCCCCCTGCAATGTGGGAGACCTGGGTTCGATCACTGAGTTGGGAAGATACCCTGGAGAAGGGAATGGCAATCCACTACAGTATTCTTTCCTGGAAAATTCCATGAACAGAGGAGCCTGGTGGGCTATAGTTCATGGGTTTGCAAAGAGCCAGACACAACTGAGTGACTAACAACCAACAAGGAGATATTGGGATTTGGAAAAGTAAAATAGGCTTTTTTCTGGAATTAGCATAAAGCAGTGACAGCAACAAGTCTTGTTAGAGTAAGACATTACCTGTAGCTGTGAGCAAAGCTGCTGAATTCCCAGGGAAACCAGGACTGCAATTCAGTTGGCACAAGTAAAAAATTACAACCCAGCATCCTAGAAGGATGTCACTCCAGTGCTGTGCTGAGTTGCTCAGTCATGTCTAATTCTTTGCGACCCCATGGACTGTAGTCTACTAGTCTCCTCTGTCCATGGGAATGCTCTAGGCAAGAATACTGGAGTGGGTAGCCATGCCCTCTTCCAGGGGATCTTTCCAACCCAGGAATTTAACCACGGTCTCCTGCATTGCAGATGGATTGTTTACCAGCTGAGCTACCGAGGAAGCCCCACTCAAGGAACAGAGTGATAGAATTATTTTCAGAGACAGTAGTGTCTTTTATTCTGAGATCATGTTTTTTGGTGGGTATACTTTAGGATAAGTTAGACCTGGAAACACATAAAAGAATAGGAGTAAAATGTAGGCCCGAAACTTGATAATAATACAGGAAAAACTGAAATATTTGAAACATGTGAAAAATATTGGTGAAGAAATTAATAACCAATACATTTTTATAGGTGAAATAATGTGAAACCAAATTTTAACAATAAGAATTGAGGGAGCTAGTTTATGATTATGTGATAGAAATGTTTATAGTTTGGATTATAACTACTACTTAAGCTATCCTGAAACTAAAATTCTATATAAGTTTAATAACAAATATTATAACTGGAATTCTTAACAGAAAAATAATACTCTCTAACACACTCTCTATAGTGGTTTATAGGTTAAATTTGGTAACACTGAATTTAAGGCCATTTCAATGAAATGATACTTTTTTCATCTTAGGATCCCTTCAATCATACAGATTGGCTGAACATAATTAACAGAAGTTTGTGAAAGAAACAGATCCATATAGGCTTTGTTCCATGTTAGGTTTCAGTAGAAATGAGCCACACTGTAGTTGCATGGCTTCTTTGCGCCTCTGTTTCCTCATTTGTTGATTATAATGGTAGCTACTTAATAGAACTGTTCTGAGAAAGCTAAATAAGTTAATACTGTAAGCCCTCAGAACAAAGCCTGATGTATTTTAAGGACTCAATAAGTGTTAGTTGTTTTTATTATGATTATTAGGTTTTTACTTGAGGTTAAAGTCAGATATACTTTCAATGGCTATGGAAAGGAAAGCAGGCTTGGGCAGCAGTTTAATTGGAACAAGATAACTTTAAAAACCCCAAAGGTGAGGCATTCTCAAAGGTGACTTAAATTTAGAAAAAATAAAAAGAGCAGAAATGTTTAAAGAAGCGTGTGCGTGTATGTGCTCAGTTTCGTCTGACTCTGCGACCTCATGGACTATAGCCCACCAGGCTCCTCTGTCCAGGGACTTTTCCAGGCAAGAGTACTGGAATAGGTGGCCATTTCTCTCTCCAGGGGTTAAAAGGAGGATCCGCAGGAGATAACCTTTCCTCTTAGAAACCCATCACCAACTGCGGATGGCCCCCAGGGACATGCCACCACTATCCTTCGGGCAGCAAAGTCTGTAATGAGTGCAAAATGGTCCACAGGCAGAGGGAAAAAAGGAGAAGAGCCTCTCTGAGTGACTTGTGAGTGGAGAGGATGCGGACATCCTGGGAGGAAACCAAGGAACCCTGTTCGGTAACCCTGGTAAGGGCTTTACTGAGGAAAACTCAACAACCAAGAGGGTATTGGGTTGTAGGTCACAAGGAGCGAAAGCTGAGGGTGGAAGGAGGGGAGAGATCCAGAAAGGATGTTGCGGTGGGAATTACCACAGCTCCCACAACAGATGCAGGAAATGGAGCAAAGCCTCTCCACGTCACAAAAGCGGCGTGGAGGCGGGGAGATGCTGACAGGGGCTCTTGCTTGGGCTGGCTGGAAGTCCATAGAGCTCAAACTAGACCGGGCAATATGCACTTTTAATCTGGGACAGAACGTGGGCTCTGGAGTCAAACTCTGGCACCTGTCAGGTGGATGAACCTGAGCAAGGTATTTAGTTTCTCTGGGCCTCAGTTTCCTCCTAGGAAAGGTGTCTTGCACACATCAAGAGCTCAGTAGACCTTAGCTGATATTATTGCTTGCTGACAATTTCATCTTCCAAAGAGCAGAGGAAGTAATAAGGGGAACTGCCACTCTGAACCTAAATTTGGCCAAAAGGAGGAATTGGTTGGCAGAGTGGAAGTGACAGGAACCTTGGGAAAGAGCAACTGTGTCTTCTTAAAGTTTGTGATAGAGAAATGCTAGGACACTGTTAAATGTGTTCCCCAGATTTTAACAATTAAAAGAATTGTTTTTCCATTTCCATGGCTTGAAACTTGAGAAAGATGCTCAAGAATTTGGTATCTTCTTAAGAACATCTCCTTTTACCTGTGAAATCTCAAATCAGTGAAAAAGGAGAAGGGACTCAGAGATCACACAGTTATATATATGTTTGGTTATTTGATTGTGAGAGAAAGTAAGCCTAAGATGGACAGAGCAGAGCAGGAGCAATGATGAGCACAAGAAGGTGGAACAACTGCCTAACGTGCTTTTGAGAAAGTGAAAGCCTCTCGTGAATTGAGGCCTGTAAAGTGCTTCATAAAGTCATATTCGAAGCAAAAAAGGGATACGATATTTGTGGTCAATGTTGTCATGTTGGTGGGTGACAGAGAGAAAGAGGAACTTAATTTGTATTTTGCTTCTGTTTTCTGTGTCACAGGGAATGTTCTTAGAACAGAAAGGCCCAGAGGAGAAGTTTATCCGAGGTGAAAGGGAAAATTGTAAAAGACACTCCCAGTGTTTCTCTATGAATTCCAAGAATCTAACCAGACAAATTACTTTCCAGAGTATCAGGAGACTTCCAGTTGAATTATCCTTGAGGCATTGTCTAAATGACAAACCTCTGGAGACAGACACTTATTACAATTTTCAAAAGAGTGAACAAATTCACTTCCACACATCACAGCCATTGAATTTATTGCCAGTCCCAGAACCAAAATGGAATATTGATGAGATGGCTCATGAGCACCTCAAAAAGGCAGTCGTCACTAGCAGGCTAAAGAATATTTCTGTCCCTGCCATTTTGTGCCCAAGGAGGTTTTTCATACTAGCAATTCAAATAAATAGTACCAACATTGGTTGATTTTCATCAGGAATGTGTTTTCTGGAACAAACACCACCAAATCAATTCAATTTCTTGATCAAGATGATCAAGTGTCAAGTGATAATGACTGTCTTTCTATGACACTCATTTGCAACATCTCCATTTTTATCCATTTTTATTTTATTTTAAAATGAAATGTGCTTTATTCAACTGAAATATTTTTCACTAGAGTCAATTCTTTTATCTGACTGCCAGTGCAGGGGACATGGGTTCCGTCCCTGGTCTGGGAGGCTCCCACGTGCGGTGGAGCAGCTAAGCTCATGCACCACAGCTCCTGAAGTCCGCACGCCAAGAGCCTGTACTCTGCTGCAAGAGAAGCTACCGCAGTGAGAAGCCTGGAGACAGCAATGACGAGCAGCCCCCACTCACCGCGACTGGAGTGAAGCCTGCGCAGCAACAGAGACCCAGTGCAGCCAAATAAGCAAATAAATACTTTTTAAAGGCTCGATTATCTTTCATTTATATTTTAAAATTTAGTTTTGTCTCATTTCTTGATTTATCTGTATCAGATCTATATCAAATTTTAATAAAATATCTGCCACGTTCAGTGACATTGTGATTGTCCCCCTACCCCCCGTCCATTTCCTAGTTCCTGGTGAGTACCCCAACTTTTGTCTGGGAACCATATATCCACCAGCTAGTGCAGGAGATGTGAGGAAAACTAACCCTATCCATCCCTGGCTTAAGAAAGGACCATGGCTCAAGTCAGGGGTCATCAGCAAAATCTCAACTCCAGTGAACAGTTATTGCAGGGGGTAGGATGTGACTTGATTCGGGTCAGTTGGAAAAAGACTTTTGGTGGGGTGTTTGGGGAAAGCAGTTCTCTTCTCTTCCATTGACTGGTATGATATGAAGATGTGAAGCTGGGAAGCACTGCAGCCATTTTGTTGCCACGAGGTAGAATCCTGGCAGAAGGCTAAGCCACCACATACAGGAGGACAGGACCTATAGGCCTCCATGGAAACTGAATGGAAGCCCTGATTAAATTACATCTGAATGAGCTAGGTATGGATTTTACTATTATACAAGCCATTAAATCCCCTTCCACTGCCCCATTTTAGCCAGTTCAGTTGAACTTTCTGTTCCTTGCTACTGAAAATGCTCTAACTGATACACCCACTGTGGATTTTCCTTTATGGCCATTGTTTCGATCAACTCCAGATTTTCTTACTCAAATTTGACAGGCCTTAATTTCATCTAGAAGATTTTTATTTTTTAATTTTTAGGTAAAAATAAAATTTTAAATGTTTCAGTATAAGCAGTTGTGTGTTTCGTTTTCTGTTGATTGTGTCTGAGATATTCATAATAGATTAGATAAAAAGTTAAAGATAATTTATATGTTCAGTTCAGTTCAGTTACTCAGTCATATCCGACTCTTTGAGACCCCATGAACCAGCACACCAGGCCTCCCTGTCCATCACCAACCCCCGGAATCCACCCAAACCCATGTCCATTGAGTCGGTGATGCCATCCAACCATCTCATCCTCTGTCGTCCCCTTCTCCTCCTGCCCTCAATCTTTCCCAGCATCACGGTCTTTTCCAGTGAGTCAGCTCTTCTCATCATGTGGCCTAAATATTGGAATTTCAGCTTCAACATCGGTCCTTCCAATGAACAACCAGGACAGATCTCCTTTAGGATGGACTGGTTGGATCTCCTTGCAGTCCAAACAAAGGTCTTCTCCAACACCACAGTTCAAAAGCATCAATTCTTCTGCACTCAGCTTTCTTTATAGTCCAACTCTCACATCCATACATGACTACTGGAAAAACCACAGCCTTGACTAGACGGCAAAGTAATGTCTCTGCTTTTTAATAGTTGCTTTTTTCTAGTTGGTCATAGCTTTTCTTCCAAGGAGCAAGTGTCTTTTAATTTCATGGCTACAATCACCGTCTATAGTAATTTTGGAGCCCAGAAAAATACAGTCTGACACCATTTCCCCATCTATTTCCCATGAAGTGATGGGACTGGATGCCATGATCTTTGTTTTCTGAATGTTGAGCCTTAAGCCAACTTTTTCACTCTCCTCTTTCACTTTCATCAAGAGGCTCTTTAGTTCTTCTTCACAATCTGCCATAAGGGTGTGGTTAGCAAAGGTGAAAGAAATGGGAGTGTAAAGTAGGACTTTGGGATTAACATATGTATGTTATAGTTTACTCACTACTTAGTGCCTGCCAGGCTCCTCTATCCATAGGGTTTCCCAGGCAAGAATACTTGCCTGGGAGAATACTTGCCTGGAAGGTGGATTGCCATTTCCTTCTCCAGGGGAGCTTCCCCAAGCATCGATTGAACCCACAGCTCTTGTGTCTTCTGCACTGTAGGTGGGTTCTTTACTGCTGAGCCACCTGGGAAGCCCTAACAGATGTACACTACTATATATTCATATGTATATTACTATAGACAACCAACAAGGAACAACGGTATAGCACAGAGAACTAAACTCAATATTTTGTAACAATCAATAAGGGAAAAGAACCTGAAAAGGAATAGATATATTATATACATGCAACTTAATCACTCTGTTGTACGCCTGAAACTAACAGAACATTGTAAATCAACTATTTACTTCAATTTTTAAAATGTATTAAAAATAAAATAAAGTTATTGTTCCACTGTTTTTTAAAAAAGATGCATACTGAAGTACTTAAGGGCCGAATGTAATAATGTCTTAAAATACACTTTTAAATATTTTAGCAAAAATTAATAAAGTGAACTGAATGGGAAAAAATTCTTGCAGAAGACACTGAGCACACAGAGGGGAGCAAAAACAGTAGGTAAATGTCACAGTAAACATCAGGTCTCCTAGGCAAGGAAAGGGACCACCAACGGCATTGTTCTCAGTATTTCCTTCCTGCTTAGGTTCCAGCTTGGATGCCCTTTGGGACTGTAAGTTTCTGAAAAACTGATGTCTTTATCAGGACGTCCCCTGGGGTGTCAGATTGGAGGGTAAGGTAACTGAAGGGCTCTCCCATGGAGGAAGGAGAGAGGTTCTGGCAGGCCCGAGGAGATGCTGGAGGAGGCAGATTTCAACTGGATGAAAGGCAAAAATAGAGCTGATTCCTTGGGGAAGCAGCAAAATTCCCCTCTCTTGAAGCATCAAACACAGGCTGGAAGGCTTGGGAGTGCTAGCCTGGATGTTTTCTACAGTCTCTTTCAGCCTCACATGCCAGGACCCAGGGAAAGGAGAGAAGGGTCTGGAAGTGGTAAGGGCAGGATAGGGCTGCAGGGAAAGGGGCCTGGACCAGGCACTAACTGGGTTTGGCCTCGAGCTCATTCTCTGGCTTCCCTCCTGGGACACTGTTTCTCAGTGCTGCTTCCTGTCTCTCACAATCTGGAGAAACTAATTTCCTTCAGTGGCTGATCTCATTTGATAAGTTAAGGGAGGGGAGCCCAAGCCAAGCCATCACAAGGCATTTCTTGAGCAGAAACAGGGAGCTCAGTCTTGACAGTTTCTACCCCCATACTGGTCAGTCTCCACAGGAGGGAGGACTAGGAGAGAAGCTGCAAGTCAAATTACCGCAATATTTGTTTTGAGCTTTGCAAATGCTCCATGCAAAACTGGCAAAGAATAGTGACCAGAATATTTCCTAGTTCTGGTGAGGACAGAACAGTACCGTTCAGCCCAACACACTGCACCCCAGGGTCACTCTGTACTGGGCTTAGATGGGATGCAAAGATGAATGTATGCTTTCCCTTCCCTTGAAGTATTCAAAACCTTCAATGGCAGAAAAAAAAAAAAGGCTAGATAAATAAATGAATACAAGTAAGAACTCACTGCAAAATATACTTGATTCTGAATTGCCAGGAGAGTATATGGAAATATGGAATCTCCTCAGAAATACTTAACCAACAGATTGTATGCCGTATTCATTCTTATCTATCTGGAGTAGTTTAGATGCAACCTCAGGTGAGGGATAAGGAAATGGCCTAAGACAATTGACCCTTTGGTGATCCTGTCCAGACCCAGAATTCAAGAGGCAGATCTTCCTATTAGTTTCCCTGAGTTCAGTTCAGTTCAGTTCAGTCGCTCAGTTGTGTCCGACTCTTTGCGACCCCATGCATTGCAGCACGCCAGGCCTCCCTGTCCATCACCAACTCCCAGAGTCCACTCAGACTCACATCCATTGAGTCAATGATGGCACCCAGCCATCTCATTCTCTGTCATCCCCTTCTCCTCCTGCCCCCAATCCCTCCCAGCATCAAAGTCTTTTCCAATGAGTCAACTCTACATGAGGTGGCCAAAGTACTGGAGTTTCAGCTTCAGCATCATTCCCTCCAAAGAAATCCCAAGGCTGATCTCCTTCAGAACGGACTGGTTGGATCTCCTTGCAGTCCAAGGGACTCTCAAGAGTCTTCTCCAACACCACAGTTCAAAAGCATCAATTCTTCTGCGCTCAGCTTTCTTCACAGTCCAACTCTCACATCCATACATGACCACAGGAAAAACCATAGCCTTGACTAGACGGACCTTTGTTGGCAAAGTTTCCCTAGGCCCAAGATAAAAAAGACACCCTTCCTCTCACAGAGGGCTAAAAGCCAAGAAATCACCAGAAGTAATCCCACTGGGTTCTGTCCTGATTTGTCTCTCAATAGCCCTGGAACCCTCAAGAATACCTGTGTCCCAATACCAGATTCTGTGCCCATGAAACAGAAACCAAAGTGCTCTCATAACAAATGATGCTTTGGAAGCATTCTATTGTTTATAAAACCTTTCCATATCATTATCTTACTTGACTATCTCAACTCTGTAAGGTAGTTATAGAGAGTACTATCAATATCCATTTGCAGATGAGAAAGCTGAGGCTTGAAGGTAAGTGACTTGCCCCAAACCACACAAGCAGTGCAATCAAGCATATGGCTTGTGTCCTGGTCCCATGTGCTTCCTACTGCACCACACCACCTCCACTGTGAGAAGCCAGGGTGGCCATGCTGTGTAAAGGCATTGACACTGTGGATCTGGGGGAAACATGGAGACGGTATTAGGATCATGGTCTTTGGGGACCTTTGCAAAACTGTCCCCCATCACTGTGCCTTGATCCCTAACTCCACAAGTTCTGCCCCCAGGTATTCTTTCCCCCAGTGGCATGCAGGTGTAGGCCGCTACAGGCCAGATCGCAAGGGCGGTGCCTCTGTTCTCATCCTTTCGGGGCAGAGGATCACAAGTGAATGGGACAGGACGATGTGTGAGAGAGCGCCAGAAGCCTTTGCACAGAGGTAATTGGAGTCTCTAATCTAATCTGAAAATGATGCTCCTGGAGAGGCAAGGAGCTCAGGAAGCCAGCCAGCTTGCTCCTCCCTCATGCTGCATCTCTTCTTGCCAGAGCGACCCGGTATCAAGGTGAGTATCTCAATGGACCCATAAAGCACGGTGGTGGGAAACTGAAGGAAAGAATGGAAAAGGGAAGCTGGAGGAACTAGAACTTTCATTAGCAAAAGCAGAGGACAAAGAATTAGGAGAAAGAGATTAAAAAACAAACCAAAAAAAGGTCCTCAAAAGTATTGAGAGCATCCTCCTCCCTCCAGAAGAAAAGATTTCGTTAGCTTTACAGAAAAGACTGTTTGTGGCTCAACCCACGGCAGGCTGTGGGTTTAGCTCTGAAATGGGACGAGGAACTAGTTAACTTTTTCCACCTTTTATGGGTTTCCTTCTGTGAGCTCCTCCCCGAAGGGCACCCGACACCACCCCACCCTTCCCTGAGAATCTGAAGTGTGGCGCTGCTGCCCCCTGGTGGGAGAATGCTACAAACCCAGGGAGCCAGGTGCCTTTGGGGAATGGCCCCTTTCCACCACCAGGGTGGAAGAGGAACCTCTAAGGAGCAGGCAACAAAACGGAATATTTTAATGCAGACTGACACTAAAAATCAATCTTTGCCAGAAATATCTGAAACATCTGACTTAGAATCAGCATAAAGGTCTGCTGCTGCTGCTGCTAAGTCGCTTCAGTCGTGTCAGACTCTGTGCGACCCCATAGACGGTAGCCCACCAGGCTCCCCTGTCCCTGGGATTCTCCAGGCAAGAATGCTGGAGTGGGTTGCCATTTCCTTCTCCAATGCATGAAAGTGAAAAGTGAAAGTGAAGTCGCTCAGTCGTGTCTGACTCTTTACGACCCCATGGACTGCAGCCTTCCAGGCTCCTCCATCCATGGGATTTTCCAGGCAAGAGTACTGGAGTGGAGTGCCATTGCCTTCTCCGAAATAGGCCTGCTAAAAGAGGTTAAAAGAAAACTAACAACTATGTAGATCATTGCTTTCATAATTAAATCAATAAATGACTTTAAAAAAAATAAATAAGGAGATCAAGGTAGAACAAGGGGGAGAGTATTGAGTTGAGACAGAAAGCTTTTGATGAGCCTTGACTACCAATCTTCTCCCTTTGGGCTATTTGAAATATATTAACTTTCCTAGACCACAGTGTAGTACTTCCTAGAGCACAAAGTAGGGTTAAAACTCAACATTCAGAAAACTAAGAAAAAAAAGAAAAAAGAAAACTAAGATTATGGCATCCGGTCCCATCATTTCATGGTAAATAGATGGGGAAACAATGGAAACAGTGACAGACTTTATTTTTCTGGGCTCCAAAATCACTGCAGATGGTGATTGAACCCATGAAATTAAAAGACATTTACTCCTTGGAAGGAAAGTTATGATCAATCTAGACAGCATATTCAAAAGCAGAGACATTACTTTGCCATCTAGTCAAGGCTACGGTTTTTCCAGTAGTCATGTATGGATGTGAGAGTTGGACTATAAAGAAAGCTGAGCGCAGAAGAATTGATGCTTTTGAACTGTGGTGTTGGAGAAGACTCTTGAGAGACCCTTGGACTGCAAGGAGATCCAACCAGTCCATCCTAAAGGAAATCAGTCCTGAATATTCATTGGAAGGACTGATGCTGAAGCTAAAACTCCAATACTTTGGCCATCTGATGCAAAGAACTGACTCATTTGAAAAGACCCTGATGCTGGGAAAGATTGAAGACAAGAGGAGAAGGGGACAATAGAGGATGAGGTGGTTGGATGGCATCACTGACTCAATGGATATGAGTTTAAGCAAGCTCCGCAAGTTGGTGATGGACAGGGAAGCCTGGCGTGCTGCAGTCCATGGGGTCACAAAGAGTCGGACACGACTGAGCGACTGAACTGACTGACTGATGGAGAGTACAGTGTTCATTTTGGTTTTTGCCGATAAACATCTTCAAAGACTACATTGCTAAGAGAGTAATGTTCAAAATCTTCAGCTTACCTTCTCTCACGTTTTATTCCAAAGTGCACAGATGGTCCCCAACCCACCTTTCCAGCCTTGCCTCCCAGTAGACTTCAAAGCACAGGTTGTGCTCCCTTCAAACTGAACTCTTCACTGCTCCCAAACCCTCCCTCTTTCCTTCCCATTGTCATTTCACTGTCAGGGCTTCTCTCCTATCCTTCCCACTACTCATCTAGCTCTGTGAATAACGCGCATTACACAGGTACAAAACTAAGAAATAAAAACTGGCAAAAATAAAACAAGAACCGACGTGTTTCTAAAAAGCCAATAACTTCTTCATTATGTTTTATGTCTTTTGAATTTTGTACAATGTGCCTATACTGCATATTCAATACAAATTAATTAAATGGCTTTTTTCTTAATAAGAAAAAAATAGATTAGAAATACTGGAAATATACTCTTTATTCAATGACTTTACAAATTTAGCAAACAGGAGCACAAAAAGAAGGTTTGTTAATTAAAATATGACAGAGTAGACACTACAAAAAACACTTTTTAAGTGAAAACAAAGGAACAGCAGCCAAGTGACATAGAAAATAGTTTGAGTCTCTAATCCAATCTCTTTTAAAAATCTCATAAGAAAATAGTTGGGAGAATTTTGAAGAAGAAATTTTGAAAATTAATTCATGTGTATATCTTCATGAGAAAAAATGAAGTTGGGCCCCTACCTTATACCCTAAACAAAACTTATCTCCAAATGACCATAGACCTAAATGTAAAACCTAAAACTAAGACTCTGAGAAAAAAAAAAAGGAATAATCTTTATGATCTCGGATTAGGCAATGGTTTCTCAAATATGACACCAAAACTTCAACCGATAAATAAGAAATAAATAAATTTGACTTCATCAAGTTAAAAAATGTTGTACTTCAATAGTGAATAGTGAAGTCATGCGGTCGTGTCCGACTCTTTGCAACCCCATGGACTGTAGCCTACCACCCTGCGGACTGTAGCCTACCAGGCTTCTCCAGGCACGAATACTGGAGTGGGTTACCATTTCCTTCTCCAGGGGATTCTCCGGGGGATCTTCCCAACCCAGGGATCGAAGCCGGGTCTCCACATTGGAGGCAGACACTTTAACCTCTGAGCCACCAGGGAAGCCCCTGTACTAGGGCACCATTATTCCAGGGTATATAAAGAACCTCTACATTTCAACAATTAAAAGACAAATTTTCTTATTGAAAAATGGGCAAATAATTTGAATAGATGTTCCTCTAAAGATCTTGTATGAATGCACATAAATACATAAAAAGATACTCAACATTATTCAAAAACCACAAATTACCACTTCATACCCACTAGGATAGCTATAATTTTTAAAACAAAAAGAAAAAAAAAAGAAGCATTTGTGAGGATTTGGAGAAACTGTAACCCTCATACTCTACTCTAGTAGGAATGTTAAAATGGTGTGGTCACTGTGGAAAACATTTTGGCCTTTCCTCGAAATTTTAAACATAGAATTACTGTATTATCCAGCAATTCTATTCCTAGGGAATGCCACTGAAGGAAATTGAAAGCATATTTTCATGCACAGGTTTGTCTAAAAATATGGATACAAATGTTCATAACAGCATTAGCAGTAATAGCCAAAAAGTAAAGACCAAAATGTCCTTCAACTGAGGAATGGACAAACAAATGCAGTATAGATATACGGAATATTATACAGCCATAAAAAAGGAATGAAATTTGGCACATGCTACAACATGGATGAACCTTGAAAAAATTATGCTAAGTGAAAGAGGCAAGACAGAAAAAGTCACATATCACATAATTTAATTTATTTGTAATGTCCAGAATAGGCAAATATATCAAGATAGAAAGTAGGTTACTGGTTGCTAGGGAACTGGGGAAGGGAAGAATGGGGAAGGACTGCTAATGGGTATGAGATTTCTTTTTGCTGTGTTGAAAATATTCTGTGCTTAGATAGTAGTGATGATTATATAGCTTTGTGAATAAACTAAAAACCACAGAATTGCATACTTTGGTGAATTTAATGGTATGTGAATTATAAAGCTATAAAAATAGTTGAAAGTTTTTTAGAATTGAAGAAAAATATGAGTCTCCATATGAAATGTACATGGTATCAAGCAAGATAAGTAAAAATAAATTCATATCTGGTTACATTGAAGTGAAATTGTACAATAATAAGTATAAAGAAAAAGATTTAATAGCCATAATGGAAGAAAAGATTAGCTATAGAGAAGAGACAATTAAACTGACAGCAAATTTCTTATCATGCCAGACAACAGTGCTATTTTCAAAGAGCTAAGGAAAAGGAATTGCTAACTTAGAATTTCTTTCACTAGTCAAACTCATTCAAGCATTAGGGCAAAATGAAGACATTTTCTAGACATTCAAAGATAAAGAGAGTCTCAGGAAAAGATACCTGTTGAGCGCCCAGATACTGGTTTCTAAATGTCATTCCCCGCTAAAAGAACCAGGCTTCTTGATAAAACAATTGATTTCAGGTCTGGAAGTACCAGAGGAGCCTAGGACATTTTGTCATGCTAGAAATTTATTTCATGTAAAAAAGATGACAAATGGCGATTTCTCTGGTGGTCCAGTGGCTAAGACTCCATGCTCCCAATGCAGAGGGCCGGGTTCGATCTCTCGTCCTGGAAGTAGATCCCACATGCCGCAATGAAAACTGAGGACCTGGCGTGATGCAACTAAGACGGAGAGCAGACAAATAAGTTTTGGTTTTTTTTTAAGTTGACACACGTATAAGGTTACCCATTGCAGTGTATCTGTAATAAGGAAAGACTGGAAATAAACTAAATGTTCATCAGTAAAGATTGGAAAAATAAATGATGGGTCTGTCATACAATGGCTACCACAAATTCGTGTGAAAGAAGTCTGCGTGGCGATGCTGAGTGATAACTCTGGAACTAGACTGCCTAGACCAGAGCCAGACTCTGCCGTATCCCAGATCTGTGACCTTGACAAGTTATTTAAACTCTGTTGCCTCAATTTCTTTATCTGAAAGAGGGATACTAACATCACTTATCTCATAAGATGGTTCTAAGCTTGCTGAAAATGAGTTTATCATAGATAAATCAAAAGAATTCCTATATCCCCATAACTGATGAAAAATGTAATGAGGAACTAATTTCATTCTCAATTTTAAAAGACAAACACCTTATATAAGGTATATAATATAAAGAAAGAATATTTCTTTCCTACTAGTAAGATTTCCATCCATTTGAAAGGAGCTCTACTGGTTAACAAACACTCCTAATTTCTCTGCCTCTTTCCTTCTTTTGCCTCTTGGAGTACTAAGTGTTATTAAGTAGTAGATTTAGGAAGAATAATCTGGACATGCTAGGTTCAGCTCTATTTTTCTTCTTCTTGGGGAGCAAATTGCTGACAGTGTCCTGTACATAGCTATATCTATGAGATCTTTTGTATAAATCTTTTAAATGCCTACTAATATTTAGTACCAAGAACTTGACTATCTGACCTAACACTATATTCTCTAACCTGGTCTCCATCAATGAAACATAGTATTTTTTGTCTCCTAAGTACTACTCCTTTATTTCTCAGTTTTTCCAAATCCAAGTGGAAAGCCCTATTAATTATCATACCCTCAAAGATAATACTGAAGGTCATAAAAGATGACAAGATATACCATGATCATGGATGAAAATACACTTTATCATAAAGTTGTTTTTTAATATCAGTTCTTCCCTAATCTGTTAATTAAACATGTATATTGATTTATATTTTCTAACATCACAATAGAACTTTCAGATAACTTGACAGGTTAGATATAACATTTACACAGAAGAACAAAAGCCCAAGAAAAACCAAAACAATTGTTAAAAATCACAAGGTTAAGGAACTTACTCTTTCAACAATGAAGATTGACAATAAAGTAAGAATACGACTATATGGTATTAGCCTATTGTAGAGATATAAACCAAAGGCACAGAAGAGGGAGCCCTCAAACTCATTATGTATGTATGAAAACTTGGTAAGTGATGAAGGGGATATTATTGCAAATTAGTGGAAGAAAGCATAAGCTATTTAATAAATAGGACTAGGATAATAAGTTAATCATATTTTAAAATAATAATATTTCTACTTTCTCCAAAACAAAAAGTTCTCAATAAAGACCTATATTAAAAATGTTAAAACGCCCTTTCTTCCTTTGAATCACAGATGTGGACAAGAAGTCTGAAATATCTTTTCTGTCTTTCACAGCCTTTGATGCGCATTTGTCACAGTGCTGTCAACCGATACCTTCCCTGTAGAGAGAGAAACCAACAGTCTACTGGATGACTGCTGTGAGCCTCTTTCAGGCAGCCTACCAATGAGCAGGCTCTCAGGGAGAACCACATAGCCCGGTCTACAAATTTTCTGAATTATTGGACTGTTTTTGATGCATTACTCATGCCAGCAAGGCTAAAATCTTAATTATAAAGACAGCTTGTTCAGATGATTCTGATTCCTCCATGCTGCTGCTGCTGCTGCTGCTGCTAAGTCACTTCAGTCATGTCCGACTCTGTGCGACCCCATACTCCCCTGTAAATGCGTGAGGTCACAGGAAGTGTGTAGTCCCTTTCCTGTACACAATGCATAGTGTGTCCAGCTGTGCCTGGCCTGAGCACACTTCCTCAGGGAATGGTCAGCGTCTGTGGTACCACATGCATGACCTGCATTCCCTTATAACTGCAGGGTGATACATGCCTGTACCATTATCTGTGGGGTTTGACCTTGACCGCTTGATAAACAGAAATATTGCTAGTGAGAGTAAATTGAGCCAATGTTTTGATAATTAATTAGGCAACACCTAACAAAGGTGAAGATGAGTATAACCTATAGAATGCCATTTCTAATAATATATTCTAGATAGACTATAGCATATATACATAACACAGTCAAGCTTTGTTTGTAATAATAAAAAATTGGAAATAACCCATTTGTCAACAGAAGAATGAATATATTGTAGTTATTTGTAAGATGAATACTGTAGAGAAATCTAAAATGAGTTAACATCTCTGTTTAGGTACGGATAAATCGTAAGGATATAGCATTACAGAAGGATGTAAACAGTATTATGATATGTATGTACATACATATATAGTTTTTAAATATGCAAAACAATGGTAAACTTTCGTGGAATCATGTATATGTAGAAGTGAAGTGAAGTTGCTCAGTTGTGTCCGACTCTTTGCGACCCCATGGACTGTAGCCTACTAGGCTCCTCCCTCCATGGGATTCTCCAGGCAAGAGTACTGGAGTGGGTTGCCATTTCCTTCTCCAGGGGATCTTTCCGACCCAGGGATCGAACCCGGGTCTCCAGCATTCCAGGCAGATGCTTTAACCTCTGAGCCACCAGGGAAGCCAAGTATAAAAATTAACATGGGAATGAGAAGTCAGATTCTAGAAAGGAAAGGAATCAAATCACAGGCAAAGGAATACAGGGGCTTCAATTGTATCTATAATATTTTGTTTCTGGGGAAAAATTATCTTAAGCACATATGGCACAATGTTAAGATTTGTTAAAGCTAAACAGTGGGTGTTTGTTGTTATTCTCTGTATTATTCTGCTCATTTTTAAAATGTCAAAATTACACAGGAATAGTCATAAGATAGAGAAAGCTTCAAGCATGTGCCTGCAGAAAAGTGTGTGGGAATCAAGTCAGTGGAGTCGCAGAAGTCCAAGGATACAGAGAAATGAATTTAAAGTTGGTTGGAAGCTATTCATCAGAAAGGAGAATGTTCAAAACAGTATTGTATCCAGATCCTGAACTCACCCCATCCCATGGGCACAAGAGATCTACAACTACATATGGAATAATACACTCAGTAGGAAATCTGAAAACTGGATGACTAGAACTCATACAACGAAGGCTAAAATGACAGCATCAAGACAGGTCATAGAAGCAGAGAGACGGGCTCATCAAGGGAAAACGCACACCCCAGCTGCAGTGATCCTCACTCAGAGGGATCACAAAGGTATGAATCTTTTCCCCAAGGAGCAAGGGATTATAGCTCCACATCAACCATTAGATCCTACATTGGAGAGAAAGTCAGTCAAGCGCCCCAAACACTTGGCTTTGAAAAAACAGTGGAAAATATGTTCAGGAAAACTATAGAAATTCAGGTAATGGAAAACCCACTTTTCTCCTGTTTTTTATTTAATTGAAGTATAGTTGATTTACAATGTTAATTACTGCTATATAGCAAAGTGATTCAGTTATACAAATATATACACATTATTTTTAAAGTATTCTCTTCTATTATATCAGAGGATATTGAATATATTTCCATGTTATATAATAGGACCTTGTTGTTGATCCAGTCTATTTATAAAAGCTTACATCTGCTAACCCTAACCTCCCACTCCATCTCTCCCCCGAACCCCTCCCGGTTGGCAAAACCATCAATATGGACAGTGCATGTGTGTGCTCAGTCGTGCCTGACTATTTGTGACCACATGGACTGTAGCCCGCCAGGCTCTGTCTGTGGAATTTTCCAGGCAAGAATACTGGAGTGGATTGCCATTTCCTTCTCCAGGGATCTTCCTGACACAGGGATCAAGCTTTCATCTCCTGTGGCTCCTCATTGGCAGGCAGATTCTTTACCACTGAGCCACCTGGGAAGCTCTCCAATCTGGAAAACCCATTTTTAAAGGGTTCATGCACAGACTTTACCCAAAAAACAGTGCAAAATTATCAGATTGAAAATCATATGGACCATAGGTGATAGGGGTTCCACTTACTAATCTGCAAATTGGTGTACCCACTATGGAAAATAATATGGAAATTCATCAAAAAATTAGGATTAGAACTACTATATGTAGTAGTAGGGAGGTGGGAGGGGGGTTCGTGTTTGGGAACGCATGTAAGAATTAAAGATTTTAAAATTAAAAAAATAAAAAACTAAACTGTTAAAAAAAAAAAAAAAGAACTACTATATGACCCAGACATTCTATTTCTGGGTATTTATCTGAAGAACATGAAAACATGAATTTGAAAAGACACGAAAGTTGCTCAGTCCTGTCTGACTCTTTGCAACCCCATGGACTGTAGCTCCCCTCTTCTCCCAGCCTCCTTTGTCTATGGAATTCTCCACGCAAGAATACTGGAGTGAGTAGCCATTCCCTTCTCCAGGGGATCTTCCTGACCCAGGGATCAAACCTGAGTCTCCTGCACTGCAGGCAGATTCTGCACCATTTGAGTCACTAGGGAAACCCACACTGTATGGCCCAGCTAGTTCACTTCTGAGTATTTATCTAAAGAACCTGGAAACACAAGTTTGAAAAGATGTATGCACCACCAAGTTCACTGTAGCATTATTTACAACAGCCGAGATACGGAAACAAGTAGTCACTGATGGATGAACGGATAAAGAAGGTACGGTATATATACAACGGCGTGCTATTCAGTCATAAAAAAAGAATGAAGTCTTGCCATTTGTGGCAACATGAATGGGCCTTGAAAGTACTATGCAAAGTGAACTATTCAGGTGGAGAAAGACAAATATCATATGATTTCACTCATATGCAGAGCCTGAAAAAACAAAATGGATGAACAAACGAGATGAAACAAAAATAGATTCACAGATAGAGAATAGATTGGTGGTTGCCAGAGAAGAGGGTTAAGGGGTAGGCAAAATGAGTGAAGGGGGTCAACTGTATGGTGATAGATGGCAGCTAGACTTGTGATGGCGATCACTTTGTAATGAATACAGATGTCAAATTACTACACCCGAGGCTCGTACAATTTTTAGATATTAAAAAAATAAAATTGGATGGAAGAGAGAAATCAACTTTATGATATTTTTGACATCTGGGACATGAACATTGCCTGAGATGCTTTAAAATAATAATGAACAATATTTGGAAGCCTTGGTAAAACACAATTTGCTACAAATTCTATGAATAATTAGAACGAGATTTTAGTGAAGTGGTGGTTTGACAAACTGTAAATTGCTATTAATGAACTGCTGCTACTGCTAAGTCGCTTCAGTTGCGTCCGACTCTGTGCGACCTCATAGATGGCAGCCCACCAGGCTCTCACATCCCTGGGATTCTCCAGGCAAGAACACTGGAGTGGGTTGCCATTTCCTTCTCCAACTAGTGTTCAACAATTTGCTATTTAGTAAATTGAGAGATGTTTGAGTACTATTTATCCTTTGAGGGTATGTTCAAAAGATACCTCCTCCATGAAGGTGCTTGGGTTGAACCTCTCCGTCACCCACTTCTTCTAAAGTCCCACAGCTTTCTCTCTGCACTTCCCTTAGGTGTTATCATTTTCTACTGTACATTACAGCTATTTAGGCAGATCTTGGCTTCCTTGGTCGGTCATGAGATCCTTGAGGACAAAGTTTCACTCATCTCTGCCTGCCTGATAGTGTGGTAATCATAGTAGGTCCTTAGTAAATATCTGAATAGGGGAAAGGAGAAAGAGGGATCAGGAGTGATAACTGAGGAAAGGATCAAGTAACCAAAAGCTCCTGCTTTTTGCAACCTACAAAGTGAAAGGTATTTGTAACAATCTGTGCTTTGAGTTTAGGCCATAGACTTCCACTGTTCCAACATTTTCTCCTCTTGGGCCACGTCCTTTGAGATGAAGTTCTGCCAATTTCTACCTGCATGCTCTGCCTACTCTGCCAGCCTGCCAGTATGGTGCCAGGGAAGTGCTATCAGAGCAAACAAAGCAAGAAAATATGATGAGAGCTTTTCTCTGCAGCAGTAGCAGACCCCACTCTCATGCTGGGGCATGTACAACAGCAGATGAGGAAGGCTTGGGTGGAGCCCAGGGGCCCAGAGCCAGGCTGCCATCAGGATGCTACACAGAAAAGCCAAGAGATGAGACAGGTATGGCTGCTGACAGTTAGGACCAAGCAAGAGGTCTCTGGATGGGTTTAAAGTTGCCAGGTTTGGCAAATAAAAATGCAGGACATCCAGTGAAATTTGAATCTCAGATAAACAATGAATAATTCTTTAGCATAAGTATATCTTATGCAATTGGGGCATACTTATACTAAATTATTCATTTATCTGAAATTCACATTTCACTGGGCACCCTGTATTTGACCTGGCAACCCAGACACAGGTGAAGGGTTATGTAGTTATTGCTGATCATAGCTACCAGGCAGGGCACAAGGGGACAGTTCATAGAAGTGAGAGAGGAAGCACAGACGCTGCATGTGGCTTGAGAGCATGGGTGTGAGTTGTGCCCCTTCCATCTCCTCCCCACCCCTGACCCCCACCATCCTGACGAATAAAGCAGCTGTCAGAGTGTCTCTGTGATCCAGCCACCACCACTATTCGTGTCTGCCTCTTCGAGTATACTCACCTAGTTATAGGTTGTTTATCTGTTGACATGAATCTGCATCCCCCCCTTGAGTGGAAAGCAATCAAGCTTTTGAGTCAGAGATCTGGGTCCAAATCCCAACGCTGAAACTTAGTGAGTCACTTATCCTCTGAGAGACTTGCATCTCTCTTGGGAAAGGGTACCATTGAGCTGTTGTGATAAATAAATGAGAGGATGTAGGGAAAGCACACCACAGGTGCTCAGAAGCATTAAGCACAACACCTGTGAGGATGAAGAGTGTGGGGACGGAGTCTAGCATGGCACCGTACAGGCTATGCTGGGGGCGCTGGATAGATGTGCGAGAGCTGAATGAACACCCAAGTGAGGAGGGCGAGCCCCACATTAATTCCCTACACTAGAGACTCAATTCTTGCTTCCAGTCATGATTCTGATGGAAAAAGAGATAAGAAAGATGATCATAATTTTCCACTAGCCATCTCAGATAGGGCCCTGAATGAGAGATGTGCAGAGGACAAGACTTCGTAATACACTCGTCCTTTACCGTACCTTTGTGCTTCCTCACGGGAGATGCAGCTGGGTGCTAATGAAGCCAGATCAGCCAAACAAAAAGCAGATCCCAGAGCTTGCTTTCTCTTTAGATTTCAAACCTCACCAGCCTTTCGTCTTTCTTTAAAGCAGGGAACAGAAGCATGAGGCAAGAATCATAGTTTCTTTATTCAAGATCCAAAAGACCTGAGCTTTTTATTCTTACCCTCAGTTTAGCAAACCAGCTCCTGCTAAGGTGCAGCCGCTGCTGCCCAGGCAGCGTCTGTTGCCTCTCAGGGCTGAGTCTGGCATGGAGCCGCCTGTCCTCTCGGGTGCTGTTTCGCTGTGAGCCTCAGCCTCCCCGCAGGGTTGCCCTGCTCTCCTCTCTGTATCTCTCATTCTCCTCACCTCTTTCTGCCTCTTTTGTGTTCCCCCCTCAGAATCCCTAAAAGTGCTACTCTTCATATGGCCAAAGCACCTTTATTAGTGTTTGTGCGGTATCCAACCTCTCTTTGCTGTGACCCTGCCCACCCTCCCAGCCACTGGGCACAGAGTTGGGACCCTAGCAGCTTCCGGGGTATTAGTGAACCCACTTCCCACCCACCACACGAGCACAGCTGACTGGACACCTAAGAGTGGGAAGTGGAGTCCCTATCTTTGGGATTTGGTATTGGGACTAAGAGTCCAATCTTATCCTTGGAAGGAGTGATATGGGCAGCCATTTTCCACAAAGTGAACAATGCAGAAAAGAAAAAGTGAAAAGGTGTCTCAGAGGCGAGGAAGAGGTGATACTGTTGAGCATCTAATTCTTTTCCCTTGCCTTGTCCAAGTCCCTTATGAAGTTCAACTGCCTTTTGGCCATTGACCTCTGTGAAACACCTCTGTATCTGTCTGATTAACTTCTTTTGCTTAAACTACCTGAAGTTTCTATTGATTTGAATATTTAAAAATATTTCTTATTTTAGGACAAAATGAGTTAAAAAAATTTTTTTTACACACACACAGGAACACACAAAAATTGCTTTTCTCTTATGATTGACTCCTAATGTTATTTACCTATTATATAGTATAGAACAATAATAATAACGAGAAATGTACTGAATGCTTACTATAATATGTTCTCAGTGCTGTTCTAAAGCAGCAAGATATGCCTTTCATTTCAACCTCACAACATCCTTTAAAGCAGGAGCCCCCAACCTCCAGGATCTAATGCCTGGTGATTTGAGATGGAGCTAGTTTAATAAAAATAGTAATAAAGTATACAATAAATGTAATGTGCTTGAATCATCTCGAAACCATTTCCCACTTCCTGGTCCGTGGAAAAATTTAGTCTTCCATGAAACCGGTCCTTGGTGCCAAAAAGGTTGGGGACCACTGCTTTATAGGAGTTAGCACCCTCCTTTCACAGGGCAGACAACTGGGGCATAGGGAAATCAAATGTCTTCTCCAGAGTTACAGAGCTAGTACATGGTAGGACTGGGGTCGAGTCCAGGTAGTCTTGACTCCAGAATTCATGCCCTTAACCACTGTGCTATGCACTTTATAAACTCTGAGTTACCGATGAAACCTGACAAAAGACCTTCCGACGAATCTGTAACACCCTCGAAAACAGTTCCTGGCCTTATCCGCTGATCCAGTGAACAAGAGAATACAGCATCAAAGTTGCTCCCAAAGAGAAATAAGAAAATTGGTAGAGCAAAAACTTACCAAGTATGTTAGTTTCCTAGGTCTGCCATAGCAAAATACCACACACTGGGTGACTTAGAAATTTATCTTCTCTCTGTTCTGGAGGCCAGAAGTCCAAGATCAAAGTGTGGGCGGAGCTGGTTCCTTCTAAGAGCTGGGAGGGAGGAATCTGTTCCATGCCTCCTTTCTCCTAGCATCTGGTAGTTTTGCTGGCAATCTTTGACATCCCGTGACTTCTGCTGAATCACCTAATCTTTGCCTTTCTCTTCACGTGGTAGTCTCCCTCTATGCATGTCTGTGTCCAAATATACCCTTTTAGGCAACAATGGTTTAGAGGCTCACCCTATTCCAGTATAATCTTAACTAATTACACCTGCAATAACCCTATTTCCAAAAAAGGCCACATTCTGAGGCGCCTGGACTTTGACATATGAATGTGGGGGGTGGGGTGGGACACAATCACCCATAGCACCAGCTTTTATCATTTATCTCCTATAGCAATTTTCAATGATTATATCTCCCTTTTTTCAGAGGTAAAAAGTTTGACTCTAACATGTGACAAACCATGGGTGCAGCTTCTCAGCTTTGGTTTAGCACTCAAATTTCATGATCACTCTGATTCAGGAAGGATACCAAATCCACTGTCCCTGAAAGAATCCTACTAAGGACACTGACCTCTTAAATGACTGCCTAAATTTGACTCACTAAAGATGACAGAAGGATCAACAGAAGATATTTTAGATGCCATAGCTCCAGCTCAGGGTCTGCCACTGACTTGTTCTCAGTATAGGGCTAGAGTTTTATAAATGCATACAACGTAAGGGCTTCTCCAGTGGCTCAGTGGTAAAGAATCTGCCTGCAATACAGAAGACACGAGTTCGATCCCTGGGTTGGGAAGATCCCCTGGAGGGCATGGCAACCCACTCCAGTATTCTTGCTTGATAATCCCATAGACAGAGAAGCCTGGTGGGCTACACAGTCCATGGGATCACAACAAGTCGGACATGACTGAAATGACTTAGCATGCACACATGCATACAACATAAATTACATAAACATACAAGTATATCTTATATGAATTATATATTTTCTCCTGGTCAGAAAAGAGATTTTGCCACCACTCTCAGTCTCTTCAAAAGTCGGTTGTGGACTTCCTTGGTACAGATAAGAATCCACCTAACAATGCAGGGAACATGGGTTCAATCCCTGGTCTAGGAAAATTCCACATCATGGAGCAACTAAGCCTGTGCTCAACTACCGAACCTGCGTGATCTAGAGCCCATGAGACACAACTACTGAGCCTGTCAAGTGCAATTACTGAAGTCCACGCTCCCTAGAGCCTGTGCTCCACAACAAGAGAAGCAACCGCAGTGAGAGGTCTATGCACCAGGAAGGGTAGCTTCTGCTCACTGCAACTAGAGAAAGCCCACTGGCAACAACAAAGACCCAGGGCAACTGAAAATAAACAAACAAAAGAAAAAAGTCATTCCTGAGTGGTGATTTCTAGTCAGGGGAGAATTACCTAGGAACTAAAAAAAAAGGGGGGGATGACAGAGGATGAGATGGTTGGATAGCATCACTGACTCAATGGACATGAGTTTGAGCAAGCTCTGGGAGATGGTGAAGGACAGGGAAGCCTAGCGTGCTGCAGTCCGTGGGGTCGCAAAGAGTCAGACAAGACTGAACAACTGGACAACAATAACAAAAAAATCTAGTGATATTGATACCTGAGTGCATCCCCTGTCCATCTAATTTACTTGGGCATCTTATCATTTAGAAGTTTCCCAGGTATATATTATCTTGATGGTGATGGGTGTATACCTCTGTCAAAGTGTGCACTTGAAATAAGTGTAGCTTGTGCATGTGAAGTCGCTCAGTCGTGTCCGACTCTTTGCGACCCCATGGACTGTAGCCCACCAGGCTCCTCTGTCCATGGGATTCACCAGGCAAGAATGCTGGAGTGGGTTGCCATTTCCTTCTCCAGGGGATCTTCCCAACCCAGGGATCGAACCCGGGTCTCCTGCATTGCAAGCAGACGCTTTATCCTCTGAGCCACCAGGGAAGCCTGGTGTAGCTTACTGTATGTCAATTATATCTCAATAAAGCTGTTCAAAACATTAAAAGCTTCCCAGGTGCCTAGGAAATTCCATGGACAGAGGAGCCTGGTGGGTTACAGTTCACGGGGTTGCAAAAGAGTCGGATACGATTTAATGACTAAACAACAGGTGATTATAGTGAATATCCCAAAGTGAGAACCATTGAGCTAGGTCAACCTCATCACTGAAGCACATAAGGAAACAGCCCTAGAGGAAAGAAATCTGCTCTGGAATCATGTCACGGCAAGCAAGACTGCCAGGACTCAAGAGCTCGTGACTCCTGAACTATTATTTCAATGTTCTGGACTTAAAACCAAGATGATAAAGCATTATCGAGCTCCTCAAAACATTTTAAAAGAGGCACTTGTAAAATCTGAAGTTCAGCAATTGTTACACAGAGATGTAAGCCATGAGTTGAAACCAAAAAACCATACCAGCCTTTACTTGGTAGTTCAGTTCAGTTCAGTCATTTAGTCATGTTCGACTCTTTGCGACCCCATGAACCACAGCACGCTAGGCCTCCCTGTCCATCACCAACTCCCGGAATCCACCCAAACCCATGTCCATTGAGTTGGTGATGCCATCCAACCATCTCACCCTCTGTCGTCCCCTTCTCCTCCTGCCCTCAATCTTTCCCACCATCAGGGTCTTTTCCAATGCGAAGAGTCAACCCTTCGCATGAGGTGGCCAAAGTACTGGAGTTTCAGCTTCAACACCAGTCCCTTCAATGAACACCCAGGACTGATCTCCTTTAGGATGGACTGGTTGGATCTCCTCGCAGTTCAAGGGACTCTCAAGAGTCTTCTCCAGCACCACAGGTAGAGTCACTACTTAAAAGCATAGTTGGTTGTCCTTTCAATATACTCCAGGTATACGCTCCCCTCACTCTGTCCACTCTGTTGTGAAGTCTAGTGGGGTTGGTAGAGCTCTGGACAATTTGGTTGTGAACTACATATATCACTCTCTGGACTGCCAAAGGGGGAGAGGAGTGATTGACCTCCCTCATTCCAACCCTAAGTATCCTTTCTTTCAAAAGTAAAGGTAACCAACAAAGGGCACAGATAAGTAACAGACCTCTTGAACGCTGGTTGGAAAACATGAATAACATTAGCTACATTAAAGATATCTGGCCTACTTCTATTGTTTCTAATTAATCTAATTGGATATTAGCATTTTAATAAAATTATTTCAGGAGCTTTTCTCAAGGGAGATAAGACCTCACAACTATTCGCATTACTCAAGTTTATCCTCCATTTCATTTATAAAGAAAAGGAGCAGAAAGACAATACAGCTTACTAGGTGTCTACCACAGAATAGACAGGACTTGACTTCCCTATCTTTCTCTTTTGTTTTCTTCTTTTAAAAGAAACAGAAATTAAGGACTGTCAACAGAGTGACCTAAGAAAATCTCCCTAAATGATTATTGCTTCTTGAGTCACTCATTCATAGTGAAATCCTACACACACAAGCTGAATAATGACAATCTTAAATCTTGAGGGGCTAGTTCTTTTAACAAACCATATTCTGAAAAGCAGAGAACAGGTTGCTCTCACAAATTTTAATGAATACATTAAATAAAAAGCAAATGGCTTGGGGGAAGATTCATAAAAGAAATTAAGGCAACAGACTAGTTAAGCTGTTCCTGGTATCTCTTCCCACTGAACAAAAAGATAAATACAGAAATTCTGCACCTACTTAATTTTCCTTTAGAAAATTAAAACTCTTTAATTGTAACATATTATTAATAATACATCAGGCAACTTTTAGCAACACGATCAACTGATTCTTGTAAGCTTTTGGATCACAGGAGCCATTTGTTCAGCCATACCTGCTTCTTGTACTTCTTGTAACTCTTGGCAAACAACTACATTATCAAACAACTGTTAGCTGGGGGTGGAGGTGAGAGCAAAACAGGATCCTAGTGAATTACCATTCCCTACAGTCTATGTTTCATTTCAAACGTGGGAAACACGGATTCCATTGTTAAAAGCCATGGAATTTATAGGTAAATCCCATCAACACGTTTGGCTATGAAGGTATTCTGCTTTTCTTTCTGACCAAAGTATAAAAAAAATTCCTTGTTTTAAATGTAAGCAATCACAAATAGTTAATGTTTGTTTAAACTTTTATTAAGAAACTAAAGCAAAAAAAGAACTTCAAAAAATTAATATACAGAATTCTAATTTTAATTCTAAACAAATAAGAAATCTACACCAAGAACTAAATAGCAGAGTTTACCGATATTCAAGAATAAAGGGGAATGGTTAAAATGCATTCACAGTCACTATTTTTTCCTTACAAGCCTTAGATTTGGACAGGATATAAAAATTTGGACAGGATACAAAAATTTTTCTCATCTATCTTTTGTTATTATAGTCTATAAATTCAGAGAAGGTGTTTTCTTCCTATAGCATATATGCAATGATGCAATTCCCTGCTTACTGGGTTTGATGACATGGGTATACAGATGAGTCCATCAAAGATTCTTTCTTAATGTGTTTAAGGAAGATAAGACATGAACAAATAATAAATATAAATAAATTTATACAAGTTATAAAGTAATACAGCATGAGTTGAGTATAGATAAATACAAAGACTAGGAAACTTCAAGGAAGAAGAAATTACATTCAGCTAGAGAAACTGAGGAATGCTTTATTAGAATAACATTTGGGTTGGGTATGGACTGTTCCTTCTCAGAAGGCTTTATAGTGGTTCTGACTGTGGTGGTCTTGATTTCTAGAAAGTAATCTCAATACTGATCTTTAAAACTTAAGTTTCTATCTTATCAAACTGTTCATTTTTTAAAGTGATCAAAAATATAAATATTACAGTCTATATAAACAGCAGTTTGGGGACATAAATAAAAAGTTAATTATAATACCTACTATGTGGGTTAGGGCTCTATTATTTTCAAAACTCTCTTTCTCTGATCAAATCATATCTAAAAGGCAGAAGATGCCTAATCATAGAACCACGATTTTTAAGTATTCAACTGAGCAATACCTACTTGCTTTACATGCCTTATCAAATCTATATCCAAAATCACAGGAATAAGAATGAAGGAGATGAAATCAATGGTTTAACATTCAAAAGTCAGATAATGAAAAAATAACGGCAGCTAAGAAATGATATATATTAACCACAGAACTCTTTGTATGAAAAGTTTTAATGAATTGTGAGCCATTGACCATTACAGACTTTAAACCTTAATATTTCTTCTTTCCTGTGTGAAACCAGATAATTAAACCAGTCTATCTCAAGTATGACAGAAGACCATAGTATGAATAAGAGTAATGTTTTCTTACCCAACGCATGCTTCACTAAAGTTAAGAACCAAAGACAGTGCTCCTGGTTTCCCAAGTCAACAGAGCAGATCCAATTACACATTTCTTCCTAATCACAGTTTCAGTTGAAATACAACAAATACAGCTTTGCCTTTCAATAGCACTTTTTATCCACAGCACAAGCACTTTCCCATTATTTTCTTCTTTACCCTCAATATCCTTGTGAGGTAGTGAAGGGAGGGAGCAAGGATTTTTTTTTGCAGATGAGAAAACTTAAGGTGAATCTTGATCAGTGGTTCTCAGCCTTGGCAACATACTGAAATCATCTAGGAAGTTTTTTAAAATCCTTATGGTCACGTCATACCCCAGACCAACAACAGAATCTTAGGGTATGGGACCCAAGTATCAATATTTTTCAAAATGCATATGACTCCAAAGTATGGCTAAGGTCGAGAACCACTGGTTTAGATTATTTTTATTTAGTTCAGACGTAACTGTCTTCTACTTAAGTGCTCTCAGTAGCAGTGAAAAAGAGACTCCATTTCCTCAAACACGGGAACAGTTTGTCTTAGTATTCTATACAACTACTATTGGTATCCGGTAACAATTTACCCGGTTATAAAGGAAAGCTCCTTACTCCCCTGATGCTCATGCTAAACAAGAACCTTCATTTTATAAAATTTGCAAATCAGATATTAAAGAATTTAAATCTCTGAGATAAGAATGGCTTTTTGTTAAATATTTAGGCAATTATTGGATTCTAGGTTCAATATGCAATAACCATGTGTTTCTGTTTTTCATTCAGCACCTTCAAAACTTTGTTACAAATCAATGTTTACTAATAAGACAAAACGTAAGATATAAAAAAAGCTCTGAGCAAAAGCTCTTGGAATTGATCATATCCCAATCTAGTTTTCTAATTAGTTCAATATTTATCCTGAATCAGATCTCTTCTTTAAATTTTAACGTTTGCCAAACTGAGTTGTTCCACACCAAGAAAAAAATGCATTTCTGTAGCAGCTATATTCTCTAATATATTTAACATATAATTTCACTCTGTAGTATTAAATATGGTTCCTAGGAAGTTTCTTCCTTGATGTGGGTATCAAAAAGGATCTTTTACAGATTTCACCTTTAAGCAACATACCAAATATACAATAAATACTTCTGTACACCTTTCAGGTGGCAAAAATGAAACCTTTGCTCATGACTGAAATCCCTTGCTTCATGGGAGTACTGATAATATTAACTCTCAAGGAGCAACCCAAGAACCCCAGCCAACTGCTTGCTGTCCCTAATTTTATTAGATGCAAAACAAAATATGCATATAGCAAAACCTAAAAAGTACAAAGATCCCACTTGCCTTAGTCAATTCTTATCACAAAGATGTATCTGAAACCATACAATTTATACTTTCATACAGAAAGATACTTGTTTCTGTTTCTTTTCTAACAAAAGAAATTTTCAGTTCATGTATGTTGAATTATTAATTTGAAAAACTATTAGTGAAATCAGATTAGTCAAAAATTCTGAATAGGAATTAATGTTAAACTCTTCTACTACAATGAAACCTTCAAAATATTGCCAACCTGAAGTTTCCAGCACAAGGTCTTTTATTTCAAGTCCCATGGGGGCAATTATCTATAATGAGATTAAGAACATTCTTAAGCTGGGTTCAGGCTGGCACTGTTTCAGGTGGGTGAGTAAACATTTTCTTGACAACCCCAATGACAAGTTTGAGGCTTAGACTGTTGCATGATGTAAACAATATGAACTTAAAAAGATTATAATATCTACAGCATTATAAAGTTACAAAATAAAGGATCATTGATCAATTATTTTCTTAAGGTCTATGACTAACAACTTTCATATTTGAGGCTTATAAGAACAAATGGCAATGTTCTTTATTCTTACAAGACACTTTCTCAGAAGGTCAAAAAAATAAAACCAGATACTATAAGATGCACATTATTATTACCGATATATGTATGATTAGAAATAGATTTGCCTTCCCTCAATCTTAGCCTGGAGACGAGGGACCTTTACAATAATTTTGATGGTTAAAAAAATAAATCAGACTGTAACAGCCATGGAAACTGTAAGCCAAATATAATACGAAACGAGCCGATGCAACACATCTTCTCTCAAAATCCTCTTCTTTGTAGTTACCAAACTGTCCCTAATGTTTTCCTAATTTTGTACCATGTAGTGGTTTTTAAGAAACTGAACAAAGCAACTCCTTTGCCCTGTTTTTTTTTAACAGTTTTTTTTTTTACACACATACTGTATATACAACTTTTAAAATAGCTGCACAATTTTATATCTCACTGTTAGAGAAGTGCAGTCCAGGCAGACCATGCTTCTCAATATATTAAAAATATTAAATAAAACCCAACCAGTTTCATACTTTTCCAATAGTCAAGCTGGTTGGAAAAAGGGGTCTGGAGAAAAAACAGGCAGTTGTAAAACAGGATCAATCTTTCTTCACAAACACACTACTTAAAAACTCTTGCTAGTTCCTTATCTTATCCCTTTGACACCATCTCTATGATCTCACCTTAAAAGTTGGAAATAACACATTGCTAACTTAGAGACAAAATCTGTTGAAACATGCATATGTCAACTGCCCACTCAACCAACTGCAACCCTGAGGATTTTTCTGGCCCAGTAGAAAGAGGAAACACTAAGATCATCTCTGCTGTAGAGTTGCTTCTCCAGTTAACAATATCATGTGTTTTTCAGGATGTTTCTTGGGCATGCATGTATGACACTGTCACTTCATGATTCTACTTCCCACAAGCAGATATCTCCTCCACTCTGTCTTTCATCCCAAGAAAGCCACTGTCATCCATCCAAAGGTTTTCCAAGGTAAACCAAAGTCACTTCTGTGTTGCCATATACAGCAGAAACTGCTGGATATAAGCAGACCTTTGGAAGTCCTCTAAAGGCAACCCCCAGGAATTCATATCCACGTTCAAAAGCTAGAGTCTTATCTTCCATGTCCAAGATGACTCGAATTCTTTCTCCTATCTGCAAACAGACATCAAAAGAAGGTTAGAAGAAACCCATCAAAGGCATAGCTAGAGGAAATTAAGTTGAAAATATTATTAAGAATATACATCTCAAAAGTTATCTAGAAAAACCAACCAAGTTATTTGGTCAGGGAGAAACATGGAGAAAAAGAACACACATCAATTTCATCACAAATGTTTTGATGGTCTTTTTTTAAACTTAAGACTTGTGTGGGATCAATATTTAATACTGAAAATTTTAATATTCTTTCTGAACAGTCCCAAGATTTTATTTATTCTTTTTAAGGGCTTTTTAAAGAAGGTTACCACTAAAACCTATAACGTGGCACATTTTACCAAAAAAGGCACTCTAAATTTTCTCAAATTACTACAGTAAATGCATACAATGGAATGTTATCCAGCCTTAAAAAGAAATTTTAGTATGTGCTACAACATGAGTGGACTTTGAAAACATTATGCTAAGAAAAATAAGCTAGACACAGAAACACAAGTATTATACTAGTCCACTTATACCAAGCACGTGGAATATTCAAATTCACATAGACAGAAAATTGAATAGAGGTCACCAGAGGCTGGGGGAGGAAGAAATGTGGAATTGCTGTTCAGTGGGCACAGAGTTTACGCTGGGGTGATGAAAAAGTTTTGGGTATATGTTGGGTATACATAGTGGAGATGGTTGCACAACCCTGTGAACGTATTTAATGCCAATGAATTATACACTTACAAATAGTTAATAATAAAGACTGTTGTGTATATTTCACCAAAAAAAAATACTATAATAAAACATTTAGCCATTAAATTATACAAAGCAGTTCTACATACAATATGGAAATTATATAATTATGAATTGTCAAATCTGGCTATAGGTTCTGAAGACATAAAATACACTTATTAAACAATCACTTTGTGGTCGGTCCACTACTCTGAAAGGCCTGTTTGTTAAAAAAAAAAAAAAAAAAAAAAAGCTGCACTGATTGTTAAACTAAACAGAAGCACAATTATCCAGTTCTTTTCACTTATGGAAAAGTAAGCAAAGAAGTAGCATGTTTTATCCTTATAATTTGCACATATTAGAGGTTGTTCCATCTATATACTTGGAGGCAGAAGTCCTAACATTTTTCAATCAAAAATCATAATTGAACACTTTCCAGTTATGATATCCCCCAACTGCTATCATTACCTTTCTTCATTGTATTTCCTATCACAAACAACTACCAATATCTTTTCCTCTTTCTCTGCCCAACTCACAGATTAATCCCATTTTACGGACCTAAGAACTTCCAAATTACCAACATCATTACTTTACAAACAAAGCACAAACAACAACAAAAATAATGAGTATTTGTTGAGTGATTTTATATTGTCTCATTTAAAATCTCACATCACTCCTAGGAGTTAGCCCTATTTTACAGAAGATGAAATAAGAAAACAGAACCACTCCCCATGAAATTTTCAAGTTTGCTTTACCTTTGAGCATATAGCAAGCCACAGCACAAGGAGTAGAAAGGCCAAGTTTTAGGTGTCGGAGGACAAAATTTAGAGATAGATAGCCGCACAATTAGAAACTTAGAAGAACTCCAGAAGCAACAAAGCCACAAAGAGGATGAGCCCCAAAATAAACTCTGCCCAAATCCTTGTGTGAGGACTGCATTACACAAACACAGGGAAAACCGCCAGGGAACCAGGCAGAAAAAGCAGCAGCTAGAAGCCAAAAAAACTGAACAAAGACATTAACTGCTATATACAGTTTCAGTCCAGGCAAGTTAACTGCCTACTAGAACAAGAAAACCTACAGTTTTCAGAACAAAGCAGTTTCTAAAGGAACTAAACATTCCAGAGTTATTGTATCGTCTACCAGGTCCAGTTTTCACCAGTTTTCAATTTAAAAAATGAATGGATATGAAAAGAAGCAGGGAAGTACAACCTATACATGTGGAGAAAAAAGAAGTCAGTAGAAACAGACTCCAAGTGGGCCCTAGATGTTGGATTTGGAAAAGACTTCAAAGTAGTTATTATAAAATATATACAAAGAACTAAAGAAAAACACAGTATTAATAAATGAACAAACAGAGATCTCAGTAGAGAAATGGAAACTATAAAAATGAACCAAATGAAAATTTTAGAGCTCAGGGGCACAATCACCAAAATTCACCAGCCTGACTCAATAGTGTTGACATGACCATAGAGTTTAAACGACAAGAAGAAGAAAAAAAACTATGAATTTAAAGATAGAACAACAGAAAGTAATAAATCCAAAAAACAGAGAGAAAAAGGGACATAGCTCCAGAGGCACAGAGACAAGGAGAATATCAAGCAGTTCAACAATTACATTAAATATAAATGGACTAACTGCTCAAATCAAAAGATGGGTTAGATAAAAAGAAAGATATAAGCAGTCTGGGGGACTCATTTTAAATATAAAGACAAAATAAATGTAAAAGGACGAGGTAAAAGAGGTACTCCACAATAGTAAACCTGAGAAACTTGGACTGATTGTCCAAGACATAAGACAAAATAGAAATAAACACAAGGAATATTACTAGAGTCAAAGAAGGTCATTTTGGGTTTCTCTGGTGGCTCAGTGTAAAGAATCTGCCTGCCAGTGCAGCAGACATGGGTTCAATCAATCTCTGATCCTGGAAGATCCCACATACTGCAGAGCAACTAAGTCTGTGCACCACAACTACTGAGCCTGTACTACTGAGCCCACATGCCCCAACTACTGAAGTGCCTGCACCCTAGAGCCCATGCTGCACAAGAGAAGCCACTGCAGTGAGGAGCCCACACACCTCAACCAGAGAGGAGCTCCTGCTCGCTGAAACTAGAGAAAAGTCTGTGCAGCAGTGAAGACCCAGCGTAGAAAGAAATAAATTTTTTCTAAAAAAAGGCAGATGTAACAATTATACATATGCACCTAATAACAATTTCAAAACACATAAAGCAAAAACTCACAAAACTGAAAGTATAGACAAATCAACAATTACAGCTGGAGATTTTAATAGTCCTTAGTAAATGACAGAACAGGTAGAAGAAAAATATAGAACGCAGAAGACATATATATTGTTAACCAATTTGACCTAATTGTCTTTAGTAGATTATTCTATCCAGCAACAGTATATATTCAAGTACACATGGACATTCATCAGGATAAACCATATGCTAGGAATAAAACATGTCTCAATAAATTTAAAAGGACTGAAATCATATACAGTATGTTCTTTGAAAAACAAAGAATAAAGGACTTTCACTTCAAAATCACGGCTAGTGACAGAACTTTATCTTCAATGATTATTAAGTCCAGACATCTTTCTCCTTAGTGTATCTGTAGAGCCTGAAAGAACAGTAAGGAAAGGATTCTATGAAAGAAAACCTTCCATACTTTTTTATGCCTCAGGAAATGAGATATATTAGTTCTTCTACTTTCTTATGCTTGACTTGAGGTCAATACTAAGGCTAGAACTTTCAAACCACATGTTCTTCTAAAATGTGCCATCTATAATTCTTTAAAATTTCCAACTTTATCAGATTATTTTTTAGATTCTGCTGAATCTATGGTGATCATATAGCTTTTACAAATGGGAACTATAATTTTGATCCTAGAATAAAATGAATATGGCTGAAGGTTAAGATGAAAATAATTTTAAAATGCAGTAGGTTTGTCCAGTGGTTAAGGTTCTGTGCTTGCACTGCAGGGAGCAAAGGTTTGATCCCTAGTCGGGGAACTAAGATCCTACATGCCATGTGGTGGGGCCAAAAAACAAAAATTTAAATAAAAATGTAGTAGTTTGCCTGAACTTGCTTATCTTTATAGAAATCACTGACACCTCCACAGGCTTTGAATACAATCCACAGCTCAGTAAGTAGCAGACAAAAAGTATGTATATACATGCACAAAGGTGCATTTGTGGGGGTGAGGTATCTAGAAAAAGCAATTTAGATGTGCCATGTTGTAAGAAAGATTACAATCCAGAGTACAAGCTGGCAAACTCTGGCTCCTGGGCCAAATCTGGGTTGCAGAGTATAAATAAGGTTTTACTAGAATAATAAACAACAGAGTTGAACACTTATGAGAGACAGTATGGACCACAAAGTCTAAATATTTACTATCTGACCCTGTACAGAAAAAGTTTGCCAACCCGATATAAAGACAGATTGCTCAGACTGAATACGTATAAGGAAAAAAATATTAAGATACTAAAAGATAATCAGAGTGGCCAAAAAAGGCCAGTTACACAATTTATTTAAAAATTACCAAAAAGACAAATAATGCTGCTATATAAACCTTTGTAAATTTAAAACAAATTAAGGCATGATTTAACAAAGGCTCACTTTTCAGAAAATACTCGGTTTCTCACCTGATATTTTGGTGCATTGTTGCATTGTGGAAAACTGCCATTGACTTCTCCATTATGTAGTAGATTATTGTCCACTAGATTCCAGCCCCAGCTCTGGTCATCGCTGCCCAGCAGTGCCACATAACCTTGGCACTGCATAGGGGCTCGTTTTGTAGCAATTCCAATCACTGCCACAGTGCCCAGAGGGCCCTCCCACCACACTTCCCACGCATGGCGGCCCTCACTGAAACCGATCTTGGTCCTTGCACCATCAGTGCTCTGAGCGATGGGGTTTCGATGTAAAGTAAAGCCATTCTTCTTAATGTATACATTCCTGGAGCAGTCATTAGTGCTGAAAGCATGTTGGAAAGCACGTATCTGAAAAGATGACCAGAGAAAGAGAATTTTATTTTTCTTAAACATTAAAAAGTACCCAAACTTTAGGGCACATGTTTTTAAACAATAAAATTATATATTTTAAGTATTATAATAAGTATTTCTCAAAAATGGCTTTTTGGGGATGAGACACTAACACAATAAATTACACAACATTAAAGATAAAAGTGCCAACTGTTTCATTATTGACCAAAATTTTAAATCACTGTATAATTTCTCCAAATAGACTTAAGACATCAAAAGATATACACAGAAATCCTTATATTTTAGAGGGAATACTGAGATGTTTTTAGGTGACATAATGATATTTGGGAACTGCTTTGAAATATCCAAGAGTGGAGTGGGAGATTGGACAGGGTAAACGTGAAACTAGGCTGCCCACGAGTTGATCCTTGGTAAAGCTTGGTGATGGGTATAGGGAGGTTGTTGCCTCTACTCTGGTTTATATTCCATATTTTTACATTAGAAAGTTCAAATATGTACAGTTTCCATGTAGGCAATGCTGTCATCAAAAAGAACGGTATTTTAAGTAAAACAGGGAACTCAGTCACATTAGCTATCAAAAGTTTTAATAACCACAAACTATCTTAGATCTCTGCCTCCTTGCTAGGTATTACTCATACACTAAGACATCACCACTCTCATTTTACCAAATCAAATAATCCCCTAGATAGCATCTAAATTCAACCACTAAAATTTATAAAGAGATAGTCATTAACAGCAGCTACCATTAACAGGTTAGTTGACTTTCAGTAATTACTAGTCTTTGAAGCTTCCAAAATAAAGACAGTAAGAAAATTATTACTGTATCATTTCTCATGTTTTGGACTTCCCTGGTGGCTCAGATGGTAAAGCATCTGCCTACAATGTGGGAGACTGGGGTTCGATCCCTGGGTCAGGAAGATCCTCTGGAGAAGGAAATGGCAACCCACTCTAGTACTCTTGCCTGGAGAATCCCAAGGATGGAGGAGCCTGATAGGCTATAGTCCATGGGGTCGCAGACAGACACAACTGAGCGACTTCACTCACTCACTCTCATGTTTTAATAGCTTATAGCTTTTTGGTCTGTATGTTTTTCAGAAAATCCCTTCTTTACTCAAACTGTGCAGAAGCAGTTGAACGCTAGGATCTATTGCTTTAGTTAACCTGAGAAACCAATTCTAGAATCAGAATTTCAGCATAGGAAAGACCTTAAGACCTTTACCTAGTTAAACTCAGGAATTAGGACACAGGCATAAAAGTCAACATGCAGTCAGCATAAGCACCTCAAAGATAAGTCAAACATCCAGTCCCCGCATCCAGTGTGCCATCCCCTTTGCCATCAGTGAGTACTTCACTGTTTAACTGTTGTACACCATCAGATC
Organism: Ovis aries; assembly: GCF_016772045.2. Lineage (NCBI taxonomy): Eukaryota > Metazoa > Chordata > Mammalia > Artiodactyla > Bovidae > Ovis > Ovis aries. Next base: position 191,918,365 of record NC_056054.1, on the reverse strand, counting down.
ACAGACTAAAACAAAAACAAAAAACCTCTTTGGTTCAGGTGTCCCATGTTTTCATAAGGGGGATGTAAACCTGAAGTATATCTTATTTTTTTCTGTATCTATTCTTATTATAACAACCTGAAAGTGCTATACACATCCCAACCATTTGATTCTAGCCAAAAAATATCTTAAAAAAAATCTAATCTAACCTAAATTTATCAAACTTTTACAGGAAATACGTGAGAACATGTTAAGCAAAACCACAGGAATGAAATCAGCAAAATCCAGACTGAGGATTATTCTCTACAGGGTAAACACCTGGGTTTCTTCAAGAAATAAACTGCAGGGGTGAGAGCTGGGAGAGATGGAAGGAGTATCTGCAGACTAAATTAGCCTTAAGAGACATATCAACTGTCATGAGAACCTTACATAGCTAGATCTTGCTTACATAAACTGAAAACTAAAAACACAACATTTGACATTTTTATGAGAAAACTGGAGTTTGAATGCCACACTTCCCATATTAAGGGGTTATTTATTTATACTACAGATGTAATAATGGTTTTGGGATTTAGTGTCCTTATCTTTTAGAGATAATATGAAAAATGAGATAAAATGAAAAATACACAAATAAAAACAGTCTATAGTTCTTGCTATGCAGTCTCATACACAATATGGATTTTGCATTATAGCAAACAGCTTTCAGATCTAGTTTAGGATGTAAGTTTGAGATTTAGAGAATTACAATTAGATGTCAAGTATGACTGGAATAACTAATGTTACTTGGTAATATGTAAAATACAAATTTCTAAAAAGAAGTCAAATCCTAATTAGACTGACAACTCCAAATGCTTTCCAGTTTTACAGTGGCCCAAGCCTGTTCTTATCCTTTCCTCAGTTACCCTCGCTCCCTGGAAATCATATTTGACTCTTCCTTCTTCTTCATCCCACCTCACCCAGTCAGTTGTCCATCTATCAGCTACCCTCGCTCCCCGGAAATCATATTTGACTCTTCCTTCTTCTTCATCCCACCTCACCCAGTCAGTTGTCCATCTATGTGGACTTGTTTTCTTGCAATTTCTCTCCCAGTTATCCTCTTCTCTGCTCCATACACTTATTCTGGTCTTGAATACCTCTGGTACAGAAACCAACCCCTGCCTTCTTGAATTCATCTTATGGACTACTAGCTTTTCTAAAGCACAGCTCTTACTTTGTCATTCCTTTGTTTAAATTTTGTGGTTTCCAGCTGTAAAACAAAGCCTAAACTACAGACTGAAGCCTGTATGTCAAGGACCTCCATGATATCTCTAGTTTCAGCTTACCTTTACAATCATATCTCCCACTACAATTCAATCTAACCTATTTTATATCTTTAGCCTTCCCTCTAAGCTACAAACTGTAACAGATGCCTATCTGAAAACTCTTTATGTCTTAACACTGTAAATTCTGTGCTACCAAAACTGAACTCGTTGTTATTTCTCCAAAATCTAGCCCAGGTAATCCCTATATTACGTAAACCAGATACCTAGAAGTCATCCTGAGCACCTCCCTCTTCCTCACCCTGATTTCAAATCTACTGCCAAGTCCTGTAGCTTTTATTTCCTAAATTTCTCACCATCTCTTGTTCTACATACTTACTACCATACATATTTCGAAGGTTCCCCTCCAATTGGTTGTCCATTCTTAAGTCACAATAACCTCCTAAAAATGTAAAACTATCACATCACCAACCCCCATACTCCTAACTGTCCTTCACTTACAATTTAAAATGGCTTCCTTTTGCTTGGCTCCAGTCCACCTCTTCATCTTTATCAAACTTGCCTCAATTTTGCTCTCTGTGGTCCAGCCACACTGATTATCTTCTGTCACTCATACTCACCAGGTTCCCTCCTGGAAGGCTCTTCTCTCTTTCTCTGGCCTATTTATCCTTTTTTTTTTTTTTTTCCTGGGTCTCAGTGTTATTTTCTCAGAGAAAGCCTTTCCTGACCTCACTACTTAGGTCAAATTCTCCACTATTAACATTCAGAGCACCATGGATCTAACCTTCATAGGACTCATCACAAATCACAAAGCATCCATAAGCATTTGTATTTGTTTTTATTCAGCATTGCATCTGCAAAACTGAGCATAGTACCTAACATTCATCTTTTTTTTTAATAAAAATATATACTATTCAAATCCTCTGCCTTCCACTGTCTTGCTTTTTGTTCAGGGTATTTCCTCTTAGTAAAATGTTCATATTCTCCCCATTTTAAAAATTCAGCTCAAATACAATCTCAATCTCAACCCTTCTAAAGCTGTTCACTCAACTTGTGAATCTCTTTCACTAAAATTCTAGTTTCTAACTAATAACCACTAGTTATTTCTATACATTGTTTTTTCCTCTTCTCCTAGACTGAGGACTTTCCTACTAGGCTATGTATATCCTTTTGAATTAATCTTTTATCTTCAAGATATTCAAGAAAAGTCCTGCAACATCTGAATGCACAAGTCTATAATACCTACAGTTCCAGTAGTACAAAGGCATACAAAGTATTAAAATTTATAAGCCTCTGCAAGGATACAGAAAAACAGGTAACATAGGCTGCCTCCAATCTGGATGGTGGGGGTATAAGGACTAAAGGAAGACATTTTGCTTTTAGATCACTTTGCTTCAACACTGACTCACATGAATACATTATTTATTACATATTACTACATGAATCTTGAATCATGTGAACATGTCTATTACAGGCCAACTACAAAAATGTCTTAATTTAAAATAAGTAAAAATAATAAACTTTATGGAAAAATAAAAACTAAATAAGATTCATGAAACCTATATGTTTATTAGGCACAGTAAGACAAAACAATCTTCTGCCCTCTACTAATATGAATTACAATTATTATCCATCGAGCATCTACTAACTGTCCTTGCAACTCAACATGTTATTTCACTTAATAAACAATTTGACATATTTAAAAGTAGTAATCCTTATCCTAACCTTACTAAACTGAAACCTATTTTACTACAGAAGACCACTTTTACATTTATTTCACATGGAAAAAATTTTTTCCATGAAAATTTACTTACTCTGGCCCCACTGGCAGTCTAGCATTAAAAAGATATGTTTTCCCTTTTTTAGTTGTTAATGTATTTTTATGTTTACCATATTCTAGATCAGACTTTATCCTCTCTCATGTATACTCTTGGTGACTGCAATCCTAAATAGCTGTATCCATCCAAACTGAACTCAAGTTTACAGCCATTTGTTTATATTGCTTGAGGAATGCTCTCAGTCCTACTAAGATCTGTTACTTGACATTTTTATTTGTATATGAAAGCAAGACTAAGCACAAGAGTCTGGCAGAGGGCGGGGGGGGGGGGGGGAAGGCACCAAAAATGGAAACGGCATGTTGGATGACAAACAGAACATAAGAGACACACCAGCAAGGTGGAACTATGAAAAAGTTGGCAAGGCAATAGCCAGTAATAGTGGGACATGGCAATATTACGACTGTTAAGTGGCGCCAATGGTACGATGTTCTATTCAAAGCCTTTATCTTTAAAGTTAGCAGATGCCTTGGACCACACTTATTTATAAGCCTGTAACATAGCGGAGGGAATTTAAGGTACTTGGGCAAAAATAAAACAGTTATAAATCAGAGCTTGGAAAACGTGAGCTGAAAGCAAAAATCTTAGAAACTAAGTCAATAAGGCAGCCGAGATGATCTAATAAAGGACAGAGAGAAAAACAGGATTAGAGTATTGAAAGCTAAAACAATGGCCTGTTTTTAAGGGAACAGACGGTGGAAAGTAGAATGAATGATGGAAATCAAGGATGGAAAACCATCTGATCCTTTAAAAAGTACATCACGGAAGTGGGGTGGGTTAAGGAGCAGAACTTCAACCCAAAGAGATCTTTATGGCGGGGGAGGCGAGGTAAGGTACTGACTGGAGCGGTGGGAAAGCGCTTCTGACTCAGAAGCTTAGCTGAGAAACACTGAGAGCTGCGCGGAGAAGCGGGACAGGGGGCAGCGGCGTGGCGCGGGGCTCCCTCACCTTGGCCTTGTAGCTGGGCAGGTTGCAGAGGATGTCCGTGCGCAGAGCCTCCTCTGCCAGGCTGCGGGCGCACAGGCTCCGCCACACCTCGCTGTTCTCATCGCCGTGCAGGCAGCGGTACCAGTGCTTGCACACCAGGGCGCAGCTCCGCAGCTCGGACAGCTCCAGGTAGGAGAACACCAACTCCAGCACCCGGCTGGGCAACCGGCCCCCGGCCCCAGAGCCCGAGCCGGCGCCCGCGCCGCCGCCACTACAGCCAGCGCCGCCCGAAGCTGCCCCAGCCCCCGGGGCCGGCGCCGCCATCGCCTCACCAGCCGGCCCGAGGGCCGCCGCCGCCGCCGCCGCTTCCCCCCGTCTCTGCTCCAGAGGCCAAGCCTCGCCTTGAGACCGGAGCAGCTCGCTCACCGCCCCTTTCACAGCTAACCGCCCGGCCCCTCCAAACCACTCCCGCCCCTGCCCGGGGGCGTCCGCCGCGCGCCCCGCCTCACTGAGGGCAGACGCACCGACTGCACGGGCGTCCCCCGCCCCTCCCCCGCGGCTCAGCGCGGTCGCCGGAACCGCCCGACTAGTACGGCCTCCCCGCGGCGCGCCCGTGGCTCCGCCATGCGGGTTGAGGGCACGAAGCAAGGACGCACGCCCAGCTCGCGCGGTTCCTCTCGGCCCCGGATGTGACTATTTGGCTGCGGCGCCTCCCGCCCTACGCTAGATGGGATTGGGCGCCCGTCGGTGAGGTCATCGCCAGGCGCCTCGGTGGGAAGCGGGAAGCGCAGGTATGAGGTTGGCGCGGGTGGGTTTCGGGCTGTTCTCCGTCTTTTCCCCTTTTTGATCTAGTGGCCTCGCGTCGGCTTTTTTGGTCCCCTTTTCCTATAAGGTTTACCTGAGTCATTTGCGTTCCTGTTGGACCATTCCACCCTAACACAGGAAACTTCCCTCTCCTTACTAGCCAGTCCTAGCTCCGCCACCTTGAGTTTGAGTTAGATCTTCCTTTTCCTTCGGCAGCTGAGGTCGTGTTTTCCTGGTCAGGCCCTCTTGTTCTCCCTTAGTCCTGTATGTAGCGTGAGAGGTCGCTACATTTGAACACCTGCCGCCCCCCTCCCATGTTTGGGTAACCTTAAAGCGCTCTTTAAGGGCTACATTATTTTGGACAAAATATGGCCTTTCCCAGTCTTTCCTACTAACCCACCGGTTAGTAGGCGAATTGAGGTGTGTTTTTAACTAGTCATTCTAGTAGGGAGAATGACATGGAGGCTATAATTAAGAACACTATTTGGAAGGGAAATAATTTCAGCATTATTTAGTCATACTAGTTTTCCTAGGTGGCCAGAACGTTTTCCGACAGCCTTTAAAGAATGCTCGGTAAGAGAAAATAATAACCATCATGTAAGACAGGCAATCTACTGGGGCCCTTTACGGGAGAGTTTATATAACTCTCAAAGCAACACTGCGAAGTAATTGTTAAAATAATAGGGTTCACAGATTCCCTTAGTAGTTAATTCCACCAGTTAATTCCAGTCTTTCCTTTATGTAGTAAGGAATCTTTTCGAAAGCTCTCCTGCTGTGAATAATCCATTTCTTGTTTTCTAGTAAAAACAAAAGAACAGCACCTACCATCTCTACTCTCTGGTAAGTGGTGTTTGATTACTACTTGCCAGTCCCTTCTTCCTAGATGTTTTTTCCTCCAAGCTTAGTCGCCCAGATTCTTTTCTTTCTTATTAGTGTCAGTGCCACAGCCCTTCAACCACTCACTTTGGAAAACTGAAATGTGTGAGGAAAAGTTGACTTATTACAATGATAGTTGACTATCATATTATTTAAACCTCAGGCTAGGGGAACTTATTATTCATTTTTCAACTTTCAGCTATCCCAGGAAGGCAGTCCATGTTTTGTCTGGAAAGGCACTGAAGTTTCTTTTACATCTTCAAGGATAGAGTCAGTCCATCCAAGAAGGTGACAAAGAACAGACACAATGAACAGCTTTAAAGGCACAGTCATTTGAAAAGGACAAGTGGATACATGGAGATAAGACAGGAGCAAGTATTTTAGAGAGCATTTGGTTGTTAAAGACATTGGCCTCTATTCTCTCTGCCCTGGTTAAGTGAGGGAGAGCCTTTGAAGGATCTGATGAAATAAATCTAGTCTAGTCAGTGAGGTGACTTTTTATGGCAAAGTACCCCCAAGTGGCCCAGGTAGGATTTCAAAGTAGGAAAAACTTTCCTTTATCACTACCTCCTGTTTTCTTTCTTGCCTGCTCATCACCCTCTGGACCCATGTCCCTTCCCCCCATGTTCAGTACCTTCTTTCTGCCGTTTGGCTGCTTAGAACTTCCATCTTAGCACTCCACCCTTCATAAAAATGTTTTCAAAGTACCCCACCTTCCTCATCCCCACACTCCATAATCTCATTAGGTGTTGGAAGAAAGGACTCTTTTATCTGACAATGGGAAATGACTAATTACTGTGCTTGACCCTTTAGGCATCTACCTTTGAGAAGAGAAGCTTGTTGACTTGATACCTGAGTGGAGATAGTGGCACTCAGCTACTTCCAGGTAGCTCTCCAGTCCCAGTAAAACAAAAACAAGAAACAGCAGATTGCCAACTCATTTCTAAAAGATTGTTTTGATTTAACCCATATGTAGTTAATTTTTCCCACTACCTTCTACCACAGCAGTCTGATTAATACTTTTTGATTGAATATTTCAAATAATAACAAATAACTTCAATTTTGTAGATTAAGTAAACAAGTGATTTGGGTCAGGAAGGGGAGGGGTACGCTGGTTGAATCCCTGATGAGTACTCTGGGTGATTAAATGCCTCAGAATGTATGGATTTCTGGGGCTTTCCCAATTCTTTTTTCCTAATATTTCCTGTAATAGGTCTCTATTTTAATTTTTCTGACTAGCTGGGTAATCAGTGAATATTATCCATGTGGTGTAGAGATCGAAAGTGAAAGTGAAGTCGCTCAGTTGTGTCCTACTCTTTGCGATCCCATGGACTGCAGTCTACCAGGCTTCTCTGTCCAAGGGATTTTCCAGGCAAGAGTACTGGAGTAGGGGTGCCATTGCCTGAAGTTTCATTTGTTCTTTACTCTGGTGGGTAGACATTAAGGTTGAACTGACCTTGGACTTGTTGGGAATAACAGTCCAAGAGATACTGCTGCTTCCATTATGAAAAACTACAGGAACTGTATTGTTGTCTATAGTAGTCTCTTGAAGTGCAAAACTCATTTATTGCCTAACTTCTTACACTTTGGGGTGGAGTTTAACCAGATGTATCTTTAAAATTGAATTAACCTTTTCTGGAAAAGAGTTACATTGGGAAGAAAACCTAAAACTCTTGTCTGCAGGTCAGCCTTACTTAGGTCCTCTGTGGGTAGATCTGTGATGGAGAAATAGAAGTACTAGAAACCCTGCCTTTTCTTAGTGAAAAACCTAATATTCCAACAGAGATCCAAAACCTTTATGGACACAAAATCCTAAACTGTAGAGGGCAGACTTCTCGACTTTAAAGTTAATTCATTGTAGAAAAATTAAAACTCTGACTTAGGAATAAATGATCAATACTTCAAAGATTCATGACATAGTTAAACTGTTTGTAACTTAAATAGCCTTTTCAACGATTAATTAAAAATTCATATTTTTAGTTAGGATATTGTCTCTATCATGTGAGTCAACAGTCATCACAAATGACAGTTCCTAAGCCTAAATATTAATACCCTTCATTTTAAATTGTGTTGAGTGTCCTTTTTCCTTGGTTTACCTGGAACATTCGGCAAAAGTCCTTGTTATGGTTTGTTGTTGTTCATTCGCTCAGTTGTGTCCGACTCTTTGTGACCCTATGGACTGCAGCATGCCAGGCTTCCCTGTTCTACACTATCTCCCGGAGTCTGCTCAAACTCATGTCCTTTGAGTGGATGATGCCATCCAGCCATCTCATCCTTTGTTGCCCTCTTCTCCTCCTGCCCTCAGTCTTTCCCAGCATTACACTCTTTTCCTATGGGTCGGCTCTTTGCATTAGGTGGCCAAAATTGAGTGCTTCTGCTAAAATTTTTAAAATTATTTTTGTCTTTTTTATACTTTGTTTTGTATATGAAAATTGCTATATCTGATTTTGTGACTGTGTTTCTGTTACTTTGATTACTATTCAGTTCAGTTCAGTTCAGTCGCTCAGTCATGTCTGATTCTTTGCGACCGCATGAATCGCAGCACACCAGGCCTCCCTGTTCATCACCATCTCCCGGAGTTCACTCAGACTCACATCCATCGAGTCCGTGATGCCATCCAGCCATCTCATCCTTGGTCGTCCTCTTCTCCTCCTGCCCCCAATCCCTCCCAGCATCAGTCTTTTCCAGTGAGTCAACTCTTCGCATGAGGTGGCCAAAGTACTGGAGTTTCAGCTTTAGCATCTTTCCTTCCAAAGAAATCCCAGGGTTGATCTCCATCAGAATGGACTGGTTGGATCTCCTTGCAATCCAAGGGATTCCCAAGAGTCTTCTCCAACACCACAGTTCAAAAGCATCAATTCTTCAGCGCTCAGCCTTCTTCACAGTCCAACTCTCACATCTATACATGACCACAGGAAAAACCATAGCCTTGACGAGATGGACCTTAGTCGGCAAAGTAATGTCTCTGCTTTTGAATATGCTATCTAGGTTGGTCATAACTTTTCTTCCAAGGAGTAAGCGTCTTTTAATTTCATGGCTGCAGTCACCATCTGCAGTGATTCTGGAGCCCCAAAAAATAAAATCTGACACTGTTTTCACTGTTTCCCCATCTATTTCCCATGAAGTGATGGGACCATCTGCCATGATCTTTGTTTTCTGAATGTTGAGCTTTAGGCCAACTTTTTCACTCTCCTCTTTCACTTTGATCAAGAGGCTTTTTAGTTCCTCTTCACTTTCTGCTATAAGGGTGGCGTCATCTGCATATCTGAGGTTATTGATATTTCTCCCGGCAATCTTGATTCCAGCTTGTGTTTCTTCCAGTCCAGCATTTCTCATGATGTACTTTGCATAGAAGTTAAATAAGCAGGATGACAATATACAGCCTTGATGTACTCCTTTTCCTTTTTGGAACCAGTCTGTTGTTCCATGTCCAGTTCTAACTGTTGCTTCCTGACCTGCATACAGGTTTCTCAAGAGGCAGGTCAGGTGGTCTGGTATTCCCATCTCTTTCAGAATTTTCCACAGTTTATTGTGATCCACACACTCAAAGGCTTTGGCATAATCAATAAAGCAGAAATAGATGTTTTTCTGGAACTCTCTTGCTTTCTCCATGATCCAGCGGATGTTGGCAATTTGATCTCTGATTCCTCTGCCTTTTCTAAAACCAGCTTGAACGTCAGGGAGTTCACGGTTCATGTATTGCTGAAGCCTGGCTTGGAGAATTTTGAGCATTACTTTACTAGCATGTGAGATGAGTGCAATTGTGCGGTAGTTGGAACATTCTTTGGCATTGCCTTTCTTTGGGATTGGAATGAAAACTGACCTTTTCCAGTCTTGTGGCCACTGCTGAGTTTTCCAAATTTGCTGGCATGTTGAGTGCAGCACTTTGACAGCATCATCTTTCAGGATTTGAAATAGCTCAACTGGAATTCCATCACCTTCACTAGCTTTGTTCGTAGTGATGCTTTCTAAGGCCCACTTGACTTCACATTCCAAAATGTCTGGTTCTAGATTAGTGATCACATCATCATGACTATCTGGGTCGTGAAGATCTTTTTTGTACAGTTCTTCCATGTATTCTTGCCACCTCTTCCTAATATCTTCTGCTTCTGTTAGGTCCAGACCATTTCTGTCCTTTATTGAGCCCATCTTTGCATGAAATGTTCCCTTGGTATCTCTAATTTTCTTGAAGAGATCTCTAGTCTTTCCCAATCTGTTGTTTTCCTCTATTTCTTTGCATTGATCGCTGGAGAAGGCTTTCTTATCTTTTCTTGCTATTCTTTGGAACTCTGCATTTAGATGCCTATATCTTATCTTTTCTCCTTTGCTTTTCACCTCTCTTCTCTTCACAGCTATTTGTAAGGCCTCCCCAGACAGCCATTTTGCTTTTTTGCATTTCTTTTCCACAGGGATGGTCTTGATCCCTGTCTCCTGTACAATGTCACGAACTTCATTCCATAGTTCATCAGGCACTCTATCTATCAGATCTAGGCCCTTAAATCTATTTCTCACTTCCACTGTATAATCATAAGGGATTTGATTTAGGTCATACCTGAATGGTCTAGCGGTTTTCCCTACTTTCTTCAATTTGAGTCTGAATTTGAGTTCATGATCTGAGCCACAGTCAGCTCCTGGTCTTGTTTTTGTTGACTGTATAGAGCTTCTCCATCTTTGGCTGCATAGAATATAATCAATCTGATTTCGGTGTTGACCATCTGGTGATGTCCATGTGTAGAGTCTTCTGTTGTGTTGTTGGAAGAGGGTGTTTGCAATGACCAGTGCAATTTCTTGGCAAAACTCTATTAGTCTTTGCCCTGCTTCATTCTGCATTCCAAGGCCAAATTTGCCTGTTACTCCAGGTGTTTCTTGACTTCCTACTTTTGCATTCCAGTCCCCTATAATGAAAAGGACATCTTTTTTGGGTGTTAGTTCTAAAAGGTCTTGTAGGTCCTCATAAAACCGTTAAACTTCAGCTTCTTCAGCATTACTGGTTGGGGCATAGACTTGGATAACTGTGATCTTGAATGGTTTGCCTTGGAGATGAACAGAGATCATTCTGTCATTTTGGAGATTGGATCCAAGTACTGCATTTCGGACTCTTTTGTTGACCATGATGGCTACTCCATTTCTTCTGAGGGATTCCTGCCCGCAGTAGTAGATATAATGGTCATCTGAGTTAAATTCACCCATTCCAGTCCTATTACTGATTACTGTTAGATCAGTGGGTTTTTTTGGCAGTCTGTGATTTTGTATGTGTGTGTGGCTAAAAGTGGGAGGAAACAAACTCATATTGGGAATAGAAGCTTTAAGCAGATTAAATTATTCTTCAGTATTTGGAAATTTATCTCTGTACAATTGAACTAAATTCAGGTATTATATCTGAAAATACTAAAGCAACTATTGCAGTTTCTTAGTAGAGAAACTCTCCTTTGTCTTGTGGAATGAAAAATTTGTCCAGATAGATTTGTTCGCTTCCTTTTGTCTGATCACTTAATTGTATAAATTGCCCCAGTTTCCTTTTTTGCTCTACCCAGGAGGTAATTAGGCTTCCAGGTGGCAGTAGTGGTAAAGAACCCGCCTGCCAATGCAGGAGACATAAGAGACGAAGATCTCCTGGAGGAGGGCATGACAGCCCACTCCATTATTCTTGCCTGGAGAATCCTATCCACAGAGGCGCCTAGTAGGCTACAGCCTAGTTGTGGGAAGGGTCGCAAAAGACACACATCTGAAGCGACTTAGCAGCAGCAGCAGCAGCAGCAGGAGATAGTTAAGGCAGAGGGTAGTATTATGCGGCAATTCCAGTTTAAAGAAGCAGGCTGCCTAGCATATCAGGAATCTAAATAATGCACATAAACGCTACTGTTACATAAGTGCAAGTAGGTGATAATGTGATTTTTTTTAAAAATGTGAATATATTTAGAAGCAGTAATGAATTATTAGTAGCTTTTGGTCATGTTCTGTACTTTCAAATACTGACAGATTAAACCTGTTATCAAGTAGAATTGTTATAAAAAGGTCTTTATTATTTAGAAGTTTAGGATTGTTTTATTTTAGATCCTAAGTACAAACCCTGAATGCGTGACTTTGGGGAAATTATTTTAAATTTCTGAGACTCAATTTAGTTATCTGTAAAATGGAATGATACCAATCAGAAATGTTTTGAGAATAAAATTAAATAATGTACTGAATTAGTCTCCAGTGAGAGGACCCAAGGGTTTGCATTTTTAACCAGTTCCCTGATGATAGTGGTACAGTACAGGTTCTCAGTGGCTTCTGTGGTGGCTCAGTGGTAAAGAACCATGTGCCATGCAGGAGCCATGGGTTTGATCCCTGGGTGAGAAAGAGCCCCTAGACAAGGAATCTACTCCAGTGTTCTTGCCTGGGAAATCCCATGGACAGAGGAACCTGACGGGCTATAGTCCATGGGGACAAAAAGAGCTGGACTTAGCTTAGCGACTAAAACAACAGGTTCTCAAATTCTAGCATACATCAGAATCACCTGGAGGGCTTGTTAAACCACATTGTTGGTGCTGACATCAGAGTTTCTGATTCAGTGGGCCTAAAGTGGGGTCCAACAATTTATATTTCTATAAGTTCCTAGGTGATGCTAGTGCTGCTGGCAACCATACTTTGAGGACCATTGGTGTAATATATATGATGCCACTTTGACTAGCCTGATAAAAGTAACCAAAGTGACAGTGATAATACTTTTGTTGAGTTCTCATTACATACCAGGCATTGTTACATGCACTTGACATTTATTATGTCATTATCTTATGAAATGGATGTTATTATTACCCCCATTTTATCAAGAAGGAAAGTGGATCATAGATTCAGTAACTTGCCCAGCTGATAGGTAATAGAGCTATTCAAACCCAAAGAGTCTTAATTCCAGAACTCATTTTTCATAAACATTATTCAGATAAAGGATATAACCCGATGATTGTGTGGCCCTTTCTTAAAAAGGACTTTTCTTAATTTAAAATAAGTGTATTTATTGTTTATTCCTATGTGAGCCTCACATCAAAGGCTGGAGGACCAGGCTTATCTGGGTACCTGATTGCAAGGAAAACATGTAGGCATTTGCCACAGTTTTGTGTTAACCAGGCTTTGTAGGCTTGATCTTCAAATGTCTTTTTATTGATTGAGTTTTTTAGATGTCTTTTATTTTATAAATGAAATATTAAGTTTGTGTCTTACGAAGTTCTTATATAAAACGTGAGATTATAGTTTTCCCCCCTCTTCACAGAGTTACCTGAGTCATTATGGCAGTCAAGTGGACTGGTGGACATTCTTCTCCTATTCTCTGCCTGAATGCAAGTCAAGAAGGGCTCGTGGCTTCTGGAGCAGAAGGTGGAGATCTCGTGGTTTGGGGTGAAGATGGGACTCTTTTAGGACACACGTGCTTCCAAGGGGCAGAGGATGTTACCAACGTCTTATTTTCTCCATCCTGCCCCACCAAACTCTATGCCTCACATGGAGAAACCATTAGCATACTGGATGTCAGGTCTCTGAAAGAACGCTTGGACGATTTTCATGTGAATGAAGAAGAAATCAACTGTCTTTCATTGAATGAAACTGAAAACCTGCTGGCTTCTGCTGATGACTCTGGAACAATCAAAATCCTAGACCTGGAAAATAAGAAAATTAGCAGATCACTGAAGAGACATTCCAATATCTGTTCCTCTGTAGCTTTTCGACCTCAAAGGCCTCAGAGCCTGGTGTCATGTGGACTGGATATGCAGGTGATGTCTTGCAGAGAGTACATGGGTAATTTCTAAATGGGACTTGCTAATAGAATCAAATTATTGATCGGGCTAAATATGTCTTGGCATTTTCTGTTTTCTACTGACATGCCTTATGTATTTAAGAACCGTAAACTTTATGTCTACTGAATGTTTAATGCTAACTTGACAAAGTCTAGTAGATTAACAAAGTAATTATTAATCTTTTTCTCTATGCTTTTTCTAAAACATGAGAATTCAAATATTTGATTCTAAACATCTGTTTAAACAAAGGACCATGCTAAATACAGAGTTTATCACCCACTCACTCTCCATAAAGTTTGTAGTTTTAAAAAAAAAGTTAGAAGGCCTGAATCTGTTATTGTTTTTACTCTAAATCACTGGAGTGAGAATAGGCATGGCTTCCCTTTGGTGATCACTTACCACTTTACACTGCTTTACATATATTAGTTTTCTTTCTAATCACACCCTGATGATACTATTTCTTTTTTAGAAATGAGGAAACTGAGATTCAAATTGAGTTTTCCCACAGCTATCTGAATTGGAATTCAAACCTCAATCTCTCTGACTTCAAAGCCTATATTTTTTCTCTGTGACAACAAAGATAGTTATTTAAATAGATTATATGTGTGCCCAACACTGCTCTAGGCATTTAATCTACTTTCTCAACTGCTTATAGTATCTTACAAGACTCCTCGTCACTTCCAGGCCAGTGATCTTTACCACTCCTCTATCCTCCACACCTCCTTATAATTTAGAAATAAATGAGACTAATTTTAGTTGTTGTCACTCTGACTGCTACTGGTCTTTTTACTAGGAAGAAATCAGTGGATGTCCTGCTGTGCTGGGGCAGCCCCCAAACAATTAAAAATTGTCCTACCAAAAATTTGTAGTGCCTCTGTTGAGAATCATTTTACACCTACAGGGCACAGTGATCCCATGACATCAGAATTCCTTTTCTACTCCTAGGTCTTGCCCAAAACTTTAATAAATTTATATTTTTCTACACTAATGGAGATAATCTGCTTACTTTGTTGGGTAGAAAGACCGATACAACCAGTCAGATATCTTTTTTAAGTAGGCGGATTGTACAGTGTCTCTTTGACTACTCATTCATTCATCCTTAAGCTATACCAGTTTTCAATCACTGGTTCATTAACTGTGTTAGACATGGCAGTCAACCAATTAGATGTATAGCAGTCACAGATTAGACAAGAAGCAGGCATCCAGAATTTACCATTTTACCTCCAGTTCCAGATGATAAAGTTTAGTGCCAGGCAGTTGTTAGAGAATACTCTAGGAAATAAATATATTGTGAAAAGAAGTCTTTTGGTTTTTTATTTGTCAAGAATTGCTAAAAATTCACTATAGATTAACTGCTGCATTGGGTTGTGATATATAATAAGAGTGACTAAGATAGGACAGTCATTACTTCTGACTGAAATTACTTCTTTAACTGGAGTTGAAAGTATGAAGTTGAAAGTATGTAGGGGTCCAAGAATGTAGGTGTAATAGTGGAAGGGAGTTTTTATCTCTGAACAAGGTGTTTTATCTCAAGGCAGGAACTAAATTATTGCCACACATAATAGATAAGTTCAACATACCTATCTTTGTTATTAGAGAAATTATAAAAATTAGATCCTTTGATTTAGATAGGTTTAAGTAGAAAAAGCTTACTCAAAGAAGCAGGAACCTTAAGAATGAAGTGTGATTTATTAAGACACTTGAGACTGCTTAATCTTTTATTAAATAGACACAATATTCATAATGTATTTTTAAGGTATAAATAATAACACTAAATAAATACATGTGAACCCACCACTCCAATACAGTTTTTTTCTTGTAAGGACATTTGGAAATTTGAAGCCGTCGTGAATTTCTGTAGCATACACACTGGTTTTCTTTATCCCTCATTTCCACATTTGAAAGTAAATGGTTTCAAGTTTGTTTTCTTCTTTCTGGAGTTTGAACAGTCTCTAGGACTAAAACCTAAGTATCCAGATAGTGGAAGAGCCTTTTTTTTCCCCTTGAAAATGAATCTTTTATGTGGAAAGAAATGTTTTTGTATGAGAAATTTTTGAGCAGGGTCACTTTGATATGCTTGCATTCATGTCTGACTGTCACTTCTTTTGAAAGTAGGCTGACTTGAAGGAAGTTACTTTGAATAGCAAACCAAACCTTGGTATAATCAGCAGTGGTAATATTTTCAGTTCAGATCTGTGCTTTTGACTAAACAAGGCCATGCTTATCCTAGTGTCCCTTTTAAATCATGAGCCATAATTCAGGGACGGTACTAGATGGTGAAATAAAGCTGTCTGTTCGCTCTGAAAGTATGAAAAATATTTGCTTTTTCAAGTTGGTTGCTCTAGGAAGACAATTGCTGAAGTTTGGAGAAAAATCAATCCACAGAACTTATTGTTTTGTTTTAAATATTTTTAAAATCGCATTTTATCTAAATCCACTTAGTAGGTCCAAGATCATGGTAGAGAACAACAGTAAAAAGCCAAGTATACCAGGATGTCAAATTAACAGACTTGTTTAGAATTTCTGCTCCTTTCTACAGGTACTATGCCAGGCATTGAGCTTCCCTGGTGGTGCAGACAGGAAAGAATCTGCCTCCAATGTGGGAGACCAGGTGTTATCCTGGGTTTAGTTTATTTAGTTGATAGGTATTTCTACTTGTAACAAGCATAGACTAAAATTAATAAATTTCCTCATTTTCAGTTTTACTTGTAGCAGTCAGGGTAGGATGACTTAAAGAAATTGGCATCTTGCTTAAGAGTTTGGATTGCACATTAAAGGGTTTGTTGATCCAGAGTTACTCAGGATCTTGTGTTTAAATTATACCTTCCTTACTGCCCTTGGCATTCCAGTTTTGGCACCAGGGTAGCATCCCGCTGGCATGTTGTGGTGCCATCTGAATTTTTTTTTAATATTGCTGGGAATGTATCCTGCTAATCATTCTCAGACTAGTTTGGTGATTTTGTTAGAAGCAGAATAAGCATGTTCGTGAAACAAACTATTTAGAACTCTAACTGTGTAACTTCCACTTACTTAAAGGTGATGCTGTGGAACCTTCGGAAAGCCCGGCCACTCTGGATTACAAATTTACAGGAGGATGAAACAGAAGAAATGGAAAGTCCACAATCACCTGGTCAGCTTTTAAACCCTGCTTTAGCTCACTCTGTGTCTGTGGCATCGTGTGGCAATGTTTTTAGTTGCGGTGCGGAAGATGGTAAGGTTCGAATCTTTAGGGTGATGGGAGTCAAGTGTGAACAGGAACTGGGATTTAAGGGCCATACTTTGGGAGTTTCTCAAGTCTGCTTTCTGCAAGAATCCTATTTGCTGCTTACTGGAGGGAATGATGGAAAAATAAAGCTGTGGGATGTAAGCAGTGAAATTGAAAAAAAACATAAGAGTCCAACCAAACATACTCACAGGAAGAAAACCAAAAGGGCAACTTACACCAAGCAAGGTGGAAATACTCATGCTTCAGTAACAGGTGAAGATGAACATGGCAAAATTTTACCAAAGTTAAGTATTGAACATGGAGAAAAAGTGAACTGGCTCTTAAGTACAAAAGTAAAGGGGTACCAAAATATATTGGTAGCTGATCAAACTAGCTGTATATCAGTATATCCCTTAAAAGAATTTTAAATCCAATAAAACATTTGAAAAACTGCAGCAAAACATTTTGTAAGTTAAAAAAAATCCTGATTCTTTGTTTAAACTCTTTGTCATATGTGGAATAATAGCATTGCATAACGTGAGCAAAAGGAGATAATTGGGTAACACTTCATATGGTAAATGAAATATTAAAATTTGGTGAAAGAGAACGAATATTCACTGAGTCCTGATTGTGCTCCAGCATTTTACATGTGTTTCATTTCATATTCCAGATCAATGAAGTGGGTGACTTCCTTCATTTTATTACCACAGGAATCAAAACTCAGAGATGTTAACTAACTTGAGGATCCAAGAAAATTGCAGGCATGATTACTTACCTGCAAAGGATCTTCATTGTCTTGTCAAGCTCTTGCCTTAGGAAAGCTCACATCCTGATCCAAACATGGTCATCACATTAGTTATAACATTAGTAATTCCAGGATGTCATGAGGATCTTTACCAAGTCGAAAGAAGAAACCTGTTCTTGCTTGTTCTGTGTAAAGCCCAGAATACTTTACTGACAATCACTTTTTGCCATTTCTAAGAAAAGTGTTCCAGGGTCAAATCAGTTTAGGATATTAGGCAGCCATCCAGGCTGTGATGCTGTTGGGACCAAGAATAAGCTGAAGTTATGAATAAGCAGAAACTCTGACTAAGCAGAAGATATGAGGTAGATAGAAGAGGTTGAGAATAGAGGCCAAGACATTGTGTCAAGAGTAAGTTTTCATCATGCCCTGGATTGCTGATTTTTCTGCATGTTCTTTCAACTTCAGCTTTAACTGCCTACTCTTATGTTCAAAGATGTAAAGAGAGAATCTGATTAGTTACCATTAGCTCTGATACAATTACCTCTGATCAGGAGGATGTTGTCATTTAGTATCAGTATTGCCAAAGGAGCCCCCACGGGTAAGGGAGCTAGTTCTCAGGGAAGAAGAGTAAGGGTTGTACTTATCGTCCCCAAAGATCTACAACCAACTTGATATTTTGGTAAATTTACAATGTGAAAATTACAATGTGAAAGTGAAAAGGTGCAAAGTGAACTCTTCTTAGGTCAGTCATTTTGCTACAGTTTGGCTTACATTCTCAAGCAACACAGTATACCTAGATTAGTTAATGAGAGCTTAAAGAAACACTGGTAAAGTAAGCAAAAGAAAGTGCCATCACCTTGGCTTATAGAGAATCGGGATACTTTTTTTTTTACACTGTGCAGCATGCAGGATCTTAGTTCTCCAACCACAGATTGAACCTGTGTTGCCTAGAGGAAGCATGGAGTCTTAACCACTGGACTGCCAGGAAAGTCCCAGGATACCATTTTTAAATATTGCTTACCTTGATTAGCCAACCGGCCCCTCAGGTAACTGAGTAAGAACTTAAGTGGCCTCACCTTCTAAGTGGGCTGCCAAAGTCCCCAATCTATAGAAGGTTGAAAATGTACCCCAAAATACCAGGTTCTAATCCCTGGAACCTGTAAATGTTACTTTATTTGGCAAAAGGTTATTTGCAGATAAACATTACAACTAGTAAAGGATTATGTTGAACATAATTAAGATAATTATATACTTACCTTTTTGCTTTATTAGACTATAAGATGCTTGGGGGCAAGGGTCTGCCTATTGAATTTCAGAACTTGTGGTTTGGCCTGTCCTGGACCCCCCAACTCACAAACAATAATCATTAAATGAAACAAGGGAGATCCAGAAGGTGAAAATGTTAAGAGATGTGGATAGAAAAAAATAAAAGGTCAGCTTGAAGGGAGCTGGCAGCAGGGTTGCCTGGCAACCAAACTGAACCCTTTGCTTATGCTTTAGGTTATTTTTAATACCAGTTATGAGGGCTACACATAGCTCTCCCAACCAGTGCTCAGTTTACAGATACCCGGACATGCTCATTTCACATTTGATGTTCTCTCCAAATTACAGTCAGTTTGTACTCTGGGATAGATAGTCCTGAAGCTGATGCAATGCCACCCAGTTGCTTCTCCCTGCCAAGAGCAGAAATACCTTCAGGATTAATCAATCACCCTCTGGCATAATTATGTATAATTCTGATGCCTTAATCTATGAATAGCTCTTCCATCATCTCAGTTTTCCTGTTTATAAGTGGAGGATTAATGAAAAACAATGATACTGCACATGTGTTCTATGAGTATATTTGGTTTTCTGAACTATCTATGACACTTGACCTCAAAATGCAACAGCATGCATCTCCTAAAAAGGTCACTTTTCAACATAACCATATTACTGATATTATATCCAAGAAACTTAGCAATAATTCACATTCTTGTTCTTAGCCAGCCAATTGTGACTAATATTCTTAACTAAAGTCTGATGATGAGAGACAGTAGCAACCAGAACTGCAGAAGACAGGTCCCTTAGCCTTGAGCAGGTCTCACAGAGATGAGAGACGGAACAGTAAGGATCTTGTGGCTCAGTCTGGGGTCTGAACAGAGGTAGGTCTCCATAGCCAACCCTCTTCCTGTGGCATGTTCCCAGTGGGGAATATTGCCCCTTGCACTGGACTGAGGTTCATTTTAGAGACTAAGTTGTCAGACAAGAGGGAAATTGTGGGAGAGTAAGGACACAAGTCAACTGAAGTGAACAAAATATGCTGTCACCACCACTACCTGGGCCATACTCCAGCCAAAGAAGCAGGATTTAATCTAGCCCAGAAGAGGATGTGAGAGAATTCAGGACCTGTCATATACCTGGAGAGCCCTGCCATACCCTAGTACTCTTAGTGGAGGAAAGGACTGAGCTGAGGTTTGATAGAGCTCCATCAGGTCTTTTTCTCTAAAGCCATAAAAATGCTTGAGGAGAGTGACCCAAAGTTCACTTGGACGTGGTTTCCCTATAATCATTCTAGGCAATGAATGAAGAAGCATCAGTGTGCAGTGATCAAGTAAAAACAATAAGTGTCAATACAAGAGGTCACAAATAGGTAATGACGTGAAAGTTGAATGCAGTATTTTTGTTATGAACAAGATTGTTAATCATGTTACAAACCAATGTGTGGCTAGATAAATGCAATGTTAATATTTTATTAAAAATCATTAAGATATAAAAGATTCAACTAGGGACTTAGCTGATGGTCCAGTGGTTAAGATGCCATGCTTCCATTGCAAGGGGGTGTGGGTTTGATCCCTGGTCAGGGAACTAAGATGCGGTATGCTGTGGGGTGTGGCAGAAAAAAAAAGAAAGGACTCAACTAAAAAACTGTTGAATCAGTTAAGTTCAAGGGTTTAAAATTGCTACACCAAAATGAGTTGCTTTTCTATATATCAACAGTAAAACATCTGAAAAAGGAAATGTCTCCTATTCACAATAGGATCAAAGCAATAAAACACATGGGAGCAAGAAAGTGAAAGATCTGTAAAATGAAAACTGTAAGACTTTGCTGAAAGAAATCAAAGAAGACACAAACAAGTGGAGGGACATCCTGTGTTCACGGACTGGAAGAGAGTATTATTGTTAAAATGCACATGCTCCACAATGTCATCTATAGATTCAGTGTAAACCCTATCAAAATTCCTACAGCATTTTTCAAATAGAAACAAATCCTAAAAATGCGGGGCACCACAAAAGGCCCCAAATAGCTAAAGCAACCCTGAGAAAGAAAGCCATCACACATCCTGCTTTGGGACTATACAATAAAGCTATAGTAATTAAATCAGTATGGTACTGGCGTAAAAATGGACACACAGACCGAAGAAGGAAATAGCCCAGAATTAAACTCCTGCATATATGATCAGCTATTGTTTGATAAGTGGGGAAAGGATAGTTTCTTCAGCAAACGGTGTTGGAAAAACTGGGTAATCACATGCAGAAAAAATGAAATTGCATCCCTATCTTACACTACTCAAATTAACTTGAAAGTTTTAAACCTGAGACCTGAAACCATATAACTTACCTCAACAGGAGGAAAGAAGCTCCTTGATACTACCCTTCACAATGATTTTTTTGGACCAAAAGCACAAACAACAAAAAACAAGTAGAACTCCATCCAATTTTAAAGCTTCCACACAACTAAAGAAACAACAAAATAAAAAGGTATCTATAGAATGAGAGAAATTTTTTTTTCTAATCAATGTGTTGGATACAGAGTTAATATCCAAAATTTATAAAGAACTTGTACAACTCAATAGCAAAAAAAAAAAGTGTACAGAGGAATGAAATAGACATTTTTTCCAAAGAAGATATCTAACCGACTAACAGGCACATAAAAACGTGCTCAGCATCACTCCTCAAGAGATACCTCATCTGTAAGAATGACTACTATCAAGAAGAGAAAACAAGTGTTGATGAGGGTTTGGGAAAAAAGAGACCCCTTCTGCACTGTTGATGAGATTGTAAGTTAGTATGCAGAGTCCTCAAAAAATTAGAGATGAAACTAACATATAATCCAGTAATCCCACTTCTGGCTATATGTCCAGAGGAATGCAAACTGGTTATTGAAAAGACATGTCTGACTCTGTGCAACTCCAGGGACTGTAGCCCACCAGGCTCCTCTGTCCATGGGATTCTCCAGGCAAGAATAGCGAAGTGGGTTGCCATTTCCTTCTCCACGAAGAGACATATAAACCCCACATTTATTGCAGCATTATTCTCAATAACAGAAACAACCTAAGTGTGTATCAAAGGATAAGTTAAGATGTGGTACATATATGCAATGGAATACTATTCAGCCGTGAGAAAAAGAAGGTCTGCCTTTTGGAACAATGTGGATGGATCTTGGGAAAAATTTGCTAAGTGAGATATGTCAGAGTAAGACAAATACTGTATAATATCTATTATATGTGGAACCAAAAAAACCCAAAAGAATAAGAGAGTGAAGTGGTCATTACCAGAGGCCAGGGGTGGGAGAATGGGAGAGATGTTTAAGGGTACATATTTGCAACTAGTGTATAAATAAGTCCTGGAGATCTAGTGCACAGAACAGTGATTACAGACAACAGGTTGTGTTATAAACATTAGACTTGCAAAGAGACTAGACCTTGGTTGTTCACAGCAGTGAAAGAGTTAATAACTATGATGAAGTTGAAATGTTAGCTATTGCTTCAGTGGCAATCATATTACAATATAAATATCAAATAATGTGTTGCACACCTTAAACTTAAACAATGTTGTATGGCAAATATAGCTCAATTTAAAAAAGAAAAAGTTGGGACTTCCCTGGTGGTCCAGTGACTAAGTAACTGCCTTCCAATGCAGGGGGCACAAGTTCCATCCCTGGTGCCAAGGGGCAACTAAGCCCATGTGCTGCAACTAGAGAGGCCCACATGCCATGATGAGGAGCCCCTATGCCGAAATGAAGATCCAGCGCAGCCCAAAATGAAGAAATTTTTTTTAATTAAAAGAGAAAAAAAAAATTACTGGGGCTTCACTGTAGGTCCAGTGGTTAAGACTCCATGCTCCCAATGTAGGGGCATGGACTCCATCCCTGGTCAGGAAAACTAAGATCTTGTTTGTCACATGACATAGCCAAAAGAAAAAAGGAAAAAATTATTCAGATATAGTAGAATGTCATTATGTCAGATACAGGGGTTATATAACCGTAGATGATGAGGAGAGCCTTTTTTCTGTAGCTTGTGTGTGTACTCACCAAAGAATGAAAATTGAATAAATTGGTATTTGAACTGAACATATTTTTCTGAAGGACTAAAGCAAACATCTGTGACACAGGATCCTGGCTTCATCTTGCCATTTGATGACACTCCTCTGGGATTCTGTCCCTCCCTCTGAAAACAGGAAGTAATAGATGACACCCATACCTACCCAGGATCATTCTTGTATCTTGTGGTCCTTTCTCAGCCAAGCTCTGAGGCTGGCCGAAGTGTTCCCCAGCTATACATCTCAGATTCAGGAGCTAGACAGAGCTGCAAACAGTATAAGCGTATGCAGACATATGCTGACATTATGAATTATAAAGACACAGGTGATGGCAGTTTCCTCCCTTCTCGATTATTTCTTGATTATTGATACATACACTTGTTTGGAAAGAGGAATTAAAGCTATGAAGAAATTTCGTTTCTAATATGAAAATACAGGATGATATACAAGGAGAATTTGGAAGGTCACAAGGCTGAAGTCCTTTAACGTGAAGGGTTTGGGGAAGTAGCAAGCCATGTTCTCACTGGTCAGGTGGTACCCATGTAGCAGGAGGAAAACCAGAGAGTGAAACTGAGGTCTGACTGTATTCCCAGGGATCTGCAATTCTCCAGTATACTTTCTGTTTACTTTAGCTGCTTTGGCTTATGTAATTGACATCAGTAAAACTAAACCTTTTTTTAATCTTAACGTGCTTTTGTATGTTTTGTGACTAAAAAAAGTTTTATTCTAACCATGTAAGAGAGGAGACAGCTGCTCTTTTGAACACTGGAAGTAATAGTTTTATGGCACTGGTAGAAACGAAAATGTAGCCTTAGAGAGCAAAAATTTTTAATCCATAATTTTGAAGGGAGTTTTTAAAACACCAGTTCAGTTCAGTCGCTCAGTCATGTCCGACTCTTTGTAACCCCATGAATCGCAGCACACCAGGCTTCCCTGTCCATCACCAACTCCTGGAGTTTACTCAAACTCATGTCCATTGAATCAGTGATGCCATCCAGCCATCTCATCCCCTGTCGTCCCCTTCTCCTGCCCCCAATCCCTCCCAGCATCAGGGTCTTTTCCAGTGAGTCAACTCTTCGCATGAGGTGGCCAAAGTACTGAAGTTTCAGCTTTAGCATCAGTCCTTCCAATGAACACCCAGGACTGATCTCCTTTAGGATGGACTGGTTGGATCTCCTTGCAGTCCAAGGGACTCTCAAGAGTCTTCTCCAATACCACAATTCAAAAACATCAATTCTTCGGTGCTCAGCTTTCTTTATAGTCCAACTCTCACATCCATACATGACCACTGGAAAAAACCATAGCTTTGACTAGATGGACCTTTGTTGGAAAAGTAATGTCTTTGCTTTTTAATATGCTGTCTAGGTTGGTCACAGCTTCTCTTCCAAGGAGTAAACATCTTTTAATTTCATGGCTGCAGTCACCATCTGCAGTGATTTTGGAGCCAAAAACAGTCTGTCACTGTTTCCATTGTTTCCCCATCTATTTGCCATGAAGTGATAGGACCAGATGCCATGATCTTAGTTTTCTGAATGTTGAGTTTTAAGCCAACTTTTTCACTCTGCTCTTTCACTTTCATCAAGAGGCTATTTAGTTCTTCGCTTTCTGCCTAAGGGTGGTGTCATCTGCATATCTGAAGTTATTGCTATTTCTCCCGGCAATCTTGATTACAGCTTGTTTCATCCAGCCCAGCATTTCTCATGATGCTAATGCTATAAAAAGTAGGAAATACAGAAAAATATCTTGTGGCTTTCAGTTAGACAAAGGTTTCTTAGGACACAAAAAGCATGAACAATAAAAGAAAAAAGTGAAGTCCAAGTTGGACCTCACCAAAATGGAAAACTTCTGCTCTTCCCCTCTCCTCAAAAAAAAAAATCTGAAAATAAAAAGTCAAGCCATAAACTGGGAGAAAGTATTTGTCACATATCTATTAAAGGACTTACGTACATATTCATTAAGTTCTTACAACTTAATGAAAAGACAATCCAGTTTAAAAATGAACGAAGGATTTGAACAGACACTTCACCAAAGTGAATTTACAAACAGCTAATAAGTACATGAGAAGGTAAGAAGATATGGACGTCCCCCGTACTTCAGTTGATAAAGAATCCGCCTGCAATCCAGGAGACCCTGGTTTGATTTCTGGGTCAGGAAGATCTGCTGGAAAAGAGAAAGGCTACCCACTCCAGTATTCTTGGGCTTCCCTTGTGGCTCAGCTGATAAAGAATCCGCCTTCAATTCCAGAGACCTGTGTTTGATCCCTGGGTTGGGAAGATCCCCTGGAAAAGAGAAAGGCTACCCACTCCAGTATTCTGGCCTAGAGAATTCCATGGACTGTATAGTCCATGGGGTCGCAAAGAGTTGGACATGACTGAGTGACTTTCACTTCACATGAGAAGGTAGCTGACATCAATAGTCACTAGGTAAACACAATATTACAAGGTTATATCTATACATATCCATCAGAATAGCTAAAATTAAAAAGACTGACAATATTGGAAAGGATGCAGAGCAACTGGAACTCTCTTATATTGTTAAGAATAAAAAAATGGATCAGCCACTTTGGAAGAAAAGTTTGGCAGTTTTTATGAAGTCAAACATACTTACCTATGACCCACCAAGTCCACTCCTAGATATTTGCCCAAGAGAAATAAAAATTTAGGTCCATACAAAAGTCCCTACTCAGAAGTTTATAGCTACTTATTCACAATGGCCAAATTGAAAATGAACCAAATGTCCATCAACTGGTAACTATTTAAACACATTATAGTATGTCCATATCATGGAATATTACTGAGAAGAGGAACAAACTGTTGATACATGCAAGAAAATTTCAAAAACATTTTGATACATAAAGGAAGTCAGACCAAAATACTGTATCATTCTACTCAAGTGACACTCTAGAAAAAGCAAAGCAGAAAGCAGATCAGAGGTCACCAGAGGTCAGAGGTGGGTATAGAATTGATTGCAAGTAAGTACGAGGGAAATTTGGGGAGTAATAGGGGTGATGTTCTGTGAGGTTTACCATGATTGTGGTGGTGGTCACATGACTATAAACATTTGTCCAAACTCAACAAACTGCACTTCTCAAAAAATTATTTTATTAAAAATTTTTTAATTATTTATTTATTTGTTTTGGGCTGCTCTGGGTCTTCACTGCTGTGTGCAGGCTTCCTCTGGTTGAGGAGAGCACAGGCTGCTCTCTAGCTGCAGTGAGCAGGCTTCTCCTTGTGGTGGCTTCTCATGTTGAGAAGCACAGGCTCCAGAGCCTGCAGGCAGCTGTGGCACATGGGCTTAGTGGCCCCACAGCAATATGGAATCTTCCCAGACCAGGGATTGAACCCGTGTCCCCTACACTAGCAGGCAGATTCTTCACCACAAGACCACCAGAGGTGTTCCTGTATTTTTTTAAATTTTTGAATTTTATTGTACATAAGTTATATCTCAAAACTGATTTTTTAAAGATTGCTTGCTATAAAAAGTACATTTTCAAGACAAGATTCTTAGTGTGTTCTTTCCAAACCTATTACTTACCAACCAATGTCCTTATACATAGAACATTTGAAGTTTTCATGCTTTTGAGGTTTGTCTTTCTTTGAGTTATCACTAATTTTTGACTTAAAATTAGAATTTTTTCCCCATAGATTTTACATGCTTTTTACATGCTTGCTTTTTCTAGTTTGAAAGTTGTGTTAGAAATAACAGTACAAACAGGGTTTAAACTGGGCACATTTTCAACAGAAACACTTTGGTTGTTCAGCAGGCACAGGTCCCCCAGAATTAAAAATGTCACTCAATATGTGTCAATAAATGCCCTCCCCAATCTTCCATCGTCATTGCTCCACTCATCAACAGCAGTAGCAGAAGTAAGAGGAAAAACGTATCTTCTAAATCATGTTGTTAACAAGGGTTCAAAGAATGGAGACCTGGTAGAAGCAAAAAAAGAAAGAAAAAAAGCTTTTATTTGGGGTTTGTTAAGACTTCAGCCTGGGAAGCACAAATCTAAGAAAGCACTTGAAATGTGTTCTTCTGGACTACAAAATGGAGGAAGCTTATACAGGCAAAAACTGCAAGGTCACAGTTAGTTACATAAATTGTCAAGAATTAGGATTGGATCTGGCAAGTAAGGGTGCTTGTTAAGCAAGGATTAGTTGGGGTTCAAGACGATTACGTAGTTGCTAAGTAGAGTTGGGGGGCTTTGAAACTACAAGGTTGCATCTAGGAGCTGCTAGTAGATATTGTTTTGAAAATGGCTGATGGTGTCTGAGTTATATACAGTTCCGAAGGTTCAAGTTCTCAGTGATACAGGGACATGTCTAAAACCACATCCACAATGGCCACCCAGCTCCATTTTGGATGCCTGAACCATAGTTACTCCCATTTTAGTTTTTAAATGATCTTAAATATGTCATCAGTGTCTGCTTTGGAAAAAACTCATAAAATCTAAAAATTTTGCAAAATACATGGCAGGTGTAAATATTCAGGTTATTGTGTTTCTTTCCATCTAAAAGTCACGAACTAAGAATGCATGCATTAAGTGATAGATGTAGTTCAATTACAGAAATGTTTTGTCACTGAGTCATTACTCTGCCCAAGGTAGTATTAATTTGCCAAATGGAAAAAAAAAATCTCCTCTAAAGCAGTTAGTGTCAAATCCATAATAGAGGTGATTTAGTTTCAGCAAAATAACATCAGCCATCGTAATAAATTATTACTGGCAATTTTATTAGTTGTGATTTGGTTTGTGTTCAATATGTAGGTTTGTTTTGATTTTGTAGTTACGTAAGAGTTGTAAGAATCTCATACCTAATATTGGATTTGGACAAACAACTTTGGTATAATAATTAAATAACAATCAATCATAGAAGTCTAATAAGTTTTTTCTTTTGAAAGTGGACAGTACTCAAACTTGAATGCATTGGCTTGCACACAGAGTCCTGAAAATCCTCTTGAGTAGTCTTTGGCGTCTCTAGGTAAGACTAAATCAGTCAGGTTGCTGGGGAAGGTGGGAAAGTAGCAAAGTTAGAACCAATAGTGTGTTCTGGAGTGTGTTCTGAAGGAGCATTTTTCAGTATAAATTCTAAGGTAGCCAAGTAGAATAACTAGTCACATTTTCAGTAAGAGGTTTTGGAGTCAAGAAGGAAGCCCGGGTTTCCGGTTTCAGTGACTAGGTGGATCCAAATGCCGTAAATCTAGGTAAGGAGCACAGGAGGGTGAACAAGTTTGACTACTTAGACCTGATCTGCCCTGACTTGCCCTGACTAGCACTTCTGGTGTCATTACCATCAGTTCTCCAAAATGGCACATAGCCGCTATTATTTGTCAGTACTCTTTGGTTGCACGAGACAGAATCCCACTGGAGAGGCAGGGGGTGGTTTGGGGTCTGTTACCAGAATAAGCCAGAGAGAGGACTAAGCAGACAATTTTGTTTCTCTTTGTTTCCCTTAAACCTCTTACTCCTAGGCTTGCTCCCTTTTGAATAACATATTCTAATTTTCTGATTGACGTTACTGATTTTCATGAGGCATTAACTTTTGGTTCTAAGAATTTTCAGTATTTTCCCTTTCTGCATTGCTCTGCAGAGATTTAGCTCCCCCTAGAGACACAATCCTGTGGCTGCAGTCCACGGGGTCTCAGGGAGTCGGACACTTTCTCCTTTCTGGGTCAATCTAATTGGAGCAAATCAAACTGTTTTTCCCTATTTCTTTCATACATCATCATTTAAGATCATCAAGAATTCCAGTTCCAGAATCTGCCCTTGTCTCCTTGCACAATATCTATTTCTGGACAGCTTTCATAAAGGAGAGCACTTTTGGCAGGTTAACCAGGGAAATTGCACAGGCTGACAGCAATAGCAAACTTGAACAAGACTGCAATGCCAGTCTCAGGAATATGCATGCCATTGGCTTCTGCATGGGATTATATGCAAAATCGTAGAGCTCTGATTCACCTCATTTGTAAAGCTTGAAACAAATGGAAACAGCTATTATTTGATGTTTCCCTTGAAGACACTTCCAGCTCTGGTTTCTGTTTCCCAGAGGCCTAATGTTACAATCCTCTTGATGTCTATGATTTTATACTACCACCAAAGGTCAAACAAGAGATAAACAGACAGTAGGTTTACTGCTATTTTGTCTCTTCTTTGTTACCCACAGTACTTTTATAATAATCCTGTTTGGAGGGGAAAAAAAAAAGAAGAGGGGAGGAAGAGAGGAAGGGAAAACGGAAGGAAGGCAGGCTGGCTCTTTCTTTGTTGGATGACATTTCCTTCAAAGCTTGTGTCTTTTGAGACCAAGGTATCACCATAATTTTGTTTGTAAATCAGATTCACCAGTGAAGATTTTTGAAATATTTAGATGCCTGTGCCCTATCACTCAAATACCTGATTCAGTACCAATTTCTATTTCATTAGTTCCTTTATTAATCCCTTCATTCTTCTATCTTTAGCTTTGATTTCCTCTTTTTCAGACGTCTTGAGACGGATACTTAGAGCTCACTGATTTTCCTTCTAAGTGTGGTGTTACCTGCATCCTTCCAGCTACATGTACCACACTTTCATTATTGTTCCAATCAGTTCAGTTCAAGCTTTCAGTCAGGTCTGACTCTTTGTGACCACATGAACTGCAGCACGCCAGGCCTCCATGTCCATTACCAACTCCTGGAGTTTAACCAAACCCATGTCCATCGAGTCGGTGATGCCATCCAACAATCTCATCCTCTGTCGTCCTCTTCTCCTGCTGCCCTCAATCTTTCCCAGCATCACGGTCTTTTCAAATGAGTCAGCTCTTCGCATCAGGTGGCCAAAGTACTGGAGTTTCAGCTTCAACATCAGTCCTTCAAATGAACAACCAGGGCTGATCTATTTTAGGATGGACTGGTTGGATCTCCTTGCAGTCCAAGGGACTCTCAAGAGTCTTCTCCAACACCACAGTTCAAAAGCATCAATTCTTTGGTGCTCAGCTTTCTTTATAGTCCAACTCTCACATCCATACATGACCACTGGAAAAACCATAACTTTGACTAGATGGACCTTTGTTGGAAAAGTAATGTCTCTGCTTTTTAATATGCTATTTAGGCTGGTCATAACTTTCCTTCCAAGGAGTAAGCGTCTTTTAATTTCATGGCTGCAATCACCATCTGCAGCAATCTTGGAGCCCAGAAAAATTAAGTCAGCCACTGTTTCCACTGTTTCCTCATCTATTTGCCGTGAAGTGGTGGGACTGGATGCCATGATCTTAGTTTTCTGAATGTTGAGCTTTAAGCCAACTTTTTCACTCTCCTCTTTCACTTTCCTCAAGAGGCTCTTTAGTTCTTCACTTTCTGCCATAAGGGTGGTGTCATCTGCATATCTGAGGTTATTGATATTTCTCCCAGCAATCTTGATTCCAGCTGTGCTTCCTCCAGCCCAGCATTTCTCATGATGCATATAAGTTAAATAAGCAGGGTGACAATATACAGCCTTGACGTACTCCTTTTCCTTTTTGGAACCAGTCTGTTGTTCCATGTCCAGTTTAACTGTTTCTTCCTGACCTGCATATAGGTTTCTCAAGAGACAGGTCACGTGGTCTGGTATTCCCATCTCTTTCAGAATTTTCCGCAGTTTATTGTGATCCACACACTCAAAGGCTTTGGCATAGTCAATAAAGCAGAAATAGATGTTTTTCTGGAACTCTCTTGCTGTTTCCATGATCCAGTAGATGTTGGCAATTTTGATCTCTGGTTCCTCTGCCTTTTCTAAAACCAGCTTGAACATCAGGGAGTTCACGGTTCACGTATTGCTGAAGCCTGGCTTGGACAATTTTAAGCATCACTTTACTAGCGTGTTGAGATGAGTGCAATTGTGCAGTAGTTTGAGCATTCTTTGACATTGCCTTTCTTTGGGATTGGAATGAAAACTGACCTTTTCCAGTCTTGTGGCCACTGCTGAGTTTTCCAAATTTGCTGGCATGTTGAGTGCAGCACTTTGACAGCATCATCTTTCAGGATTTCAAATAGCTCCACTGGAATTCCATCACCTCCACTAGCTTTGTTCATAGTGATGCTTCCTAAGGCCCATTTGACTTCACATTCCAGGATGTCTGACTCTAGGTGAGTGATCACACCATCATGATTATCTGGGTCATGAAGATCTTTTTTGTACAGTTCTTTCATGTATTCTTGCCACCTCTTCTTAATATCTTCTGCTTCTGTTAGGTACATACCATTTCTGTCCTTTATTGAGCCCATCTTTGCATGAAATGTTCCCTTGGTATCTCTAATTTTCTTGAAGAGATCTCTAGTCTTTCCCATTCTGTTGTTTTCCTCTATTTCTTTGCATTGATCACTGAGGAAGGCTTTCTTATCTCTCCTTGCTATTCTTTGGAACTCTGCATTCAGATGCTTATATCTTTCCTTTTCTCCTTTGCTTTTCGCTTCTCTTCTTTTCACAGCTATTCATAAGGCCTCCTCAGACAGCCATTTTGCCTTTTTGCATTTCTTTTTCTTGGGGATAGTCTTGATCCTTGTCTCCTGTACAATGTCACGTACCTCCATCCATAGTTCATCAGGCACTCTGTCTATCAGATCTAGTCCCTTAAATCTATTTCTCACTTCCACTGTATGGTGATAAGGGATTTGATTTAGGTCATACCTAAATGTCTAATGGTTTTCTGCACTTTCTTCAATTTCAGTCTGAATTTGGCAATAAGGAGTTCATGATCTGAGCCACAGTCAGCTCCTGGTCTTCTTTTTGCTGACTGTATAGAGCTTCTCCATCTTTGGCTGCAAAGAATATAATCAGTCTGATTTCAGTGTCAACCATCTGGTGATGTCCATGTGTAGCGTCTTCTCTTGTGTTGTTGGAAGAGGATGTTTGCTATGACCAGGGCATTCTCTTGGCAGAATCTATTAGCCTTTGCCCTGCTTCATTCTCTACTCCAAGGCCAAATTTGCCTGTTATGCCAGGTGTTTCTTGACTTCCTACTGTTGCATTCCAGTCCCCTATAATGGCAAGGACATCTTTTTTGGGGTGTTAGTTCTAGAAGTTCTTGTAGGTCTTCATAGAACTGTTCAACTTCAGCTTCTTCAGTGTTACTGGTCGGAGCACAGACTTGGATTGCCATGATACTGAATGGTTTGCCTTGGAAACGAACAGAGATCATTCTGTCATTTTTGAGATTGCATCCAAGTACTGCACAACATTTTAAATTCCATTGTGATTTCTTCTTTGAGATATGGGTTATTTAGAAACATAGTAAATATTAACATGTTTTCCCCTGATATTGGGAACAAGAGAAGAGAAGGATATGTCCATCCTTCATTTCTATTTGACATCCTCCAGAAGGTCCTAAGTAGTATGAGGTAAAAAAAAGAAAAAAAAAAAAGCTTAAGAATTAGAAAGTAAGAAGTAAAACTGTCATTCACAGACAATATGGTTGCGCATGCAGAAAATCAAAGAATCTACAGATGAATTACTAAAATTAAAAATAAATTTAGGGTGCTGAATAAAAGGATAAATTTATAAAAATTGCCAATATTACTATATAACAGCAGCAATAGGGAAAAAATTTTAAATGTCATTTACAATAGCATCAAAAAATACCAAATATTTAGTATTAAGTCTAAAGAAATACATGCAAAAGGTCTACAGAGAAAGGTGCAAGATGTGATTGAGAAAAACTGAAGAAAATTTAAAAGTTTTTCTCATATTTATGAATTAGATGATTAAATATTATAAAGAGATCAGTGTAACCCTAATCAACCTCCCAGCTAGTATTATTATAAGAATTAGTAAGCTTGTTGTAAATTTTATATGAAAATGCAAATGGTTCAGAACAGCCCATTCTTGAAGAACAGACGTAGAAGACTCACTATGTGATATTAAGGCTTATTATATAAAGCTACAATAACTAAGACTGTGGTATGGGCACAAGAGTAGATAAACAGATAAATGGGACACAATAGAGGACAGAAATAGAAGCTTATAAATATGGAAACTTGATTAATGACAAAGGTGCACTGCAGAGTAGTGAGAACAGGACAGTCTTGGTAATAAATGGAATTGGGTCAACTGCATATCCATATGAAGGAAAAATGAATCTGATCTCTTCTTCAAACTCATCAAAAAGCTATTTCTAGATGCGTTGCAAATCTAAATGTGATAGATAATGTAATAAAGCTTCTAAAGAGAAAAAGAACATTTTCATAACCTTGGGAAAAGGAAAGATTTCATATGTAAGATGAAATGAAAACATTGATAAATGGGGCTACATTAAAATTAAGAACATCTGTTCATCAAAACATCATTAAGAGGGCAAGCCACAGAGGGGAATAAGATATGTGCAATGTGTATAACTGACAAAGGACTCTGAGTAAATGATTAAGTGATCAATCAATAAGAGAAAAAAGCAAATCCAATAGTAAAATGGGCAAAAGATGTGAATGGGCCAGTAGATATCCAAAAGAGCAATAATTATATGAAAAGGTGATCAGTTTCATGGAAACCAGAAAATACAAACTAAAACACACCCACCAGAATGGCTAGCATCTTAAAAACTGACAATATGAGGTGCTGATGATATATGGAACAACTGAGACTCTCATACACTGCACATGAGAATAAAAATTGGTACAACCATTTTGCAAAACTAATTGGCTACCTGTGTAAACTTGACTATCAGCACAGCTTGTGACTCAGCAATTCCATCACTAGATATATACCCAACAGGAATTCTATACTGAAAGACATGTACAAGAACGTTCATAGCAGCATTATCTATAATAGCCCACCAATGGCAACAACTCAGATGTCTAACAACAATAGAATATATAAGTAGATGGTGATATAGTCATACAATGGAATACCATACAAAAATGAAACTAACTACTTCACTCAACAACAAGGATAACTCTTCCAAACATAATGGTAAGCAGAAGGAACCAGTCAAAAAATAATACATACATCGAGCCATGACAGAGTAACTGGTACCAGACTAAAGCTCCTGCAATAAGAAATTAGATGACTGTACAATATATATGAAATAATATGCATGTCTTCAGTCATTGGACCATAGGCAGCCCGGGAGAGTGATTTCTGAAAGAAAGGAAAAGTGAAGTGAGCACTACAATTTTCCTAGCTTTCTACCTGGTGGCATTTACCAAATATCAGCATAAGAAGAGGGATTCCAAGTAAAGCATGACAGACTTGCTGAGCTGAGGAGAAAAGAGTCAGAGCTTGTAGAGAGTGAGGCAACTAAAATTTCTGGAACCAGACTACAAGAGAGACGGGAGCAGATATATGCAAAGAAGGAGACCCAGAAATCTGTGTAGGAGTTGCAGTGTGTCTTTTGCCAAATATGAAGCCAAGGAAAGAAACCTATAGGGGAGAATCTTTCCTTGTCTCTTCCTACGTTCCTACCAACCTTCGGTGTTCCTTGGCTTTAGCTGTAGGACTACAATCTGCCTTTGTCCTCACAGTGGCAACCTGCCATTGTGTGTGTCTGTCTTTTCTCTTCTTATAAAGACACTTGCTATTGTCTGAAAATGTTCCCCCCAAATTCTTATGTTGAAACCTAACTCCGGAGGAGATGTGGAGACTTTGGAATGTGCTTAGGTCATGACAGTGGAGGCCCCATGAATGGGATTAGTAAGTTTTACAGTACGAGCTTTATAAAAGAGGCTCCAGAGATATCCCCAACCCCTTCTACCACTTGAGGACACAGGAAGAAGAGGCCAGCCAGGAAATAAGTGTGTCCCCACAGGAAGGCAGCCATGCTGGTAGTGTCTGTTGTGTATAAGCTATTCAGTCTGTGGTGTCTTGTTATAGCAGCCTGTAGGGCTAAGACAACACTAGTCTTAGTGCTGTGTTAATGACCCACCCTACTCCAATCTGATCTTTTTTACTTGCAAATGTCTGTTTATTTCATCTTCACGCTGAAGGGTAGTATTACCAATCGTGGGTTGATAGGTTTTTACCCCTTGTTTTTGTTTGGTTTCATCAGTTTCAAGATGATAGTTCAATTTCTCCTGACTGGTATTTTTTCTGAGAAGTCAGCAGTAATGTTTATCTTTGTTTCTTTGTATTTAATTTATCATTTATTCTTTGGTGCTTTCTATTTGTTTATAATCCTGTGTATTTTATTTTATTTTGGCCATTGCATAATGAGCTTGTGAGATCTTAATTCCCTGACCAGGGATTGAACCTGGGCCCTATCAATGACAGCACAATGTCCTAACCGCTGGACCACCAGGGAATTCCCTATTCTTTTGTGCTTTTAAAATATTCTCTTCATCACTGTTTTTCAACTTGATTTTGTTGTGCTTTGGTATGAGTTTTGTCAGTATTACTGACAAATTAAAATTATATTTAAAGTGTACAACATGATGATTTGATATATACTATGAAAGGAGTCCCCAATCCAGTTAATTATCACAACTATCACCTCTTTCTTTCTCTTCCTATCTGTCTTTCTTTTTCTTTCCTTCTTGGTGAGAACATTTAAATTTTACTGTCTTAGTAAATTTCATTTATACAATACAGTGTAATCAACTATAGTCACATTGGTATGCTTTTCCTTATGTATATTCTGCTTGGACTTCTTTGAACTTCTTGGAATTTAATGTGTCACTAAATTTGAAAATATTTCTGACATCAAATGGCTTTTACTGCTTCCCTCTCTTGTTGGAACTCCAGTACACATATGGCAGAACTCTTTATATCGTCTCACAGATTACTGAGGCTCTAGTTAGTTATTTTTCAGCCTTACTTCTCTGTGCTTCAGTTTAAAAGGTTTCTAGTGCCCTGTCTTCAGACCCATTGCTCCTTTCATCTCCAGTGCATCATTTACCCAGTAAATTTTTTAATACATTTTAAAAAATATAAATTTATTTATTTTAATTGGAGGTTAATTACTTTACAATATTGTGTTGGTTTTGCCACACATCAACATGAATCCACCAAAAAATATGGAACGCTTCACGAATTTGCACGTCATCCTTGCACAGGGGCCATGCTAATCTACTCTGTATCATTCCAGTTTTAGTATATGTGCTGCTGAAGCGAGCACAATACATTTTTTTAATGCTATTTGTTTTGGCTGTGTTGGGTCTTTGTTTCTGCATGTGGGCTTTCTCTAGTTGCAATGTGAGGGCTTCTCATTGCAGTAGCTTCTGGTTTAGCAGAGCACAGGCTCTAGAGCATGCAGGCTGCAGTAGTTGTAGTACGTGGGCTTATTTGCTCCACAACATGTGGAATTATCCCAGACCAAGGATCAAACCTGGGTCCCCTATATTGGCAGGCAGACTCAACCACTGGACCACCAGCGAAGTCCAACCTAGTAAATTTTAAATTTTAGATTCCGCATTTTTCAGCTCTAGGAATTCCATTTGGTTCATGCATTAGTATGCTGGGGCTGCCATAATAGAATACCACAGACTGGATGGCTTAAACAGCAGGAAGTTGTTTGTCACATTTCTGGAGGCTAGAAGTCCAATAACAAGGTGCTGATAGGTTTGGTTATCCCCTGAAACCTCTCACCTTTGCTTGCAGATGGCTGCCTTCTCACTGTGTCCTCACATGGCCTTTCTCTGATGTGTGTACCTCCCTGCTGACTCTTCTTCCTGTAATGACAGTAGTCACATTGGATTAGGGCTCCACCCTTATAATGTCATAAAATTGTAATAATCTCTTTAAAGTTCCTATTTCCAAATCACATTGGGTGTTAAGGCTTCAACATGCAAATTTACAGTGAGGGTAGGGGATACGATTCAGTCCATAACATTGCATAATGGAATATTATTTGGCAATAAAAAGGGAATGAAATACAAGCACAGGCTATAATATGGGTGAACCTTGGAAACATGCTAAGTAAATGAAGCCAGTTGCAAAAGACTACATATTGTATGATCCCATTTATACGAAATGTCCAGAATAGGCAAATCTACAGAGACTGAAAATAAACAGTTGCTAGTGCTGGGGGCAGTGGGGTGAAGGGTTGGGAAGAAATAGGTAGTGACTGCTGAGAGATATAGGGCTTCTTTTTGTGATGATGTAAATGTTCAAAATTGAGGTAATGATAGTTGCACAACTCTGAATATGCTAAAAACTCTTGAATTGTACATTTAAAATGAGTCACTTGTATGATATATGAATTACATCTCAGTAAAGCATTACAAATACATACTGTATGATTCCATTTGTTAAAAGTTCAAAAATAAAACTAATGTTTAATGAGAGATTGTGGTTATCTTTTAGAGAGAGAGGAAAAGCAATAAATGAGAGGGGCCACAAAGGCCATGACAAATCTGGCATATTAGCAATATTCTTTTTTTTTTTTTAATTTAGCTTAAGGTTACATGAGTGTGTTCACTTTGCGATAAATCATTAAAAGGAAAAACACCATTTCCTCTCTATATGCAATACTTCTGACACCAGATGTGTGGGGTTTTCCACACCAAACAATTCTCTAGTTCTTGGCAGACACTGGCTGGATGTCCTACAATTTAACCCAGTTCTAAAACTAACTGCCTGGAGTTGGCACAGACCCACAGGTTAAGGGCTGAGTCACACAAGATTGCCCCCACTTCAGATGCCAAAGTGTAACTTGTACTTCTGAATAACTGGGGGGCTACATATCAGGGGTTCCTGTGACCGCCTCAAGTTTGGCAATTTGCTAGAATGGCTCACAGAACCCTGGAAAACAGTTTACTTACTGTTGCCAATTTACTGGGGTTTCCCAGGTGGCGTTAGTGGTAAAGAACCTGGCTGCCTATGCAGGAGATGTAAGAGATGTGGTTTCAATCCCTGGGCGGGAAAGATCCCCTGGAGGAAGGCATGACAGCCCACTCCAGGA
Source organism: Ovis aries (assembly GCF_016772045.2). Classification (NCBI taxonomy): domain Eukaryota; kingdom Metazoa; phylum Chordata; class Mammalia; order Artiodactyla; family Bovidae; genus Ovis; species Ovis aries. The sequence goes on along the minus strand of NC_056054.1, from coordinate 191,880,840 downwards.
TTCTTGCCTGGAGAATCCCATAGACGGAGGAGCCTGGTGGGCTACAGTCCATAGCGTTGCAAAGAGTTGGACATGACTGAAGTGATGTAGCATGCATACACGCGCCAATTTATTACAAATAATAAATTAAAGAATACAAATAAACAGCCGGATGAAGAGATACATAGGGTGAAGGGTCCTGAGTTATAGGACCTTTTGTCCCTGCAGAGTTTGGGGTGCACCACCCTACTGGCATATCGCTGTGTTCTTGTTCACCAAACTGGAAGCTCCCCAAACCCTTTGATTAGGATTTTTATGGCAGCTTCATATCATTGGCATTAGTGATTTCCTTAACGTTTAACCACTTCTCCTTCCCCAGAGGTTGAGGGGTGGAGCTGAAAATTCTAACCCTCTAATCACATGGTTGAGTCTCTTGGTAACCAGCCCCACATCCTCAGGGGCTTTCTAAAACTCGCCTCACTAACGTAAACTCAGGTACTGTTGAAAGGGACTTGCTATGAATAACAATGGGCACTCCTTCCACTTTTGTCACTCTGGAGCCATTTCAGTAACTGGGAATTAAACCAAATGTTATAATAAAAGATGCTTCTTTTACCTGTTTTAGGACCTAAGGACAAAAAACAATTATAACAAGAGATGTTCTGTTACTCTCACCACTTAGGAAGTTATAAGAGTTTTAGAAGCTCTGTGCCAAGAACCAGGACAAAGACCCAATAAGTATTTCTTATTATATCATAACATCACATCGAGCGTATTGATCTTAAAAGTAAGTTATTTTACTAGCAAAAAATGGGTTTAGTTGGGAATAGCAGAGAGCTGCAGTTCAAGACAAGCCACAGCAAAAACCATAAGCAAGTTCAACAAAGGAGAAGAACATTATTTTATAGAGAAAAAGGAGGAAGTATAAGATTATTATCATGAATGAAAGCCCATTGGAAAAAAGTGGGAGTTCAGGGTGAAGACAGTTTCTCATTGGTTAAGTTGCTGGGGTAGCTGATTTCTTGTAGGATATTCAACATACACCTTGTCTGGCTGGGGCCTGTAATTGATGATTCTTTCTTAGTGGTACTGCATAAAAGCTCCCCCTTCCGCCTCTCAATGCCATTTTAGTGACATTTTCCTTTATTAATTTTCACAAACTTATGATACGCAGTGTTCTGTGTGTGTTACACTTCAATGTTTTAAAAACACTTATTCATTTAAAAAACACCAACATATTTGGAGTGGGTAAACTATTTGTATGTTTTTCACAAGTTCCTTAATGGAAGTTTCCATAAGAACCCCACTGTCTATGAGTGTGCCTATCACACTGACACATTTGGGGATCAGTAGTCAATCTAGCAAGTAGAGTCTGCGGAGATTCTTTGAGATTAATATTTGAATAAGAAATGTCATACAGAAAAATAAAAAATAAAGAAATGTCATACAAGTATAGACGGATAGAATACAGGTGAATTCTATAGAATACATGTGTATTCTTAATTTGGCTTTCCCAGAGCAGGACCTAAGATGAGAATTGCATTTGGCGTGTGAGATGATTCCATTACCTAACTCAGGTTCGGCTGCTAATGGCTCAAGAATCCTATACAGAGAGAGAAATGCTAAATAAAAGGAAAGGTAGGTTGATTGAGGAAGCTGGCAATCCTGGGAAAGAAGTAGACTCATGTCCAAATGAACCAACTCCCTACTCCCCAGAAATTATTTAGGGAAAAGAGGAGGAGGATACATGCTAAGAGAGGTTGTGGGATGTGTGATCAGCTCATGAACATTCTTCTGATTGGTTGGTGGTGAGATACTCAGGAGTCAACATCATCAACCTTCTGGTTCCAACCAATCTGGGATCTACGTGCTTGTGGATAGGACGCAGTTAACTTCTTCCATCTGGTGGGGGCTTCATTGTCTGCAAAATACCTCAAAGAATATGGCTCAGAATATTATCTAAGTCCTTGAGGAAGAACTAAAGTTCCTTGACTTTGCTTGATGACTAAACTATTATTATTTTGTCTTGTTTGACTGTTTTCCTTTGTTTCTGCGTTTTCTCATTTCTCTGATTAAATTTATTCTTCAGAATTCATGGAAGGCCTAGGAGGCTAAAATTTTTCTACAAACAAGAGGCAGGCAGGGGACCTCCCTGGTGGTCCAGTGGTTAAGAACTTGCCTGCTAATGCCGGGGACCCGGGTTCCATCCCTGGTCAGGGAAGATCCCACATCCTGCAGAGCAGCTAAGCCCATGTGCCACAACTGTTGAACCAAAGTGCTGCAACTATTGAAGCCCGCATACCTAGAACCCATGCTTCACAATGAGAGAAGCCGCCACAGTGAGAAGCCTGAGACAGCAGCTAGAGAGTAGCCCCTGTTTGCCACAACTAGAGAAAGTCCACCTGTAGCAATGAAGACCCAGTGCAGCCATAAATAAATAAATTAAAAGGCAAGTGGAGGACGTGTACGGGGGCGTGGGTAGTGCTGTGTCCTGGGAAGGCCCTATAGGGTCCTGCTCAGTTACAATTCCAGGAAGCGCCCATAGTACAGAAGTAGGAAAGTGAGACAGAGAAGGGAAGGAAGCCAGCACAGAGTACAGGTTCCCTCTGTGGGTAATTAAGAGTCAATCCCTCGAAAGTCCTTTGATAATGGCCTCTATTTTAAAATACAGAAATAGGGACTGAGAGATATTAAGTAACCTGCACAAGCTCACAGATCTACTTTGAAGGGGTAGAATAAGAATTTATACCAATCTGATTAGAGCCCAAGGACAGTTTGGCCTGAAGGACAACAAAGTTTTAGAAACTGGGATTTAGAAATAAGAGGAAAGAAAACCAAGCAGATTGCAAGCAAATGGAATGATTGCCTTGAATCAATGCTGTTGTCTGGATCTTGCTTTTATCCAATGACTGGGCCAGATGAAAGACTGAGTCTGGTCATGGACATGATAAAACGTATGGAATTCTCTTTCAAGAATATGAACTCAAACATTCTCAATGAATCCTTTTTGTAATCTTTATAAATTTGCAAGCTAAAGAAATCTTCTTCTGATGTACAGCTGTAGACAAATATCTGGACTGAATGCATTTTCCTGAAGTTTGAACAGTGAGCAATCTAAAAATGTAGGGGAAATCGGGTTGGCAGCCCCCTGACAAAGTGTTCAATATCATTTTAACAAGTCTTATTTCTATCCACATGAGTACGCTTGCCTGGAAAATCCCATGGATGGAAGAGCCTGGGAGGCTGCAGTCCATGGGGTCGCTGAGGGTTGGACACGACTGAGTGACTTCACTTTCACTTTTCACTTTCATGCATTGGAGAAGGAAATGGCAGCCCACTCCAGTGTTCTTGCCTGGAGAATCCCAGGGACGGGGGAGCCTGGTGGGCTGCCATCTATGGGGTCGCCCAGAGTTGGACATGACTGAAGTGACTTAGCAGCAGCAGCAGTACTACTCTTAAAAGAACTTGTAGAGCAAGGTGGCTATTAGTAAACTTTATGGTAACTTAATATCTGGCAAAAACTCCTGGGTCTTTTCCCTGAGTCAGAAATAGCACTACTCACTTAGCATCTGTACTTTGAGTTCAGTAGTCAAAGTATTCAATTGTTAGTATTTGATTCAGCTCTAGGATAAACAACGAAAACCTGCTGCTGCTTTAGATGCTTATTTCTCAGATGCTTGTTTTCACCAACCAAAGTACTATTTACTTCTCATCACTGCTGTTTAGTTCTTGAATACAGCGTTCTTTCAAAGACCTATACCCTGCAACAGAAAGCAGATAGGAATCTAGGTTGCAACTTTGCTATAAAAAATGTTTGTGGGAAAAAATTTTTTTAAGACACGATTGATAAAGAACTATTGTTCAAAATATACAAAGAACTTTTAAAACTCAACAATAAGGAAACAATCTGACTTTTAACAAGGCAAAACCCTTGAACAGACATTTTACCAAAGATGGCAAGTAAGCACAAGAAAAGATATTCAGCATCATTTGTCATTAGGGAATTGCAGATTAAAATAATGACATACCACTATACACTTATTAGAATCACCAAAATCCAAACCAATGATGACACCAAATGCTGGTAGGAATGTGGATCAACGAGAACCCTAATTACATTGCTGGTAGAAGTACAAAACAGTACAACCACTTTGGAAGACAATTTGGTTGTTTCTTACAAAACTAAACATACTCTTACAATGCAATCCAGCGATCAAGATCCTTAGTATTTACTCAAATAAACTGAAAACCTATGTCCACAGAAAAACCTGCACATTATTTATAGCAGCTTTATTCATAGAGACCAAAACATAGAAGTGTCCAAGATTCCTTCATAGGTGAAAGGATAAAAGAATTGTGATACAGACAATGGAATATTGTTCGGAGATAAAAATAAATGAGCTATCAAGCCATGAAAAGACATGAAGAAAATTTAAATGCATATTACTAAGTAAAAATAAGTCAATCTGAAAAGACTACATACTGTATGATTCCAGCCATATGATATTCTTGGAAAGGCAAAATTATGGAGACACTGAAAAGATCAGCAGCTGCCAGAGTTTGTGGGAAGAGAGAGAAGAATAAATAAGCTGAGCATACAGTGAAACTATTCTGTATGACATTCCAATGGTGAATACCTATACTGTATTTGTCAAAAACTATATACTAGACAAGGTTTCCCTGGTGGCTCAGACTGTAAAGAATCTGCCTGTAATGCAGGAGACCTGGGTTTGATCCCTGGGTCTGGAATATCCCCTGGAGAAGGGAATGGCTACCCACTCCAGTACTCTTATCTGGAGAATTCCATGGACAAAGGAGTCTGGCGGCATACAGTCCATGGGGTTGCAAAGAGTCGGACACGACTGAGCGACTTGGCACACACAGACTGGACAACACCTAGAATGAACCTAATGTAATCTAGAGACTTTGGGGGATAAGGAGGTGTCAGTGTAGGTTCGTCCCTTATAACAGATATACGCTATGGTACAGGCTGTCTATCATGGCGGGGGGGTGGGGCAGATGTGGTTAAGTCTGTGTGAGGGCAGGGATATATAAATTTTACCTGTGAACCTAAAGCTGCTGTAAAAAAATAAAGTTCACTAGCTAAAAAAGTTTGAAAACCAGTATGACAGGGGACAAGGAGGGTGCAGAAGGCGAGACTGGCAGAAGAGATCAGGAGATTCAAAATACTGGGCAGACAACAGGCCAAATAGCAGAGAGGCAATCGAGGATGCAGCGATCAGCAGGCCCTGTTTAGGCGTACACAGACAAGAAGCGCCGGTGCAAGTGTGAGGAGGGAACCAGTCCTGCATCTGGACAGGCAGGCGGCATCCTGGAGGAGGCGGCGCTGGGGGTGGAACTGCCAGGCTCTGATCCCACAGCAGAACCATTTGCCCTCTACCCTGTTTTAAACGTTCTTCCAGGGCCTGGGGGTGGTTCCCCAATGGCTTACTCTGAGTGATCTGAGGACAGAAATGCCAGGTTACGTCAGAGTTTCCACCCATTCCTCTCTTCCTTTCCTGTTTTATTTCCTTGTCAAGATACTAGCCACAGGTCTACCCAGAAGAAAACTAATGTTAGTTCTAGAGAAGTGAAGTGCTTCCGAAGAAACCCCAGCAAAGAAGTCTCTGATGTATAAGGTCTCCTTGGTGGAAATCCCTGACTTCTGGTGGTTAGGTTGCCACACTTCCACTGCAGGGGGCCTGGGTTCAATCCTTGGTCAGAGAACTAAGATCCTGAATGCTGTGTGATGGGCATCCTACACACCTAGACAAAGTCTCTTTCATTCGCTGAGTTCCTTAAGGACCAAGTCTGAACTATAAAGGCTTAATCAATAAGGCAAAGTTGCTATTCCTTATAATAAGCATACTATGGAGAAGGCAATGGCACCCCTGTCCCATGGGTGGAGGCACCTGGTAGGCTGCAGTCCATGGGGTCGCGAAGAGTCGGACATGACTGAGCGACTTCACTTTCACTTTTCCCTTTCATTCACTGGAGAAGGAAATGGCAACCCACTCCAGTGCTCTTGCCTGGAGAATCCCAGGGAAGGGGGAGCCTGGTGGGCTGCCGCCTATGGGGTTGCACAGAGTTGGACACGACTGAAGTGACTTAGCAGCCCCAGCAGCAGCAGCAGCAGCAGCAGCAGCAGTGAAACAGTTCTAGGGGAGATAAATTCAGTGACAGCGTCTTTCTTCTTTTTTATTTAACTTTACCATTTTCCCAGTCTCTTTCTTCCCCTGACTCCAAGTCCCTGGCAACCACTTTTCTACTGTTTATATGAGTTTACCTTTTATTTATTAATAGATTCCACATATAAATGATACCATGCAGTACTTGTCCTTCTCTGTCTGACATTTTGCTTAGCATCATGTCCTCAAGGTCCATCCACATTGTTGCAAACATCAGGATTTCCTTCTTTCTTGGACACTTAGCTTGTTTCCATATCTTGGCTATTGTGAGTAACGCTGCAGTGATCATGGGCATGCAGGTCTCTCATAGACACCCTCTTTTAATTTCCTTTGGATGTGTATATCCAGAAGTGGGATTGCTGGATCACATAGTAGTAGCTCTATTTTTAAGTTTTGAGGAAGTCCCTGAGCTGGTTCCCCTCATGACTGTCATAGCTTGGATGCTGCAGTCCCAGGCATCACGTGAAGGAAGACCCAACAATATTGAGGGGTTAAGAGAGCATTTTCTTCCATGTACTTCTTTTTATCATTAGAAAAACTCTTCTCCCAGTCACAAGAGGACAGGATTCCCCTTATATAAGGAGCTAGAGTAGTCAACATCATAGAGATGAAAAGTAGAATGGTGGTATCAAGGGCTAAGAAGAGAGCAGAATGTGAAGCTGATGTTTAATGGGTGCAGAGTTTCAGCTGAGGAAGATGAAAAAGTTCTGAAGGTGGATGGTGGTGATGTTTGAACAACAGTGTAAGTGTTCTTAATGTCACAGAACTGTACACTTAAAATGGTCAAAAATGGTAAAACTTTTAAATTGAGATATAATTGACATATAATATTGTATTAGTTTCAGGTGTAAAACATGATTCAACATATGTATGTTTACGTAATAATCACCACACTGAGTCTAGTTAACTCCATCACCATAAATAGTTATAATTTTTTTTCCAGTGATAAGAGCTTTTAAGATCAACTCTTAGCAGCTTTCAAAAATACAAAACAGTGTTATTAGCTATAGTCACCATGCTGTACATTACATTCCTAGACTTATTTGATTATAACTAGAAGTTTGTAACTTTTGACTACTTTCCTTCATTTTTCCCACTGCTCTCCACCAAAAAAAATGGTAAATTTTATATTATGTGCATTTTATCACAAGTTATAAAAAAAGTTTTTTCTCAGAAGCCCCACAGTAAACCTCCTCTCACATTTCATAGGCCAGAATTCTGCCACCTGCCGCTTCCTAAACCAATGATAATGGCAACATTAATGAAATTACTGATTGGCTTGTTCTCATCAAGATTTACCCTCCTTGTGACTGGATAGGGTGGATCCCAGAGACCCCTGAAGCACACAGCTGCTGAATACTTGAACAATATTTGGATTTAGATTCTGTTAATGAGGAAAAATAACGAAGATGGGGAGATATTGGGGATGATGGCCACTGGATAGAACACCAAGATCCTGGCAAGGTTTTCCCACTGAGACAAGGAAGGACTTGATTCCTTCAGGGCACCCAGGCTTCTCTGAAGATTCACATGAGACTTACTGACTCCAACGCCCAGGGGTCCTTGAGCAGTTATATTGTCTCTCAAATCTCTTCCTGAGGACAGACATTGTAATTTCATCACCTCACAGCTGACTGTGATATCAGTCTCCTGAGGGACATCTCTGCCTCTGGTTTTATTCCTATTTGGATCCATCTTAAACACCCATACTAGAATAACTTTGCAGAACCAACACATATGTCCAAACTCCTTACCAGGCTATCTAGAACCATCCACTTTTTTTGTAATCCTTGTTTTCAGCCTCCCTACTAGTATGCTTCTTAGGGTAAGGATTTTGCCTTACTCTTCATTTTATTCCCAGTACCTAGAATAGTGCTGGTCATTCAGTCACAGGTTTTATCCATTCAATTGGAATTTATGGCAGTCAGCAAATATTGAATAAATGAATAAGTTATTCAATGAATGAATATATCCATGACCTGACTCTTAATCAGTTTAAATGCTGTTGTTTTTCTTTTTCTCACATACATTTTTTGCTTGAGAGACACTCACTCATTGTTCCCTGACCACATCACATAACCTTGCCACCCACATGTGTGATTTTATTCAGTTTCTCCGGTTTGTAATACTCTTCTCTCTCTTCTCTGATAATCAATGACCTACATTTCCTTTAAGGCCAAAACCAAATTTCACCTTCAATGTGAGTGATACTCACATCCAAGGCTTCAGTGACATACTCTCTCATCATATATGATTTTTATGGTCTGTATCTACTCAGCACACAATATTTTTATCTATTTTTTCTTTTCAATATATTTATCTTTTAAATACCTCTTCAGTTAGTATTTAAACCTTTTGAATTCAGAAATCTGCTTTATGCCTGTTTTTATTCCTAATACTTAATCTAATACTATAAGCTTAATAAATATTTATTAGTTTCTAAGGATGGTTGGAGAAGGCAATGGCACCCTACTCCAGTACTCTTGCCCGGAAAATCCCATGGATGGAGGAGCTTGGTAGGCTGCAGCCCATGGGGTCGCTAAGAGTCAGACACGACTGAGTGCTTTCATACATTGGAGAAGGAAATGGCAACCCACTCCAGTGTTCTTGCCTGGAGAGTCCCAGTGACGGCGAGCCTGGTGGGCTGCCATCTATGGGATTGCACAGAGTCGGACACAACTGAAGCAACTTAGCAAGGATGGTTAGATAAAAGGTCTGAAGCTTCTTTAAAACTAATTTAAGTTCTAAGTGAATAATTAACCTCTTAAAATTTGAGAGTAGTATTTCCATCAGATTTAATCCTAGTATATGTATACATTTGTGTATCTATATATCCATTTACCAGAATATACACTGAGTCACAGTTACATCTGGTTGTTTTACTATGTTGATGTACTATGGGTCATTTTTCAAAGGCAAATATTATAGTGCATCCCAGGACACCTGTGTTCACACGATCAGTTCTTTGAAACTATATTTGGATGTACAAGCTATTAAAAGCTTCTTGTACTGAGTGACCTTTCAGGCAGAATTTAGATCGAATACTCACACTGCTGCTGCCTGTTGCTGAGTGGATAGCAGCAGAAAACCCTGGATTCAAACCTCTGTGGGGCTTTTGTTTTGCTTGTTTTGTTTCTTTTCATTTTGCCTTAAGAAGATGAACAATGAAACCACAACCCTGATATCCTTAAAGGAGGCAATGAAAAGGTTGCTAAGGGCTACAGGGAGGGAGCAAGCATGGGTCAGCTTTTCTGGGAAGATGGGTAGGAGAAGAATGAAGAATAAAAACAGGCAAATAGCTACAGGCATGCTAATTAGAATTCTTTTTCTGTTAATGTGTTCAGGTTCAAAAATTGTGTCCATTAATAATAAAAATCTCCTCCTAGGTGCTATATTCCATTCGATTAATGCATGCACTATATGCTGGGCTTACAAAAATAAGCAAAATGTGATTTCTGTCCTCAAGGAGCTCACAGCCTTTGGAATAACAGATTTATTCAAAAATGCTTACAATTTAATGTGACTGACCTTATAATGGTGATGTTCCTAAAGGGCTATGAGAACATGAAGAGAGGAATGAATTTTGCTTTTGATAGTGGGAAAAGGAACCCTTCATAGAGGGACGTTTAGACTGGATCTGAAAGTGTGAGTAGGAGTTTGCCAGAAATAAAAATATGGGAAGGAATTCGAGGGTGAGGAAAGTCTGTGTAAACCCCAGATGTTTGGACTATCATACCGTATTCAGTCAGCAGCTAGATGTCTCATGTGACTGGTGACTAAGTCGTGCAAGAGGACTGACAGAGGATGGGGCAAAGGTTAAAGAGTCTACAATTCCTGCTGAGGAGATCTGACTTAACTCTAGCAATGTCACTAGGCAAGTCAGGGCAGCATAAAATGTATATAATAGTCAAGTTATGAGAACAGAATTGTGTTTTAGAATAGCTCTCGGGGATGGATTGGAGGTGAAAAGCAGAAATCTAGTTAGACTATTGTAATCCTAGGTTGAAGTGAAAGATGGTGATTAACTGATTTACTAGAGATAGAGAGGAGGGAATAGATTAGAGATATGTTGATGGAGAGAAAGGGGGAAAATAGTGAGTTATTCTGAGATTTCTAGTTCAAGGAATTGGGTAGATGGTGATCCCATTAACTGAGCGGGACAACTGTCACAGAAATGCAGATTTGCAGACATGTTCCTTAGGATTTATTTGAAACGATCTAGGAATGCCTTTGAACGATCAAGGTTATGGTTTTTCCAGTAGTCATGTATGGATGTGAGAGTTGGACTGTGAAGAAAGCTAAGCGCCGAAGAATCGATGCTTTTGAACTGTGGTGTTGGAGAAGACTCTTGAGAGTCCCGTGGACTGCAAGGACATCCAACCAGTCCATTATAAAGGAAATCAGTCCTGGGTGTTCTTTGGAAGGAATGATGCTAAAGCTGAAACTCCAATACTTTGGCCACCTCATGCGAAGAGTTGACTCATTGGAAAACACTCTGATGCTGGGAGGGATTAGGGGCAGGAGGAGAAGGGGATGACAGAGGATGAGATGGCTGGATGGCATCACTGACTCGATGGACATGAGCTTGAGTGAACTCCGGGAGTTGGTGATGGACAGGGAGGCCTGGCGTGCTGCGATTCATGGGGTCACAGAGTCTGACACGACTGAGCCACTGAACTGAACTGAACTGAACTGCAGGATGCCTTTTGGTGAAAGGATTCCAAATAATTGTTTCAATTTATGTAAACCTATTACTGATTGACAAGCTAGAGTTTATCTCTAGAGTTCAAGCTGGAGATGACTTATAAGAAGTACATTCTTAAAGGTCTAAAAGTTAATACAAAGAGTTTACCAGATTTAATAGTTTTGACTTGTAGCCAGATTGCTGGCAATATTAGGTCATGTAGGCCTATGTTCCTATGAAAATGCATATTTCATACAGAGCCTTGAAAAAAGTGAAAATGTTAGTTGCTCAGTTGTATCTGACTTTTGCAACCCCATGGACTCTACACTGCCAGGCTCCTCTGTCCCTGGAATTCTCCAGGCAAGAATATTGCAGTGTAGCCATTCCCATCTCCAGGGATCAAACCCAGGTCTCTCGCACTGCAGGCATATTCTTTACCATTTGAGCCACCAGGGAAGCCCAAGAATATTGGAATGCATAGCCATTCCCTTCTCCAGGGGATCTTCCCAATGAAAATGCACATTTCATACAGAGCTTTATCTATATGCATATAGAATCCAGAGCAATGAGAAAATTCCATTGCTGCAATTTCTGAAGATGGAGTGCAAGGGGAGGGGTTTACTTAGTAAATTCGGCTTAAGACAGTTGAGTCTGATACTACCATCTAAGTGGAGATGTACAAAACATAGCTGAAAATTCAGCTCTAGAGCTTAGGACAGGGGTGCTGAAGTGAAGTGAAGTGAAGTAAGGTGGCTCAGTCATGTCCGACTCTTTGCGACCCCATGGACTGTAGCCTACTACGCTCCTCTGTCCATGGGATTTTCCAGGCAAGAGTGCTGGAGTGGGTTGCCATTTCCTTCTCCAGAGGATCTTCCTGACTCAGGGATCGAACCCAGGTCTCCTGCACCGTAGGCAGACGCGTTACCCTCTGAGCCACCAGGGAAGGACAGGGGTGGTACCTGAAGCTAATTAACCTTGGAATAAAGTGAAGACCAAGAAGAGAAGATGGTCAAGGACAGAACCCTAAGCAATCACAGCAGTATTCAGGTCACTGGGGACATAGAAACTCAGGAAACTGGCTGTGTATCACTTCATGAAAGACAGTGTGGGTGACTTCACGCAAGTGAGTTGTGGGGTTTCAGTTCTTTGTGGTTCAGTTAGATGTAATTTTTGTGCCACAGCGCCCTCTAATGATCAGGGTTGTTCAGAGCAACTCAGGTGCCCCTTTTGCTGTTAAACTGCCTAGCATTTCACTAATATCACAAATGTCATAGAAGACATGTTTTATTACTTCTGTGTAAGACCTCTGCTGGGTATTGGGGCACAAGCATAAAGATGTTCAAGAAATAGTCTACGATCCTCTCTCTTCAAGAGTTTACAATTTAGATCACGAAAAGCTAACTCTAAAAATAAAGGAAGAGGTGGGGAGTGACAAGTAATAGAGACAGTGTCTGTGACAGAGAAGCAGGCAAGGAGCAGATCTCCAGGTAGAAAGGCCGAGGGATTCAAGCAGGCATGGCATGAGCTTATGCCTGATGGATAAGACTTTGACAGTCAGAATAAGGTGGAGAAAGCCACCTTAATAAATACGGGTCTCAGCACTTGTTAATAGCTATATGATGGTTAAGTCCTGATCTTTTTGAGACTCAATTTCTTTATCTGTAAAATAGTAAAAATGACTGCTTCACTACTTATGGTTGTGATGAGAATCAAATTAAAGTTTGTATAAAATATTTCTTAAAGTATGAAGTACAATATGTTAATAAAGATGAGGCAGATAGTTGAGATAATTAGACAATTCACATGTTCGGCAATATAAGGAATGCAAGAACTAGGATGATGACTAGAGAGAATGGCAAATGGGAACATCTATCCATAACTGTTTAAAATTTAAGCAGCTACTGATAGTGACTGTAAATAATGTATTGTAGCTTTATCTTTAGGCAAAATCTTAGTTTTGTGCTCTGACCCAAATTAACCTTTGATTCTGTTATACTATAGAGTAGACCACAAGCTCCAAGCTTTAGAAGCACATTTTAAAGAACTGGACTTCATCAAGGATAATCTGACACAGAAATTCGAAGATCATAGCAAGACTTTGGCAAACCAGGGAGCCCAAGATGAGCTATGGACAGCAGTTCTGTCACTCAAGTGAGTATCTAATCAGAAATCAGTGGAATTTTGTGGTTTCATGAGAGCTTGTAGTGGTCGTTCTAAAACTGCGCTTCTTAATATGGTTCCAACAATGGGTTGTGAAGAAATCATATTTTTTCAGGCTCATTCATTCAAAAAAGATTGAGTGCTGGTTTACTTCCCATACTGTGGTACACATCTCAGAGTCCCTTGCTTGGCGAAGTTTGAATAACACAGAGATGGATAATGTAAGTGCTCTGCCATTGAAAAATTTGTCGTACGAGTGGCCTGAGATCTAAGCTACCCAGTTTAGTGCAAATCCTCTTTTCTTTAAAAAAAAAATTATTTTAATAGTATATATCTGTTAATTCTAAATTCCTAATTTATACTATGGTAACCATACAATTATTTTCTGTGTCTGTGAATCTATTTCATAAGTTCATTTGTACTATTTTTTTAGATTCCACATATAAGTGATATTGTGATGTTTGTCTGTCTTACTTAGTACTGTAACGTCTAGGTCCATCTTGTTGCTGCAAGGATATTATTTCACTCTTTTTTATTGCTGAGTAACATACCATTGTAGATATATACCACATCTTCTTTAGTCATTCATCTGCTGATGGGCACTTAGGTTGCTTCCATGTCTTGGCTTTTGTAATAGGGCAAGCCCTATTTCTAAAGTATTTTCTAAACTATAACAGCTGCTTCTGTTCTGAACCCAAAAGCTGGGTTGGCCTCTTGGTGTGTGTTGGGTCAAAAGACACAACCAAGCCAAAGATTTGGACAAGGAAGGACTTATTACTTGCAGCAAGTAAGGAGAACAGCAGGGATCTTTCCCTAAGCAGTGTCTTCCCAAATATCAAAATCAGAAAGTTTTAAGCTAAGGATAGATGCATATTCATGAAGGAGCTTGAACAGAGGAGACCAGCACAGAACTGGGGCAAAGGTTGACAGAATTCAAGCTTTAATGATTGAAGTCAAAAGGGTCAGAAAAGGTCAACATCATCATTCTATCCTCCACCTGGGCTCCAAAATCACTGTGGATGGTGACTGCAGCCATGAAATGAAGACACTTGCTCCTTGGAAGAAAAGCTATGACAAACCTAGACAGTATGTTAAAAAGAGGAGACAATACTTTGCCGACAAAGATCTGTCTAGTTAAAGCTATTTGAGAGTTGGACCATAAAGAAGGATGAGCACCAAAGAACTGAGGCTTTCAAACTGTGGTGCTGGAGAGGACTCTTGAGAGTTCTTTGGATAGCAAGATCAAACCGGTGAATCCTAAAGGAAATCAATCCTAAATATTCATTGGAAGGACTGATACTGAAGCTGAAGCTCCAATACTCTGGCCACCTGATGCAAAGAGCTGACTCATTGGAAAAGACTCTGATGCTGGTAAAGATTGAAGGCAGGAGGATAAGGGGTGACAGAGGATGAGATTATTGGAGGGCATCATCAACTCAATGGACATGAGTTTGAGCAAATTCCGGGAGATAGTGAAGGACAGGGATGCCTGGCGTGCTACATACAGTCCATGGAGTTGCAAAGAGGTGGACATGACTGAGTGACTGAGCAACCACCACTGCCACCTGGGTGGGGCTTTAGTTCCTGCAGAACTCTAAGATACATATCAGATTGTTACGTATATCCTTTTAGGAAGAATTGGGCTTCCCTGATGGCTCAGATGGTTAAGAATCTGCCTGCAATGCAGGAGACCCAGGTTCAATCCCTGGGTCAGGAAGATCCCCTGGAGAAGGAAATGGCAGTCCATTCCAGTATTCTTGCCTGGAGAATCCCATGGACAGAGGAGTCTGTTGGGCAACAGTCCTTGGGGTCACGAAGAGTTGGACACAACTGAGCAACCAACACTTATCACTGAACTATTGTTTCTTGATATCCTTTCCTTTGTTCCAACATTCCATCACTTCCCTTAAGATCATGAATTACTGAGACCTGTTCTAGGGCAAGCTCTGTGGCCAGGCTTAGATCACAAAACTGCTTGGATAAACAATGGCTTTTCTTATGTCAAGAGATCCAAGTCTTGTTCTCTTTCACTGGAAACCTCTAACCCAATCTGTTTAAAGTTCTCCTAGTATGTTTATACTTCTTTGAATTATCCTAATAAAATTCACTTTATGGCTGCACATAGAGAGTTCTACTGCTTAAGAAGTGCCCACATTTTTTGTAGGTTCACTTCAATGGAATTGAATATTTTATACAGCTACGTCATTGAAGTACTTGTCCACTTGCACACTTGTGTGCTTGAGAAGCTGCCAGATCTGGTGAGAAGTCTTCCCACCTTAGCCTCCATCCTTAGACGAAAAGTCACGAACAAGCGCATCAGAGTTGTATGGGAGTCTGTTCTGGAGAAGTATGGGTTGCAAGAAGCAGATATCACAGCACTGTGTATCTTCTTTGTAGCACATGGTAACAAGGCAGAACACTACATTGCTAAAGTAAGGCAGATGTATATAAGAGATATCAATTTCATGATCTCTAATATGGTAAAGAACCAGGCTCTGCAGGATGGTTTGCTGAAGGCTGTGCAGGTCATTGAGAAGGGGAAAGCAGAAATGGCCCCTCAAGAGAAAAAGTCAACCCTAAAAGAGTTGATACCATCAGTCAAAAGCTAATCTGTTACACTGGACTCAGAGATTCCATGTCTAGTATAATTTATCTTGCAAATGGGAAGCAATACATATACACAATTTAATACAGGCTTATTTTTATAGCAAAAGTGAAAAGTGTTAAATCATAATACACTGGTACAATGGATACTTTCTGTGTAGCAATATAAAAGAATGAAGAAGCTTTCATGTAACTGTATAGTAACACAGAGTTATCGCCAAGATGTGTTTTAAAATATTTCCAACATTATTGCTCAGTGGGAAAAAAAGGGCAAAAACAAATACATAGGCTACTATATCTATAAACTTCTGGAGAAATACATTAAAAAGGGGTAACATTGTTTGTCTTAGGGAAGAAAACTAATTAGAGGCTAGGGATCAAAGGCAGGAAGAAGTCTTTTCACTGTTAATTCATTTTGTACTTTATGAATTTTGAAACATGTGAATGTATGATGTAGTAAATTAAAAAAATCTACTGTATTTCGTATGTTGATGTGTATTTTCTTTCTGGTACAGTTCCATAGGTATTTTATACTAGAAAGGGAATTCCCACACAGTGATCATATATTTTATAATCTTTTTTAAACAAATGCCATGCAATATGTAGTGTCAACAATAGAAACATTTTAAAGTATGGATCCTGCCCTACAGGCAAAAGTTACTTAATTTAGAAGGTACAAATTCAGGACAACCAGAATGAGTAACACCTTGGAGGGAAGTTAGGTAGAGAAGGATAAATAATACAAGATGTGTTACCTTGCTGGTTCCTCCTTGAAAATAGGTTGGTTGCCAGATACATGCACTTAGTCTTATCCTTCTCCAGACACATTGTTTAGAGAAACCATGCCACAAAAGAGAGAGAGACTGGAACTATGTCTTGGAAGTGTTACTAAATCAAACTTGGGTCTGCAACAAAGCCAATCTACTGACATGCGGTTGTGTTAAGATAAAGTACAGCATTTATTGCAGGGCACCAAATAAAGAGAACAGGCAGCTTGTGCTTGAACAGACAGCATTACCAAGTCCGAGCTGGTTCTACTCACTGACCAATAAGATGGCAAACTAATGTCTCAAAATAACCATCCTATCTGGGTCTGGATGCCAGGTTCTTTTACAGAATGAGTGGGGTGGAGGGGGTGGGGTGAGGAAGAGAAGTAAAAAGCCCCTTCTTCTTGCAAGTATCTCCTAGAATGGCAAGTCTGGGGAAGGTATGTGTCAATTTCTTCCTTCCTGTAGCCATCCACAGGTGAGCAGGGTCCTGAACAAAGGTCCTGATTTAACAGTCAGGCAGAGGGGCAAGGTTCCCTGAGGCAGGCCATCATGTATAAACAGTACAGAAGGGTACTACAGAAAGGTAGGCTGAGGAGTACAGAGGGAAGAATTTTCAAGTTACCGCTCGGGTCTCAGTTTGTTTTGAGGTTTCCCTTTTTCTGCCCAGAGTCCAATCTTGCGACACTGCCCGGTTTCCGCCGTCCCCGGGAGCAGAACCACGCGAGAAAATTAGAGCCACAACGACCCGAGGGGGGCGGTGGCTCACCGGTAAAAGAACCCGCCAATGCAGGAGCCGCAGGAGACAGGGGTTCCATTCCAGGTTTGGGAAGATCACCTGGAAAAGGGCATGACAACCCGCTCCATTATTCTTGCCTCAAGAATCCCAAGGACAGAGGAATCTTTCGGGCCATAGACGATAGTGACGCAGAGTCCAAAAGGACTGGACCGACTTAGCAAGCAAGCACACACGCCTAGCAAGGGGAGGGGCGGGCTCTCTCCCGGCCGGGGGGGCGGGGCCAGCAGGGCAGGCAGTGCGCGCGCAGGCCCGGAAGTCCCGTCTGCGGAATGTTAGCTGTCTGTATCCTTTGTCGGTTTTGTATGGTGGGAGGGGCTGTTTTGGCGGGCAGTCGTGACGCCACTAGCCCTTGCGGGATTCTAAGGCGCCGCCGCTAAGATTAGGCTTTCTGGCTGACTTTAGAGAGGACAAGGGGTGGGCTCAGAATCCGAGTAAGGCGCGAACGCGGACCCGCAGCAGCGGTGAAACGGAAGTCCTGCTCCAACGGAGCCCGCGTCCGGGGGGAGCTGCAGTCTTCCTCGAGCGATGGCCCGAGGGCTGTGCGCCTCGGCGGCCTCCGTCTTGGCTGCCAGGAGCTAAGGGCGCGTTCTCACCTGGTAAGTGGGAGGAGGGGAACTTGGCGCGTGAGCTGGAGCCCACTTTCCGCCCTGCTGCAATGATTGTTAATGCCTGGGAGCAGCCAAGATTCATTTGTTTTCTTTCCGGATGTTTATCTTAAACATGGACAAATACACCGCCTTCCAGGGTCGTACTGTTTACCTGACCTGTAGAACACCATTTTTACTTCTAGACATTTGATGCTTTCAGTCTCTGAATTATGGCAGACTACTGGGCATAATATTTAAAACGCAAAACTGTTACTTTGCTTTTTTCTTATTCGGACCGGAAACAAGATTCTTTCTCTTTCAGGTATTGATGTTGAATATGCCTTATTAGCATATTAAAATGGCTGTACGCAAAGACTCCATCCCTTCCTTGTTAGAATGTCAATGCCAAATCTGTGTGGAAATCCTCTTTGAGCCTGTGACACTGCCTTGTAACCACACGCTCTGTAAACCATGTTTCGAATCGACTGTCGAAAAGGCAAGTTTGTGCTGTCCCTTCTGTCGCCGCCGGGTCTCTTCGTGGGCTCGGTACCGTACCCGAACAAATTCTCTTGTTAATATGGAACTGTGGGAGACAATTCAAAAACACTATCCAAAGGAATGCAAGCTAAGAGCCTCTGGGCAAGAATCAAAGGAAATTGGTGAGTAAAACCCAGCGCGTTTGTTGTCTAAAAACCAAGGTCATTTTGAAAGCCAACGGCCACTAATCCATTTTTTAAAGGATGAAACAGAGAGCCAGTTAGTATTTGTCTAAAATTTTCAGAGGTATTTGGGGTTTTTTGGCCTCAAAATGTTGATTAAGGTCAATGGCAAGATTTTGTTCATTGCCCAGCCTGTGTTCACTTGGTGTTTGTTCGATTAAAAATGAAAAGAAAAACCCAAAACAAAAGAATTGCCCGATAGTCTTCAGTCGGTGTGAAAAGTTATATAAATAGTCTCAGAGGAGCCACAATCGCAGTATAGCAACAGCAGAAGTAAGGATTCTTGTGTTAATGTCTTTTTCACTTTCAATTATTTTCTCTAACTTGCTTGCCTATATATTGCCATTCATTTAATTCTTAAGCTTGCAGGGAGCCTAAAACAGCTTTCTGTGGCTATCTAGTTCAGCCGTTTTTATTCAAAGGTCCTCCACAGTGTGGACTCTTCTTTATGCCCCAAACTGAACACTTTATGTGCTCAATAAGTCATGCGATGTTTTTTGTTTAGGCTTTGAATGCAATGCTTAATACTTACCTTTTTTTGAAATTCTTTTTACTTATTGTCAGTTCAGTTCAGTTCAGTTCAGTCCCTCAGTCATGTCTGACTCTTTGTGACTCCAGGGCCTGCAGCACAACCAGGCTTCCCTGTCCCATCATCAATTCCTGAAGCTTGCTCAAATTCATGTCCGTTGAGCTGGTGATGCCATCCAACCATCTCATCCTCTGTTGATCCCCTTCTCCTCCTGTCCTCAATCTTGCCCAGCATCAGGGTCTTTTCCAGTTAGTCAGTTCTTCCCACCAGGTGGCCAAAGTATTGGAGTTTCAGCTTCAGCATCAGTCCTTCCAGTGAATATCCAGGACTGATTTCCGTTAGGATGTACAGGTTCAATCTCCTTGCAGTCCAAGGGACTCTCAAGAGCCTTCTCCAGCACTACAGTTCAAAAACATCAATTCTTTGGCACTCAGCTTTCTTTATAGTCCAACTTTCACTTCCATACCTGACTACTGAAAAACCATAGCTTTGACTCTACAGACCTTTATTGGCAAAGTAATGTCTATGCTTTTTAATATGCTATCCAACTTGGTCTTAGCTTTTCTTAGTTTGCCATTTTTATCATTTTTAAGTGGACGCAGTAGTGTTAATTACATTCACAGTGTTTTGCAACCATCACCACTATGTTTCCAAAACTTTTTCATCACTTAGCAGCAGACAGACTCTAACCATTAAGCTATGACTCCCACTCTTCCCCACCCCCTTTCCAGAGTTCTCTGTGAATTTGCTTGTTTTTTTAATTTCTGTGAAGCCCCAGTAAAACACACACACCATCTGTTTAGCAGAATTAAACATCATAGACATCATTTACCACAGAATTAGCTCATAAAATGTTCCCATAAACCCCAAAAGATACCAGGACAAATCACCAAAATCAGATCTCCGTGGTATAAGCAAGAAGGAAGCATCTGGGCTGTTTGATGGATCTGAGAACAAAAGAACTTCAGAATAAGCAATAGGTATTCATTGGGAAGGGCTTCCCAGGTGCCTGGGCAGTAAAGAATCCACCTGCTGGATACAGGATGCTTGGGGCTGGTGCACTGGGATGACCCAGAGGGATGATATGGGGAGGGAGATGGGAGGGGGATTCAGGATGGGGAACATGTGTACACCCGTGGTGGATTCATGTTGATGTATGGCAAAACCAATACAATATTATAAAGTAATTAGCCTCCAATTAAAATAAATAAATTTAAAGTTAAAAAAACAAAAAGAACCACCTGCCAATGCAGGAGATGCGGGTTCAGCCCCTGGATCAGAAAGATCCCCTGGAGAAAGAAATGGCAACCCACTCCAGTGTTCTTGCCTGGGAAATCCCATAGACAGCGGAGCCTCATGGGCTACAGTCCATGGGGTCCCCCCAAAAATTAGACACAACTTAGCGACTCAACAACAGCAATATAAGTGTATTCATAAAATATGTGATCTGTTATGTCTGGCTTCTTTCACTTAGCATAATGTTTCCAAGGTTCATACAAGGTTCTATTATTTATTAGTACTTCATTCTTTTTTAGGGCTGAATAATTTTTATGTATATATTTTTTCATTCATTCATCAATGAACATTTGGGTAGTTTTCACCTTTTGGCTGTTTGAATGGGTGCTGATATGAATACTTATGCACAAGTATTTGTTTGAATATGTTTTCATTTTTTGTGTATATAGGAGTGGAGTTGCTGGATCATATGGTAATTCTATGTTTAGCCTTTTGAGGATCTGCCAAACTTTTTCACAGATCTGCATCATTTTAAATTCCCTTCACAATGTGTAATGGTTTCAATTTCTGCACATCCTAACCAACACTAGTTCTTTTCTGCTTTTTAAAAAATTTTTTTCATTTTTTATAGCCATCCTAGGAGGTGTTAACTGGTATCTTAGTGTGTTTTTTAAAATGTGGTAAAGTATACATTACAAAATTTACCATTTTAACCATTTTTAGACGTTCAGTTCAAGGCATTGAGTACATTCACATAGGTGTGCAAGCATCACCATCATCCCTTTCCAGAACTTTTTCATCTTCAAAAACTGAAACTCTGTACCCATTGAACAATAATTCCTCAGTTCCTCTCCATCCAGCCCTTGGCATCACCACTGTTACTTCTTGTCTCTATGATTTAACTACTTTATGTACCTTATATAAGTAGAATCATAGTAGCTATTTGTAGCTTTTTTTGTCCCTTCCCTCCTGCCCTCCCTTTCTCTTTTTCTCCTCTCTCTCTTTTTCCCAGTATGGGCAATTTGGCGACTTCATTTAAAAAAAATAATCCAAGTATAATTACCTTACAATGTTATATTAGGTTCACTATTTCACAACAGTGATTCAGTAATTCTACATAGTACAAAATGATCACCACCTTCTTTCACTTAACATAAAGTCAGACTTTATGTTGTAGCATGTGAATGAATTTCATTTCTTTTTATGGCTAATATTTTATTGTATGTGTTTACTGTGTTTGTTTATCCTTTCATCTGTCAGTGGGTCATTGGGTTACTTCCATCTTGGGCTTCCCCCTTTTGGCTATTGTGAATTAACATTGGTGTACAAGTGTCAGTGTCCCTGCTTTCAACTCTTTTGAGCATGTACCCGAAAAGAAATTGCTGGATCATGTGGTAATTCTATGTATTACTTTTTTGAGAAACTGCTATACTCTTCCATAACAGCTGTACAATCTTAAATACTCCTGCCAGCAAGGGCAAGAGTTCCTTTTTGTATCTTTGTTAGCATTTGCTACTTTCTGGTTTTGTTTTCTTTGTTTGATGGAGTAGTGGGGGGATGCTGTCTCATTGGTTTTGATTTATATTTCGCTAATGACTAGTGATTGTGAGCATCTTTTCATGTGCTTGCTGGCCATTTGTATATGTCTTTTTTGGAGAACTATCTGTTTGCTATTATTGTGGGATTGTTTTTTTAAAATTCCTTTACTGTTATTGTAATGGCTTCTAAGAGAAAGAGCTTAGTATACATATTTGTGTGCCATTTTGAACCAGAAAACCTCTGGCCTTTTTAAAAATGGAATTCCATATTCCTATAGCTGTTAATAATTGTACACTTATTTTAATTTTGCATTTTATATTAATATGGGTTTAATGGAAGCTCAAAGCTAGCTATAGAATTCTGTAATTGCCTATAATGTAATTTTCTCTCTTGATCTGAAACAGTTGATGACTATCAGCCAGTCCGATTATTAAGCAAGCCTGGGGAATTAAGAAGAGAATATGAAGAGGAGATAAGCAAGGTAGGTCGTAAATGTTCTTTTTTGGAAAAATTTTCTGCTATGTTTTTGCATATAGTTTTATGTGCCTATATAAATAAATAATAATATATACTGAAATGTTAATGATTTTAATATAGTTTATAAAGGCTTCAGTTGTTTTATTTTAATGTGGACCATTACAGTTTTGTTTCTGTTTTGTTTTGCTTTTTGGCTGCAAGTCATGTGGGATCTTAGCTTCCTGACCAGGGGCTCAAACCCTCACCCTCTGCTTTGGAAGGCAAAGTCTTAATCTCTGGACCTCTAGGGACATCCCAAAGCTCCAGTTTTTACATGTGTTCAAAATAGTTAAAATTAGTTTTAGTTTATTTATATGTGTTTGGTGCTCTTCTTATGTGATAGTGATCTATAAGCATATAAGTGTGAAGGAGATTTTTTAAACTTCCCTGAAGCTTTAAGCATAAAGGATGGGAAAACGGTGGTAGATTATGGTGTCTTAAGTCCATTTAGGCTCAAAACCACCATAGACTGGGTGAATGAAGCAACAAACTTGATTTCTCACAGTTCTGGATCTGGTGTTGGGCAAGGGTCTGTTTCCTGGCTTCTCAACAGCTGCCTTCTCACTGTGTTCTTACATGGTAAAGAGAGGGAGGGAGAGATCGATCATCTCTCCTGTCTCTTCTTCTAAGGCTACTAGTCCCTTTCATGAGGACTCCACCCTCATGATCCTGTTACCTCCTGAAGGCCCCACCTTTAAATATCACATTGAGGAGTTAGGGCTTCAGTATATGAATTTTAGAGGCACAAACAATGCCTTTAGATGAGGAAAGCATAAAGGGCTAATTGTGAAGTTGTTTTTCAGTCTTTCAGTCATGTCCGACTCTGACATCATGGACTGCAGCACACCAGGCTTCCCTGTCCTTCACCAGCTTCTGGAGCTTGCTCAAACTTATGTCCATTGAGTCAATGATGCCATCCAGCCATCGTCCTCTGTCATCCCCTTCTCCAGCCTTCAGTCTTTCACAGCAACAGGGTCTTTTCCAGTGAGTCGGCTCTTTGCATCAGGTAGCCAAAGTACTGGAGTCTCAGCTTCAGCATTACCCCTTCCAATGAATATTCATGGTTGATTTCCTTTAGGATCGACTGGTTTGATCTCCTTGTTGTCCAAGAGACTCTCAAGAGTCTCATCCGCACCACAATTCAAAAGCATCAATTCTTTGGTGCTCAGTCTACTTTCTTTGTCGAGTACCTAATTAGGAAAAGAGGGGTCTTTGGATTTCACTAGTGCTAGGAGAGCCTTAGTACTCTTCTACCCTGATTAGTCTAGAGCAGTGTTGTCCAATAGAAGCATGATGTGGGTTCATACACAGTTGAAAGCTTCCTATTAGCCACATTTTAATTTTTTTTAAAACATGAAATTAATTTATATATATATTGTACCTGAAATATTTTATTATGTAGTCAGCATAGAAAGTATTGATTATTCTTATTTAGTCTTCAACTGTGTATTTTGTACACTACATCTCAATTTGGACTAGTCACATTTCAATGGCCACATGTAGCTAGTGGCTACTGTATTAGACCATGTGAGCTCTACAAGAGCTAATAAACAATCATAGTATTTAATTGTCAGCGTATTGTCTAAACAATATCTTTAAGTAAGGGTTTAAGAAATAATGTTCACAACAATGTAGTGAGAACAGGTTTTATCAGGATGATTTTGGGTATAGATGAAAAAAACTAATTTATTGGAATTCCAGAGATTAGTAGGGACTTCAGGGCTGGTTTCATCCACAGCTCTGGTTCCAATTCTTTGCTCACTTCTGTTGCCTGGCTTTATCCTCAGGCTAATAGCAAGACAGCTGCACATTTCTGAACCTCAGCTGCATATACAATGATACGCAGAGGAAGAAACAGCAGTCTCTTCCAATGGCTTTCCTCTAAGAGCAAGAAAACTTAACAAATCTTTCCTCCTGTATCCTTCACTTGAATTGAATCGAGGACTTACTTATTTTCAAGTCAGGTCTTTGGATTTCTAAAGTAATTCTTAACATTATTTCTTCCAGGAAGTATAGTTTAAATGCCCCCAAGCATGGTCTTAGGTCCAGAAAGCTGAGTTTGAGCCTCCACTCTGTGACTTACTGAGCTAAGAAAGTTAGATCACTTACTGATCTATTAAAGTTTTTCTGTCTTTCCTCATCTGTAGATCATATAATGACCATTGTTGTTTTTTTAGCAACTACTGCACCCTTGCCCACCGTGTTTGGAGATTCATCCCAACTTCAGGGAGAGACCCTGATTAGTTTAATTCAGTTTTTATCATTCCATTCCCTTGCTAGTGTTTGGTTCAGAAACCTATGCCAAAGTTAGAACGTGACCTTCTATTACCTAGGGAAAAATATCCCCTAGGAAGACTTCCAAAACTGTATTATAGTGTAATAGAAACTGTGATAAGGACTGAAACAAGGAGGGATGAGGCTTTGATCAAGATTTCATTGGACCGACTGGGGAGGCTTCCTAAAGGAGACTTCCTGAACTACTTTACAGGAAATTGCCTCTCTAGATTTGACCTTAATTTGAGGGATTTTATTTCTTGCCAATTTGTTGTTGTTTCTTTTTTTTTTTGCTATTCTTATTAAGAAATATTGCAAGTGTACTCAAAAGTTCAGAGAAGGATTGTTCTTTATTAACTCTCTTTAAGGTAGAGGCAGAGCGGCGAGCCTGTGAGGAAGAAGAAAACAAAGCCAGTGAAGAATACATTCAGAGATTACTGGCAGAGGAGGAAGAGGAGGAAAAGAGACAGGCAGAAAAAAGGCACAGAGAAATGGAGGAACAACTGAAAAGTGATGAAGAACTGGCAAGAAGACTAAGCCTTGATATTGTAAGTTTCAAGAAAGAACTTTGAAGTATCTCCATTATTACTGCTTTGATTTTGAACAGTCTAAAGAGGAAGCATTCACCATAACTGAAACTATTTCTGACATATTTGCTCTACCTAAAACAAAACTTTTTTGGCATGTTGTTACCTATTTGCTCTAATCCAAGTATGCGGTTTTCTGGTTTGTTTGGGGATTTTTTTGTTTGTTAAGAATTTTTTTTTTTAATGTAGATCATTTTTAAAGTCTATTGAATTTGTTACAATATTGCTTCTCTTATTCTCATGTTTTGTTTTTTTGCCATGAGGCATGTGGAATCTTAGCTCCCCGACCAGGAATTGAACCCGTACCCCCTCATTGGAAAGCAAAGTCTTAACCACTGGACTGTTGAGGAAGTCCCCCAAGTATTCTATAAAAAACTTTTATTTTTCATAAGTAAATTCAGTTATGTAGGAAGCTGTTTAGTGGAAAATGAAAAGTCCATTTCCCCCTCCCACTTCTCCACTCCTGTTCTTATTCCATTACATCAGGCTCTTTCCCCAAAGGTTAGCACTATTAATGGTTTCTTTCTTATAACTTTTTTTTTTCACCTAAAAATGATATATGAATCACACTGGTTTTTTTTTTTTTTTCCCTGACTTTTTTTTTTCTTTTGAATGTGGGTTTATTTAGTATTTTATGTTCACAAACTTCTTCATCATTTTACATGTAAATGGGAAATGGCATCAGTCAGCATTGCAGAGGTAACAAATGATCCCCATATCTCAGAGTCTTTCAACCACCCACATTTATGACTTGTTCATGATTCATGTCAGCTGATTTGGTGGTGTTCCACGTGAAGAGGGAGTCCTCTTTAAGCCATGCCATTCTTATGGAAGAGGAAAGAGAATAAAAGCCTACCATGCAGTGGTTCCTAACGCTTCTGTTTAAGCATCATGATAGTTTACATGCCATTTAATAAAGCAAATCACTTGACTTGGTCCAACATCAAGGGTCAGGAAGACATTTAGTTTCATAAGAAACTTTCCTGACCTTTTTCACTTGATATTTCATAAGAGATTTTTCATATTGCTACATATAGTCTATAATTCTTTTGTAATAGTGGTAAAATATTCCATTGTATGGATGCCAATCACTTTTTGAAAGTGAAGCACATTAAATTCTTTTTTGTCCGTGCTGCGCGGCTTGTAGGATCTTAGTTACCCAATCAGGGATTGAACCCATGCCGCCTGCTTGGAAGCACAGAGTCTTAAACACTGGACCACAAAGGAGGTCCCTAAATTCTTACATAACATATTAAACCTGGATTTTGTTATCTCGCCATGGTTAAAAATTATTGCCTAGGGCACAGTGAATTAAGGGAAGGATGATAGAACACATACTGTAAGACCAAAGGATACAGTGAGACCCAGTGATTTGAAAGGACCTAGCAGAATCACTTGAAGTTCTTTTAAAATACAAAATCTCTGGGGATGGGATTTAGGGAATATCACTCCCCTCTGGGGGTGTGTGTGTGCAGGTTTGAGAGCCTCTAAAAACAGTTCTTCTGCTTTCAAACAACAGATATCTTAAAATATACTTACCAAAGTGAAGTATATCCAGAATTGATTTTTTCCCCCATTTTTTGAGAGGCTTGCCATTCATAATATAACTGAGTTTTAGAATGTCCACCCTTTTAAAAATTATATTTCCTTTTAAAAATTTAAGTGGAATAGCTTCAGAACTTTACACAGTTGAGAAATTAAGTAAAAGACATAGACCATGGAACTTCCCTGGCAGTTCAGTGGTTATAACTCAGCACTTTCACTGCCATAGCCCTGGATTCAATCCTTGATTGGGGAACTAAGATCCTGCTAGCTGAGCAGCAAGGCCACAAAAAAGACCAATAGAATAACAAATGGGATAAGAAAGAAAATATATCAAAGAGGAAACCTGGGGTCAACTTTGTCTTTCAAGAATTATTGTTCTAATTCTTGTTTTCACTAATTCTAATTCTTGTTTGGGATTATAAGAGCAAATCTATTGATATTTTGGAATAAAAGTTTTTTGGTTCAAGGCCAAATGTCAACCACCACCAAGTATGTTAATTTTTCAAATGACATAGTAGGAAACTTATGGGTCTGTCATGAGATAGGAAGTAAATATTCATGCTTATTTATTGGTAT
Organism: Ovis aries; assembly: GCF_016772045.2. NCBI lineage: Eukaryota > Metazoa > Chordata > Mammalia > Artiodactyla > Bovidae > Ovis > Ovis aries. Next base: position 191,853,551 of record NC_056054.1, on the reverse strand, counting down.
GCCCTTAAATTCCCAAATTAAATTATTTTTCATAAAATAACTTTTATTCCAGGTATAGCCCCAGCTTTTTCAATTTTCCCCTATAGGTTAAAGTAGTTATAAATATATGAAATTATTCATTAGAAAAATTAAAAAATGATCAGTTAATGAGATTAGTATCATCATGCTCTTTGTTTATCTAACGTAGGGTAATAATGCAATTTAGACCAACTTAGATAAATTTATTAATCTTGTTTATACTAATTTTTGCATGGCCAGTATTATTTCACAGGATATATAGAATTTAAGCATAATGAGCATAATTCCTGAAAAATTCTATTGTGGATTCTGAGTTAATTAATAGCTTATTTTATTTTAAAATTGTTTTATGCTTTTTCTGTTGTCAAAGAACAATTTCTGTGAGGAAAGTGTTTTGGCTTCGCCTTTGAATTCCAGAAAATCTGATCCAGTCACAACTAAATCACAAAAGAAAAGTAAGAACAAACAAACAAACACTGGAGATATTCAGAAGTAAGTGAATATAGAACACTGCTGTATCAAAATTTGGTCCATCAGCTCTGCATGAAAACCCTCTAGATTGTCTGACATTAATATAAAGTGAAAATAAGAGAGATGCTCACATAGCTTACATTTCTGGCTAACATGAAGAGAAATGTGAAACTTTTTTTTATCTTGACTGCTTAGGATTTCCATGTTGGTACCATTTTCTCAAAATCAATCTGTTGGATTCCTTCTTCTCTTGGTTTGGATTCAAATGAAAAAAAAGTAGTCCAATATAAGGTCATCTTCATTGAAAGAGTTTACAGTTTGGCATCTAGATCTTACCCCACTCTGTTTTTCCCAGTTTATATATTACTTTTCTTCCCTACTGTACAAAAAACATGAGTCAGGTAGTCAACAGTAGAGTGAATTTAGTTGCCCCACTGTGCCCCTCTTAGCAGCAAGACAAGTTGATAAGCTTTCCCATAGTAATTCATAGTCGAAGAAGTTTATCAACTACAATCTAGACTTCAAAAACATGTAAGGGCTTTTGGTTCAACTAGATAAATATGTGCAACTGATTTACCCCCTTCCAAAATTCATAGAAATTTAGGATTTGAGATAGTGGAAATTTGAGACAGGGAGATGAAGATTTATAGGGAGAGGGCAGTGTTAAAAGAGGTGGTTGCTATTAAGAGAAAAAGCAGACATGTAGCCTCAATATTGTTAATGCTGATATTATGTAAAGTAGAAATCAAGAGAAAAGCCATTAAAAGAGAAAAGCAGGGATATTTCAAATTGATATAATATTATTCAGCATAAAGGATATAGGGGGCTTCCCAGGTGGTGCTATTGGTAGAAGAACCCGCCAGCCAATGCAGGAGACATAAAAAGGGACAGGCTTGATCCTTGGGTCAGGAAGATCCCCTGGAGAAGGAAATGGCAACCCACTTCAGTATTCTTGCCTGGAGAATCCTTTGGACACAGGAGCCTGACAGGCTATAGTCCATAGGGTCGCAAAGAGTTGGACATCAGTTTGAGAAGCAACTTAGCATGCACACACATAAAGGATATAATTGTCATAAATCTTCATGAATCTAAATATATACTTTGAAATATATAAACAAAAATGTATCACAAATACAAGAATAAACTGATGCTTAGATAGAGACATGCTCTTATGCTAACATATTGATAAATCTCATATCTCTAAGCAGATAGTTGATATAAATTTGTATGTAATAAAATCTCTGTACCAAAATGGTAAAGAATCTGATCATGGACCATTTTTCAGAGATAAAAAGTGTAGAATTTCTGACATTAAAAAGAAACTAACATATTCTTTCTCCTAATTTAAAGTGTCATTTCCGTTACTTTTGGAAAGACTGTACAGTCTTAGGTTGTTTTGATGCCAGGACCTACCTATTTAGATTCTTTTGAGAATTAAGGAATAATTTAAATTTGACTTTTGCTTCCTTTTCTCCTGTTTTTCACTAAAATATCAATACTCGGACTTTTAAGTTTTGTTCCAGAGCTAGACCAAAATACCTGAGACAGGGAGATAAAATAGCACTTTTTCTGAGAAATAAGCCAAGTAGCAAGTGAGACAGCTTTAAGCATAAATAGCTAATCTGGCTTTATTTCATTGGATACATGCCACTTGTGTTTCAAAGCATTCAAATTTGGCAAACTTTTTTTTTATATATATGTATATTTTATTGAAGTGTAATTAACTTCGAACTCTTTTTTCTAAAGGTATTTGTCACCTAAATCTCAACTTGGGTCAGCATCACAGTCTGAAGTTGCACAGGAAGACAGAAAAAACTCCATGTCTAAGGTTTGTGGATGCTAAAGATATTCTTGGCTTGGCAAGTTTATTAATGGTATAGATCGTTAATACTTATAGTTTCCTACTTTTTTTTTTTAAAAGTCACTGTAGTAAATGGAATACACCTTCTTAATCATCTTAGTCTCACCTAAGCTAGGAGTCAGCAGATTTTTTTCTCTAGAAAGCCAGATAGTAAATATTTTAGGCTTTATAGCCCAGGTGGTCTCAGTCACAACTATTCAGTGATTTGTTTTCACGTGGAAGCATCCAGAATAAAATGTAAACAAATGAGCTTGTTTTTGTTCCAGTAAAACTGTTTACAAGAACAGACACCAGGTTGGATTTTGTCCATGGGCAAAATTTGTAGATCCCTAACCTAGATCATCAGACTCACAAAACTAAATAGGCTACCCCTGGTACCAGCTTCACTTAAAAGATAACAGAATGGGAAATAAAGCGTGCTAGTAGGGCAGCATCAGGCATATCTGTTCAGCAAGAATCCTCACTGCAGAGCTCCTAAGTGATGGCCTGGAAGTGAGACCATGCAGAGGAGTGTAGTCACCATGAAGATTTAGAAGTCCCATGCCCCATAAGAGTCAATTATTTACTGTAACGACTCATGGGAGTAGCTTCCAGAGGTCCTGGTAAGGAACACAGCCAGTCAAAGAGTTCTAAGTCGTTTACCAAAGCCCTGAACCTTGGCTTCCTGTAGGGGGTTAAAGATCCCTCCTAGGTCTCCTAGTACAAATGCAGTTCAACAATAAGGGTCATTTTTATCATAAGCTATGAGGTCTAGTGACACAAGTGACATTCCACCTCTATCATATTTCCAGGAAAATAGCACTAGAAAAAATGAGCTGACACCAAGATCAATGCCTACATAGAAGGTTTGTTAACCAAAGTTTTGTTAATAGGTTCATAAGTTTTTTTCAATTCAGGTAGGTGGTTTTATAGTACCTAACACTTAATGGACATTTAGGTGCCCAAAAATGTATATATTTTCTTTAATCTTCATCACAACCACCAATTCTGTAAGGTATCCTTGTGTCCAATTATAATTGAGAAAACCGAGGCATGCAGAGGCTAGAGAATTGCTCAGAGTCCTGTGAAAGTGAGAGTTACTCAGCCATGTCCAACTCTTTGTGACCCCATACACTGTACAAATCCATGGAATTCTCCAGGCCAGAATACTGGAGTGGGCAGCCATTCCCTTCTCCAGAGAATCTTCCCAACCCAGGGATCTAACCCAAGCCTCCCACATTTCAGGCAGATTCTTTACCAGCTGAGCCATAAAGAGTCTCTTAAGTAGAAGTAATAGAGGGAAATTCAAGTCCAGATAGTCTGGCTTATGCTGGGGCTAACGATTGATGGAAGGAGGCATTGAAGGCTGGGAATTTTTTTCTCCCTATCCTGATATTAATACTCACAGCAAAACGTGGTAGGCAGTTTAGAATTTGTCCAACCCAGACTACATTGGTTCACAAGAAATGTTATGAGGAACAATAAATGCAAAGCAAAGTAGGTAAAAGAACAGAGTTAAGATCTTGAACAATAAATAACTTGTCTTGAAGCAAATTCTCATTGAAGCCTTTCTTAAGGCTTTCCCATGGTCAAAACTAATCCTAGATCTTAATTTACCCAAGACCTGTAAGTGAGAAGAGTTACACTGGCTAAAGCAAGGGTTCTTAACCTAAGGTCTGTGGGTAGAATCCATAGAGTAAATATGAACCTGGATAGAAGAAAAAGTTTATCTTCCACCTGACCTCTCATTTTAGTGTTTCCTGTAGTCATGAATCGGAGAAGGCAATGGCAGCCCACTCCAGTACTCTTGCTTGGAAGATCCTATGGACGGAGAACCCTGGTAGTCTGCAGTCCATGGGATTGCTGAGTTGGACACGACTGAGCAACTTCACTTTCACTTTTCACTTTCATGCATTGGAGAAGGAAATGGCAACCCACTCCAGTATTCTTGCCTGGAGAATCCCAGGGACAGGGGAGCCTGGTGGGCTGCCGTCTGTGGGGTCGCACAGAGTTGGACATGACTGAAGCGACTTAGCAACATAGTCATGAATATAAGCAGCAAACCATAATACTGTCAACAGTACCTGTGTCTTTGTCACCAATAACATATTACATTTGTTGTAGATCTCTTAAAACATTTATACTCATCCCTCCTTCAGAGTTACAAATTATTAGACTTGTTACTAGATCTTATTATTTAATGTATTAATGATATGCATTATTATATCACAAGATTTTAATAATTATGTTGCAATATAAATTGATCCCTATGTATTTATTTTTATGTTTTAAAATATTATTCTCAGAAGAGGTCTGTCAGCTTCACAAAAATGCCAAAAGGAAGAGGGTTTGTGACACAAAAAGGTATTAAAAGTCCCTGGGTTGGAGGAAGTTTAAAAGATGAAAGGTCAAGTCATGGTGCCAGCTGCTGGCCATATATAAAACTGGCTTGTGGGTTTTGAGCTGTAGGTTTTCATGGGAGTGAAAATGAAGAAATACCTTAAGTTGGCACACAGAATAAAAATACTATTAAAAACTAATATATCTTAGTAGTAGTGATAATCAGGTAATTATAGTATATAGTGACAACTCAGTTTTGGTGTCAGTGTAATAAGACTTATATGTTATGACTTGATGGTTTCCCTTGGTTCATTCAGTCTTTTTCTGTTTTCTACAGAAAATTGACGACAACAGTGATGTGAAGAGCCCTACATGGCAAGACACAGATGTTGAAGAAGATATGCCAACGCTTTCTCCTCAAATATATCTTGCAGTTCAGGAAGAAGATGCAAAATCTTCAGTGGAGTCACCTATGCCTCAGTTATGTACCAGTGGTGGAGAATGGTGCCTTGAAGGAAAAGTTGAAACAGGACCAAGCAATCGTGAAAAAGGGTTATGTGTCATAAGTCTCGAGGAACCTAAAGCCAGAGTTCCCTACTCTGGAGATGCTGCCACTGAGGCACGTGGTGAAACAGAGAGTGAGTGTACTGTAACAGATACGACACAGTTCCTTAGAAACAACACGGTTGGGACAGAAAATGAAGAGTCCCACCTACCGATCAGTAAAGGTACCTCCAAAAGAAGAAACCTAGAACCTTTGTCTGAAGCAATCAGAGAGCCATGCTTTTCTGCAAAAAGAAAGAAAACGTTCCCCAAAGCCTCCTCAGACCAAGAGGAAACAGAAATCAGCTTGACCCAAAAACTGATAGATTTGGAACATCTACTTTATGAGAGACATAAGCAAGAAAAGCAGGACAGGTTATTAGCATTACAACTTCAGGAAGAGGTGGATCAAGAGCAAATAAGGCCAGACCGGCAAAAAGGATCCCCAGATGGATATCAGCTACGGACTGTGTCCTCACCTCCAGACAAAGTACTAAATGGACAGAGAAAGAATTCCAGAGACAGAAACTCCAAAAGACAAACTGAGCTAGAGCAGCCAAAACCTCAGACCGACTCAAAAAATGAAAACCATCGGCAACCTTCTTTTAAGATCCAGTTGAAATGTTCAGTTAATGGAAGAAAGGTAGCAAATTCTACTAGAGATAATTGTAATGTACCTAAAACTGCTCATTCCCTACAGCCTAGTAAGTCACAGAAAAGTATTTTTCAGATGTTTCAGAGATTCACAAAGTAATGCTTGAGTAAGAAGAGTATTTTATAATCCAGTAAGGTTGAGTTGTAAAGCTTTCTATCATAGGTTCTTTATAAATTTTTCATTATCTCTGCTCTGTGGACACACTCATTGTCTCTAACTAAAGGAGCATGTGATTACAAAGGAGAAATATACAAATGTGTTTCTGCCAGACTCAGTTGTAAGCAAGAGTCCCACTCCCTTCCTTTTTCAAATAACTGATGTACTAAGTATAGGTTGACAGCCTTTACGGATATAAAATTGCATATGCCAACTCCCAGGAAATCTTCAGTTCTGTGCATTCCCCCCCAAATGCATATTTTATGGCCTTTGAGCCCCTTTTTGTCCTGACTAGTGATCAAAGCAACATTAGTACCAAGTAGCTAAGGGATCCAGGCAGGGTTTAAAAGCTGTTTTCTTGCAGCTTTCCCATATATTTGCAGAGCACTTGACATACATCTTCCATAACACTAATTTCCATCTCTGCTTTAATTAAGTATTATAATATTTTCTTTGACTTAAAATGGGTTGGGGTCAGTGTTAAATCAGAAAAATCGGGGTTTTCTGGAAAATTAGTACTTAGTTGACAAAACTAGACTGTTGATACAGAGGAGCTTGTTTTGGGATGAGGCTAGAGGGGTAGATGAACAGTGTGGGATGATCAGACCGCTGGATCTAGAATGGAGTAGCAGGTGTAGTCTGGCAGAGTGTTCTTCCTCGTCCTTTCTTTGCTGAATGACACAAGAAACATTTAGATTTTATAGTTTTACACACCATACTATCTAATCTACTTTTCCAGAGGAAAAAATGGAAAGTTATGTCACAGTATCCTATATTGTAGAACCTGACTAACCATGTGTTTATTTCCTTAGGTTATTTGTGTTTATGGACAAAAATAGAAAGGATGATACTTGGGTTTAGCCCTATCTTACCCCGAAAAGTTAAAAAGGAAGGCAGCAATTTCATTTTATGAAATTTAACTTAGAGATCTTTTGTTTCAGTAGTATGAACAACTTTGAGCAAATAACAGGTTTAACAGCATTTCTGATGGATGTCTAGTTAACCATCCTATTAAGGTAATGACATAATAAAATGTCCTAGAGTTAATAATTGTAGTTTAAATTTATCAGTGCTTTTGGACATTGATTTTTTTTTTCCTCCAAATTTTGTAACCAAAATTCTGTAATCTGCACCTGATGGCATCTCCTTCGATATTGATTAATTATGGGTAGAATCCTGATGCTAACTTAAAATTTAGTTTGCCCTTTCTCAAAAATGATTGTCTCCTGAGTAATGATTGTACTGAAATGAAGTGTACTTAGAAACTAACCAAATTTTTCTAAAGTAGACTAAAATCTTTTCATCAAACCAATATTTTTTAAGACCAATTTTGCTTTACCTTTTAGGGATTCCTCAAATAAAAGTTATACAGTTAAATCTTCCTGGAATAGTCCATAACCAAAAAGGGAGAAAAATAGTATAATGTATTTAGGATTTACATATATAACCACTTATTTGTCTGTGAAAAGTCTTCCTGACTAAAATTGGTTTTAACACAAATTTTAACTTCTTAGTCTTTCTGATACTCCTAGCATGTATGCATCTTTGTGAGAAACTAGTAAATATTTCGTGTCATTAGAATGTATTGATACTTTTCCTTCCATTTTTGTGGAAGGGATATGAGAGTGTTTAATTTCTCAAGGAGTGCTAGAACTGTGCAGAGGCTGAAAATCTGAAAATTAAAATAATTATTAAAAATTAAAATGGACTATATGTTTTATCACAGTTAAAAACTAAAACATGAAAATAAGTTATATGTAAAAACTACCATAAAGGAAAACTGGAAGACATGGAAGACTAGGGAAAAAGTAGATACAGTTCACCACAAAAAGCTAATTTCTTTTTATAAAAAGTGTCTGCCAGTACATTAAGAAAAAGACTAACAACTCAAAAGAAAAATTAGAAAAGTTTATGTTCCCAAGAAACAGTTCTCAGGAAAGGAAATACAAATGGCTCTTGAATGTGTGAAAAGATGCATAATATCACTTATACCAATGCTCATATGTTTTTCTATCCTTCATTAGTAAAGATAAAGGTGCTTTTTTGGTTTTGTTTTTATCTGTGTATAGGTTTGTTTGTTTTTTTCCAGTCTTGGCAAAACTGTAGGGAAATAGGCACTCTTATATGTTGCTTGATATGATAGAAAATTTTAAAGCCCTGAAGAGGTAACCTTGGCAGTTTACCTCTAGTAATTTCTTACTGTTTTCACACATATGTATAATGGCATGCACAAAAGATTTTTGTATGGTATTGTTTATAATAACAAGTTAGAAACAACCTTAAGCATATCAAGAGACAATAAATGATGGTAAAACGGAATACTATACAGCAGTTAGACAAAAAAACCCGACTTTACTGTTATTAAAAGCACTATAAGATATAGAGTAAACAAAAAATACAAGTGTAGAATAGTGTGCAACTATTTATCCAAAGAAGAGAATTGAGAAACCTGTATGCAGGTCAGGAAGCAATAGTTAGAAATGGACATGAAACAACAGACTGGTTCCAAATTGGAAAAGGAATATGTCAAGGCTGTATATTGTCACCCTACTTATTTAACTTATATGCAGAGTACATCATGAGAAACGCTGGGCTGGATGAAGCACAAGCTGGAATCAAGATTGCTGGGAGAAATATCAATAACCTCAGATATGCAGATGACACCACCCTTACGGCAGAAAGTGAAGAGGAACTAAAGAGCTTCTTGATGAAAGTGAAAGAGGAGAGTGAAAAAGTTGGCTTAAAGCTCAACATTCAGAAAACGAAGATCATGGCATTCGATCCCATCACTAAATGGCAGATAGATGGGGAAACAGTGGCTGACTTATTTTTCTGGGCTCCAGAATCACTGCAGATGGTGACTGCAGCCATGAAATTAAAAGATACTTACTCCTTGGAAGTAAAGTTATGACAGCATATTAAAAAGCAGAGACATTACTTTGCCAACAAAGGTCCATCTAGTCAAGGCTATGGTTTTTCCAGTGGTCATGTATGGATGTGAGAGTTGGACTGCGAAGAAAGCTGAGCACTGAAGAATTGATGCTTTTGAACTGTGGTGGTGGAGAAAACTCTTGAGAGTCTCTTGGATTGCAAGGAGATCCAACCAGTCCATCCTAAAGGAGATCAGTCCTGGGTGTTCATTGGAAGGACTGATGTTGAAGCTGAAACTCCAATACTTTGGCCACCTCATGCAAAGAGTTGACTCATTGGAAAAGTCCCTGATGCTGGGAAAGATTGAGGGCAGGAGGAGAAGGGGACGACAGAGGGTGAGATGGTTGGATGGCATCATTGACTCGATGGACATGGGTTTGGGTGGACTCCGGGAGTTGGTGATGGACAGGGAGGCCTGGCGTGCTGCTGTTCGTGGGGTTGCAAAGAATCAGACAGGACTGAGTGATTGAACTGGCTGAAGAGAGAAAAATAGTATTGCCAGCAGGGAAAGAAACTGGGTGGCTGGGAGACAGAAGTGGAAGAGTGAGTTTAGATGTTTTTCTACTTTTTGAATTTTCAATCATGTTGAATGTATCATCTACTCAAAACTTAAATATTATAAGATTAAGGCTATTTATGCATCTAAGCCTATACCACTCTAGACAGTTCTTTTTTCCTTTAAATTCTAAGAATCATAATTTAGGAAGAGTTTTCAACATGAAAAGTTAACCGTTTTCGCAAATACCATTGTGAATGAATATATTTAGCTTGAATGTACTATTTTTAAATTATCTGAGAAGCAAAGCTTATGCTTTTCAGGTAGCAATGCTGTAGACCTGCAGTCTTGCTGAAGACAATGAGAAGAGCCAGATAAAAGTATACAGTGTTCTACTTAAAAACATCAGAAAGCTACTGAAACAATGAGGACTAAGTTAGGGGCTAAGATTCTAGAGAGGGGAGACCTGAGAGGTGAACTGATGCTTGAAACCCTTCTTCCACTTGTAGTGTGTGCCTATTCTGAATGCAGAATGAGAATGAGGACTTCTGGTGAACAGGTCTGCTCTACTGGCAGAACTCTTGGCCAGCTCATGAAGCTGGAGTTTTTAGAGACTTGAAGGTCATCATCATCAAACACAAGTTACACTTTCTCATCAAGATAACTACAGTTTTGAAACTGTTAAGAGCAGAGGCTAAAAGGCTAAAAACCTTTGAAAAGCAGAGAGGAGTCATCAGGCTCACACTGCAGATGAGACAGAACAGAATTCAGGACCTACCAGAGGAAGGAAGCTTGTTGAACAGACCAGAAGCCTCAGCTGAAAGTCCCCCAGCACAGAAGTCTGTGGAGCCAAATCCCAGGAGCCAAATCTTCACTCTGCAATACTCGGAGGACCTGTGAATGGCTTTAAACAGACTCCTAGAGGGACTTATCTGGTGGTCCAGTGGCTAAGACTCCATGTTCCCAATGCAGGGCACCTGGGTATAAATACTTAAAACTAAATAGCTCTTAGATTCCTTAGTTCACATATAAGGAACTGAACTGTGGGAGTAGTAATTTGTGCATGAATTTTGGACCACCAAAAGAAGGGGCGTGTGGTGCAGGAGGGAAGAAAATAATGTCCTTCTTAACTTGGTCTCTACCTGTATGACCTTAGGCAAGCTACTTAATCTGTCTTAATTTCTAAACAGGAATCAATGTAACCAAGAGTTGCTATGGAGAATTAAGGGAAGTAATAGAGCAACTGGCACAGGCCCTGACTCAACAAAGAACCTTAAACGATAGTGTCTCTCCTGGCTCTCCTCCAGTCCCACTACATCCAACCCCACTATTGGGAGAGTCAGTTATCCAGTGACTTCGTGTACTCTTAAGTGCCCATGTATAGCATCCAGTAAAGTGCAGTTGCCTTCTGTATGCTTGTGAACACTACTCACCTCTCCCTTACCGGATATATTTTTAGCTCTGTGTCAGAAGAGGCCCCTGACCATGAGTTTCCCTGTGTTACGGCTCCCAGATCACAAGTGACTTCAGCCTCAGAGGAAACCATTCCTCAAATATCTTGTGGCTTCTTTAAATTCCTATACAAGTTCTATACATTTGGTATGCATAAAGGTGTGTAAAACAAACTGCAGTGGGGAGGTGAGCCTCTACTGTGTTTACCCATAACTTGATTCCCATGTAAAGATCTTAATAAATAATAATTACTTTAAATTTTGTCTTGTTTTTTTAACCCTTCAATGTAAGTTGCCTTGTGGCAGGACTTGGAGCGACATGGACCCTGAATTCAACTGAGAGGACCCTTCCTTCTCGTTACATTTCACTTTACATTTCTCTTCAACTTGGCTTTTGTGGTCCCAGGCTGCTGCACCTAGGCTCTGTGAAACTAGTTCAGTCCAGGTTTTCACTCAGTTGGGGATCATAAATTGAGTTTATCCATCGTTTGTATCCTTCCACTTCATCTCTTAAAACCCATAAAAGGTTTGGGTGTCTGTTTTTTACTGCAGGATTAAAATCCCACTCTCTGGTCAGTTTATACTAGACGGATGAAGGTTATACTGGGTTTATTGATCGCAGTCCACTAAAGAAGAAAACTGTAATAGGTATTTGAACAGAGTATACAGTATAGAAAAATGGTTAGACAGGTGTTGGAATAAAAGGGAGCACAGATAACCCAAAAGTGATCACTGTGAGAAGTGGCTACCACCCTCAAAGCTGGGAAACATATGGGAAGGATTCTGGTTACTAGAATGTAGGTGCTCAGGATGTGTGGGAAAGTGGATCCTACAGACTTGGAATTCAGATTTTTGAGAAACAACTCCCAGCTACTGCTGGGGCTCTGAAGGTTCTAGAGGAGTTGAAGGCATTTGGAAGCTGGGATCAACTGCTGACACTGAGAGGAACAGCAAAGAAATGCCCCCTTTTCCCTTTCCTCCTAGTACCTCTTAATAGAACTTAATAGGAAGCTTGCTGGTGAAGGAGTCTGGAAAAGGGGTTGGGGGTTTTTTGTTTCTTCAGCCTGGCAGCATGTGGGATTGCTTGGAACCTCACCCATTGGACTGCCAGGGAAGTCCCTGGAAATGGTGTTTTTTATATCCCAGGAGACTTTGGAATGACAGGCTTGAGAAAACAGGCAGGAGATAAGCAATGAGAGGAGAGAAAACAAGCACAACAGAGTTTTCCTTTAATGGGTTCTGGGACAAAAACATCTTGAAATCTCTAAGGGAAAAAACTGGAAAGCTATCCTGACAAGAGAACCTTCCCAAGCACCTGTAGAAAGCCCTGCCAGTTGTTTAGTACCTATTGCTCTGATTATACTTTAGTGTCCCCATCTCAACCAGAATTGATGATTAGAGAGTAAGGTTTCTCTGTGCCACCTGTTGGACTAACAATCACCTGAAGCCACCACTGTCCTGAGTCCCTAAAAGCTTTCTAATTCTCACCCACAGGAATACCAAGAACCCCTCTCTGAAATTTCCTCTACAGAAAATTAAGGCCATCAGACACCATCACTAAATTTCTATAGCTCTTAGGAGGATATCCTAGAAATAATAGAACACTAGGATAAGATTTAAAGGAGGGCATTTTAGTAATTGAAATAGATCATAATGAAGTAACTCCAGAGTAATTCTAGACTGAAAAAAAAAAATTAGATGACAAGAATTATGTAATAATCTTAGCAAGAGCCACTGAAATACTACTAAATCAATTTGCTTTTAATGCGAGAGAATCTACTTCCAAAGAGCTTGAAGTGCTATAGTTCATGCAACTGCATTCCAAGTTCACTGACTTGAAAACAGTGTTCAAAAATCTCAAGATCTCAAAAACGATTCTGTTTGGAAAAGCACATTGTAAACAAAAAATGTACTTGATTCTATTGGAAAATGCTTAGAAAACTTACATTTAAAGCTTTTACATATAAAGCTAAAAATTACATGAATTTATTTTTAGAAGTTTTTTTTTTCTTTTTTGTGCTGATAAGTAGGTCACACACCAAAAAGTAGAGAAGAGGTCTAATTACCTAAGACTCAGGTCTCTGGTTGGAAAGAAGTGATCATTTTAATTTTGCATGATAGCAAAAGCTACCATGGGAGCTGAAACACAATCACGCCTCTTTTGGCTTAAAAAAATAATTCATGCATTATGTATTTTATACTGAAACATTTATTCCAAATTCAGTGGCTTCTTGGGCAGAAGGATAAATTAGAGGCTGGGGTTAACACACACACACACTGCTATATATAAAATAGACAAGCAACAAGGACCTACTATATAGTACAGGGAACTATAATAAACTATATGGGAAAAGAACTTGAAAAAGTATATATATAATATATCAGGCTTCCCTGGTGGCTCAGATGGTAAAACGTCTGCCTGCAGTGCAGGAGATCAGGGTTCGATCCCTGGGTTGGGAAGATCCCTTGGAGAAGGAAATGGCAACCCACTCCAGTACTCTTGCCTGGAAAATTCCATGGACTGAGGAGCCTGGTAGGCTACAGTCCATGGGGTCGCAAAGAGTCGGTTAACACACACACACACACTGCTATATATAAAATAGACAAGCAACAAGGACCTACTAATATAGCACAGGGAACTCTACTCAATATTTTATAATAAACTATATGGAAAAAGAATTTGAAAAAGAGTATATATATTATATATATTAAAAAATATATATTACTGTTCTGTACATCTGAATCTTAACACCACATTATAAATCAGCTATAATATTTTAAAAAATTAAATTTAGTGGCTTCTGCATTAAATTGTCTCTAAATGTCAAAAGTTATTTTGACAGTTTAATTTTACAGAAGGTGGTTTGTGTTTTTCTCCAGTCTTGACGGCAGTTGATACAGGAAGCATTTATTTTAAGTGAGATTGAGGTTGTTTTTTTTTTTTTAAGTTTTTAAAACTTGTATTTTATATACAAAGAGCTAGTATCGTTAAGGTAGAGGTGCTGGATGATCCGTTTAAGGAAGTTCAATTAGTCCAACTTAATGAAGCCAATGTCCTTCGCATACTGGCGGAAACACTGGCGGCACTATCGAGGCCGTATTTCCGGATCAGACCGTGCCGGTTTGAGCAGACCTGGCAAGAGCGAGAGAACCCTGGCCACATTTTCTCAAATGGCTCCAGGAGAGCTGCTGGTGACCCATGTTGCTTTCTCGGCTGCAAGGAGGCAAAAGGGAGGAGTTTTCTTTTCCTCAGTGTTCCAAGACCATTTGTATTTAGTTTCTGTTTGCATCTTTTGCTTATTTTTCTATTGGTTTGTTAGACTTTCTTCTCAATTCCTATGGGCTCTTAATGTAATTAGGAAGATTGACGTTTTCTTAGTAATTAGTTACAAAAAATTTCCCTATAGAATTGAGTCCCCGCACATAGGTAGGAAAAGATTGATTGTTTGATAGTCATGGTAATAAGTAACCACCAGAACCGGTTATAAAACCTGTCTAATCAATCAATGACAGTTTGGTTCATTGAATACGTATCTGAAAACCAACCAATCAGTAACAGCCTCATGCTTTGAAAGTCAGCTTTAATCATCAGTGGTCTCAGGCCAGTAAACACTTCCTGCACAGACATCATCACATTTCCCTATTTCCTTCGAGCAATGCTGATCACTTGACCACGGTGGCACAGGTATGTACTAACCACCGGACTGCCAGAGAATTCCCAGGTCTTGTATTTTGATACCACTTTGCCATTTATCATTTGACTTTAATTATAAGGCTTTTTTTTTTTTTTGCCATGCTAAAGTTTTTGACTTTCAGATAGTTTAATTTTTCAGACATTTGAAAAAGTGGATTGATTTTTTTGTTGTTGAAAGAATTTTCTTCACGCTATAAAAGTTACCTTTTCCCCTCAATATATGTGTATTTTATATGGTTTCATTTTTGACATTTCAATATTTGACTCATTTGATGTTTAACCTGGTGTAGGGAGTAAGTATTGTCCAACTTTATTATTTTTTTTCACTCTCTATTCAACTTCCCTAACACCATATTTTTAAAACCCATTATTGACACTAATCTGATTTCCATACACATTAGAGTCTATATCTGGATTTCCTGTTTTGTTCCACAAGCATGCTATCCACTCATGTCTTGATAGCACATTATTTTAGTCACTGAAGTTTTATGATAGAGTAAGGTACCTCCCATGGCTCTTTTTTCCTCTCATAATATTCCAGCTACTCTTATTTTTCCATATCAACTCCAGAATCTCATACTGTTTCTGGCAGTCTCTTACCTCTTTCACTTTCTTTCCTGCCTCACCAGCAGCTGCTACCAAGAAATACTGCCTCTGCTTTCTAAAGGGATTCCCTCTCTTAAATCTGCCACCACTGAGCCTATGTAATTTTTTGACCTTTCCTCTCCACCTCCTCCTGACCCCCTCTAAGGCTCTTGCCTTTGCCCTTCTCTACTTGTCCTGGGATCCACTCATAGGGCTTCCAACTCAGAATGGGCCCTCACTTTCCACAGATGAACACTTGCTGATGTTTTTCTGGGATCTGCTACTTCTGGGACCCCTTGATACTTCTTATTCTTCCCCTTTGCACTTTTTTGACTTCCCAGGTTGATTATTCTGGTAAAAAAAAAAAAAAGTGCTTGAGGCCATGCCTCACGTGGCAGGGGGCTGTGAATGGGCTCCAGGAGCTGAGGGCACCCTCCCTCCAAAACCAGCAAAAATTCTCAAGTTCTCTGTACCACAGCTGCAAGGAACTGAAAGCTGCCAACAACCATGCAAGCAGGGGAGTGCATCCTTCCCTCAGTGGAGCCTCCAAAGGAGAATTGGCCCTGGCCAACACTTTGACTGCAGCCTGGTGAGACCCTAGCAGAAAACACAGCCACGCCCAAGCTCCTGGCTGAGATAATATAGGTGTGTCATATCAAGACACTAGGGTTATGTTATTAAGCATCAGGTTAATTAATATGGGTCCTATGGCATGGGCTGAGGAACTGCTGAGCTTGAAATGATCCTTCCTCTACATTCACCACCCTCAAAACAAGAAGTCTTGCTACTGAAGACTCACTAAGCAGTATAACATATATCTTTTGATCACCCTTTTTTTCACCCTTGTCCTGGGAACGCCCCAGGAGGACTGTACGCTGTAAGGACTAAACCAGGGGGCTCCCTGGCCCTCTGATGCCTAGTGGAATTATGCCGAGGGGAGCCCTAGCAAGAAATCAGAGAAGGGAGAGTGTGGCTGAACCATACATCTCCTTGACTGCTCTGCAGGATCGCCACAGATTGGCGGGCTATGCCTCTCAACTGAAGGTCACAATTCCTGTGAGAGCGCGCCCTCTTTACCGTCTCCCTCGCACCAGAGCCTCTCCTCCTCGGCCCTGGTGGCTACTTCCTCCTTTCTGCCCCGCAATGGAGTGGGAACAGCTGTCTGGCGCTGCTACACGGAACCATCTTGTGCCTTCCCTGCACCATGCCCACGCCTTTGTAAATAATCCCTCTTCTCAAATTATCCAGTGTAACTGGCCATCTATTTCTTGCCAGGCCACTGACTGGTACTGTTAGCTCCACTAGGAAACATACCAGATATTAAAAGTCATGTAAATGTTCAAATATCTTGAAAACTCATTAAACAGTACTCCTAAAATGGATGCACTATTCTTGCATGTAAATTATACCTCAGTAGATTTTTAAAAAATTAGCCTGTGAAATTCACCCGTGCCCACTGGTTCCCATGGCTCTCTGGATGATCCTTTGCATATTTCCCATGACACAAGGGACCCCTACCTACATGCTCCCCTGCGACTCAGGAGATCCCTGAACCACAGAAAAAAGTAGTTAACAGGGGAAAAAAATCGTTCATGTCTTGCTCAAGTTGTTACACTATCTTCAAATATTTGTTCTAAATAAAGATGTATATATGTGTGTGTGTGTATACCCAAATATATATAATTTTTAGTTGGAGTATAGTTGATTTACAATGTTGTGTTAGTTTCAGGTATATAGCAAAGTGATTTAGTTATACATATATATATATATATATATATATATATATATATTCTTTTTTAAACAGACCTTAGGAAAAGGTAAATTTTTTAAAGTTTGTAATCTGAAAGTACTAAGAGAACTGAACCTCAGCTGTACGTGTGCTTCTCTATTTCTTCTTCCTGACTGCAGATCTTAGGAAGTGACAGTCTTACTTTAAGTTTGGAGACTGTC
The DNA here is from genome assembly GCF_016772045.2 of Ovis aries. Classification (NCBI taxonomy): domain Eukaryota; kingdom Metazoa; phylum Chordata; class Mammalia; order Artiodactyla; family Bovidae; genus Ovis; species Ovis aries. The sequence goes on along the minus strand of NC_056054.1, from coordinate 191,836,421 downwards.
ATCTGTTTCTTTTGCCTGCTAAGTCGCTTCAGTCATGTCTGACTCTTTGCAACCCTATGGACCGTAGCCTGCCAGGCTCCTCTGTCCATGGGATTCTCCAGGTAAGAAGACTGGAGTGGGTTGCCATTGCCTTCTCCAGGGGGTCTTCCCGACCCAGGGATCGAACCTGCATCTCTTACATCTCTTGCATTGGCAGGCAGGTCCTTTACCAGTAGCACCACCTATTTCTTCTACTCTCTATTAACTCTCACTTTAGCTATTTTCAATCAGTAGTTAGGAGAAAAAGACACTTATTCCTATGCACTGTTATGTAACTACCTACTGTATTCAAAATATTATTTAATAATTTCAGTGACAGATATCCAGGCATTTGAAGAAAAGTTCAAATTCAGACCATTTCTGGAAATGTGTTGAAAAATGACTTTGTCCAGGATGCTACCAACCTGCTTTCCCTCTCAAGCCACTTCTTCAGAATTTCGGCTTTTCTAAACACCTCTTGCATTTGGGCTCTCATAAATGTCCAGCAGTGCTTACTATGGTAATAGGGCTATAGCTGAGAAGCCTGCAGGAGCAGTATCAGGGAAGAAAGAAACTGCGTGGTCTTTTGTGTTTTATAACTTGGACATTAGACAAAGACTGGACTATTAATATCACATACATTTTGATATAAATATAAGGATGTTAATTAAATTTAGAAATTACTAAATTTATCCACCTCCATTCTAAAGAAAAGAAATCAACTTATCATTATGTATATTTTTTAAAGTATTTGTTTGGCTGCACCTGGTCTTAGTTGCAGCATACAGGAATTACAGACTTTATTGTGGCATATGAGTTCTTTAGTTATGGAGTGTGAGCTCTTCGCTGCAGCATGTGGGATCTAGCTCCCTGGCTAGGGATTGAACCCAGGTCCCTGCATTGGGAGTATGCAGTCTTAGCCCCTGGACCACCAGGGAAGTCCCTTATCACATATTGTTAAAATCCCAATTGCAGGCATCAAATGTCTGGGTTTGGGATTAAGATACTATTATGAATCACACTCAGGATTCTAATTTATTCTGATATTATTGTTGTTGTTTAGTTACTAGGTCTTGTCTGACTCTTATGCAACCTCATGCTCTATAGCCCAACAGGCTCCTCTGTCCATGGGGTTTTCCAGGCAAGATTATGCAGTGGGTTGCCATTTCCTTCTCCAGGAGATTCTGTGACCCAGGGATCGAACCCACACCTACTGCATTGGCAGGCAGGTTCTTTACCACTGAGTCACCAGTGATGCCCACTCTGATACTAGCCTTGGTAAAATATGTGCCAAGAACCTCAAGCTATTCAATTTCATTCTAAATTATGCCTTGCTTGGGGAAAACTGTAGGAGCTCCAACTAATTAAAATTAAAATACAACTGCATAAAGGTGTGAGATGATCATGTTCCCAAGAGTTAACATTTACTGAAAACTAATTATGGACTAGGCAAGTGCACTGGGTGCTGAATATCTCATTTAATCCTTTCACCAGTTCTGCTAAGGAGACACTATTATTGTGCCTATTTTACAGATGAAGGAAACCGAAACTCACAGTATTTGCCCAAGGTCAAATCGCAAGAATAAGGCCAAGTCAGGATTTAAACACAGGACTATTTGACTCTAGAGACTGAACTTGGACTACTCACTGTTCTGTTCAGAAAGGAAGTGTTATTAGGTAAGTAGAATAGGGAAAAGGAGTCCAAAATGGCAGTAGGTAAAAGACAAGGAAGGTCAAAGGAAGGTCCGAGGACCAGAGTGAAGACTTCAGTTAGAACAAAAAGCACTCCTGGCTAAGCCCAATTTGTATAGGGCAGGCCCAGGTGGAGGAAAAAAACATATAAAAGGAGGAGCCAAAGCGCGCTCTCTCTTTCTCTCTGGCATGTGTGCGCTCTTTCTCTCTCTCTCTCTCTCCCTCCCCCACGTGCTCCAACACTCTCTTCTCTTCGAGTCTCTGGGTTGGCATGCCCTCACACTTCGAGAATGGATTCTCCTGCTATCTTCTAAATAAAATAGAGCTGTTAAACTGATTTGCCTAAGAGCTATAACACGGTTTGCCCAAGACCTGAGAGCTGTGACGTGCTGAAGGCTTTAATGTCCGTCGCTCCAAATCTTTGCTGTGACGAGACAAAGAACTGAGGAACATACACTCACGTGACAGAAGTAAGCTACGATCTGATTTATAAGAAAAAAGAAAGGACTTCTATGCAGTTTTAGACACATTTTTAGACAGTTTGCATTTTAGTCTCCCATTTCACATTCCAAACAGATTTAGAAACTTCCCATTTTATAGAAGAGATCAGGGCAGGTGTCACTGCCCAAGGGCATTTTGACAGTAAGTGGAAAAGGCCAGGATCTGTATCCAGATTAGAGTCTAAAGGCCATGTTCTTTCAAACAAAATATGCTATCTTGTCAAATATAAATTATATAAAATAAATATAAGGATTAAATATACTTATTTAACAGCTGAAATTTGTAAATCTTATCTATTCCTGATTATTAGAACTGAGGGTATGGTAAGAGAGGTGGCCCTGGGCAAGTCTTAGGACACAGTGAAAGGCTGATAGGAGGAATAAGCTGCAAAAGAGGGGAGGATCAGGAAGACAGGACAAAAATCAGCAGTTGTGGTCCCAGGAAATCAAGAGTGAGACTGTTGTAAGAAGGTTTAATAAGGAAATGCCAAAATCTATTGAAAAGTTAGTTTAGATAAAGACTGATAAATGTCTATAGGAATTAGCTTTGAGGTATTGGGGACCTCAGTAAAAGTGGACTCGTGCATTGTGAGCAGAAATCATATTAGAGTCTGTTCTGAAGTGAGCAGGAGGGGAAAAAATGGAGAATATTCTAGAATCAGATAGATGTGGATTTGAATTTTGCTTCAATCTGTGCAGTCTTCTTAACCTCTGTTTCCTCAACTGCAAAAAAGAAACAAAAAGACCTTCTTAACAGAGTTGTTGAGATGAAATGACATGGCAAATGTGTGTCAGGATAGGTTTTTGGAATATTAACCAATGTTTTACCCAGTCCTTGCATTATTTGGTCTTTTCCAAATAATGAAAATAAGCCCATAGTCAGATGGGCTATTGGACATTCATTCTTTTGGGAATGATTCACCTAGGAAAAAGCAGAGGAAAAAGAAGTGCTATAGAGTCTCAAAATCTACTCCCCAGAAAGAACTCAACACAAAAAGAATATATTTTTTAAAATACCTGATGTTGAGTGAAGGGAATCAGAATTTGCCACCCCAAAATATGCTATTTGGTATAAAGATTATTTTAAGCTGAAAACATTTGAGATTTAACAGATGCAGAAAAATAGATTTCTCAAAGCCTCCTTATGTGACTCGAGGCAACAATATTTTGGAAATAAGGCTGCCATATATTACTCTTCAGGGCAGATCTATTCCTGGAAGGGAAAACGAGAATAAAATCTACCCCAAATTCCTTCTCCAGGGCAATTTTATGGCCCTGAAGGAGACAGGAAGACCACTCATACCTATATAAATGTAATAAACATTATTGTGACTTTCTTTTATCCTGTTTATCCTCCTAAAATCCCCAACTTAAAAAATTTTTCCAAAAAGTCATTTATCTTGTTATAAGTCCCCTTCCCCACCCCCACGTTTACTTGCCTGGATGGTATCTAAGCTCCCGATTCTAACTACTCCTCTGAGTTACTCATCACTGAATTTTCCTGCATGTATGCGCACTGCATGCGAAAGAAAAACAACTCTTTCTCTTCTGTTAATCTGTCTTCATGAGTTTAATTTGCATGACCCCAATAACTGAACTTACTGCTGCTGCTGCTGCTAAGTCGCTTCAGTCGTGTCTGACTCTCTGCGACCTCATAGACGGCAGCCCACCAGGCTCCCCCATCCATGGGATTCTCCAGGCAAGAATACTGGAGTGGGTTGCCATTTCCTTCTCCAATGCATGAAGTGAAAAGTGAAAGTGAGTCGCTCAGTCATGTCCGACTCTTAGCGACCCCATGGACTGCAGCCTACCAGGCTCCTCCATCCATGGAATTTTCCAGGCAAGAGTACTGGAGTGGGGTGCCACTGCCTTCTCCAACTGAACTTAAGGATAGGGGAAAAGGTTTTTTCTTCCCCTACATGAGTAAGCTAAGATTCCATGACCTCAGCCCAAATAAAGACTGTCTGGGCTGGCAAAAGGGAGGAGAAGCATGACATGTTCAGGCACAGTATGCCTCTAGAGAGGGAAACTTTGTCCATGTACATGCTTGTCTCAGAAACATGTTGCTTTGGCCCATTGTGGAATAGGAGCAGTAGGGCATTTCTTGTTTGCTCAAGAGTGACACAGACATGTGGCCCTAAGGGCTTTCAGACTCAAAGAAATCCTGCAGATAAGAGAACACCATGGTGCTTGGGGGCCACTGAAGACCACATGGACTGTGCCAATATCTCTAAGATGCTGGTATGAATGGATGATAACCAAGGACCACGTATATCCCCCAAGGGAACCAATCAAGACACCCTAGAACTTAGGAACAATTTGGGTAAAGCATGAGGAAATCAACTTAACTGAAACTTGCCATCCCAGATGACAAGGGCTCAGTAGAAATTAAATTGAATTATAGAAAACTAAGGCAATTCATGAGTTTCCCAGGTGGCACAGTGATAAAGAATCTGTCTGCCAATACAGAAAACACAGGAGATGCATGTTCAGTCCCTGCGTCAGGAAGATCTCTTAGAGTAGGAAATGGTAATCTACTCCAGTATTCTTGCCTGGAGAATCCCATGGACAGAGGAGCCTGGAGGGCTACAGTCCACAGGGTTGCAAAGAGTCGGACACAACTGAGTGACTGAACACGCATGCAGTACACACACAAGGCTATTCTACAACTACTTCTTGTTCAAGATTAGTATCAGCTATTTGTGGGGCTCATCCAGGATGTCTTACAATTCTGGGGTAAACCATATCTGCTTGAAGACTGAGTATTAACCCTAGAGTAGGATTAGAACTGAGCCATCCTGAGACAAAAACCATGATCTGGTTGGAAATTTGATGTAGAGGTGGTGTGACCTCTCAGAAGTGTCTGTTGATTTCAGAAGTACCACTGGACAGTGATGAGACCAAGCGAAAGAATCCTACAGAATGATTAAATGCCCTAGACAGACATAGGGTGATTAATAAAAGAGGGCATTGGAGTTCGTGTTTATGATTAAATTTCCTAAATCAGCGATGAGTGAGGTCCTTGTTATGGATTGAATTATGTGGCCCCCCAAAATATATATGCTGAAGTCCTAAACCCCAGTACCTCAAAATGTGACCTTACTTGGGAATAGGGTCATTGCAGACATAATTAGTTAAGATGAGGTCATACTGGTTTCTTTGCAAGAAGATAGCCATAAGAAAACAAAGAGACACATAGGAAGAATGTCATTTTCTGGCAGAGGCAGACATTAGTGTTATATAGCTCTATATCATGGAATGCCAAGGATTGCTGGGGAAACCAGAAGCTAAGAGATAGGCAAGGAGTAAATTCTGCCCTAGAACCTTCATGAGAGCATGGTCCTGATGACATCTTGAACTTCCAGTCTCGAAAACTGTGAGAGAATAAATTTCTGTTGTTTTAAGCCACCCAGTTTATGGTTATTTGCTGCAGCAGCCCTAGGAAACTATTAGAGTTATTATAGTTCTCTTCTCCCAGGATGTCCTGAACCTCTTTTTAGGTAAGGAATAGCAATTTCAATGGCACTAACCCCAGTTGCCAGAGCAGAGAGGCACTCAAAACACTTCCAAAACTGGTGTATCTCTTAATCTGCTGTAAAACTGGTGGCTTGGATATGTGTCAAAAACCGAGTTTTGGAGGATGAAGCTAGTCTCTATAGCACTGTCCAGCCCCTGGCTGGACTTATTTAGGACCTTAATATTTCTGCTAAGAGTTTAGGAAAGTGCAAACATTTCTCTCCCCATCCCCTGCTACTGCTACTTTGTGGTAAAAATAGACAATTCCTAAATTCACAAAAAGAATCTATTTAAGCAGAAGCTAAGAGTCATCAGCCCTGACTTCACTCAACCAGTACCAGTCTGCTTACCCCTGGACATCTTGGTACGTAAGAGAAACAACTCTTTATTAAGCCAGTGATATTCAAGCTTTCTGCTGTTGATAGCCATTGCTAACTATAATGCCAATAACAAAGTAGAAAACAGGAAAAAGAAAGGAGTCAATTCTTGTCTTTTGAATTTTAAAACCTAGATGTCAGGGTGGTAAAAAAACCACTTCTAGCCTCAGGGTATGGACAATAGGTTTGGAAGATTAAATGATGGCTACTCAACCCTTAGGCCACATAAATATTCCTTGGTCTGGAAATAATAAAAAATAAATTGAGTTATGGAAAAAAATAAAATTACATTTCTTGTTACATGAGTTTCTACACTAAGATTTATATTTACCATATGATAACTCTCACTTGACTGAAAATGTTATTCCTGTCTTACCCTATGAAGTCTTGCTGCTGCTGCTGCTAAGTCGCTTCAGTCATGTCTGACTCTGCGACCCCATAGACAGCAGCCCACGAGGCTCCCCCGTCCCTGGGATCCTCCAAACAAGAACACTGGAGTGGGTTGCCATTTCCTTCTCCTATACATGAAAATGAAAAGTGAAAGTGAAGTCACTCAGTCGTGTCTGACTCTTAGCGACCCCATGGACTGTAGCCTACCAGGCTCCTCCGTCCATGGATTTTCCAGGCAAGAGTACTGGAGTAGGGTGCCATCACCTTCTCTGTATGAAGACTTACTACCACTCAGAACAGTACCCATGCTCGTTATCTGAAAATTCACTTCTATTCTATACTTCTTAATAGAAATCACCATTCTCTCTCTTCCCAGACTTGAAGACTTGAGGTTGTCCTTCACTTTTCCATCTTTTTTGTCTCAGGATACATCCATTATTTCTTGCCTTTTCTTCTATTTCTCTTTCCTTCTCCCTCTCCCACTCTCTCCCCTCCCTTTTAGTCCACTTGCCTCCCTCTCTCTCCCCATTTCCTTCTTGAGGACTTCCATTATTGGGACTGTTGACATTTTTAGTACATTAATTCTCCCCCCTAAATGGAACTTCAGCTCCAGCAAAGCTGATCTGTGGAGGGAGGTGTTCAGATAGACTGTCTCACACAAAACAACTAAAAATGCTGGATACTATTTTAAAACAAACAAAACTTCTTAAAACCATTAAAGAGATGACAAGGTAATAAGGAATCATTGGGCCAAAGTCAATGTGGAATCTCAGAAACAGACAGGGAACACAGAAATCTCTTCTCTTTGAGTGTGTATGACAGATCCAGCGAACATGAGCTGCAATTTTCACAGCCCCTTGGGGCCTGGAGTAAAGAAAAAAGCCAGGGTCATGCAAAGTGGGTGGTGGTGTTAGTAGGGCTGCCATTACCAAGTACCACAAATTGGGCGGCTTGAACAGCAGAAATGCATTTTCTTCACAGTTTTGGAGGCTAGAAGTCCAAGATCAACGTCCGCAGGTTTAGTTTAACTCTGAGGCCTCTCTCCTTGGCTTACAGATGGCTACATTTTCTCTGTGTCTTCACTTGGTCTTTCATCTGTGCATGCAGCCCCTGGTGTCTTCTTTTGTATCCACATTTCCTCTTAATGAAGACACCAGTCAGGGAATTCCCTGGAAGTCCACTGGTTAGGGCTCGGTGCTTTCACTGACAGGGCCTGGGTTCAGGAAAATGGGATCCTGCATGTCATGCAGCACGGGCAAGGGTAAGATAGTAAATTGTTTTAGTATTAAAAAAGAAAAAAGAAAAACACCAGTCAGAATGTATTACAATCGCCCTAAGGACCTAGTTTTAACAAACCATCTCTTTCAAGTCCCTGTCTCCAAATACAGTCACATTCTAAGGTGCTAGATACTAGACCTTCACATGCAAATCTGAGAGTGACACAATTTAGCTCATAAAAAAAGAGTACAGTATAAAACACACCCCATGCATTTGACCCCTCTGATGACACAGAACCAGAAGTAAACAACCTTTCCACCCTCTGTCACCATGGAGATGCATGGACGGTTGCCTCAATGATGTGTAATGGGGATGAGGGCTCTCTCTGAGAAGCTGTAGCCCCAGGCCTGCTCTCACTGTTGATTAGCAACCCCAATTCATTGGTTCAGAAAGTCTCATGAGCTTAATTCAAATTGGTCCTGCTGTGGTAGCGCTGACCTAAAGCAAACAAACTGCCAGGTATTTCTCCAGCAAAGATGGGTTTATTCAGGATCAGCAAAGAACTGCAATTGGGGGCCTACAAATGTGATGAGCCATGTGCAAGTTCCCACAGAGCAAGGGAAGGAAAAGCTTTTACAGAGAGGAAAAGGAAGTTGGGGGGGGCTAGAGTATTTGAAGAGCCCATGGCTTCTCATTGGTTGAGCCCTCACCAGGAAAGAAGTTCTTCTTCATGTTGGGATCTGCTAGGGCATGGGGCATGAGCGGTCCCCTTTTTGGTTTCCAGACTCTTACTTAACTGAGAATTCTATTTATTAACTTTTAAATAGTAGTGCCTCTAAATGGTTGACGGGATCAAAATAAATCTCTAGAGAAATATAACTTCAATCTTAAATTTTGAAGAATTCTTAAGTCATTTTGCAAAAAATAACCACCTCAGGGTTAAAATAAATAAATAAACTAAACAAAGGGCTGCACTCAATATGCCAGCAAATTTAGAAAACTCAGCAGTGGCCACAGGACTGGAAATGGTCAGTTTTCACTCCAATCCCAAAGAAAGGGAATGTCAAAGGATGCTCAAACTACCGCACAACTGCACTCATCTCACACACTAGTCAAGTAACACTCAAAATTCTCCAAGCCAAGCTTCAGCAACACGTGAACCATGAACTTCCAGATGTTCAAGCTGGTTTTAGAAAAGACAAAGGAACCAGAGATCAAATTGTCAAAATCCACTGGACCATCGAAAAAGGAAGAGAGTTCCAGAAAAACATCTACTTCTGCTTTATTGACTATGCCAAAGCCTTTGACTGTGTGGATCACAATAAACTGTGGGAAATTCTGAAAGACATGGGAATACCAGACCACCTGACCTGCCTCTTGAGAAATCTGTATGCAGGCCAGGAAGCAACAGTTAGAAATGGACATGGAACAACAGACTGGTTCCAAATAGGAAAAGGAGTATGTCAAGGCTGTATATTGTCACTCAGCTTATTTAACTTATGTGCAGAGTACATCAAGAGAAATGCTGGGCTGGAGGAAGCACAGGCTGGAATCAAGACTGCCAGGAGAACTATCAATAACCTCAGATATGCAGATGACACCACCCTTATGGCAGAAAGTGAAGAAGAACTAAAGAGCCTCTTGATGAAAGTGAAAGAGGAGAGTGAAAAAGTTGGCTTAAAGCTCAATATTCAAAAAATGAAGATCATGGCATCCTGTCCCATCACTTCATGGTAAATAGATGGGGAGACAGAGGAAACAGTGGCTGACTTTATTTTTCTGGGCTCCAAAATCACTGCAGATGGTAACTGCAGCCATGAAATTAAAAGATGCTTATCATTGGAAGAAAAGTTATGACCAACCTAGATAGCATATTCAAAAGCAGAGACATTACTTTGCCAACAAAGGTCCTTCTAGTTAAAGCTATGGTTTTTCCAGTGGTCATGTATGGATGTTAGAGTTGGACTATAAAGAAAGCTGAGTGCCAAAGAATTGATGGTTTTGAACTGTGGTGTTGGAGAAGACTCTTGAGAGTCTCTTGAACTGCAAGGAAATCCAACCAGTCCCTTCTAAAGGAGATCAGTCCTGGGTGTACATTGGAAGGACTGATGTTGAAGCTGAAACTCCAATACTTTGGCCACCTTATGCGAAGAGCTGACTCATTGGAAAAGTCCCTGATGCTGGGAAAGATTGAAGGCAGGAGGAGAAGGGGACAACAGAGGATGAGATGGTTGGATGGCATCACCGACTCAGTGGACAGGAGTATGGGTAAACTCTAGCAGTTGGTGATGGACAGGGAGGCCTGGAGTGCTGCGGTCCATGGGGTTGCAAAGAGTCAGATATGACTGAGCGACTGAACTGAACTGAAGCACACATAGAGAGATCCAGGCATCATGTATGAGAAGCAGGATAAATCACAATGAACGAACATGCAAAGTCTTCAGATACTGAATTTACCAAACAAGGATTAAAAATAACTGCAACTATCATGTTTAATGGCATTCTATCATGTATACTATCATGTAAGAATCGAATCGCCAGTCTATGTCTGACTCAGGATACAGCATGCTTGGGGCTGGTGCATGGGGATGACCCACAGAGATGTTATGGGGAGGGAGGTGGGAGGAGGGGTTCATGTTTGGGAACACATGTAAGAATTAAAGATTTAAAAAAATAATAAAATAAAATAAAAAAGAGAAGCTACTTATACATTTATAATATATATAATATAATTTACTAATGATTATTGAAAAAAAAAGAAATAAATGAAAGTTTGAAAGCACCTGCAAGTAACAAGAAAATTTTTAAATACTTAATCAGATTTGAAATACAAATAGAACTTATAGAAATAAAAAACACAATAATTTGATTTTTCCAGCTATTTCATACAAGTTTTAAACAAACAGAAAATCTGAAAGAAACCTGTACACTACTACCTAGATTCAGTAATTGTTAACATTTCATTATAGCTATGTTACATATTTTTGAATTTGCTGAACCATTTAAAAATAAATTGCAGACATCATTAATAGTTTACCCCTAAATATGTTAGAATGTACTTCTGTGAAATAAAAAAACTTTTTTATAACTACAATGTCATTATCTTAAGAAAATTAATAATTGCCTAATGTCATCTCATATTGAGTCCATATTAAAATTCTGTCTGCAAAAAATGTTTTTTATAGCTGCTTTCTTTTTTGTTATTTTATAACTAGCATCCAATTAAGGCCTTGATTTTGGTGGTTTCCTTTTCATTCCCTTTTCATCTAGAAGAATCCTGTTGCCTTCTCCCTCCCCAACTACCTGCCTGCCCCCACCTATGACACTGATTCTTTTGAAGAGACTAGCATGGTGAAGGCTTACATTCTGGATCTACCTGATTGCTTCCTTATAGAATTCTTTAACTTATTTTTTGATTTGTCTTATATTCTGGAAATTAAGCCTGGAAGTTTAAGTTTTGCCAAGAATATGTCACAGGTGATGCTTATTTCTTAACATATCACATTAGGAACTTCCCTAGCAGTCCAGTGGTTAAGACTCTGTACTTCCACTGCCAGGGGCATGGGTTCTATCCCTAGTCGGGGAACTAAGGTCTCACATGCTGTGCAGTCAAAAGAAAAACGAATACAATATATTATTCTGTCTCATTCTTAGTAATATTAACTTTAATGATTTGGTTGAGGGGATGATTGCCAGACATCTTCCCCAAAATGAAATTTTAAAAATATCTGGACAGTTTATCAATTTCTTATAAAGTTAAACATACATTCACTATATGACCCAGCAATTCTACTCCCAAGTATTTCCCAAAAGAAGTGAAAACTTATGTTCACAAAAAAATTCTACATGAGTTGGTAGTAGCTTTATTCATAATAGCAACTGGAAACAACCCAAATACCCTTCAACTGATGAGTGAACGACTGTAGTACATGCTTACAACTGAATCCTATTTAGCAGTAAAAAGGGATGAAATACTGATATAGACAACATATGGGTGACTCTTTTTAAAATTTATTTATTTATTTTTGGCTGCATTGGGTCCTTATTGCTGCACACGAGCTTTCTCTAGCTGCAGCTAGTGGGGGCAACTCTCCATTTTGACGTGCCGGCTTCTCATTGCAGTGGCTTCTCTTGTCGTGAAGCGTGGGCTCTAGAGTGCTTAGTAGTTGCGGCGCATGGGGTTAGTTCTTCTGTGGCATGTGAGATCTTCCTGGATCAGGGATTGAAGGATCAAATCCATGTTCTCTGCATTGGCAGGTGGATTCTTTTTTTTTTTTTTTAATTTTACTTTACAATACTGTATTGGTTTTGCCATACATTGACATGAATCCACCACGGGTGTACATGAGTTCCCAATCCTGAACCCCCCTCCCACCTCTCTCCCCATATCATCTCTCTGGGTCATCGCAGTGCACCAGCCCCAAGCATCCTGTATCCTGTATTGAACCTAGACTGTCGATTTGTTTCTTACATGATAGTATACATGTTTCAATGCCATTCTCCCAAATCATCCCACCCTCGCCCTCTCCCACAGACTCCAAAAGTCTGTTTTATACATCTGTGTCTCTTTTACTGTCTCGCATACAGGGTTATCATTACCATCTTTCTAAATTCCATATATATGTGTTAGTATACTGTATTGGTGTTTTTCTTTCTGGCTTACTTCACTCTGTATAATCGGCTCCAGTTTCATCCACCTCATTAGAATGGATTCAAATGTATTCCTTTTAATGGCTGAGTAATACTGCATTGTGTATATGTACTACAGCTTTCTTATCCATTCATCTGCTGATGGACATCTAGGCTGCTTCCATGTCCTGGCTATTATAAACAGTGCTGCGATGAACACTGGGGTACATGTGTCTCTTTCAATTCCAGTTTCCTCAGTGTGTATGCCCAGCAGTGGGACTGCTTGGTCATAAGGCGGTTCTATTTCCAGTTTTCTAAGGAATCTCCACACTGTTCTCCATAGTGGCTGTACTAGTTTGCATTCCCACCAACAGTGTAAGAGGGTTCCCTTTTCTCCACACCCTCTCCAGCATTTATTGCTTGTAGACTTTTGGATCGCAGCCATTCTGAATGGTGGGAAATGGTATCTCACTGTGGTCTTGATTTGCATTTCTCTGATAATAAGTGATGTTGAGCATCTTTTCAGTTGTCTGTTAGACATCTGTATGTCTTCTTTGGAGAAATGTCTATTTAGTTCTTCGGCCCATTTTTTGATTGGGTTGTTTATTTTTCTGGAATTGAGCTGCAGGAGTTGCTTGTATATTTTTGAGATTAGTTGTTTGTCAGTTGCTTAATTTGCTATTATTTTCTCCCATTCTGAAGGCTGTCTTTTCACGGCAGGTGGATTCTTAACCACTGGACCACCAGGGAAGTTTTGCATGAATCTTAAATGCATTATGCTAAGGGAAAGATGCCAGACTCAAAAGGCTCCACTGTGTATATTCTATTTATGTAACATTCTGGAAATATTAAAAAAAGGGGGAACAGAAAACTCTAACCCTAAACCAAGTACCAGTCTTCAAATCTCATATTGAGAGACAGAAGTTTCCAATGACCAACATACTCACCCACTGTTTTCCTGGTGTGAAGGAACCTAGAAAGGTAAAATATCATTGGGAGGATTCTAGGTAAAGGTAAAATCAGAACAAAGGAGTACAGGGGTAATTCATCAGGCTCAGAGTGAAGCTTTATGAATGGAGCAGATTTTGACAATTGCCTAATTAACACCCATTCCCCTCCTTCTTCCTAAAAGGACCAGAATTCAGGGAGGTATCCACCTTCCTCCACAAAGCCATATGCTTTACTAAAAACCAGTTATGTTTATCTCACATTCTTTGGCAGGGACAGCTTTAGGAACAGAATTGTGACTCAATTCAAACCGATGAAATCTGAAGGAAAGTCTCTCAAGGGATTTCCAGGGAATGTTTCCTTTCTCAATTAAAAAAGAAAAGAAAAAGGCAGAAGAGATGAGCTGGCTCTTTTTCCTCTGGATGTTATTGTATCTGGATGTGATGTTTGCAAACAGGTGGATTCTCAACCACTGGACCACCAGAGAAGTCCAGACATTTCTAGTTATAGTATAGTCAAATTTATTACTTTTTGCCTTCATAGTTTGTGATTTTATGTTTTAATAATTTTTTCACTTCCTTGATCAAAACCTGCTGATCCACAAGTTTAGGGCTTTCTGTATATGCAGGTCAGGAAGCAACAGTTAGAACTGGACATGGAACAACAGACTGATTCCAAATAGGGAAAGGAGTATGTCAAGGCTGTATATTGTCACCCTGCTTATTTCACTTATATACAGAGTACACCATGAGAAACGCTGGGCTGGAAGAAGCACAAGCTGGAATCAAGATTGCCAGGAGAAATATCAATAACCTCAGATATGCAGATGACGCCACCCTTATGGCAGAAAGTGAAGAGGAACTAAAAAGCCTCTTGATGAAAGTGAAAGAGGAGGGTGAAAAAGTTGGCTTAAAGCTCAACATTCAGAAAACTAAGACCATGGCATCTGATCCCATCACTTCATGGTAGATAGATGGGGAAACAGTGGCTGACTTTATTTTTCTGGGCTCCAAGATCACTGCAGATGGTGATTGCAGCCATGAAGTTAAAAGACGCTTACTCCTTGGAAGGAAACTTATGATCAACCTAGACAGCATATTCAAAAGCAGAGACATTACTTTGCCAACAAAGGTCCATCTAGTCAAGGCTATGGTTTTTCCTGTGGTCATGTATGGATGTGAGAGTTGAACTGTGAAGAAAGCTGAGTGCTGAAGAATCGATGCTTTTGAACTGTGGTGTTGGAGAAGATTCTTGGGAGTCCCTTGGACTGAAAGGAGATCCAACCAGTCCATCATCCTAAAGGAGATCAGTCCTAGGTGTTCATTGGAAGGAGTGATGCTAAAGCTGAAACTCCAATACTTTGGCCACCTCATGCGAAGAGTTGACTCACTGGAAAAGACCCTGACGCTGGGAGGGATTGGGGGCAGGAGGAGAAGGGGACAACAGAGGATGAGATGGCTGGATGGCATCACGGACTCGATGGATGTGAGTCTGAGTGAACTCCGGGAGTTGGTGATGGATAGGGAGGCCTGGCTGGCATGCTGAGACTCATGGGGTCACAGAGTTGGACACGAATGAGCGACTGAACTGAATCACCCTCTGGCCTATATGAATGGTGCCCCCTGGAGCACTAGGTACATAGCACTCCCTTCTTAAGTTTTGCAAGGCAGTCTGACTTAAAGTCTTTAGGAGAAGCCCCTATAAATATGCTATCATGAAAGTTGCAAAGTTTTGCTCCTCTTACTTAAATCTTAATGAATCTATAATCTATTTTTGTCTCTAAGGTTAGGATCTAGTTGTATTTAGGTCCCAGGGTTATTGATTGGTTAGTCCATCCTTTCCCTCACTAATCACCATGACCTCACCTCTGTCATGGTGTCCATATAACTTTGTGTTTGTGTATGGTCTCTCTGTTCTGTATTCTGTCTATCCCCCACCTATACCATACAGTCTTAGTTACTGTACCTTATGTTTTGATACCTTGTAGGCAAAACTTCCACCTGTTCTACTTAAAAAGTGTCTTATTATTGATTTCTTGGTTTTGAATTTTAAAATCACTGTAGTAAAATGTTGGAGAAATTCTGTGGGATTTTGATTGGAATTACATTGAATTTATCAATTATTGTATAGAAAATTAGCATCTTTATAACACTGGGTCTTCCTACACATGAATATAGTAGATTTTTTCATTTAATGCCTATCAGTAAAGTTTATCATTTTCTTTATAAGGCCTTTTGAATTTTTGTTAAATCTATACTTAAACATATTTTATGTTCTGTTTCCCCATCTATCTACCATGAAGTGATGGGATCAGATGCCATGATCTTAGTTTTCTGAATGTTGAGCTTTAAGCCAACACTATCTTGAATGGGATATTTTTAAAGTTACAGTTCCAAACTATTTGCTGTTCATCTTTAGGAATAGTTTTAAAATATGCATTTTGGTTTTATATCCAGAAATATCCTTGAATTTTTCTGTTGATTTAAAAATTTGTTAGTTTGCTTAGATTTTCTGTGCAAATAATCATATAGTATACAATAACAATTTTTTCTTCTTTAAAAAATTTTTAATATATTCTTTCTTGTCTTACTACTATGGCTAGGACTACTCGTATATCACTGAATAGAAATAGTGTTAGGGTGCATACTTATTTTTTACTTTAAATGTTTTATTATTAGTTATAACACTGTTTACTCTGTGCTTTTAGTAAATATACTTCATTAAGTTAAGGAAGCTTTTTCCTCTACCTAGAGCATTAAGGATGTTTTTAGTTTTGTTTTGTGGAAGGATATTGATTTACATCAATGTTTTTTCTGTGTCTGATCAAATGGATCAAATGGTTTCTTATATTTAATTTATTCTACTATCAAAATTACATTGAAAAAATTTTGTTATAAAATTATACCTGCATTCCTGAATAATTCTAGTTAAAAAGTAATGCATATATGTGCGTGTCTTATTGGATTTCTAAATTTTGGTTTAGTATAGCATTTTTATCTTGATTAACCATGAGTGAGGCTGAGTTTCCATTTACTGCTTTGTTTTCAGAAGGAGTTATTTGTCCCTATTGTTCCTTTTCTGGAATAATCTGCATAAGTTTAGGACCACCTGTTTCTTTTCTTCTTTTTTTTTTCTATTTCTTTTTGGTAGAAATCACCTGTAAAGCCATCTGGGTCTGGTTGTTTATTTGTGTAACTAAGTCAATTTTGTTAACTGTCGTAAGTCTACTGATAGTTGAGTCAATTTTGGTAAATTATATTTTTCAGGAAACTGCCATCTATTTCCTAATTCACAGGCATAATGTTGTTCATAATATTCTCTTATTTTAAAAATCACTGCTCTGTGGGAGGGGGGTTCATGTTTGGGAACGCATGTAAGAATTAAAGATTTTAAAATTTAAAAATAAAAACTAAAAAAAATAAAAATAAAAATCACTGCTCTATCTGTTACATCCCTTTTTTTTCTTAATCTAATTTGTAAAAGGATTTCAATTTTACTTGTTATTTCAGAGAACTAGCTTTTGTATTTTGTTTTCTATTTTATTGATTTCTGCATTTTCCCCTTTAACTTTCCCTGGGTTGATTCTGTTGTTCCTTTATTAACCTCTTGATTATTGAGGTCCTCATTTTCTAACCCTCTCTAATATAACCATTTAAGGTTGCAAACTTGTCCCTTAGGTACTCTTAAAACTGCATTTCACAAATTCTGATATGTATTTTCTCGACAATTAGTTTTAAATATTTTTCACTTTCTACTTGTGCCCAACAACCTGCCTTTGGCTCTCCAGACACACTCACTGTCTTCTCTCTCCACTCTACTCTCTGCCCCACAGGCTGTTGTGTCCTCTGTCTTCCAGTTGAGTCTCTTGGAGCTATCTGAGATGCTGCCTCCAGGCTGCAGTCCTCATTTTGTCCCAAATAAAACTTAACTCACAACTCTCAAGTTGTACATCTTTTTTGAGTCGACACTCTCATCAACTAGATTTAAGAGTTTCATTTGCTTTACATACTCTCTAACACTTGGTATAGTAAGTCACTGAATCATTCTGGTAAGTGTGGCATGGTATTTGACTGCAATTTTAATTTGTATTTGTCACAGGGAGGCCTGGCATGCTGTAGTTCATGGGGTCGCAAAGAGTCGGACAAGACTTGAGCGACTGAACTGAACTGAATGACTAATAGGGTTTCCTTGGTGGCTCAGACTGTAAAGAATCTGCCTGCAATGCGGGAGATGTGGATTCAATCCCTGGGTCCAAGAAATCCCCTGCAGAAGGAAATGGCAACCCACTCCAGTATTCTTGCCTGGGAAATCCCATAGACAGAGGAGGCTGGCAGGCTACAGTCCATGGAGTTGCAAAGAGTCAGACACAACTGAAGCAACTTACCACTTAGCACTCATGCTGTCTTCCAGTTGGGTTGCTAGTAGATTCCTGGCAAGATATGGTAGAGGAGGAGGAGAGTGAGGTTAGGGTATTTATTTTCCTGGTCTTATAGTGATATACTTACTGCTGCTGCTGCTGCTAAGTTGGTTCAGTCGTGTCCAACTCTGTGCGACACCACAGACAGCAGCCCACCAGGCTCCCCCGTCCCTGGGATTCTCCAGGCAAGAACACTGGAGTGGGTTGCCATTTCCTTCTCCAATGCATGAAAGTGAAAAGGGAAAATGAAGTTGCTCAGTCATGTTCGATTCCGTGCGATCCCATGGACTGCAGAACACCAGGCTTCCCTGTCCCTCACCATCTACCGGAGCTTGTTCAAACTCATGTCCATTGAGTCGGTGATGCCATCCCACCATCTCATCTTCTGTCATCCCCTTCTCCTCACGCATTCAATATTGCCCAGCATTAAGGTCTTTTCCAGTGAGTCAGTTCTTCTAATCAGGTGGCCAAACTATTAGAGCTTCAGCTTCAGCATCAGTCTTTCCAATGGATATTCAGGACTGATTTCCTCTAAGATTCACTGGTTGGATCTCCTTGTAGTTCAAGGGACTCTCAAGAGTCTTCTCCAGCACCACAGTGCAAAATCATCAATTCTTTGGTGCTCAGCTTTCTTTATAGTCCAATTTTCACATCCATACGTGACTACTGGAAAAACCATAGCTTTGACTCTGAGGACTTTTGTCAGCAAAGTGATGTCTCTGCTTTTTAAAATGCTGTCTAGGTTGGTCATAGCTTTTCTTCCAAGGAGCAAGTGTCTTTTAATTTCAAGACTGCAGTCACCATCTGCAGTGATTCTGGAGCTCAAGAAAATAGTCTGTCACTGTTTTCACTGTTTTATCATGTATTTGCCATGAAGTGATGGGACAGGATGCCATGATCTTCATTTTTTGAATGTTGAGCTTTAAGCCAGCTTTTTCACTCTTTCACTTTCATCAAGAGGCTCTTTAGTTCTTCTTTTCTTTCTGCCATAAGGGTTGTGTCATCTGCATATCTGACGCTATTGATAGTTCTCCTGGCAATCTTGATTCTAGCTGTGCTTCATCCAGCCCGGCATTTCCCATGATGTACTCTACATATAAGTTAAATAAGAAGGGTGACAACATACAGCCTTGACATACTCCTTTCCCAATTTGGAACAAGTCAGCTCTTCCACGTCCAGTTCTAACTGTTGCTTTTTGACCTGCATATACAGATTTCTCAGGAGGCAGGTCAGGTGGTCTGGTATTCCCATCTCTTTCAGAATTTCCCACAGTTTGTTGTGATTCACAGAGTCAAAGGCTTTGGTGTAGTCAATAAAGCAGAAGTAGATGTTTTTCTGGAATTCTCTCGCTTTTTCGATGATCCAGCAGATGTTGGCAATTTGACCTTTGGTTCCTCTGCCTTTTCTAAATCCAGCTTGAACATCTGGAAGTTCTTGGTTCACATACTGTTGAAGCCCCACCTGGAAAATTTTGAGCATTGCTTTGCTAGCATGTGAGATGAGTGCAGTTGTGTGGTAGTTTGAACATTCTTTGGCATTGCCTTTCTTTGGGACTGGAATGAAAACTGACCTTTTCCAGTCCTGTGGCCACTCTGAATTTTCCAAATTTGCTGGCATACTGACTGCAGCACTTTCACAGCATCATCTTTTAGGACTTGAAATAGCTCAACTGGAATTCCATCAACTCCACTAGCTTTGTTTGTAGTGATGCTCCCTAAGGCCCACTTGACTTTGCATTCCAGGATGTCTGGCTGTAGGTGAGTGATCACACCATCATGTTATCTGTTCATTAACATCTTTTTCGTATAGTTCTTCCATGTATTCTTGCCACCTTTTCTTAGTATCTTCTTCTTCTGTTAGGTCCATACTGTTTCTGTCCTTTATTGTGCCCATCTTTGCACAAAATGTTCCCTTGGTATCTCTAATTTTCTTGAAGAGATCACTAGTCTTTTCCATTCTATTGTTTTCCTCTATTTCTTTGCATCGATCACTGAGGAAGGCTTTCTTATCTCTCCTTGTTATTCTTTGGAACTCTGCATTCAGATAGGTATAACTTTCCTTTTCTCCTTTGCCTTTCACTTCTCTTCTTTTCTTTTCTCAGCTATTTGGAAGGCCTCCTCAGACAGCCAGTTTGCCTTTTTGCATTTCTTTTTCTTGGAGATGGTCTTGATCACTGCCTCCTGTACAATGTCATGAACCTCTGTCCATAGTTCTTTAGGCACTTTGTCTTTAAGATCTAATCCCTTGAATCTATTTGTCACTTCCACTGTATAATAGTAAAGGCTTTGGTTTAGGTCATACCTGAATGGTCTGTGGTTTTCCCTACTTTCTTCAATTTTCTTGAATTTGGCAATAAAAAGTTCATGATCTGAGCCACAGTCAGCTCCCAGTCTTGTTTTTGCTGACTGTATAGAGCTTTGCCATCTTCAGCTCCAAAGAATATAATCAATCTGATTTCAGTATTGACCACCTGGTGACGTCCATGTGTAGAGTTGTCTCTTGTGTTGTTGGAAGGGAGTGTTTGCTATGACCATTGTGTTCTCTTGGCAAAGCTCTGTTAGCCTTTGCCCTGCTTCATTTTGTTCTCCAAGGCCAAACTTACCTGATCCTCCAGGTATCTCTTGATTTCCTATTTTTGTATTCCAGTTCCCTATGATGAAAAGGACATCTTTTTTTGGTGTGTTCTACAAAGTCTTGTAGATCATAGAACCACTGAACTTCAGTTTGTTCGGCATTAGTGGTTGGGGCATAGACTTGCATTACTGTGATACTGAATGGTTTGCCTTGGAAATGAGCAGAGACCATTCTGTCATTTTTGAGATTGCACCCAAGTATTGCATTTCAGACTCTTTTGTTGACTATGAGGGCTACTCCATTTCTTCTAAGGGATTCTTGCCCCCAACAGTAGATATTAGAGTCACCCATTCCAGTCCACTTAGTTCACTGATTCCTAGAATGTTGATATTCATTCTTGCCATCTCCTGTTTGACTACTTCCAATTTACCTTGATTGATGGACCTAACATTCCAGGTTCCTATGCAATACTGGCATCGGATATTTACAGCATTGGACTTTACTTTCATCAGCAGTCACATCTACACCTGGGTGTTGTTTTCACCTTGGCTCCATCCCTTCATTTTTTCTGGAGTTATTTCTCCACTCTTCTCCAGTAGCATATTGGGCACCTACTGACCTGGGGAGTTTATCTTTCAGTGTCATATCTTTTTGCCTTTTCATACTGATGTTTAAATTTGGGATAGTTGCTCTTTGTCATCCAAAACTTTAATTTTCCATTATTCAATGTACAACATTTTTGCAATTTAATTTCTTGAGCATAATCCATGATTTTTAAAGAATGTCTTTTCCATGATTTGGGGGACATATTTAAATATATTTTCTTGTGATTCTAAAGGACTTTCATATTCTTTAAAAATCAAAAAAACTCTATCAAGGTTTTGCTATTAATTTCCTGTCTCCTTTCTTTTACCTTATTTTTAAAATTTCAACAAAATCTTTTCTAGAGTCGTGGATATCACAATCTTTACCACTTTTTCATAAGATTTATTTAAAAATGATATCATGATATCTGAACCCTAAGACTTTGGAAATAAACCTACAGATCTCATTGTTAGCCTCTGCATTTAATGAAGATACAGAAATAATTGCACATAGTTTTTGTAGTCAGTGGTGTTAGATTAACTTACTTGGAACCTGATTTTGCATGATGGCTTCAGAGACACAGACTTTAGGATTAAGGCCTTTAGGAAGGAAGAGGTCACACTGTTTCTTGCTCTGGTTTTTCCTCTCCTTTTTTTGCAACTTTGTGTGAATGTGAACCAGTTTCCCAAATCCACGACTGGTTCCTGGGCTTCCTCAACCCACCTAGAAACTGTAGCAACCTGGGAGGTGTGTCATTTAACTGACAATACTCTTGATTAGGAATACAGGCCAATCATATAACCCTACGGTTACTTTGGTTTGACTTGTTTTTAAAATTCATCTCAATAGCACATTTACAGACTTTTAGGATGGGTCAATTCTCCAGATGACTCATCTTCTCTTTTATTGGGCCATTTTTCTGTGTAGATGCAAAATATGTAGTTGGGAGGTAGTCTAAGAGCCTAAATTGAGTCTTTTTAACTTTATTTTCAAGGTAAGGGATCATCAGATTTAAGCGTACTTCTATAATTGTTTTTAAACATATTCTAAGTCATATAATCAACAAAATAATGTTACCTTTGCTTAAAAATAAAGGATGCAGAGTACATCATGAGAAATGCCAGGCTGATGAAGCACAGGCTGGAATCAAGATTGTCGAGAGAAATGTCAATAATCTCAGATATGCAGATTAAGACAGAAAGTGAAGAGGAACTGAAGAGCCTCTTGATGAATGTGAAAGGGAAGAATGAAAAAGCTGGCTTGAAACTCAACATTCAAAAAATGAAGATCATGGCTTCTGGTCCCATCACTTCATGGCAAATAGATGGCGAAACAACGGAAACAGTGACTTTATTTTCTTCAGCTCCCAAATCACTGCAGATGGTGACTGCAGCCATGAAATTAAAAGACGCTTGCTCTTTGGAAGAAAAGCTATGACCAAGCTAGACAGCATTTAAAAAAGCAGAGACGTTACTTTGCTGACAAGGTCTGTAGAGTCAAAGCTGTGGTTTTTCCAGTAGTCTTGTATGGATGTGTAAAGAAAGCTGAGCGCCGAAGAATTGATGGTTTTGAACTGTGGTGTTGGAGAAGACTCTTGAGAGTCCCTTGGACTGCAAAGAGATCAAACCAGTGAATCCTAAAGGAAATTAATCCTGAATATTCATTGGAAGGACTGATGCTGAATCTGAAGCTCCAATACTTTGGCCACCTTATTCAAAGAATGGATTCATTAGAAGAGACCCTGATGCTGGGCAAGTTTGAAGGCAGGAGAAGAAGGGGAGGACAGAGGATGGGATGGTTAGATGGCATCATCGACTCAATGGACATGAGTTTGAGCAAGCTCGGGTAGATGGTGAGGGACAAGGAAGTCTGGCCTGCTGCAGTCCATAGGGTCGAAAAGAGTCAGACATGACTGAGTGAACAACAAGAAGAAAGGATTAATAAAGACCCTCAAAGTCCCCTTTCACCATGCCCTCCATTCCTCCTCTCTAGAGGTAACTATTATATTTTGACCTTTCCAGTGACCTTTCTATACATTTCTTTTCTATTCTACACATTCTATTCTATTCTTTTTTACACATATACACACTTTTTTCCCTTGCATGAGGAAACTGAGACCTTGAAGGGAGACCTATTGCAAATTCATTGAACGAAAGCGGACTGGACAACCGTTTACTAAAACCTACAATGTGTCAGGCTCTGCGCCCAGAACTTTCTTTGCACTAATGATCCTGGTATTTTACTTCTGCTGGATGGGCTGCCGCACTAATCAGTTTGGAAGTTGGGAAGCAGGTGCAAAAGTCGCTTCGGTGTAGTGATATAGTATATGTATTTTGATGCCAGTTGCAGGAAACCTAGCAGAGGGCTCCAGAGTTGCAGAAACAACAAAACAGTCATACGAAGTTGGGTCTGTTAAAAAAAAAAAAAAAAGCTTGTGAAGCTGAGACGCTAAACGTGTACTACTTACCAAGACTTTCGGAAACTTATGAAGCGATATCGCATCTATGAGATTAGTCTTGGAGCGCAAAGAAGGCACCAGAGGTCGCAAAGGATGCGGCGGCAGGCAGCAACACGGCAGCCAACCGGGAGAGCCGAGAGCGCTCCCACCGTCTGGAAGCGCGCCTGCGCTGATGGCCGCGGGGAGGCGGGGCGGGGGGCGGAGCTTGGGGTGGTCAATGAGCCTGCGCAAGCCGTGAGGCGAGTTGGGGGAGGGCGTTCCGTGTGTGTCTGTGTTGTTGTTCGGCGGCAGCGGCGGCGGCGGTAAGATGGCTGCCCACGGGGGCTCCGCGGCGGCGTCGGCGCTGAAGGGGTTAATTCAGCAGTTCACCGCCATCACCGGTAAGAGACGCGGTTACCGGAAGGTGGAGAGTGGGGTCTGGAGCGGGCGGCCGGTGTGCCCAGGGCTTCTCTTTACCTTCATGCATTCTTCCCTCGGGCTTTACCCACAGCTCCCGTCCTCCCTCCTGAGGAAGAAGCGACGACTGCGTCGGGTCTCCGGGTTCAGGCGGGAGACACCCCCCCATCCCCGTGCACCCCATACCTTCATTCTCGGTCTTCTCGCAGTGTGGAGGGAGATCTCCCCACCCCCTTTCAGCCTAGACTCAGGGAATGGGCCGAGCCTATCCGCCCCCGCCGGCCCGGGGACCTGGGGGCGGGAGAGGTGGGGGGCCGCACCCGGGCCACCGCCCTCCTCCTTCATCATCATCTCCTCTTCTCTGTGCAGCCTTGGGGTGCAGCGCATCCCCTCACCTCTTTTTCCCTTTCTTCCATGGCCAGGTCATTCTTCACCCGTCCCTGGCCTGCCCTTCCCCTTTCTGGGCCCCTCGGAGCCATCGCTGTGGCCCTGGCGTGTTCGGGCCCTCCCGCCTTAACGGCGAGGCTGGTGGGTTCGGCAGCGCCTTTACGGATCTCGGGGGATAGGCCGCCAGAAAGCCGGGGGTGCTGAGGAGTACCCTCCAGACTGAGGTTTTAAGAAAAGAATGAGGGGGAACCCCCCAACCTTAATTGGAAAGACCTGGAGGAATCCTTGGTGGCGTTTCCCACCTCCCCATAATAAAATAATAAAGACTGAAACGATGGCGCCCAGGCCTCCTGCTGATAAAATAGGAATGACGGCAAAAACTTCTTTGAGACAAAATCGGTTTTTGGATGTCAGTATCCCCTAATCCTCGGTTTTTCTTTTCGTTTGGACCCCTGCGAAGGGCACACGCAGATCCTCTTACTGCCTGGAGGAAAGGCCCTAAGCCATTCTATGAATTCTCTGTGTCTTGTTCTCTCTGATGGTGCTGAACTTTTTTTGCATGAGTTATTAGAGGGCGGAGCAAATGATGAAGTTCTCTGTGGAGTGATTTGAGAGAAGAGTACTCCATGTGCCTGAGTGTAATTTTGCCGTTCTAGTTTGTCCTTTTGGAAGGAGGTCGGAATGTTAGCAGATCTATACTTTATCTGGTAGTTAGATGCAGGGAACATTGCCACTTTTAGTGTATCCAGCGTTTGATGTGCAAGCTGGTTAAGTGAAATTTTATATTTTAACCACTGCCGGTTGTTTACGAGCTGCCGTTTCATGGTTAAAGTTTTATTTTTTACTTTGCAAGGATAACTAGATGTTCGATGCATTGTCTAGCTTGTGGGCATGAAACATCAGGTCAAAGTTGATAAAATTTGTAACAAAATTGGGATGAAGAATGGAATGATAACTTTTCTTAATATTTTAAAATTGTGTTTGGAGTATTATATTAGAGATATAATGCATTTCCCAGTGTGTAAGCAGGTCATTATTAGGAAAATTTAAAAAATTATTGTATATATAATACATTATGTTTATATAGAAAAATCTTAGTAGTGAATCAGATATCATTTCTTTAGATTTTCTAGAGATGGTTTAAGATGCCATCTATTTAATTCCAGTTTTTTGGCTAACTGCTAACTACCACTTTAGTAACTCAGATTGTGTTAGACTTACATTATTTTTTCTAATGCAGCATTTTTGGTAGGTGTAGACAAAACCCAAATGTGGTGAGATGAAGTGATTCACATAATTGCTTTAATTCTGTTTCTGTCTGCTAGTCTTCATGGCTCCTTTCCTGGTCACAGGCCTTTCTACTCCTGAATCAAGTTGGAGACCCTCAGTAGACAGTGGTATATGGAAGTCTGCAAAAGGGAAAATACCTTAGATTGTTCTTAATGTATTATGGATTTCTAATAACAATTTTTTACAAGATTATAATTATTAGAAACACATAATTGACCCCTTTAGTCCATTTCATATATCTTAAAAAAATTGGTGGGATCTGTCCACATATATTTTAGATTATACATGACAAAAAGGTATTTGAAATTTATTTATTGCTAGATGAATGAAATGGACCTTAAGAACTTACACTCTATTTCAGAAATATTTTACTTACTTGGAAGCCCAACATTCTGATAAAAGCAATACATTTTCAAAAATATGAGTCTTGCCTCTTCTGTGGCATTTAGAAGTAGAAGAGAAAATTGAAAGAATTTTAAGTTTTATTTCTCACTAAATAGAATAAATTTTTCCCTATGATATGTGAGTATGAAATAGTGACTCTGACTTTTAAAAAGTACTAAAAAGACATCTAACGTGAACTAATTTTGAAAAAAAAATCCATTCTCACAATAACAATATTATTTATTTCACATATTATCTTCCAGTTCTTATTTACATATGTATTTCTTAAATTACTTTTAAATTATTTTTACATTATGGATCAAAATATATATAATTTAGAATCCTGAAACTTGATTAACATTACATCATAAACATTTTTCCTATTATTAAACTTTTATAAGCAAATAGCCAGGGAAATGATGGTCTTCAAAGTGATCACTGAGCAGTTTTGTACCTTTACTATTGATGCCATTTATATTATTTCAGGCTACATAGAAAACCTTCCACTTATTTTATAGTCTACCACATTTTATAGTATTGCTCAGTTTGATCTCCCTTAATATTCTCATACATGGCTTTGAATGACTGCTGACTACTTTCAGAAGTTACATCAATTCTCAAAACCTGAGGAAAGAATGTGTCACTGGATCTGAAGTTAATTCCAAAAGAACAATTTTTGAAAATGTTTTTGAATCATGGCAGTATCCCATTAACACCAACTTGAGCTGAGATCCAGCCATACATATACAGAATGCATAGATGTAACTAGAATAAATCATGAGATGAAGGATACATAGATGCTATACAGTGGGTAAAAAATACACAATCAGAAAACAGACTGAAGTGTGAGGTAATAGAAAGTGAGGCTGAGAAGAGTACAGGTGATTGCTAGTATAGCATTCCTTCATAAGGCTTGGTGCATAGTAGGCATTCACCAACCTTAGGAAATTATAGAGCCACTTTCCTTTACTCTTTCTTTAAAATTGTTGAATGAATCCATATTTGTTAAAGAAATTAGAAACTCTCGTATTATTTGGATTTGTGGTCCATTTCCATTCATATTCTGTACAATATATTTTTCTTGGTTAATATTTAAGTTCTCTGAAGAAAGCTGGTTGCCAGTGTTCTAGATATTAAAAGAAAACCCTTTTGGAATTTTAAGAGCTATTTCAAAGAGTGTTAATGAAGTTTGAGTAAAAATTTAGGGAGGAAATACATTTTTTTGAGTTGTGAATAGACTCTTACTAGTAAACTCAATGTTTATTAATAGGCTACCAAGTGCCAGGCATGGTTCAGGTCTTGGGGATACTACCATGAATAAGACGTGGTGAGGCTGTCTTGAAAAAAGCTTAAAGGTTAATGGGAATACAGACACATAGGTATTGTAACACACTGGAATCATGGTAAGGAGCAGTTAAGGTAGCACAGAAGGAGGAGATCAAGAAAGAAAAGAAAGACCCAGAAATTTGAAGACATGTTTAATGAACTTTCTATTAGGCCAGTGATTTCTATTTAGAAGACAAAGATTGTAATCATGGCACTTCCTAGAAGAAATAATTTCTTAGCTGGAGGAGAGATAAACATGTGCAGAGACCTGAATGAGAGAGGCACAGATAAACATATAGGAACAAGAAAGGAGAGATGGTTGAGGGAATTGATGAGAATTCCCAATGAAGAGAGCATAGCTCCTGGGAAATGAAGTAAATGGGATTGAAGAGGTAAGAGGGTACCAGATTAGGTAGGGCCTTACAACTCATGTTAAGAAATCTTGGCTTTATTCAAAATGTGTGGGAAGTTAGTGAAAAGTTTTAATTAGGGGAGTGACATGATCAGATTTGGGTTTTTTCAAACGAGCTACTTGGCTATAGTGGAAAAGAGGTTAGGCATAGAGATGAGTAGAAGACTGTTAAAATAATTGAAGATACTGATGTCCTGAAATAAGATAAGGAAAGAAGTCAGAGGAGTCAGAATGAAGTTTAGGATTCTGTTTTCGACATCTAAGCATATCTAGTACAATTACTAGATTTAAAATAGTAGAAGATTTAGAATAGTAGAAGAGGTTTAGGGAGATGATTAGTTCAGATTTAGATAAGTTGCTGTCTTTAGGACTTCTAAATGGGGCTGTTCAGTAAGGAAATGAATATTTGGATCCAGAAAGAAGAGTGACATCTAATGAGTCATGTTGATGGCAACTGAAGCTGTGAAAGTGGATGGCATCTTGTAGGGAGAGTGTCGTGTGAGACTATAACAGGCTGTAAAGCTGAAGAAACACATCAAACAGATAGTAAAGAAGAAAGTGCAAACACTGGAAGAAACTAAAGATGTAGGAGGAAAACCAGGAGACTGTGGTATTTCAAACATCAGGAGTAGGGTGATACCTTAGATAGTATGTAGGCACTTTAGGAAACTAGAAATTATAGATTTTTCCTGGTTAGGGCTGGAAGACATCTTCGCTACCATACTGACCCATTTCTGAGTTAAAATGAGGAATTGAAGGCTCAGAGAAGTAAAATGATTTAAGGTTATATGTTTAGGTCAGTGCGTCTCAAACTTATTTGTAGGAAGAATCCCCTCCTCCTTTAAAAAAAAATCTTTATAAAACAATGTATTTTTCTAGCCATGCCACATGTGGCTTGTGGGACCTTAGTTCCCTGACCAGGGATCAAACCCAGGCCCTCAGCAGTGAAAGTGTGGTGTCTTAACCACAGGACTGCCAGGGAGTTCCCCATTGACCAATACTTTTGTAAAACTACAACAAAAATTTATTGCTTAAAAATTGAAATAAAAAGAACGCATACCAAATATAAGCCTAAATCATGTTTTTTAAAAAAGGTATAATTTGCATACAGTAAAATTTAATGTTTTTAGTGTATAATATTTTTATATGTGCATACAATTGTAAAGCCACAGTCAAGATGTAGGCCAGTTCTAGGCTCAGAATTTCCTCCTTCCCATTTGTAGTCAGCCCCTCTTCTTACCTGTAACCTAATGTTTTTGCCTATTGTTTTCTTTTCCAGAATGTCATATAAATCAGCGGTCCCCAACTTTTTTTTTAGCACCAGGGACTGGTTTTGTGGAAGTCAATTTTTGCACAGACTTGGGGAGCAGGAGATGGTTTGGGGATGATTCAAGCATGTTACATTTACTGTGCACTCTATTTCTAATCTCATGCCTGTGGCCTGGAGATTGGGGACCCCTGACATGAATAGAATCACCATGTGTGGTCAGGTTTCTTTTTAGTCTGGCTTCTTTTACTTAG
This sequence comes from Ovis aries, assembly GCF_016772045.2. Classification (NCBI taxonomy): domain Eukaryota; kingdom Metazoa; phylum Chordata; class Mammalia; order Artiodactyla; family Bovidae; genus Ovis; species Ovis aries. The sequence goes on along the minus strand of NC_056054.1, from coordinate 191,807,382 downwards.
GATACTGCGTTTGAGACTCATTCATGTCATTGTGCTATGAGTGGTTCCTTTTTATTGTGAATAATATGTCATTGTATGGATATACTGCAATTTGTTTATGCAGTGATGAAATGAATGGATAATTGTTTCTTGTTTGGGAGAGTATATAAATAAAGCTGCTAAAAATGTTAGTGTACAGTGTATGAATGTAAGTTTTCATTTCCTTTGGATAAATAACTAGGAGTGGGATTGTATGATAGGTGTGTAATTTTAAGGAATTACTGTACTATTTTCCTGAGTCTTAACCATTTTATATTCCTGTCAGCAGTGTATAAGAGTTCCAGCTGCCCTTCTGGTATTTTTAATTTTCTATAACTATTTTAATAGATGTGTTATTGTATGGCATTGTGGTTTTAATTTGCATTTCCTTAGTGACTAATAATATTATTTTTTCATATGATAGTTTGCCATCCAAACATCTTTCAAGCCCAACTTTATTTTATTAGAGACAACAGACATAAAATTACTCTTAATCAGATTGCTATGAAAGTTTCCGTGTCCCCTGCATTGTAAGGTGTATTATAAACCACCAGGGAAGTCCCTATATTCATTCTTTTTTAGATTCTTTTCTCATACTGGTTATCACAGAATATTGAGTATAGAGTTCCCTGTGCTATACAGTAGGCCCTTGTTGGTTATCTGTCTTATGTATAGTAGTGTGTGTATGTTTATCCCAAGCTCCTGATTTATTCCCTGCTCCCCTCCAACCCACGTTTCCGCTTTGGTAACCATAAGTTTGTTTTCAGTATCTGTTTCTATTTTGTTACTCTGTTCCTTTGTATTGTTTTTTAAAAAATAATTACGTTCTACACCTGAATGATATCTTACGATATTTGTCTTTCTCTGCCCGACTTACTTCACTTAGTATAATCTCCAGGTCCATCCATGTTGCCGCAAATGGCATAATTTCATTCTTTTTTTATGGCTGAGTAATATTCCTGTGTGTGTGTGTTCCTGTGTGTGTGTGTGTGTGTGTGTGTGTGTGTGAGTGTGAGAGAGAGACATATCTTTATCCATTGCTCTGTCAGTGGATATTTAGGTTGCTTCCGTGTCTTGGCTCCTATAAACAGCACTGCAGTGAACATTGGGGTGCATGTATCCTTTTGGATTATCGTTTTCTCTGGATATATGCCCAAGAGTGGAACTGCTGTATCACATGGTAGTTCTGTTTTTAAGGAACCTCCATACTGTTCTCCATAGTTATTGTATATAAAATAAAAAAAGTATTTTCTATTCCTCAGTGCTTAAAAACTCCTGGATGGGAAACTGATGAGGCGGTTGAACTTGCATTTTACTTCTTGCAACTATCACTGACTCTCATTTCCTTGGTAGACTGTCTGGCTTACTTTGTTATCATTTCTAGGGGAAATGTAGAACCAAAATGTAATCAATTTGTGTCCCTGTCATTTCTGTGCTGTAACCCTTTGGGAAAGAAAAGGTCTATAGAGGGATTTTTTTCTTTCTTTCTTTTAAAAGAAGTCTCTGTGACTGCTATACTTAGGTTCCTTGATAATAGTGAAGAGACTATTTGGGCATTGAAAATAGTGTAGAGGATAGGTATAAGGGACTACTAAAGTTTGGAATGTCTCTTCATCCTTCCAGCTGTGGTAGAGACATAGACTACATTATAGGTTTGGTGCTCTTTCCTATATTATGTCGTTAATAGGGAAGGTGTAAACTAAGAGGCATCAAGCAACAAGGAGATGGCCACTGATAAATTGTGTGCCAAAGCTGGGTTAACTTAGCCCTTTGGTGCCATTAGCAAGCTAAAGCATATGGAAAAAAAGGTAATGGATAGGTAAAAAGAGCGCAAGTGGTGAGAAACAGTAAAGTGAGATTCCTGCTGTAGATATGATTACTGGGTTTTATGGACTGAGTTTTTGTGTCCTTCCCCAAATTCGTATTTTGAAATCCTGATTACCCCCTTGCCTAGTGTCATGGTGTTAGGAGGTGGGGCCTTTGGAAAGTGATTAGTTCATGAAGGTGGGGTCCTTATGAATGGGACTAGTCCTTAACAGAGAAGGAAATGACAACCCCCACCAGCATTCTTGCCTGGAAAATCCCATGGACAGAGGAGCCCTATCATCCATGGGGTCAAAGAGAGTCGGACACGACTTAGTAACTAAACCATCACCACTAGTGTCCTTAAACTAGAGACCCCAGAGAGTGTCTGGCCCCTTCCACCATGCAGGTACACACTGAGAGCAGAACTGTCTTATCAACCAGGAGGAGGGCCTGCACTACACACCATATCTGCTGGAGGCTGACCTTTGACTTCCCAACCTCCAGAACTGTGGGAAATAAATGTATGTTGTTTAAGCTACCCCATCTATGATATTTTTGTTACAGCAGCCTGAACAAACTAAGACACAGCAGGATTAAGCTGTCCTGCTGCTACCTATAATATTGAGACCTCAAGCTAAGCCCAGAACAGCTTTATAGATAGTTTGAATCTGCAAGCTGCTTTGTTGTTTTTGTTTTTTTGCCACAATATAGGGCATGTGGGATCTTAGTTTCCCAACCAGGGATTGAACCCATGCTCCCTGAAGTGGAAGGGCAGAGTCTTAACCACTGGACCACCAGGAAGACCCTGCAAGCTTCTTTTAAAGGTCTCCCCTTCCCCTTTAAAAAAAGATTTGTTCTTCATTCTGAATGTAATTAGAAGTTCAAATTTTTTACTGCTGACTCGTCAAAAATTGTTACTACCTCTAAGTATATATGTAAAACTTGTAACTTGATTAAATTTGTTTTATTGCTATTCCTTTCCTCTATATCATTTAGGCCCCCTTCACTTTTCCTCTGCCCTCTCAGTTAACTTTCTGTTGCGCTGTTTAGCTAAGTGGAAGTATTGTTGGCATTTCGGCTAGAACAATGTTTTGTTCTATAGGTCTGTTCTATTCATTGCAGAAGATTTAGCACTTGTATTAGTGTCCTGTGGCTGCTGTAACACATTAATACAAACTGCGTTGCTTAGCATAGTTACTCTCGCAGTTCTGGAGGCCAAAATTCTGAAATGAAGGTGTGTGCAGTCTTTAGGGGAAGAGGGACATTTTCCAATCTTCTGAGGCACATCTGGCTTCTCTATTAAATGCCAGTAGTGCTCCCAACCCCGTATTCATGAAACATAATGGTATCTCACATTACTAAATGCCTCTGGTACTTCCTGACATTAAGAACCACTAGAACCTTTAATTATCCTTCAGTTGTCTTTTGTTTCTAAAAGGATACACTTCGCGACACAGCAAGTGATAAAACTTAGAATGCCTGATTATACAAGCACAGATGGCTCAGATAATACGACTTTATTTAAAAAAGTGAATTGTGTACTTTGCTTCTTGAGTCCCTCCCTAATACTGCCTTCTTCAGTCATGCCAGGATTTAGCATGTGCTTCTTTTTGAAAAAATCAAATAGGTAGAGACCCTTTCTTTGGGAAAGCTCTTAGGTCATCCTGCCAAGCTCCAGTGTTGGAAGTTATCCTGTCAAATTTTCCACAGGTTTACAGTAGGGCCCCCTCTAGGATATGCTGCCTAGATTCTAGCACTAAATGGTCAAGTGAGGATTACAGATAGGAACAGCAGTTCCAAGCCGTGAATGTTGACACCTTCTGTCCCCAGCTGTCACAGTTATTATTTCCTTTATTATAGCTTTAGTGTCTTCAAGTCATTCCTGGTATAATCCCTTTTAATAAATTGTTTTAATCTGTAGTTCAATAGATCTATGGAATGCTCACTTAAACTTTTATTACAGTTTCCTTGGTCTCTACATCAGCTCTTTTTTTTTTTTTTTTGCCACACTGGCTTGTGGGATCTTAGTTTCCCTACCACGGATTGAACCCAGGCTCAGGGCAGTGAACGCCCCAAGTCTGATCCACTGGACTGCCAGGAAACTCCCTGCATCAGCTCTTAATGCTTCTCCTCAGCCACACTGGTATGCTGTCTAGCTGTTACAGATTTTTTTCAGAGCAGATCCCTTTTTTGTATTTTACTCTTTATCCATAGCATTCACTTTTTTAGAGTAATGTTTTTGCTTCCTCTATTATACTGCTTTAAAAAAAACGAATGTTTAACATGAATGAAACATATGTTCATAGCAGCAGATGAACGAGGGAAAGAAAACAGTGAAATGTCTTACTCTGCCTATTTACTCTCTGATGTAATGTGGTTCTCCATAGCTATAAATAAATATTCATGCTTCATACTTCCAGTATCTTTCATTTTATTTCATTGATGTATAGCTTGACTGGTGACTCAGATGGTAAAGAATTCGCCTGCAATGCAGTAGACCTGGGTTTGATCCCTGGGTTGGGAAGATCCCCTGGAGGAGGGCATGGCAGCCCTCCCTAGTATTCTTGCCTGGAGGATCCCCATGGACAGAGGAGCCTGGCGGGCTGCAGTCTGGAGTCACAGAGAGTCGGACACGACTGAGTGACTTAACACACAGCGTACATCATATAACTGGAGACAATCTATTTTTAGTAACAGCCACTATTTGCCAATAAGGAGCTGTGCCACATTCTTTAATGTGCATTTTCTTAATCCACACAAGGACTTCATGAAATTGGTAATATCTGCATTTTGTAACAGAAAAATGAAGGCTAGAGAAATTAGTGACTAGCTCAAAGTTACACAACTAGTGAATGACAGAACTAGGATTCAAATTCAGGTTTATCTGATAGTATTCAGGCTCTTAATGGCTCTATTATACTCCCCCACATGAGAACAGAAGGAAATGTGAATCTTTTCTCTTCATTTTGGGGTATAGGACTGGCCAGAACAATAATTTTGATACTTTCTTTTGAACTGTTTGGTGTGTCTATCCCCAGGAGCTCTGTATCTTTTTGATGCCCTGAGTTACTCCTCTGTACCACCAACCATGTGGCATTTCATGTAGGCCTTTCTTGTCTTCCCTCCAAAGGCACTTGGGATGCTAAAGCCACTGACATCCCTGTTTTCCTGAACCAACTCCCCTCCCTTAACACTCAATTTATTGTTACTGGATGTCAGGTGGAAGTGGGTTTTAGGGGCTTTGGAGAAGGCAATGGCAACCCACTCCGGTACTTTTGCCTGGAAAATCCCATGGACAGAGGAGCCTGGTGGGCTGTAGTCCATGGGGTCGCTAAGAGTCAGACACGACTGAACGACTTCACTTTCACTTTTCACTTTCATGCATTGGAGAAGGAAATGGCAGCCCACTCCAATATTCTTGCCTGGAGAATCTCAGGGACTGCGGAGGCTCATGGGCTGCCGTCTATGGGGTCGCACAGAGTCGGACACGACTGAAATGACTTAGAAGCAGCTGGTGGCTCAGGTGGTAAAGCATCTGCTTGCAATGCAGGATACCTGGGTTCGATCCCTGGGAATATTTGCTGGAAAAGGGAATGGCTACCCACTCCAGTATTCTTGCCTGGAGGATTTCATGGACAGAGGAGCCTGGTGGGCTACAGTCTGTGAGGTTGCAAAGAAAGTGAAGTCGCTCAGTCATGTCTGACTCTTTGTGACCCTGTGGAATGCAGCCCACTAGGCTCCTCTGTCCATGGGATTTTCCAGGCAAGAGTACTGGAGTGGGTTGCTATTTCCTTTAGGGAATCTTTCCAACCCAGGAATCAAACCTGGGTCTCCTGCGTTGCAGGCAGATTTTTTTTTTTTTTTTTAACCATCTGAGCCACCAGGGAAGCCCAGAGTCTTGGGATGGCAAAGAGTTGGACACAACTGAGGGACTAATACTTCTGTGTCCTTCATTATCTCCTGGAGTTTGCTCAAACTCATGTCCCTTGGATCGATGATGCTATCCAGCCATCTCAACCTCTGTCACCTGCTTCTGCCCTCAATCTTTCCCAGCATCAGAGTCTTTTCCAACAAATTAGTCCTTCACATCAGGTGGCAAGAGTATTGGAGCTTCAGCACCAGTTCTTCCAATGAATATTCAGGACTGATTGCCTTTAGGATTGACTAGTTTGATCTCCTTGCAGTCCAGAAGACTCTCAAGAGTCTTCTCCAGCAACACAATTTGAAAGCATCGATTCTTTGGTGCTCAGCCTTCTTTATGGTCCAACTCTCACGTCTGTACACAGCTGTTGGAAAAACCATAGCTTTGACTATATGGCCTTTTGTCGACTAAGTGATGTCTCTACTTTTTAATACTCTGTCCAGGTTTGTCATAGCTTTCCTTCCAAGGAGCAAGCATCTTTTAGTTTTATGGCTGCAGTCATCAAGTGCAGTGATTTTGGAGTCCAAGAAAATAAAATCTGTCACTGTTTCCACAAGTAATTGATATATCCTTAACTCTTCAGTTAAGTGTTTATACTTTCAAAAAGGGTGTTTGTTTACCCAAATTAATACCTTAAGTGGTAGCATTTTAGGCAGCATCATAAAGTGAAAAAATTTCTTAGGCATTTAGGAAAAGACTTTTGGGATAGGCAGACCATATTTTGATGGGCCAACTTGCTTGAGGATTGGTTTTAAAGCTCCTGATTTTCATGGCGTCTTCTATTTTACTTCAGAACTCACAGGTTCTCTAAATGGTTCCCATAACAGGGGTATTGAAATTCAGATAGTTGAAGAGTGATGAGAAGGATGACAATAACCATTTGGATGCAGTGGTCATTTTTATTTGTTTGTTTATGTTTTGCTATGCTGCGAAGCTTGTGGGACCTCAGTTCCCTGACCAGGGATTGAACCCTGGCCCCAGTATTGAAAGGGCTGAGTCCTAGCCACTGGACTGCCAGGGAATTCCCAGCAGTGATCATTTTTAAGCTGAATTTCATTACGAAAAAACTTCAAAAGGAGTGAAAGCAGTCAGGATTGGTTGCTGTTATAGTAGAAGAGAGTTTCAGTTCCCCATCAGCATGTTCTTTGTACTTTTTGTGGTGCTTTAGTGCAACGTGGTAAGCACCTCAAGAGACAAGAGCCAGAATGGTGCAAATTTCGGCCACTTAATTCTCTGAAAAGAAAAAGATCAGTAGATGTCATTCAGAAACTATTTTTATAAGGCAAAAGTTACAGTTCATTCATCTCTTGCTAAAATAAACAACCAGAGTAGTTTACCTGTGTGAACCTTTTAATTTTCAGAAACTGCTGTGTGGATGAGTAAATTAAAATGGTGGAGTACAACAGACACTGAACTTTTAGACTAGCATTTAAGAAATAGAATAACATAACCCAGTATGCCTAGACATAATGTAAAAATACTAAAAAAGCACTGAAACAAAGCCTTAGGTTTTATGAGTAATAATATGGAAAATTTTCATCAAATCTGTGCTGTTTATGCCCCCAGTGAAAGTGAAAGTTGCTCAGTCGTGTCTGACTCTTTGTGACCCCATGGACTGACATATACAGTCCATGGAATTCTCCAGGCCAGAATATTGGAGTGGGACTGGAGTGGAGTTTGTATTAATTATCTAACATAAAGTTGTCTACGAGAATATTTGAATTCCTCTTTTCCCTCAAAAAGTTGAATTTGTTTTTGTTTTGAGATTTCATTTTTTAAAGTGTTTTCTAATGGTAAGAATGTAAATCTGTACATATTAGAACTTGAGAACTTATTAAAAAATTACTTTTTATTGAAGTATAGTTAATTTTTGCAGTGTAGTTAGTGTACAGCAGAGTGATTCAGTTATACGTATTCTTTTTTCATATTCTCTTCCATTATGTTTATTACAAGATATTGAATGTAGTTTCCTACGCTATACAGTAAAGCCTGTTGTTTGTCTATTTTATATGTAGTTTAGAACTTGAGAACTTTTGGTTTAGCCTGACTGAGAATTTAAGGAGAGAGAACTGGTTTGAGAAAAGTAGGAACTGGCCAGTTGAGTGAGTATCCAAAGGCTGTAAGATAGAAGAGCTAGCAGAGACAAGGATAGCGATAAAGCCTTGTGGAAAAGTAGTGTCTGTTCCTGTATTTACTTCAGAGTGAGGAAGAGGGGTCACAACTTAGCAGGTGGGTATTTGGTATATTGTCAGGAAAAATGAGGGGACCGATGTGACTGCTATCACTCTCCATATCATGCAAAGACATGGCACTATAAAGCGCCACCAGAGGATCTGCCTTGGTTACAAAGACATCTGCAGCCGGAAGAAATGGCACAGAGGGCTTAGTTGCTCTGTGGCATGTGGGATCCTTCCAGACCAGGGATTGAATCTGTGTCCCCTGCACTGGCAGGTGGATTCTTAACCACTGGATCACCAGGGAAAGTGAAAGTGTTAGTTGCTCAGTTGTGTCCGACTCTTTGTGACTCCATGGACTGTAGCCGCCCCCCCCCCCCCCCCCCCCCACCCCCCCCACCGGCTCTGTCCTTGGGATTTCCTGGGCAAGAGTACTGGAGTGAGTAGCCATTCCCTCCTCCAGGTGATCTTCCTAACCCAGAATTTGAACCCGGATCTCCTGCATTGCAGGTGAATTCTTTACTGTCCGGGCCACCAGGGAAGTTCTTTTTTTTTTTTTTTTTAGACTAGCATCTTAGATGTGTATTTGTCAGCTTTGTGACAGAGCTTTAGCTACTCTATCATCTGACCTTTTTTTGTAGCTTATGATTATCACTTTATATTGAGATAATACCATTTTAAAAATTGTATGTGATGCTTTAAGTGGAAGTTTTATTTTAAGTTCATTTTTCCTAAATACCCACTTGCTGTTAGTGATTTCCACAGTGTAACCATATCGCTTTTATAAGGGAAATTTAAAACGTAAATATATGTGGTTTAAAATTCAAAGAATAGAGGAATTCTCTGGCAGTCCAGTGGTTAGGATCCAGTGCTTTCACTGCCAGGGCCCTGGTTCAGTCCCTGGTTGAGGAACTTAGATCCTGCAAACATTGGCTTGGCCACAAAAAAAAAAATTCAAAGGATATAGAAGGCTTTTTTGATTGAAGTCTGGCGCTTCTTTCCCTGTGTACTGACTGGTTAGCTGAAGTACTATGAGATAGTTGTAAGCCTGCTGGATGTTGGTAACACGCAAGCAAACGATAGGGCTAGGGCTGGGGATACTGAGACAGAAACGAGTCCCTATGGTAAAGAAGCTCCTGCTCTTCTGGAGGAAACAGAAAGTAAACGAGCATTTAATGCTTAGCAGTATATCCATGTATGTAGTAGAGTATCACAGCGGTGAGAGTGGGGAGGAGGTAGTATAGAGAATGCTCAGCACAGGAATTGACAGAAGTAACGCTTACAGTGATTCCTGAGCGTGCATGAACTGGATGAAGGGGGAGATAAGGAGAATAAAGACTTTGCAAGCATGTGGCAATCCTGAATTTGTAGGATGGTGAAGAGGAGAGGCAAAGCCAGAGAGATAGGCTGAGGTCTGATCACAAAGGACTTGCCAGATCATAAGGACTTTGAAATTTATACTGTAGGTGTCAGAGAGCCATTAAAGAATTTTAAGCCATTTGTGTGTATTTGTGTTTGTATTTATGTATGATAATTACACTTGTATTTTAGAACATAACCTCAGCAGCAAGGTGGAAAATGGAATGATGATCAGTTAGGAGCCTATTGTAGTAATCTAGGTAAGAAGAGTTAAAGACTTGACTTAAATATTTATTTTAAAAAATGTTTCAGTATGCCTCACTGGGCTGGCAAGGAAATAAAGAATATTCAGAAGCTTAAATATTAAATGAAATTGGGAATGAGATGTTAGCTAGGTTTAAGCTTTCACCCTGGTTGAATTTGCCCAAACTGGATGGCTTTGAATTTCTCTTTTGATAGCCTTATAGGGCACAGGAAACAAGCCTGTTGCCTTTCTAAGGAGAAGAATCTGCAAAGAGACCCTTTCCATTCATGACACTGGGACCTTCGCATTTGGGGAGTAGTAGGAGAAATCTTCACTGAGAATTTATAGCAAGGATTCTTAGAAGGTCACATTTCCCATGTGGTCATATAAAACTTCAGGCCAAGAATGTATTTTAAATAGCCTCTGTTTGGTAGTGCCCTCAGGTACCTTATAAAATCTGTTAAATCATCTTCTCTGAGAAGGGGTGTACCTTCAACCCAGGCTTCATAAATCTACAGATTAAAATTCTAAGCCACTGGAGATCACAGTCAGAAAAATCACAAAATGCACAAGAAACCATGGCACAGTCGGCAAGAGACAGTGAGCACTAGAAACTGCCAGATAGTTTATCTTTTGTCTCTGTAATTCCTGTAAGTTTGATTCATATATTAGAATCAATGAAAAAGATCAAAGTAAGAGTATGAAGTAAGGGTCTCTGAAACATGACCAATCAGATGAGAAAAAACCCAGAACTTCTAGTTATAAAAAATTAAAACTAAAAGTTCGTGAGGGCTTCCCCAGTGGCACTATGGTAAAGAATCTGCCTGCAATGCAGGAGATGCAGGTTTGATCCCTGGGTCAGGAAGATCCCCTGGAGAAGGAAATTGCAGCCCACTCCAATATTCTTGCCTGAAAAATCCCATGGACAGCAGGGCCTGGCGGGCTATAGTCCATGGGGTTGCGAAGAGTCAGATGCAGCTGGTCATAGCACAACACAAAAGCTCGTGAACAGGCGAAAGACAAATTGGCAGGGACTTCCCTGGTCCAGTGGTTAAGAAATCCATCTTCCAGTGCAGGGGACACTGCAACAGAAGGTCGATGCATCCCTCACTAAGACCCTTAAAAGAAAATGTCTGAGAATTTTTCAGAATTGGTAAAAGATAAGTCTTTATGGTTGAAGTCCAGTGAATCCTAAGAAGGATAAATAAAGTCAGCCCCAGCAAATCAGAGTGAAACTGCTGAAGACCAAAGACAGAGAAGATCTTAAAAGCAACTAGAGAGAAACAACAGATCGCTATAAAAATGTTTTCCTTTAGTCTGGCAGCTTACTTCCCACAAGCAGTAGCAGAAGCCAGAAGACACCGGAATGCTATCTTCAGTGTACTGGGAGAAAATAACTGTCAGCCCTAAAATAGAATATCCACTGAAATTCTTTCAGGAACAATGGCAGAATAAAAGGCGTTTTCAGATCAAAAACAAAAAACCAACACACCATCAGTCTTGGCTGGAGGAGACTCTAAGGGACAAAATTCAGGTAGAAAGAATATCATCTCGAATGGAAAGTCTGAGATGCCTTTTTTTTTTCTTTTCCATTGTGGTTTATTATAGGATATTGAATATAGTTCCTTGTGATCTGAGATACTTTTTAATGCTCATAGAATGTCCCACCAAATAGATTTACAATTTAGATTCTACTACTGTTAGCCATTTATGTTATCCAGTTTTTCTGTATTAATTGAAGTTATATTGGACATGTATATAGACATGATTATGGATTATGCATGTATTTTATATAGATTTATTTAGACTAGATTTATATAGATTATTTAGACTTGTATAGACTTATATAGGTTTATCTAGACTACAAGTCCAAATTACTGGGTCAAAAATTGTAAAGGGTCTTTTTATGTTTCCTGATAACATTTTATAAAATTGATTTCTTAGGACTTCCCTGGTGACCCACTGGCTAAGACTCTGTGCTCCCAATGTAGGGGGCCCAGGTTCAATCCCTGGTCAGGGAACTAGATCCCAAATGCTGCAACTAAGAGTTCATATACTTCAACTAAAGATTCTGCATGCCACAACAAAGATCGAAGATCTCATGTCACACAACTAAGACCCAGTGCAGCCAAATAAACAAATATTTTTTAAAAATTGATTTCTTAAAGGGCTTTACCAGTTTACATTGCGTCAAACAGATTATGTTTGCTTTACTGTACAAATAAATGAGTAACTATGTAATAGGACCAGCTTTAAATGATGAAGATTGACATTTCGTAGCAGATTTTGATTTAATTATATCTTTGACAAAAAATGTAGCTTCTCTCCCATTATTACAAAAATGCTTCCTTTCTGATAGAAATTGCTAACTGAACTGCATTCTTTCTAATGAAGTAGTTCTAACTTTCTAGGATACAATGTTTTACTTTATTTTTCAGTTTATTACAAATATTGAATATATAGTTGGTTTATTTAAAGAAATAGCAAATAAATGCTTTATTTAGTTTTTGTTTCATTATGAAATTTCACACTAATCAGGCAACAGTGTAGAATTAAATAATTATTTTTTAAAAAAAGAAAGCAAGATCCTCTATGACCCATCTCCTAGAATAATGGAAATAAAAACAAAAGTAAACAAGTGGAACCTGATTAAACTTAAAAGCTTTTGCACAACAAAGGAAACTATAGGCAAGATGAAAAGACAACTCTCAGAATAACAAACCCACGAAAAGATGCTCAATATCACTCATAATTAGAAAAGTGCAAATCAAAACTACAATGAGATATCACCTCACACCAGTCAGAATTAGTCACTTGGTTGTGTCCAATTCTTTGCGACCCCATGGACTGCAGCATGCCAGGCTTCCCTATCCATCACCAACTCCTAGAGCTTGCTCAAACTCAGTGTCCATTGAGTCGGTGATGCCATCCTACCATCTCATCCTCTGTTGTCCCCTTCTCCTCCTGCCTTCAGTCTTTCTCAGCATCAGAGTCTTTTCAAATGAGTCAGTTTTTTGCATCAGGGGGCCAAAATATTGGAGTTTTAGCTTCAGCATCAGTCCTTCCAATGAGTATTTCAGGACTGATTTCCTTTAGGAAGAACTGGTTGGATCTCCTTGCAGTCCAAGGGACTCTTGAGAGTCTTCTCCAACACCACAGTTCAAAAGCATCAATTCTTTGGCGCTCAGCTTTCTTTATGGTCCAACTCATATCTATACATGACTACTGGAAAAACCATAGCTTTGTCTAGACGGCCCTTTGTTGGCAAAGTAATGTCTCTGCTTTTGAATATGCTGTCTAGGTTGGTCATAGCTTTTCTTCCAAGGAGCAAGCATATTAATTTCATGGCTGCAGTCACCATCTGTAGTGATTTTGGAGCCCAAGAAAATAAACAGTCTCTCATTGTTTCCATTTGCCATCTATTTGCCATGAAGTAATCGGACAGGATGCCATGATCTTAGTTTTCTGAATGTTGAGTTTCAGCCAACTTTTTCACTCTCCTCTTTCACTTTCATCAAGAGGCTCTTTAGTTCTTCTTCGCTTTCTGCTGTAATAGTCATTCTTCTAGTCAGAATGGCCATCATCAAAAGGTCTACAAACAGTACATGCTGGAAAGGCTGTGGAGAAGAGGGAACCCTCTGGCACTGTTGGTGGGAATGTAAATTGATACAGCCACTATGGAAGATGGTATGGAGATTCCTTTAAAAAACTAGGAATAGAACCACCATATGACCCAGCAATCCCAATCCTAGGCATATATGCTGAGGAAACCAAAATTGAAAAAGACACATCAGTCAGTGTTCACTGCAGCACAGTTTATAGTAGCTAGAACATGGGAGCAACCTAGATGTCCATTGACAGATAAATGGATACAGAAGTTGTGGTGCATACACACAATGGAATATTACTCAGCCATAAAAAGGAACTCGAGTTAGTTCTAATGGGGTAGATGAACCTAGAGCCTGTTATACAGAGTGAAATAAGTCAAAAAGAGAAAGATGAATATCATATATGCATGTATATGAAATCTAGAAAGATGGTACCAAAGAATTTATTTGCAGGACAGCAGTGGAGAAACAGACAGAGAGGAGACTTAAGGACATGGGAAAGGGGAGGGGAGGGTGAGATTTATGGGGAGAGTAACATGGAAGCTTACATTACCACGTGTAAAATAGGTAGCCAGTGAGAATTTGCTTTATGTCTCAGGGAACTCAAACAGGGGCTCTGTGTCAACCTAGAGGGGTGGAATGGGAAGGGAGATGGGAGGGAGGTTCAAGAGGGCGGGGACATAGATATACCTATGGCTGATTCATGTTGAGGTTTGACAGAAAACAAAATTCTGTAAAGCAATTATCCTTCAATTTAAAAATTAATTAATTAAAAAAAATTCTAAGGGAAAAGTACTATTAATTTCCTTGGGCATTCTGTCTTCTAACGTGAACTGAATGTAAGAAAATGTCTTTGTTTAACTTTTTTCTTGTTTTTATACTATTTCAGGTGCAAGTGAAAGTGTAGGGAAACATATGCTTGAAGCCTGCAACAACAATCTGGAGATGGCAGTCACTATGTTTTTGGATGGTGGAGGAATCGCTGAAGAGCCCAGTACCAGTTCAGCAAGTGTCTCCACTGTCAGACCACACACAGAGTATGAATTTAATATTTATTATTAGGAGCTACCTGCTGCCAACATTGAGCAGTTACGTTTTTGTCAATTAGATTAATTCTCTATTTTGAACAAGTAAAAAGTTGAAAGCAGGTGACAATTTTTATACTTACGTGCTTTAAATTCTCTAGAGCACTGTCAAGTCTATTATTTAATCCTCAGAAGAGTCCTATAGGTGGGTATTATTTTCCATGTTTTACAGAGGAAGCTGAAGTGTAGCCATTTCCCCAAGCTATGCAGCAATTAAGTAGCAGATATGCAAGTAGAGCCCAATAAAAGTCAGATTTCCCATTTTTAGATTTTCTTACATTGTCCCAGGAAAGTTTTGAATTGTCATGAAAATTTTTTGAAAAAAATTCTAATCCTTTATACTTTAAATAACTATAGGTATCTGATGTTTAGAAGCACCTTCAGCATATAGAAGTGTAATATATGGAGAATAGTAATGTACTTATCAAATGACAAGTACATTGATGTTTTCCACCCTTTACATTTGATACCAACGAGAGTTTAAAATGAGTATCTGTTAGGCAAAATTCCAGTAGTCTTTGGAAAATATTAGAGGTGAATGATCCTCAAATGAAAAACATTGATTTTTGAATCAAAATTTCAAAGATACTTAAATAAGATTTTAATACAGATAGCCCTTCATAACTCTTTAATGTTTACAAATGATAGAATAGGCCAAAGGTGCAGATTTTATATTTACTAAGTTAGAAACAGAAAGTAAGCCACAGAAACATTCCAGGACATGATTGCTTTTTTTAAAAAATCTAGTTCCAGATTCTAGAGTAGTATACTGTTTCCCCACAAAGTGTGAACTTTAAAGATTTTTATTTGTATCTTATGAAGTTTTTTCCTGTCTGTATTGGTTTTGTATTTCAAGTTCAGTAATCCAATCTCCACCAACATAACTCAAATCTTTAATGGAAATCAATATGAAAATACGATTTAGTTTGTAACAGGTATTCATAGCTGACTTGTGGGGACATACCAGTCTTCACTGTTTAAAACATGTGTTCTTAGTTGTACTTAAAAATACTTTTGATTAATGGATGTCTTTTCCTACTGAATTACGTTATAATTTGGCTTAGCTTATTTGTATTACTAATTGATTAGCATTTGATAGTGGCACCTACTTCCTAAGCCAGTGTCAGTGGCTCAAATGGTAAAGAATCTGCCTGCAGTGCAAGAGACCCAGGTTTGATCCCTGGGTGGGAAAGATCCCCTGGAGAAGGGAATAACAGTCCACTCCAGTACTCTTGCCTGGAGAATTCCCCTGAACAGATGAGCCTGGTGTGGTCCATGGGGTCTCAAAGAGTTGGGCACAACTGAGTAACACCCTAGCCTACTTTGTAAACAGGTTTTCTTTCTATACAGTTCACCTTCTGTTCCATTCTTCCATTTCATTAGGTAGCCAGCAGTCTTGGAATAATGACCTAAAATATGTCTTTCTGTATAAGGACTACTAATTAAGCCATGGCCCTAATTGATGTATTTCATCAGATTTAAGACTTGTTTCTAGAGTAATTAAATTGCCCTCTGTGTGAAAGTCACTCACGTGTGTCCAACTCTTTGCGACCCCATGGAGTATGCAGTCCATGGAATTCTCCAGGTCAGAATACTGGAGTGGGTAGCCGTTTCCTTCTCCAGGTATCTTTCAACCCAGGGATCAAGCCCAGGTGTCCTGCATTGCAAGCGGATTCTTTACCAGCCTAGCCACTAGGGACACCCAAGAGTACTGGAGTGGGTAGCCTATCCCTTCTCCAGGGGATCTTCCCAACCCAGGAATCAAACCGGGGTCTCCTGTCTTGCAGGCAGATTCTTTACCAGCTGAGCTACCAGGAAGCCTTAGATTGAGATAATTCTGTACATGCATACACATTCACATAAAATGTAAAATGAAGTATACCAATAATGGAAAGATCTATTCAGGTAAAAGTTGTCTGTTAAGATATCTTTTTCTTAAGATAATGGCCTGTTCTTTGGTGAAAGAGATTTAATAGAGCGTCTATTTCTTCAGAGTATTGCAGTTCTGTTTGCGAGCAGTGACTGAAATCCAGTAGGAAAGAGTTTTTAAAGTAATACTGAATTATCGTTTATGCTTCACTCATTTGGCTTATTGTAGATTTCTTGGTCTGACTAGTTCTTTATTTACAGTATGTTAGTTTTTGTTGACAAATGAGTATTGATACTTCATTAAATAAACCATGTTTTGATGTTTCAACTTTTAGGTGTCAAAAACAGAGCCTTAAGCTCAGTTATTACTATCAGAAACACCTGAATGAAAAACATTGGCCTAAGTTAAATTAACATTTAAGAGGAATATATTAAATTTGGAACTTTCTACATGCTATGAACATTAATCAGCAGAGTTTTGCATTTGAATTAAAGCTAAAATAACCAAATGATATATAAAGAGATATGTACCATTTTTACAGCATATCTAAATGAGTATTGTTCACTAGAAGAGATGGATTATTAGTAAACCCTCTGGAGGTAAACTCTGAAGAATTTCTAGGCTTTTAAAGATGAGTGTTTTTTCCTGTTATTAGTGTCTCTTTAATGAATAATCAAGAGTGCTGCCTAGGTTGGACTTCCCTGGTGACTCAGTGGTAAAGAACCTCGTGCTAATGCAGGGCATGCAGTTTGATCCCTGGGTCAGGAAGATCCCCTGGAAAAGAAAGTGACAACCCACTCCAGTATTCTTGCCGGGAAATCCCATGGATGGAGGAACCTGACAGGCTACAGTCCTTGGGGTCACAAAAGAGTTGGACATGACTTAGTGACTAAACAACAAAACAGCAACTACTTACTTTAGTTCTCGTCAAAACTAGTATAAAAGTCACTGCCTGTTTAAACTTACATTAATATATCTGTGTTTTAATTCACTATTTAATGTAGTAGTGATGTAATATTGCTTTTATTAAGCTCATATTTTTCCATTAATTTATTCCCTGAACCTATTTTGTGTGTGTATAAATTTCCTATCTTCTTTTTCCTTAAGAATTTAGGGTAGGGAACTTAAGAGGAAAGGCACAGTATTTTTTATTTTTATGTTTGTTCTCTTTCTTAAGCCCATTTGCTTTGTCTATGCCAGGTACCTTGTCCCAGTTGATCTCTATTTGGAAATCACCCAACAAGCACTTGTCATAATTTAATGTGGTTCCTTAAAGTCACTAAGTCTGTTGTTCATTTTACTTGTTAATTTGAATGTATTCATAATAATTACAGTGAGAATAGGTAGCAGAAAAGTTTTCATTTGGATATTTTCCCACTTATTTCTTTTTTCTTAATAGAGAGGAAGTTCGTGCCCCAATTCCTCAAAAGCAAGAAATACTGGTGGAACCAGAACCTTTGTTTGGTGGTAAGTTTACCTTTTTTTCCTAGCTTTATTTGCCTTTATTGTTGCCTTCAGGATTTTAATGAAGCTATCAAAAGATGTGAAGGCTTGCTCAGAGATTATTATTTCAAGTACAATCAGTTCTTACCTTGTAATTCCATACTGCACTGAGGTAAGTTGCACAGTTGGTTCTTTCTGAGGAGTGAATCAGATTAAAAAGTTGATAGCTTTTTCAGAAGGCCAAAAGGAGGAAAATAAGCAAAAGGAATTGCTGCCTTATAATGGAAACAAATCTATCATTAGATAAAAGACTGATTGGTTTTTTTTTTTGAATACCCATTTGACTGCCATGTCCTTATTGTCTTGATACACTATATCTTCACTCGTTTTTTATTTTAAGTATTTATTTATTTGGCTATACCAGCTCTTAGTTGACGCATGTGGGATCTAGTTCCCTGACCAGGGATTGAACCCAGGTCCCTTGCATTGGGAGCGGAAAGTCTTAGCCACTGAACCACCAGGGAACTCTTATTTAATTTCTAGAAGTGCTATTCCTGTATTGAAAAAAGGAGAAAATAATCTCTAATCCATGCAAAAAATTAATGGTATCAGTCTAGGGTACATAGAGAAGATGGTAGGAAATAGAACATTGATTAAAGAAAAATTATAGTTTTTTTAATAATACAATAATTATTATTGTATTTTATTAAAAATATTTATTTATTTGGCTGCATCAGGTCTTAGTTGCCCCGAGGCATGTGGGATCTTAGTTCCCCGACTAAGGACAGAACCTTTGTCCCCTGCATTGGAAGGCAGATTTTGTTATTCTTTAAAAATTTGGGTGGGGGCGATAATTGCTTTACAATATTGTACTGGTTTCTGCCATACATCATGAATCAGCTACAGGTATACATATGTCTCCTTTCTCTTGAACCTCTCTATCTCCCACCCCATCCCATCCTTCTAGGTAGTTACAGAACACTGGGTTGAGCTCCCTGTGTCACACAGCAAATTCCCACTGGCTGTCTGTTTTACGAATGGTGGTGTGTATGTTTCCATGCTACTCTCAATTCGTCCTGCCCTCTTCTACTGTGCCTACAAGTCTGTTCTGTATGTCTGTGTCTCCATTGCTGCCCTGCAAATAGGTTCATCAGTAACATCTAGATTCCATATGCATGCGTTAATATACAATATCTGTCTTTCTCTTTCTGACTTACTTCACTCTGAATATTGGGGTACGTGTGTTTCTTTCAGTTATGGTTTTCTCAGGGTGTATATTCAGTAGTAGGATTGCTGGGTCACATGGTAGTTCTACTCCTAGTTTTTTTAAGGAATCTGTACTGTTCTCCATAGTGGCTGTATCAATCTACATTCCCGCCAACAGTGCATGAGGGTGCCCTTTTCTTCACATCTTCTCTAGCATTTATTGTTTGTAGATTTTTTTAATGATGACCATTCTGACCAGTGTGAGGTGATACCTCATTATAGTTTTGACTTGCATTACTGTAAAGCTCTTAAAGGAAAACACCAGCAGTACAGTCTTTGACGTACATCATAGCAAGATCCTCTTTGAGCCACCTCCTGGAGTAATGGAAAAAAAAAAAAGCAAAATGGAAATATACAAATGGGATTTAATTAAACTTAAAAGCTTTTGCACAATGAAGGAAACAAATAAGATTAAAAGACAACCCTTAGAATGAGAGAAAATAATTGCAAACAAGATAACTGACAAAGTATTAGTCTCCAAAATATACTACAGCTCATGCAGTTCAGTACGAGAAAAACAAATAACACAATCAAAAATGGGCGAAAAACCTAAACAGACATTTCTCCAAAGAAGACACACAGATGGCCAGCAAACACGTGAAAAGATGCTCAGCGTTGCCTATAATTTTATTTTAACAAGACTTACCTTTTGTGAGCCAGATATTTTAGGCATTAAGAGGTATATTAAAACCACAGAAGATAAGGAACTTCCCTGCCAGTCTAGTGGTTAAGATTCTGCGTGTCCCACTGTTATATTAAAACTACAGAAGATAAGGAACTTCCCTGCCAGTCTAGTGGTTAAGATTCTGCACTTCCCACTGTTAGAGGCAAAGGTACCATCACTGGGTGAGAAACTAAAATTTTGCCTGCCATGTAGTGTGGCCAAAAAAACTTAAAAAGAAACCCAAACCCAGAAGAAGTAGTTATGATTTGTATTGTGTATATTGAGAATAGTGATTCCAAAAAATAGGTATATAAGAAGTCGGTAGGCAGGCTAAAAGAAGAAATAAGTTATAAGAAAAAGATGAAGAAAATTATATAAACCATGTCTTTTGATTTGAAAAATCCAGATAGTTGAGAGTTTTAAGATTGATCTTTAACCTGGCAGCTTTGGAGTTTACTGTAGAAAGAAATAAAGAACGTACTTTCCAGCATCAGAAATAAAGATGAGAGGAAGATTCAGAAATAAAAATGGGAGAAAGAGCACTATAAGGTCTGAATGCCGGGAAAGTCTCATGGACGGAGGAGCCTGGTAGGCTGCAGTCCACGGGATCGTTAGGAGTCGGACACGACTTCACTTTCACATATTGGAGAAGGAAATGGCAACCCACTCCACTGTTCTTGCCTGGAGTATCCCAGGGACAGGAGAGCTGGGTGGGCTGCCGTCTATGGGGTCGCACAGGGTCAGACACGACTGAAGTGATTTAGCAGCATTGAAGAATAATATGTGCTTTCTGCTTTTTTTTTTTTTTTTTTTTACATATAAATGTAATGGAGCTCAGGAATAATGCCCTTGGAAGCTTTCTCTTTCCTTTATTGCAAGGAATAAGGCAGGATCTTTGTGTGGGGAAGACTACAGTAAATGGGTTCTATCCTGTTTTACTGTTTGAAGCGAAAGAGTTTCTATTTGAAACATCACTTTCTTTTATCTCTGGTTTGATGAGAGTCGGGGGTAAGAATGACCTTATACAGTTAGGAAATCAGTCTTAACTTTCATTAGTAGACCTTATTATAACTTTGAAAAGGTTTTTGGAGAACTGTTTTCTTATTAGGAGTAGTATCGATTTAAAGTATGTTTCTCAAAGTGTGGTCTGAGAGTCCCTGGTACCCTTTCACTGGGTCTGTAAGAACAGAACCATTTTCATAATAATACTAACTGGTTATTTGCCTTTTTCACAGTGTTGACATTTGGGCTGATAAATGAGAAGCAATGATTGGTCAAACTACTGCCGTCTTAATTAAATCAGGACAGTAAAACCAAACTGCTGCTACTTGTTGAATTCTTCACTGATACACACTTGCAGTTTTTAAAGAAAGCCAATTTTACTTATTAATGTTCTTGGCAAAGCAATAAAAATTAATTTCATTTGATCTTGACCCACATTTTTAAACTATTCTTTTTGATGAAATAGGATGTGTACATAAAGCACTTCGTATACTGAAGTGCTCTGGTTACTTTAAGGAAAAACACTTGTACTTGTGTTTGAGTTGAAACCTAAACTAGCTGCTCTTTTTTATGGAGCACTATTTTTCTTGAAAGATTACTAACAAACTGTAGTTATTTAGAGTTAGGCATTTGGCAGACATTTTCTTGAATGTGAACAAAGCCTGTTAACTGCTTCAAGGCAAACAACTGACATTAATTGTTGCCAGTCATTTAAGGAAAAAACAGCTTTCATGCAGAACTTAGAATTTTAGAAAGTTTATGTCCATGATTGTGATCTTGTTAGCTTCCTAGTATTTAAAGGCTTTCCAGTGAGATTCAGTTCAGTTCAGTGGCTCGGTTGTGTCTGACTCTTTCCGACCTCATGAACCGCAGCACACCAGGCCTCCCTGTCCATCACCAACTCCCGGAGTCCACCCAAACCCATGTCCATTGAGTTGGTGAGGCAGTCCAACCATCTTTTCCTTTGTCGTCCCCTTCTCCTCCTGTCCTCAGTCTTTACCAGCAGCAGGGTCTTTTCCAATGAGTCAGCTCTTCACATCAGGTGGCGAAACTATTGGAGTTTCAGCTTCAACATCAGTCCTTCCAATGAATACCCAGGACTGATCTCCTTTAAGATTGACTAGTTGGATCTCCTTGCAGTTGAAGGGACTCTCAAGAGTCTTCTCCAACACGGCAGTGCAGTTGAAGGGACTCTCAAGAGTCTTCTCCAACACGGCAGTTCAAAAGCATCAATTCTTCAGCACTCAGCTTTCTTTATAGTCCAACTCTCACATCCATACACGACTGCTGGAAAAACCATAGCCTTGACTAGATGGACCTTAGTCGGCAAAGTAATGTCTCTGCTTTTTAATATGCTGTCTAGGTTGGTCATAACTTTTCTTCCAAGGAGTAAGCTGCAGTCACCATCTGCAGTGATTTTGGAGCCCCCCCCAAAATAAAAGTCAGCCACTGTTTCCACATCTATTTCCCATGAAGTGATGGGACCATCTGCCATGATCTTCGTTTTCTGAATGTTGAGCTTTAAGCCAACTTTTTCACTCTCCTCTTTCACTTTCATCAAGAGGCTCTTTAGTTCTTCTTCACTTTCTGCCATAAGGGTGGTGGCATCTGCATGTCTGAGGTTATTGATATTTCTCCCAGCAATCTTGATTCCAGCTTGTGCTTCCTCCAGCCCAGCATTTCTCATGATGTACTCTGCATATAAGTTAAATAAGTAGGGTGATGATATACAGCCTTGACGTACTCTTTTTCTTATTTGGAACCAGTCTGTTGTTCTATGTCCAGTTCTAACTCTTGCTTCCTGACCTGCATATAGGTTTCTCAAGAGGCAGGTCAGGTGGTCTGGTATTCCCATCTGTTTCAGAATTTTCCACAGTTTATTGTGATCCACACAGTCAAAGGCTTTGGCATAGTCAATAAAGCAGAAATAGATGTTTTCCTGGAACTCTCTTGCTTTTTCGATGATTCAGCAGATGTTGGCAATTTGATCTCTGGTTCCTCTGCCTTTTCTAAAACCAGCTTGAACATTTGGAAGTTCACAGTTCATGTATTGCTGAAGCTTAGCTTGGAGAATTTTAAGCATTACTTTACTAACGTGTGAAGTGAGTGCAGTTGTGTGGTAGTTTGAGCATTCTTTGGCATTGCCTTTCTGCTCAACTGGAATTCCATCACCTCCACTAGCTTTGTTTGTAGTGATGCTTCTTAAGGCCCACTTGACTTTACATTCCAGAATGCCTGGCTCTAGATGAGTGATCACACCATTGTGATTATTTGGGTCATGAAGATCTTTTTTGTACAGTTCTTCTGTGTATTCTTGCCACCTCTTCTTAATATCTTCTGCTTCTGTTAGGTCCATACCATTTCTGTCCTTTATTGAGCCCATCTTTGCATGAAATGTTCCCTTGGCATCTCTAATTTTCTTGAAGAGATCGCTAGTCTTTTCCTATTCTGTTGTTTTCCTCTGTTTCTTTTCATTGATCATTGAGGAAGGCTTATCTCTCCTTGCTATTCTTTGGAACTCTGCATTCAAATGGGTATATCTTTTGTTTTCTCCTTTGCTTTTCACTTCCCTTCTTTTCGCATCTAATAATAATCTTCTGATGAGATTAGTGGTGACATTAACAGTTATTTTTTAAAATACTTTATGATGAAAAGGTCAAATTTGGAATGTTTTGCATAACTCAGTGAACAAATATTTTCAAGCCACCAAAGCACACTGTTACAAAATTGTACATGGGTGAAATACCTCTTCTGATCAATATGTATTTGTATATGCAATATATGTTAGATATCTGCTGCTGTTTAATAGATTGTTTCAAAATTTAACATCCTGAAACAACAAACGTTTGTTATATCACCATTTCTATGTGTTAGGAATCCAGGTATGGCTTAGTCGGGTCCCTCTTCTATGGTCTCTCAAGCGTATAATCAAGGTGTCATGCAGGGCTACAGGCATCCCAAAGCATGACTAGAGGAAGAGTCTGAATTCACTTATGTGGCTGATGGTTTACTGGAGACATCATCAGTTCCTTACCACAGAGCAAATGAGAGAGCCAGAGAGGACAGCTCAGGATGGAAGCCACCATTTTTGTAACCTAATTATTGGAAGTGACATCCTGTCACCTCTGCCTCATTCTGCTTGATCCTGCCCATGCTCAAGATGTTCATGCACAGGTCATGAGATAGGGATAATTAGGTGCTGTCACAGAGCCTGCCTACCACATAGACCAGTAGATTTAAATGGAGCAGAGTATGAAAAGTTCATTGATAATATTTCAGATTCCATGTTGCTACCAACCTTTGGAAATGGCAACCCACTCCAGTATTCTTGCCTGGAGAATCCCATGGACTGAGGAGCCTGGTGGGCTGCAGTCCACAGCGTCACAAAGAGTCGGACAGGACTGAGTGACTTTACTTACTTACTTACTTACTTAACCTACCAACCTTTAAGAAATTACCTCTGATTGAGTTTGGTGTAGTAGCCAAGGAAAATGTTCACAATTATCTTAAAACTGTTAAAATACTCTTCTCTTTTACAATTTACATGCCTGTGTGAAGTTAAATATTTTTCTTCATATACTTGAATTAAAAGAGTAGCAGCAGATTGAATGCAGAAGCAGATCTAAAAATTCAGGTGTCTTCTCATACCAGTTATTAACAGAGATTTGTGAAAATGTGCAACAGTGCTGCTCTTCTCATAAAGCTTTTTTTCTCTGTTTCTCCCCTATTCTGACTGTGAAGCTCCGAATGAATCTCTTTTAGCTCTTTGCAGCTTAGTTTCTTTGACCTCAGTGACCAGTACTCTTACTTTGTGGGTAGTAGAGTAAGAATAAAGAGGACTGATGTTTACTTTTAGCATATGGTTTGGAAGAGTCTGGAAACCATGTATGAAGAGGCAGGCAGGAGTAATAATTAATAATGGTCCTGAAGCTAGAGGTGTAGTGGCCTGAGGAGAGGTTCTTGCTTAGACTTAGGATAAATAAGGGGGAAACAAATGGGAATAGGTCATGAGTCCAAGAAATACGAGGGCAGTTGGAAAGCTAGCAGTAAGGACCTAGATGAATCTCTAGGAGATTGAGAAGGGCTAAATTGGAGGCAGGGTTGGGGGAGTGAATATGTATATGTGTAAAGAACATAGAATGTTGATTGGCCTGCCACTGGTAATTTCAAAATAGAAAAAAACTACCTTTTATATATTATGTACTACCTCTCTAATAATAATATGCTTTCTTAAGCAGCTGTTCTGTGTCTCACCCGAAGATAATTCTTATTATGGTTAACAATTGGTTAAAACTTTCTTAATTGTTATGGGTAAATAGTACTTGATAATGAGTTTTAAGAAATCATTGAGAAATTATTACTGCTAGAAACATATTTAAGATAGGAACTCTCAAATAAAAATAGTTCCAAGATTGAAAAGAATATTTCTTGCTTCTTCTATATAAAGAGAGGGAGAGAGAAATAATGCAATATTTAAATTTTATAAGTTTAATAAAATTTAAAATAAATTTGTATAATTTATTCAATAAAATAAAACAATTTATATGTAAAATTCAGGTTAAATTTGAAATTCAAAGCAAAGTTAAAATATAGTAGCCTCTCATTTTTACCAAATTCCTTTTCCTAGAGATGATATTGTGATTCTTTAGTGTAAATACTGATATGCATATGTGCATAAATGATATGTGCTAAATCGCTTCAGTTTGTGTCCAACTCTTTGGGACCCCATGGACTGTAGCCCACCAGGCTCCTCTGTCCATGGGATTCTCCAGGTAAGAATACTAGAGTGGCAAGATGGATTAAAGATCTAAACGAAAGACCAGAAACTAAAACTGTTAGAGGAGAACATAGGGAGAATACTCTCCAACATAAATCACAGCAGGATCCTCTATGACCCACCTCCCAGAATATTGGAAATAAAAGCAAAAATAAATGGGACCTAATTAAAATTAAAAAGCTTCTGCACAACAAAGGAAACTATAAGCAAGGCGAAAAGAGAGCCTTCGGAATAGGAGAAAATAATAGCAAATGAAGCAACTGACAAACAACTAATCTCAAAAATATACAAGCAACTCCTGCAGCTCAATTCCAGAAAAATAAATGACCCAATCAAAAAATGGTCCAAAGAACTAAATAGACATTTCTCCAAAGAAGACATACAGATGGCTAACGAACACATGAAAAGATGCTCAACATCACTTATTATCAGAGAAATGCAAATCAAAACCACAATGAGGTACCATTTCACACCAGTCAGAATGGCTGCAATCCAAAAGTCTACAAGAAGATGTGGAGAAAGGGGAACCCTCTTACACTGTTGGTGGGAATGCAAACTAGTACAGCCACTATGGAGAACAGTGTGGCGATCCCTTAAAAAACTGGAAATAGAACTGCCTTATGACCCAGCAATCCCACTGCTGGGCATACACACCGAGGAAACCAGAATTAAAAGAAACACGTGTACCCCAATGTTCATCGCAGCACTGTTTATAATAGCCAGGACATGGAAGCAGTCTAGATGTCCATCAGCAGATGAATGGATAAGAAAGCTGTGGTACATATACACAATGGAGTATTACTCAGCCATTAAAAAGAATACATTTGAGTCAGTTCTAATGAGGTGGATGAAACTGAAGCCGATTATACAGAGTGAAGTAAGCCAGAAAGAAAAACACCAATACAGTATACTAACACATATATATGGAATTTAGAAAGATGGTAATGGTAACCCTGTATGCGAGACAGCAAAAGAGACACAGATATATAGAACAGTCTTTTGGGCCCTGTGGGAGAGGGAGAGGGTGGGATGATTTGGGAGAATGGCATTGAAACATATAATACCATATATGAAACGAATCACCAGTGCAGGTTTGATGCGGGATACAGGATGCTCGGGGCTGGTGCACTGGGATGACCCAGAGGGATGGTATGGGGAGGGAGGAGGGAGGGGGGTTCAGGATGGGGAACACGTGTACACCCGTGGTGGATTCATGTTGATGTATGGCAAAACCAATACAATATTGTAATTAGCCTCCAGTTAAAATAAATTTAAATTAAAAAAAAAAAAAGAGTACTGGAGTGGGTTGCCTTGCCCTTCTCCAGGGGAATCTTCCAAATGATATACTGACAGATAATGCTTTAAACAAATAAGTAATTTTTTAGCATGTGGTTCTGCATTTTTTTGTTATTTTTCTGTTTTGCTTTTTACTCAGTAGTTCTTAAAAAATTACCCTATATAATGGAAAATGCAGGCTGTTGTGAAGGATGCTTTGAAGATGGGATTGGGGGACTTTAATAGTTTCTATCTGATCTTACTATCTAATCATCATTTCTTACAGAGTATTGTTCTAGTTACATGCTTTCTGGGCTTGCCATAAGCCAACTTAATAACTGTCACTCATATTGAAAGAATCATTAAATGTCCTTATTTAATGTATATAAAGACCTGGTAATTAAAAAAAAGTTTTATATTATAGTTGATTTACAGTTGTGTGTTAGTTTTCGGTGTACAATAAAGTGATTCAGTTACACATAATATACATGTATCTATCCTTTTTCAGATTCTTTTCCCATTTAAGACCTGGTAAATTTTTTAGGTTTAAGAACATACAGGAAGATAATATTTTGATGATTGCTTTTGAAACTTTATCTGTACAATACTTAAGAATTGGGTAGTAGACCCTATTCAATAGTATAAGAAGATATTGGTTCTATTTATTTATCTGTAATTATAGGAAAAATTTACACTCTAAAATTGTTTTTTTGGTGTTTATAATTCTACATGTGTGCCACTTACTAAGAAGTAGTTCTTAAATATTATGGTTTAAAATTTACTCAAGTATTGTACTAAAGGGTAAGCAGATCCTTTAAAATAACCTGAATTTGGTATTTGGAGCATGTGTAAGATTCATCTCCATGTGGAATCATGTTCACAATCTTTCTTCCTGTCTTTTTACATAAATTTGGCCAAGTCCTTGACTGGACCTTAATTTTCTTTTTTATATAACAAAATGTTGGTCTGAAGATGGTTACGTTAAGTATGTATGAATGACTTGAAGGTTTTAAAAATATTTTATTTTTTGGAAGAGGACACTATTATCAATCTGAGTGTCTTAAAATAAGAAATTCTTAAAGATATTTTAGAATTGTTAAAAAATTAATGTTTAAGCTTTTGTGTCAATTCTGTTTTTTTCTCCTAAAGCTCCTAAAAGACGACGGCCTGCACGTTCAATATTTGATGGTTTCCGGGATTTTCAAACTGAAACTAGTAGGTATCTATGGATTAGTTTATCATCTCCTTTTCTCTTCCTTCTTCTCTCCGCCTCCATTCTTGTCTTTCTCTCCCTCCCCGTCTCCCGCAGATAAAACCAAGGTGGAAAAGCACCCATACACTCCCCTTCAGGTCAAGATCCTGGTTTGTTTTATATAATTGTTTTATTGAAAAAAATGATTAATATTAGGCCTAATAACTTTGAGGATTCATCTTATTTAAAAAAGTAAATTATGAATTCAGTCTGTGATTGTTATTAACTCCCCCTTGCTGCTGCTGCTGCTAAGTTGCTTCAGTTGTGTCCAACTCTGTGCAACTCCGCAGATGGCAGCCCACCAGGCTCTTCTGTCCCTGGGATTCTCCAGGCAAGAATACTGGAGTGGGTTGCCATTTCCTCTTCAGTGTGTGCAAGTGAAAAGTGAGAGTGAAGTCGCTCAGTCATGTCTGACTCTTCACAACCCCATGGACTGTAGCCTACCAGGCCCCTCCATCCATGGGATTTTCCAGGCAGGAGTACTGGAGTGGGTTACCATGTCCTTCTCCACTCCCTTGAGCTGAATTATTCTAAATTCTAACCTACTTGATTATAGAAGAATAAGAGAGGTGGATATAATATTAGAAATCTAATAATTTACAAACAACCCATTTCTGAATGAGCAGTTAAATGCTGACTATAATAAAATAAAAACTGATTTTCCTCAGGAACCTGATATATGTCAGTTAAAGGAACGACTACAATGAAAATGATTATTATAGGGATTGAAAAATAGAAGAAAAAGCCATAATACCCCACGCAACCACTATTAACATTTTGGCTACAGCTGTTTGAAATAGGTTTATGTCTTTCTGTGGAATAAATCAGAACGAGAATCTTGACCATCTACTTTTAGTGGATTTAGTACTGATTTAGTAATGGAACCCTAAAGAAAAGGACAGATATGTTTAGAGAATATGTGAGGAACTTTTGGACCATATTTGAGTTTGTAATTATTTATAATGAGTTCATTGAAGCTCATATAGGTCTTATAACTTGAGAGAGTGGAATCCAGACTGACATAAGGCATCCAGGGAATCCTGTGCGCTCCCAGGAGCAGATGACAGCGGTAGTCATTGTCTCTCACTGGCAGAATCTTTCAAGATTGGGAATTTTGCTAGAAACAGCTGGAATGTAGCTAGATAAATTAAGGTGACTTTCAGAATTAGATAAATGGAGATGAAAGTTTTCTTGTATGCTTAAGTTCAGTTTGAGTATGTGAAGGAAATATTTTGAATAGTGACTCTTAGATAATTTTTGCCTTTATCCCTACCTTTGGATAGAGAGCACCAAGTCTTAAGACTTTCCCCCCAACTCACTTTGTATTATTTTTCAGAGTCAGCCTTAGATCTTTGCATTTGAGATCAAGCACATTGTTCATTAGTTCTTACAATTGATATATTTTCTTAATTGGGAGATTTCATGAGTTTTATGGCTAATTGAAACTTTCTTATCCTCCTGTGTTGCAGTTCGGCAAGAACAGGAATTAAGAAATGGAGGAGCAATAGATAAGAAACTAACTACCCTTGCAGATCTGTTCCGGCCACCCATTGATTTGATGCATAAAGGCAGTTTTGAAACAGTAAGTTGTTGGAGATTCTAAACCCAACCTGTGAATCCTTTTGCAGTTTTTAGTGGCATTTTTCTAAGAGCAAAAAAAAGTTTTCAACATATAGAGAAATTAGTGTCTTAATGAGATATCTAGAAAGTTACATTGATTTATGTTTCTACCACCAGTATATGATATTACCTAATAAAATCACTTTATTGTGTGGCATCATTTTAGAATCTGCCATTTTTTTTAATTTATTTTTTTAATCTTTTAAAGTTTATATGTCTTTGACTACTATTGGGAATAGTCTCTGTGTGTTTTGGCCATTTGTGAATTGTTTATAGTTACCTTTTACTCATTTTTATAAGGATCCAGGTATGTTTGAAAAGAGTATCTCTAGTTGCAAAATATGTTCTCCTTCAGTTCTTGGTTTTAATTTAGCTGAAACCAAAGGAAAACCTTCTGGAGCAGGTTTATTTGATTGTCTGCTAAATTATAAGCTCAATGAGGGCAGGGGAACCATGTTTCTTTTTATTATGGTAATCCTTTTGATCCAGTCTCTAGCGTTTAATAGGAACATGATGTTTGTTAAATGAAAGAGTTTAGTTGGGATTTTAAATATTCTTCTGTGGGTGTTCAAACAGCTTGATTTTGTGTGTTGACTGGCGTGTTAATGCTCTGTTGAATCAGAAGAGCATTTCTATAGCTGTGTATCACTTAAATTTCAGGTAAGTCTATTAGGATAAAGTAGGGCAAACACTTAACTACAAAAATGACATTAGTAGCTACATATTTGGAAGTGAATTATGATTGTGTTTTTAAAAACATTTTGCCCTTTAACGTAACACTTACACTAGCCTAAGTGAAATATTTAGGTTAAGAAATTTATTATAAGCTACTGCTTTCTGCATTCTTTAATTTTCTGAATTATAAAACCTGAAGGTGTTTGGCTGCATGTAACAAAATCCAAATAATGGAGGTTTGATCAGATGTGTTTCTTTTTGTTGTGTAAATAAAGTTCAGGGAGTCTGATGTCAGGTTATCAGCTCAAAAATGTCAGGTTAGATGTCTCCAGTTTTCTTCATCTTTCGCTCATGATCTTTAACATGGCAACTGCCTATCCTTTCTAATAACCATTAATGGAGAATAAGATAATATGTAAGAAAGAAAAAGGATCTGAGTTTGTTTTGATGTGCTTTCTATTTTCATTAGCTTCTGTGTTGCTCAGGGGCTTAGTGAAGTAACTCTGAACTTGACTTAATTTGGACACTTTGGCCTCATAAAAAGCAGTTAGTCTGCTGCTTGTTCATTAAGGGAAGATGTGAATCTTTCAATATTGTCATCTGGAGTTTTTTCAATTTGTTGTATCACCTTTTATTCTTTGTATTTTGTGACCTATGTTTTCAACTGTATTTTTTCACTGATAATACTCAACTTTATCATTTACAACTCTTTAAATGATATAAATATTCCCAGAAAAAGTAGGCATTTCATTATGATTAATGATATATCCATTAGTTTTATAAAAATTAGAGAAGCAATATGCAAAATTAAGTTGCTGAAACTTAAGAGAGATGAATGTTAAAAATTAAAGGAATGATGAGGTTGCAAAGATTCGAACACGACCAAGTGACTTTCACTTTCTTTGGTTGCTCAGGCAGGACCCATAGGTTTGGATTAGATGTAGATCTGAGCTACAGTTTTACAAGTTTAGAAACTAGACTTTGTTGTTTCTTAGTGTAACTAGAGGTGGACCATGTTCAAGGGTTCTGCCTCATGCCTGTGAAGTTCATTCAGTATTTAACAAGGCCTCCTATTGTAAGGCCTTGTTCTAGGGGATGGCTATTATATTTATTGGAATAAAGATTTAACTCCATGTGAGAGAGACCAGGAATGAAACAATAGCTTAAACAAGATAGAGGTCCATGCTTTTAGGATGGTTCTACTCTATGAATTTACTAGGGATGCAGCTTTTCCTGTCCTCTTCTGCTGTTCCTTAGGCCTTGCTTGCCCTTGTCTGCATGATGCAAGGTGGCTAACCACCATCTTTGCTTTTCAGTTAGCATGAAGGAGGGAAGTGACTGAGAAGGGTACACCTTTTCCATTTAAAGGAACAACTTAGAAGTCACACACATCACTTCTCACATTCCATTGATCAGAACTTAGCAATGTGGCTACACCTAGTTGCAAAGGATACTAGGAAATTAAGATGCTTAGCTGAAAGTTGGAAATTCTGTTACTAAGGTGAAGGGAAAAATGGGTATTTGTTATCTGTAAGCAGCTTCTGCCATAGGAAGGTAG
The DNA here is from genome assembly GCF_016772045.2 of Ovis aries. NCBI lineage: Eukaryota > Metazoa > Chordata > Mammalia > Artiodactyla > Bovidae > Ovis > Ovis aries. The sequence continues at coordinate 191,775,764 of NC_056054.1, read as the reverse complement.
TGGTGAACAAATTATACGAAGTCCTTTGACATCAAAAAGTTTATAATCTGTAGGGAGAAACAGACTAAACAAAAACCAAAAACAATATCTATATAACATATTTAGTATATATATATGTTTTATGTATGTTTGACACACAAAAATTTCAGGTTACAGTAGTTGCTGGGAGAAAGTATAAAATAGAGTAAGGGAAGGAGAGAGAGGACTCGTGTTTGGGGACAAAGTGAGAGAATGTAAACCATAGAAGGATCTTAGGGAAGAGTAGAAAAACAGTTAAGTGTAAAGATACTAGTGTTGGAAAGAGTTCAGGCATATTTTTGGTATAGCCAAGGAAATTCATGTAGCTGGAGTTGAGTGAACAAGGCACTTAGGGTGAGTTATCTGACCTGGGGAAGGAAATATTTCTTATGTTTTCCTCTTTCCCTCTTAGCATGTAAGTTTCTTCTTTCCCCTTTAGCATGAATACAGGGATTTTGTTTTATTTACTGTTCTGTGTCCATGGTGCATAGAAGGGTATCTGGCACACAATTGCCCTCCATAAATTATCTAGTGGTATAATCTAGAGTATATTGTACAGAAAGAATCAGAACAATTTCCATAAAGTATTTCTTGTTTTCATAACAAATGCATATTTATTTGTAAAATTGCCATTCAGTTGGACATCCAGTTGGTTCTTCTAAAAGTACTTTAATTTCCAAAGTGCTTGCTATAAATGCAAATTAAAATATTTTAATTAAAATGTAAAGAACTGACTCAGTAACAAAATACATAAGATAAAGTTTTTCTAGATAAACTTTATACATAGCTTATATTTTTATTCAAATTAAGCAAAATTTAGAGAAAAATTAAAAACCAACAAGGAGGGACTTCCCTGGTGGTCCAGTGGTTAGGACTGCACTGCCAGTGTAGGTGTGGGTTTGATCCCTGCTTGGGGAACTAAGATTCCATATGCCATGAGGCACAGCCAAAAAAAAGCAACAAGGAAAAATAATAGTTTCCATTTCCATAAGAAAGTATAGTGCATATTTTAGTATATTTTGTTTTCAACTTTATGCATATATATTTATTGAAATAGATTAAGTTTTCCTCTATATCCTCTTTACGTACTTTTCCAACAGTGTAGGAGGGTTCCCTTACAGCCTCTCCAGCATTTGTTTTTTGTAGATTTATTTATTGATGGCCATCCTGACTGGTGTGAGGTGACACCTCATTGTAGTTTTGATTTTTGATTTGCATTAAAAGTAATTTCTTAACATCTTTCAGTTGCTTTTGCTTATATAAGGCTTCTCCCATTGTAAGCTTTGTGCAGGAAGGGATTTTTTGGTTTGGTAACTGCTATAACTCCAGCATCTATAGCTCTACCTGAAACATGGTAGATACTCAAATGTCTGTTGAATGAATGAATTTGAATGAATGAAAGCATGACTGTGAATAGATGAATTTTTAAAAACAGTAGCAGATAGCTCTCATTGTTTTTGAACTCTGCCTTTTAAAAATTTTTCAGTGTTACGTGGGGTTTTTTTGTTTGTTTTTTGGGGTTTTTTTTTGGTCAGTGTTGCAGTTAAGGCAGACTTAGTAAATTTACCTTATAGGGATGTGTACTATTTAGTCTGTCCCTCTAGAATGTTTTTTCTTTCTTCTCAAATACTTTTCTTCAGTTAAAGCAGTATAATTACTCACTTACCACCCATTTTTTAAATCCACATGCTTGCTATAGGCAAGGGATTAAGTGGAATACTATCACTTCCTAGAAGCAAGGAGTTATTAGATTTTATATACTTAAAAATAAGCTTTTGACCGGTTAATTGTAGCTTTCTGGCTCATTATAAAGCTACTTCCTTTTAGAACTTAGATTTTCACCTTTGGAATCAGTAATGAATATTATAAAATTATTTTCTCTGGAAGATGTGTATAGAAAAGGAGAATAACAATTTTTTAAGATTGTGTAAACCTGCTTATTAAACAGAAGATAGTCTTACGTTTTCCAATACCTCCGAAATGATACATGTTCTTCAGTTATTATTAATCTGAGTTTTAGCTGATTCTTAAGACTTTCCCATGTCACACTGATTTGGGGAAAAAATATATTGTTTCTCTGACAAAATCATTTAAAAGCTATGACTTCCATGTCATTGTTTCTATAAGAGGGTTTGAGGTAGCTTTTGCTCATTTGCTTTTCTTCCATCCTTTTCCAGTTCAGTAATATTTCTTAGATCAATGTTGTGATAAGGCAATGTAAGGGAAAAAAAAGTACACACTCATAACTGATACTTGTGCTGTAAATTGGAGAGTCTTTTGGAGATCATTCTGAAACATCCTTTCATCTGTAGTTTCAGTTTTTAAACACACACCTAGGAAAACAACCCTGAGAGAAAAAATCCTCAGCAGCTTCTAGTCAAAGATTCATAGAGTGAATCTATAAAATGCCATGTGCCTAATAATTGAGATGAATATGATATTTGGAAATGTATGTAAAATGATGTTGAAAAAAATAACAAACTAATACACACATACTGGTTACAGTTATTAAAAAGAAGAGGTATATTTTTGGATAGGGATTAGTAGAGAAAGCACAATAGAATCGTACCCTTGTTTGTGGAATCTTTTTCAGGTGAAGAGGTTTACATGTTTACCAGTGCAATAAAATGCAGCCACTCTAATAAATAACAATGGATAAAAGGAAAACAGTTCATTTAAATTAGAAAAATGCTTGCAAATGGACTGTATAATGTATATACATGTATATATAAGCAAAAATGTAATTAATGTTTATACACAGAAAACTCTAGGTGTCATACTTGAGCAAAAAAACTTAGTATTTACATGGAAAGAAGATAACTTCTGAATTCTGAAACACACCTGTTACCAAGTAGAAACTTTCTAATAATTGTTATGTAACTTTATTCTTACAGGCCAAAGAGTGTGGCCAAATGCAAAATAAGTGGCTGATGATAAACATTCAAAATGTACAAGACTTTGCATGCCAGTGCCTCAACCGTGATGTATGGAGCAACGAAGCTGTGAAGAATATTATCCGGGAACATTTCATTTTCTGGCAGGTGGGGAGAGTTAATCAAACATTTTATAGCATTTTACTTTGGTAGTATGTGGTGTCTAGGAGGAGGAAGTAGGTTATAAGCTAAAAAAAAAACCAGCTGAATTGAATTATTACATATGAAAACATAAAGCCACCCATAATGGGTAAGATAGTAAAGACAAAAGAAAATTAGAGCATCAGTGAAGGGAAGGAGGAAAAAACGGAAGCAAGCCAAAAAAAAAAAGAACCAAGCCATATAACCATATAGTACGCATACTTCAGAAGAATTTTAACATCATTTTTTAACCATCTTGATAAGAGTGTATAGCTGTACTGTTTAACAGAAATGTAATATGATTAAAATTTTATTGTAGCCACATTTTTAAAAGTCAAAAGAAACAGGTAATTGATTTTAATATATTTTAAAAATCAGTATCTGTGATATAAAACTAATGTTAAAATATTGATTGAGGCATTTGGGTTGTGGGTTTGTTTTTTTGGGGGGGTGTTAAGTTTTCAGGATCTAGTATGTATTTTACATTTATAGTATAGCAGTTAGGATTAGTCACATTTCAAATGCTTCAGTAGCGCATGTTCTGGGGGCTACTATAATTGATAGTGCAGATGTAGAAGATTTGAAGGAATTGAGAAACTTTTGTTTAATATGTTGATTTTAGCTTGAGTTTGGTAATCTTTAACTGTATGTCCTTAAATTTGTCACTTAGTCTTTCTGGCTCTGGTTTCTTTTTATATAAATTACCATGCTAACAGTAGGTGATCTTGTTCTAGCACGGATTCAATCTCTGGTCAGGGAATTAAGATCCTGCATGCTGTGCAATGCAGCAAAAAAAATTTTTATAAAAAATAAAAACTTCTGAATTAATTTTTTCCCCACTCTAAGATATGCTGTTAATGTTAGTAATTTGCCAGTTCATTCTTTACAGGCCCCTGAATTCAGTAAGTTTTTTTCTGAACAGTAACCTTTTATTCAGCAACTATTGATTGAGCATCTGTTTGCCTAGAGGTATGCTGGGCACTTGAGTTGATAATCTTAACATATTGTGATTTATTAAGATATGTGTAGTTGAGAATCAGAAGTGACATAGATGGACAGGTGACTTGAAAAGGAAGAACTGGGTCAAGGAGGAAGGATGGATTGCTGTATTTCTGTAAGGGTCAGAAGTGACTCTGAAGGCAGGAAGTGAAGAGTTCACATTAGGTGACCTTCATTTTCTCTGTAGGCAATGAGAGCCTAATATGCCAAAGGTGTTTTTGGAGAATTAATAGCTGTTGGTATATAACAAGGTACTTTTTTAAGAGGCTGATTTTTTTTTTTAATATGTATAATGACTTAACAGGTCTATCACGACAGTGAGGAAGGTCAGAGATACATACAGTTTTATAAGCTAGGGGATTTCCCCTATGTTTCCATCTTGGATCCACGGACAGGTAAGGTGTATTTCAGCTTACGGCCTTTAACCTATCGTGTATCTTTCAATTACCTAAATAATCTTCAATTTTATCTTGGGTCCAGTTTCAAGATTGTCTGTAGTAATGTATATGAAAGGTTCTTGTTCATGTGCCTCTGAATTACTTAAAAATCTATTGATGTGTGTATTTAGGGAGTTTGTTAGGAAACAACTTTGGGAGATGGTACTATTTTAAATTTGCAGTTCTGTTCTTTCAAAGAATAACGGTTTATCTTATCATTTTTAAGGATCCCCTTAGGTCATTTATTTAAGACTGTTCAGATACTCATTGTAATCCCACCAGAGAAGCAGAGGGTAGAGCTAATTTCATTATTAATTGATTGAGTTTTGTATATATATTGCTTTGTCTGAATCTCTTCTTCCTAAATAGCAATAAATGATACCAGCAGATAACGTAGTTGTTCTGTCATGAAGGCTGGGAATCTCTTAGGTTCGTTATAATTAATGTATCTTCTAGGTTATGAAGACACTGTAACTTAAGTGGTGATGGGTGGGGATATGTTCCCAGTAAATTTTAATTGTGGTATGCTGAAAGAAATACTTAGTGAGAATTCAGAAAGGATGTTGGTTTTATTATATTTCTATATCCTGGTTTTTAATCTTTAGGTCAGAAGCTTGTAGAGTGGCACCAGTTAGATGTATCTTCTTTCTTGGACCAAGTAACGGGATTTCTGGGAGAACATGGGCAATTGGATGGACTTTCTAGCAGTCCCCCCAAAAAATGTGCCCGTTCAGTAAGTATGACTGAGAGGTGGTGATGGGCAATTAAATATAATTGTATAGCAGTGCCTTGTGTAAAATGTTTGAGGTTAAGATGGTAAAGATAATAATGTAAGTGGCAGACAGTTAAAATATGTGGCTGTACAGCATCTTACATTTTGATAGTTTCCCGCATAAGGGTTCTTTCTTCTCAGTGAAATTGCAAGATTCATATTTCCACTCTCACTTGCCGCCAGGGTCAGGCATGGGACCTAAGGCCTGGATTTAGAACTGAACAATGTGAATGTGTAACACTGAGCAGGGCAGCTCAACCTGTGAGCCCAGTAACAGAGAAACCCACGTTTTGAGAGGCAGTACTGTTTGGACTGTTGGAATCCATGTCTGAGCAGCAGCAGAAATGATATTTTTGCTAGAACATCTCTCATGGTGTAGTTGGGCATTATTTCTGATTACATAGCTTTAGGCCCTAGCTCTCAGGCCCACCCAAAGATTATTTCTATATTTAGTTCTATAATATGCTATTACTAGGCAGACCTACTTGATAATTGATAGCAAAATTAGTTTTAAGTAAGAGACCTTCAAAGTTGTGGGAATCTTTCATTGATTATAGGAACTATTTGGGTTTGATGGCAGTGAGGATGGAATTAATTATAGAGAATCTGACTTTAGTAGTCTAGTACCATGCAGTAATGAAACAGTTCCTTAAATTATTACTGAAAGTAAAGTGCACATTTAAGGAGAGGCTATGAATACTTGCCAAGGGTTTGTATAGAATTCATTTTTCCTCCTCCATTACTCATGAATTTTACTTAAGTAGAATTCTTTTTTAAGACATTAAAAAATCGAGGAAGTTTCTGTGACTTCGCTGAGAGGGTTTTCTCATCTTTTGCAATCATAGGCTGAAATTGTCAAAATCCAGAGCCTGAGCTTTCGAGTTGCTGAATTACAACATAAATTTGGTTTAATATTTCACCAGATGTCTTATAAAAGTTAAGGAACTTGGTAGGGAAAAGAGTGGGGCCATAAAATTGGACAGTTACATAGGGCTTATTTAGGTGACTAGTACCTCAGACCCCCACTTCTGAACTAAATAATTCTCTGACTTAAATTCTGATCAACTCTGTACAAGAGAAACTGCAACACATAATAGCTTAAACAAGGAAGACATCTTTTCTCAATAAGAAGTTCAGAGGGAAGCAATCTAGGACTTTACTGCTGTGGATGTCATCAAGGAACCAGGTTGTTTCTCGTTTTTTCCCCCCCACTTCCATCCTTAGTCTTGGCTTTTGTCCTCATGATTATGGTATAGATGCTGTGCTCCCAATATCACAGTCTAATGGACAAGGAGAAAAGAGGTAATATCTTTATTACGAAGATAAACAGCCACAGATAAAGAATTCTGCTTATTTTTGCTGGACACAGTTGCTTGGAGACCGTTGAGGTACCTTTTAATAAGGAAGCAAAGATGCTAGTTATGTCTATAAAAGGAAGCATGCCCCACTAAAAAACTCCATTTACCAGTTTCCCTTGCAGCTAAAAAAAAATTGTGGAATGGAACTAAAGCATCACTTACAGAGAAAGTAAATAACTAAGTGCCTGTATTAAAAAAGAAAGCCTCAAATTAATGACTTAAGTTTCTATCTTAAATGAAATGAAAAAGGACCCACACAGAAAAAAATTAAATCAAACCCAAACTATGCAGAAAGAAAAGGGGAAAGAACAAAGATCAACCAGTAACTTAGAAAACAAAAGAAAAAATTAAATGAAACCAGAAGCTTGTTTTTTAGAAAGTCAATAAAATTGGTAAGCCTCTAGTCAGATGGTCAGGGGAAAAAAGCCACAAATTACCAATTACAGGATTGGGAGAGGAGCCATCCATATAGATATTACAGTTATTGAAGAAATAATAAGTAATACAGTGAATAACTTTATGTCAAATACTTGACCCTTTAGGTAAAAAGGACAGATTCCTAAGAAGACACAACCTGCTAAAGCTCATTAAAGGCAAAACAGATACCTGAATAGTCCTATTAATATATCTATCAATTAAATTGAATTTGTAGTTTAAAACTTCCACAAAGAAAACTATACCCAGGTGGCTTCCCTGGTAAATGTCTTTAATTTTTAAGGAAGAAATAATGCTAATTCTACACAAACTCTTCCAGGAAACCAAAGGGGAAGAAATACTGCCTAGTTCATTGTGAGGCCAGCATTAACTTGATATCAAAACCAAAACCAAAAACTGAGCTTTGTTTTACAAGGAAAACAAAAGACAAAGAAATTAAACCAATAACCCTTATTAACAGGGATACAAAAATTCTTAACAAAATTTTCATAAATGAGTCTGATTTATAAAAAAGCAGTGTATTCTAACTAAGCAGTTTATAAAAAAGCAGTGCATCCTGACCAAGTGGGTTTTAGCTCAGGAATACAAAGTTGGTTTAATGTTAGACAACCAACCAATGGAGTTCACTAAAAAAGAAAACCATATTATCTGCCTCAAGTACAAAGTTAAATAGAAGTAGGATCTTGTAAGTTAGGAATCAGAGGAGAATAAATGTTGAATAGGAAGCCAGCAGTATCTACTACGGTGGCAGTCTTTAAAATCAAGCTGCATGCTGTGTAATATCATTATTTTAAACCTACAGTTCACTTAAGCCATTGCTGGTCACATGGGTACATCTACTTGCCTTTTAATTTATTTATATATATATACTTGGTGCTAAATTAGCCTTAGTGAAAGTGAGTGAAAGTGAGCTCGCTCAGTCATGTCCGACTCTTTGTGACGCGTGGACTAAGTCTCTTCAGTGTCCAACTCTGTGCAACCCCATAGACGGCAGCCCACCAGGCTTCCCCATCCCTGGGATTCTCCAGGCAAGAACACTGGAGTGGGTTGCCATTTCCTTCTCCAATGCTTGAAAGTGAAAAGTGAAAGTGAAGTCGCTCAGTCGTGTCCACCCCCCAGTGACCCCATGGACTGCAGCCTTCCAGGCTCCTCCGTCCATGGGATTTTCCAGGCAAGAGTACTGGAGTGGGGTGCCATTTACTTCTCCAGGGGATCTTCCCAACCCAGGAATCGAACCCAGGTCTCCTGCATTGCAGGCAGATGCTTTACCCTCTAAGCCACCAGGAAAGTCCAATTTACATATATTTTTTGGTGCTAAATTAGCCTTAAGTAAGTAAGTAAAGTTGCTCAGTCTTGTCCGACTCTTTGCGACCCCATGGACTGTAGCCTACCAGGCTCCTCCCTCCATGGGATTCTCCAGGCAAGAGTACTGGAGTGGGTTGCCATTTCCTTCTCCAGAGGATCTTTCCAACCCAGGGATCGAACCCGGGTCTCCTGCATTCCAGGCAGACACTTTAACCTCTGAGCCACCAGGGAAGCCCCAAATTAGCCTTAAGTTGCCTTAAAATTTTTAAAAAATATTTTTTTATGTTATTGGCAGGTAGGGTAAGCCAAATTGAAACTCCTTTAGTTTTTTGTTAGCAACCTGAACTTTTTATTGTGGAAAATTTTAGAACAGAAGGAGTTTATTGAGCTTCTGTGTGTCCATTAACTAATTTCAGTCATTAACAACTTGTGGTGAGTCTTGTTTCAGCTATACCCCGTCCTTTGAAGCAAATCTCAGGATTCATTGTTTTATTTATTATTAATTCTTTGGCATGTATTTTTAAAAGATAAAAGATTCTTTTTATTTTTAGAAATAATCACAGTATCCCTAACACATCTGCAGAAAATTAACTGTAGTTCCTTTATATCATAAAATATCCAGTGTTCAGCTTTTGACTACCATAAAAAATCTTTTTGTATAGTTTGGATTCACTCTAGTAATGCCTGTTTTGCGACTCAACAAGTTTAGTGAAATCTGTGACAGTAGGACTTTTCCACGGGGAGGACTGTTGAAAGTCGCTTTTCGTGGTCGGTCACAATCAGAACCTTCACTGAAATTAAGTTTGGAAAAATGTAGTTGTTTTTTCACATTTTTTATACAGTATTTTGTTTTGTTTGAATGTTAAAGGTCTGACTGTTAGATTTTTTTGTAAAATGATCATTACTAAGTTATTTATTTACTGATAGCCTTCTGTGTGCCAAAGCAGTGCTGGTTAGTGAGCAAGATAGACATCTTTCTTTGTGCTTAGTCATGTTAAAGACTAATGTTTTGACTTTTATATTTAAAACCTTAATTCCTTCTGGGCAAGGAATAAGTTGTTTTCTTGATTTTATTCACTTTGATTTCCCCCACCCCACATCCTGCCAAGTCCTGTGCTTGCAATCATTGTGCCAGATGGTGTGACAGTTTTTATTTTTGTGTTTAAAATGGCATTCCAACTTGGCTGTTTAAGACAAAGTTGTTGCCCTCAAATAGCTTAAAATTTAGTAGAAGAGATATATCCAGCAGACAATAATAATGGCAAGCTGACTGTTTGATTTCCCATGCCCTATTTGACTTGATTATTTTTTTGGTTTAACTGTTTTCTTTTTCTTTCTACCTATGTTGTATGACTGCATCTTACAGGAGAGCCTTATAGATGCAAGTGAAGACAGTCAGCTAGAAGCTGCCATCAGAGCCTCCTTACAAGAGACACATTTTGATTCCACACAGACAAAACAGGATAGCCGCTCAGATGAAGAATCTGAATCTGAACTTTTTTCTGGCAGTGAGGAGTTCATATCTGTTTGTGGCTCTGATGAAGAGGAGGAGATAGAGAATCTTGCCAAGTCTAGAAAGTCTCCCCACAAAGATTTGGGGCATAGAAAAGAGGAGAACAGAAGGTCAATGACTGAGCCCCCTGCCAGAACTGAGCCTGGAACAGCCACAAACCACCAAGGATTGCCAGTCATGGATTCAGAAATATTGGAGATGTCACCTGAAAAATCAGATGGAATAGTAGAGGGCATTGATGTAAATGGTGGGTCACATTTTAAACTTCCTTTACTTAAAACTTTAATATTACTGAAGAGAATTATTTGTTTAAATTAGTGTTCTGTCACACAGCTATATATATATTTTTTAACCCTTTCTTTAGGACCAAAAGCACAGCTGATGTTGCGGTATCCAGATGGAAAAAGGGAACAAATCACTCTTCCAGAGCAAGCTAAACTACTAGTAAGTTATATCTAATTTTACTTGAAGCAGAAAAACTACTTGGTGTAATTTGCTTGATGATTCTTTGATATGGGTGTTGGTTTGGTCTCTAACTGGAAACTTCATTGTGGTGAATGTTTAATTCTCACTGCTTTATTTCCTCCCCACCTTATCTTGGGCATCTTGCATAGTCTGTTCTAGTCAAGGCTTCTCTGTTCCATAGCTGCTTGAAATAGAAACCCAACTGAAATTACTACCTGGAAAAGGAGTGAAGTTTGTTTAAAGACTGTAGAGGGCCTCCTGGATTTCCTAGTAGTTAAGAACCATGACTATTTTCTGTGTGTTTCTCTTGTGGGGCCTGTTGAGTTTCCCACTTGTGATTCTCTGCTTCATACCATTCTTCTCTCTGTATTCTGATGACTGTTTGGAAAACAGCCTGTACATAATCCGTAATAGGGATGTATTGAGAGCTTTTCCTCTAGAGTCCATAGCTGATAAGCCTTTCTTTTGTGTTTTTCAACTCCTGGAAAAGAGAATGAATCTGACTTGTTTAGATTAGCCTATGAATGAATCCTCCTTGGGTCAAGTGTTTATACCTGGCCATTGCTGTGGCTGAAAATAATTAGACTCTTAAAGACTGTGATGAATGCAGGCAGGCTCTAGCCTCTGGTGTTAATACCTAGAATGTCTCCTAGTCTAGTAATTGGAAAGGAATGGGAGATGAAACAATGAATACAAGTATAGACCACTTTTTTGAGAAGATTGGTTTTGAATCTAGAGTGAGGAGTGAGCAGCAATCAGGGAAAAAGATGATTGAAGGAGAGACTAAGCATGTTTAAGTCTGATGGGAAGCATCTGTAGAAAAGATGTTGAAGATACATGTAAAAGAATAGTTTGTGGTGGTGGCATGGCAAGAGAAGGCAAGAAAGGATTCAGTGCACAACTGACAAACTAGGATGAAGGATGCATCTTCCCTGATAAATAGCAGGAAGGAAAACTAATGAAATGTTTAAAAATGAGGATAATAATTTTATAATCAGAAATTAGGTTTGTTTGTTGATGAGACAGTAATAACCCTGAACACTTCAATGTCATTTACTGGCTATTAATTATTGAGTACAGGTTTAGTATCTCCCCATGCAAAGTGTTATATTGCCATTTCTACAAGAGTAAGCTTCAGTTTTTATAACTTAAACTTACATCTTATCTGATATAAAAATGAATATTGTATATTTTTTAATTATTCATTATGTTCTGTCTTGTGTTCCCATTTAACAACTTTGTCTTTTCTCTTGTTTTTCATAGGCTTTGGTGAAGCATGTCCAGTCTAAAGGATATCCAAATGAACGTTTTGAACTTCTCACCAATTTCCCTCGGAGGAAACTCTCTCATCTGGACTATGATATTACATTACAGGAGGCAGGCCTTTGTCCTCAAGAGACTGTCTTTGTACAGGAAAGAAATTAACATCATGGCCTGACCTCTCTCAGCTTACCCCTTTTTTTCCCTTTTTCTGTGAGATACCATGTCACTGAGTATGCATTTTGGCTCATAGGACCATAGAGCCAAAGTTGGGCAAGCAAGTCACCTGCCTTCTCTTCTGTTTCTTGTTCTCTCCTGTAATCAGCCTCACCTCCCGCCCTCCCCCCCTGCCTTTTTTTCCTCCTCTCCCATTTCCTTCTTTTTCCTACTTTTTTCTCTCTTTCTTACCTAATCTGGTGACCAAATGGAAGTGTTAGGATAAGACCTCCTAGTACTGGCAGCAGGAAATGTGTGTTCCAATAAGTGGTCTCTTACACAGCACTTTTAGGGGATCAAATGAAATGTTACTCTTCAGACTCCATTGGTAAAGGAATGGCCAGATTCAGAATAAGAACAGCCTCTCTGTTTTGTAAGCCCTTTTTTTAGTAGGGAGAAGAAATTCTCTAACACATGTTTTGTTTTGTTGTTCATGTAGGAAATACCACGTAACAAAGTGCCCAGGCTTTTGTTTACATGGAAAAAGCATCCTTTATAATTACTGCTCATTATATTTAATATTTTTCTCAAAGAACTGCCATCTGGAATTATTTCCATGATATGTGTTATTGACAGAAAGAGTGTTAAATTAGGGTGAGTAGCATGGAGTGGCTTTCAATATCCTAGCCTGAGACAGCTTTCTTCGTTATTACTCTATAAACTATCTTGATCCTGCTAATCTTGGAATGGACATTTTGTGAGCACGTTGTGGTGACTAGAATAGGAAGGTACTTGCCAGTACAGCATATTAATTCCTTTGGCCCTTCCATTGTTTGGGTCCAGAAGTGATCTATAGGAAGGCAGCTGTTCAGTAATCATGAGTACAATGGCTTGTAGTTGTAACCACTATGGTTATTGATTGTCCTATGTGCTTTAAGGCATACTTAATGTATGCCCTGGGGGAAAAAGAAGTTGAAGCTGAGAGTTGCTAACCATGTTCCTTTGGTTAGAAATAATGATTTATCTTTTACCCTTGGTTGGAACTGTCTCTGAAAGGCTCTGGTGATTGAATGAGCTTAATTCCTCATGCAGTTTTTTACAAAAGGTATCAAAACTGAAAACTTAGCTCTAATAGGAGGACCTTTAAAATCAGTTCATAAGACAACATTTAGTAATGGAAGTGGGGAAGATTACCTGTAATTTTCGGGTGTGAGTTTTTTGTGCCAACAAAAGCTACATTCAAATTGTAGTTGGTGAGCGCTTTTTTCAGTGTTATTTAGAAGAGGTTGTCTTGAATCTGTAATACGATTAGACTTACCAGCTTCACGTTATGCTCAATTCTTATTTTGAGCTTTAGAGTCCTCTGAACGGGTAGTAGTAATTCTGGTGGCAAAATCAGAACTTTAACTTGTTATAAAATCATAATACAGAGTGAACCTGTTTTGTTGATTGGGATTTAGATTGATTCTTCTACTTGAGGAACATAAATTGCTATTACTCAGAGACCTTTAGGTTCCCATCTATTTTATTAAGATCACTCTCTTGGCAACTGGGGGATTTAAAAAAAAATGCTTGTGTGTTGCTAGTACACAATTAGAGAATACGGTTTCTAATGGTTGGACTTTGAGGGACCCTCCCTAAAGAATGAGTTATGTATGTCCTCAAGGAAATCATGGAAAATTCTGTTTATTCTTCAGTGAGTCCTTTTGAATTAATGTTCTTACATTTTTTTCTAAGTCTGTGTAAGTGCTTATGTATAAGTATATAATTGTATAAATATTTATAAATATATTTATATAATTACAATTTCATTTATACCTTGAGTCAAAGTTCTCTCTTTAGATTGGTGACTGAGTAATACCACTTTGGTGTATTTTCATAGGCTCTCGAGGCTAACTAGCAGCTTCTGATTTATTGAGGAAGCATGGTTTTCATGTTAATTCCTCAATTGTTTCTCTGAACTTGGATAATATACTTGCTATCTGAAGAACAGAGCTATATACAAAGGTGCATTAGAGGGTTAAAAAAAAACTATTGGTCATAGACAAGGTCAAAAATCTAAAAATTCAGGGAGGCACAGGGTACGAGGTGAGGTTATGCTCAGCTTTGGTGCTGTGATGGCACCTATCTCCACTCTCAGCAGAGTCACAGCTAAAGTCCAAATCTGTTAAAAATATGAAGTCAAGAATTTTCCCCATAGGATTCTGTTTCATTCTTTTACCTACTAGTTTCTCTTTGTAAAACATATCTAGAAAACTTAAGACAACATGTTCATTAATGATAAGATGTAGTTCTTTCTGATAAGCTCAGCTCTGGCATATCCATGTATAAGAAACCAAAGTAACTTTTTCAACTTTGATTACTATGAGATGACCACATCAAAGTGATATAAGTAAGCATATCAAAGAGATGGGGCATGAGATATTGATCCAACTTAAATAAAACAGGGGTTTTTAGAGTACAAGATGTAGAGGATTTTATTTTATTCTGAGGCAGGAGTGTAATTATCCTGGGTTTGGTATACAGGCCTACAAGGAAGGCATTATGAATTGTACACAGGAAGAGTATGGATTGTGCTTTGTTCAAGAACTTAATACACTTTATTAGTAAGTCATTTTCTCTGCAAATTCCTTAGCTCTTTGGAGGAGAGGTTTTATTGAATAGATAAAATGAAGTTAGTAAGATTAGGTAAAAATAGTCACTCCTCATAGGTGTTGGAAACAGCTTGAAAGAGACCTTAAAAGGTAGGAAGGAAAAGAACAAGCTAGGCTTTGATGAGAGTAGATGACAGAAGACAAATATATGGAGATGAAATGAAAATTAGTAGGGAGGAAAGTAACAGGAAATCATTTGAATTTGATTTATGAAGGGACCAGAGAAGAGAACAGCCAAATGGGGAAAGAACAGGAAAGTAATTTTGAGTAACTAACAAGTACTAAGTGCTTCATGTGCATTTCCTTCTTTAATCTCCCTAAGGACTCCACAAAATGCATATTTTCCCCGTTTTATAGATAAGTAAGAAAATTGAAGTTCAGAGAACTTGTTCAGGATGTCACAGCTAGTAAGTGGCAAAATCAGAGCTGGCATTCATGCTTTTTTTCACTCCCGTGCTGTGGTCTCCTACAACAGGAATCAATTTGTTCAAAAGGTTATCTTCTCATTGTTTGGCTCTGTAAGTTATTTGGTTTTGTTTCCTTAAAGCTTGTGAGATTTGTACTATGCCTATATAGTCTTATTTACACCATTATTTTCAGCAGCTGATTACTAATTGTTTTTTAAAAATGATGCACTGATGAAAATGTGAAAGGAAAATAACTATGGCACTATTTGCCAAGAAAAAAATGAAAAGGATAAAAAAGAATTTTATCAACTTTTTTTTTTAACCATTTTTCAGAAAAGATACAATTATCTTTTCTATATCCCATCTATATTAGATTGTTGAACATTCTGTGTGTGTATTTTTAAATCTTCTATAAAATTCTACTTCCTTGACTCTGTAAGTTAACAGTTATTTGAGTCCTTAATCAAAGTTGGAAAAACCTTAATCTAAGATCTGCTTCCTGCCTGTTTTATCCAGTTGGAGAGACACACTACACATGAGATAATAGAACATGTAAACACTTACTTTCCTGAGTCTGAACCATAATTACAATAGAAGTTTAGAAAAGGTAAAAAATAGTGTAAGTTTTATTTAGGGAAGTAAAACTGAAAAGTGGCAAAACACGTTTTCTTTTGATTCCCCTGTATTCTTTAGTACCAGCTTTTGAAACTGCTAGATTTAGGGTGTGACGTATAACAATAAGACATTACTAGGAAAGAAGTATTGATCCCAGGATTAAAGATTTAAGCGAGCAGGGATCTCTTGGACATTTAGGAAAATACCAGAGGGAGCCACTTGCTACTGGAAAGGGAAGATTTAACTTCTTTTCCTGGGTACACATTAAATGTATTGTATATTATATGCAGAAGGGGCACTGTATGTAGGTATGAAGTATACTTGGGTTACATCTCTGCCTCTAATTAACAGAGAATTGGACTAGATCAATAGTTCTTAGTCTGATCAAGTAAAAGGTCTTGTAACATTAAAATCCGGCAGTGGTGGGGAGTTGTGGGGTTAAGTATGGTGGAGAAAATATAAGTGTGCCTGTGGAATTGCAGACCCTTTCCAGAGACTCTGGGAACCCACAGATTGTAGACCACTGAATTATATTATCTCTGAATCCTCTCCACTCCAAAATTTAATGCTCTTGAGTCTCCTCCTTTTATTTTATATATTAATCCCTAGAGTAATCTAAAGTATTCTTATTAATCAGTTCTTGCTTTTTTCCCTGTGTCCAGGTTTCATTTGTCCAGTAACTTGATCTACCCATACTGTGATGATTGAAATCTCCAGAAGGAGAGTATAATAGTTTCAGGTTTACTAATGACGTTTTAAACACAATTCATTACTTTTAATTAAAACTTAATGCTGTCTTCCTAATCAGTGTTGAGTGTGACTAAAATGTAATAAGAACCAATCATTTCACTGACAGCCAGAGTTAAATTTAATTCTTTATGTGTGCTTAAACAAAGCAGTTTACTGACTAAGCAGTTGTTAGGAAATTGATTTGTGTAAATTGTAGAATTCACTTGGTTTTGACAGAAACAGGTTTTTCAGGATCGAATTAGGTTGACCTTTAAAAGTATTTCTTATCCCATAGAGTGTATCTCCATGGTGTCATTTTCTGTCTTTCTGGGTCTCTTTCATTTAGAGCCAAAGAGAGAGAGTAAATAGTACTCAGAAGTATTACTCAATAGTAAATCACGGAATGGAGGTTGATGAGTAAGTAAAGTCTTGTGTAAAACTAAATGATAGTAAGAAGAACCCACCCTTCTGGTGAACATAGCAATTTTCCAATAAACATAAGCCTTGATAAAAGCCACTTAAGGACAGCTGTGTACTTTGAATATTTAACTTCATTTATTTGCCTTGCTTAGCATTTTACTTACTGTCTTGCCATGAAACTTAGTATTACACTGTATACATTTTAGAATAGTGGTAAAAATGTTCTGTAGTACTGAAAATAACCAACATAGAACACCAAGCCAGTGTGGTGATTTCTCCTGATATGTCGAAATTCTGTATTTCAGTGATGGCTGTTTTGGTCTTTGATTCACCTATGTGTCAGTCCTGCTAGAGAGACAGATTAGAATCTTAGCGTTTTTTTAAATAGAGATTATGATGAGCTTGGTAGTTTTCCCATGAAATGATTGTGTGATTAAATTATTGAATGTAATGAGACCCTTAATTAGAAAATCTTTTAATACAACTTTCTCTTTACGTTTCCATTCTCTTCTTGATTTTTGACATCTGTTCTCAGAAAATGTCATGATTTTTAATGAAATTGGATATGTTTAAGAAATTCCATTTCTGACTTTTAATAACTTTTCATTTTTTATAAATTAATATACCAGGAAAGAATTTGAGGCAAACATCATTTTTTATAACTCTCTCTCTACATAGGAATCCTTATTCCAAGTATAGGATAGCTAGTCCATGATACCCTTCCCCCTTCTTTAGCTTATGGAATGCTGTTGTATTGCTTAGAATCTCAGTCTTTCTCATAAACATAATAGTTTTGGTACAGGCTTTTCTTTGACATATGATCTCAAAGTAGAGTTGAGCAATCTAATATGAACTACCTTAATAAAACATAATTTAGTATTTCTGTAAAGCATTTTCAAAAGATAACCAGACTTACTTGTAGGATTAGAGATATAAATACTGATGGTAGTATTTTGCCTAAGAACAATCACATATTAATCTATAAATATGGACATTTGCCTTGTTGTACTTAATTCTGTTGCACCAAACAACAAGTTTTTGTTGTTTGCTTAATAGTGTTTCCTCTACAGAGATCAAAATGCCCTAAGATTTTATATCCCTTATAAAGTCACTTGGGTTTATGGATTGGAAGAATAAGCTCTAATTAATGTAAGAAAAATTTTATCTCCATTGAAAGAAATTATTAATCTAACTTGGCCACCATGAATCACTCATTTATTAGAAATGATAAATCAAATGGGAAACATTTCAAATCATTAGATAAATTCTGACTTGGAATTGAATTCTCCCCTCCTTAAAGTCTTTTCTATTTGGTTTTTTTCATAGACTCAATATGGGCATCTTAACTGATAAGGGAGAGAAATTCTCGGTCTGGAACCATTCCCTGCCATTCTGCTTTTTTTTTTCCTTTGTCAAGGTCGCTGACTCTAGTACATGTCACCAGGACATATTCAAGTTAATGACATTGGAGTGTTGATGCTCAGTTGGATATCTTTCTGTTTTCAACAAAATGGTTTTATAGTATGCTTTTCTCAAGCTTCTGTGTTCTTAATAATGAAAAATATCAATAAATGGTGTGATTCAAAATATAAATAGGATTTTGACACTAATCATATGCTCTTAACAGTAACTTTTTGATAATTTAACTGCCCTGTAAGTTAAACCTCACATGGAGTGACCAGTGCCACCAGAAAATCCCCTCTTACCTGCTAATTAGAATGAAAGTAGTATGTGACCTCCACATTTCAGCTAATTAGTAATAAGCTTGTAGTGGCTGTTTATCTTAACCTTTTTGGGGACTTGGGCCTTGTTCCTTTCCTAGGTTTGTCCCTTAGATTTGGAAAGACTATTTATAACTTGCTGGGAGACAGACAGTAAAGCTGTGAGATAATCCTCTAGTCTTAGATGTAGAGAAATGAGTACAGGTTGATGCTTATATGATACTTGGATTTTGAGGGGCTTCCAGCCAAGCTTTGGCATGAATCTTAGAAATAATTTTATTCACTCCTTTAAGAATCTTTTTTTTAAGAACGGTTTTCCTTTTGATTGTTAACAACTTCTAATCATCTGGTGTCTTTATTATTATTATTTTAACCTTTTAAGAAAGAGAGTAGGTATTGATTGTTCCATGGAAACTCTCAGGAGTGTTTGTAGGCTTCTCTGCATGCTTTGTATGAGTTCAGTTTTAACTGCGTTTTGAATCATCTGGAATGTCCAATTCTGGTGTCTTCACTATTGTGTTTTTTCAACATTTTTCATGTCATTTTCCAAACCTCACTTCCCATCTTACTCGGAGAAGTTAATCAAGGAATGGAATTTGGGGATAGGGACGAGGGTGGGTTGGGGACTTGAGTGAAGTCAACTTAGGGTATTTGCTTTAGTGTTCTCAAGCAGTTTCTAACGGAATTTAGAAATTCCCTGGGATGTTTGTATACTCAACTTATTCTGGATAAAGTGGTGGTCTCAGTGAGATTTGCATTGTTAATGCAGGACAAGCTCTAAATTTAATTTGTAGTGTAACTTGGTTATTGAATCCAAGAAGGTAATGGACAGAGACAGTGCTCCTATTGTAGTGTTTCTGGCAAGTGCTCCCTAAAATGCACATAACATATAGTTCTCAATTTTCAGGGCTTTAATCCCATGGTGCTAGGAGAGATCATTTGTTTCTGCAGTTCTTCTCAAGAGTGGGAAGAAGGCTTTGGGACCAGTGAGAAAGGGGCGACAGGATCATCCGCTAAATTTTTTTGTTCAAGACACTTGACAGACCCTCCTGTATATCTAGTAAGAGATAATAAAGGTGCTAGGGAAAGCCTTAAATTTGAAGACATAAGGAGACCATAGAAAATATAAACTTGTAGGAGGAGAAGAACATGCTGTTAGATAAAGCAGAGCTGTAACTGCCGGCTAAGACTCAATGGAACTTCCACTTGCTCTAAAACCAGGGAAATCTTAGATAACTGGGTGTGATATCTATAGACACACATGGTCTATAGGTAAATAATGTCTAAAGTGAGGGTCTTTCCCTTGGTGATCCTCTGGTTTTGGCTGTACCAAATTGTGAATATTCTTGCTGTGTTGTACCCAGTTAACTTTATATTGATACTGCAACTTGAATTGGGGAGGGGGCGGTGGGACATTTGGGGTGGGGGAGGGAAAGGGAGTCTTTCGAAGACATCAGCTCACTGTGCTGAGAGAGGGACCAAACTCAAGGAAACCTCTGATCTATAAATTCAACTGCTGCATTTTTTTATAAATACATGTAAATGTCCTGTTGTAATATTTGATCTTGGAAATAAAATCAAAAACTTTTCAGTATTAGTTTTTTTGCGTTACTGTTTTTGTGAGGTAAGACTGGGTACTGTTGATGCTTTTGTTAATACAATTCGGGTTTGCTTGCCCTCATGTTCTCATGTTGAGGACACTGATGTTTACTGACAAAGGTTAGTTCTTTTATCAAGGGTAACGTACGTTAGCTTCTTCTCTACTCTTAGTTATATGTTGAACATTCATGATAAAAGCTCTATGAATGTTGACTGAACTGTTCATGAAATTGTTGGGTTAGATAGCGTTGTAAGGAAACTAAGATTATATATTTGACGTATTGGCAGTCCAATGAATACGTCACATAGAGTCTAGTCTTTCAGACCAACAGTGACTAATGACTAAGGACTCAGCTTAGGTGAAGGAAAAAAGTAATTACTAAATTAATGGGAGAAAAGCCAAGAGTTACAGAGATTGTGATGAGCAAAACAGACACAGTCCCTGCCCTCAGAGAACCTCCTTTTCAGTGAGGAATACAGATGGTAAACAAATGAAAAAAATAACAGATTTTATTCAAACACTATGAACAGAACCGGGACAGGAGCCAGTAGAGATTTCTGCTTTAAATAATATGTTGGGGAGTCAACTTTTAGGCTGACACAGGAAGGATGAAAAAGGGGCCCATGCTAAAAGCTGGAAAATTTCCAAGGAGAACAAGTATAAGGGCTGTGGAGCAGGAAAGTTCTTGATGTGTCTGAGGTATTGAGGGAAGGCCAATGTGTCTGGCATGTAGTAAGCAAAGGGAGTGGCATAAAATATGTAAAAGCCAGATCATACAACACATTAGGCCTGGTAAAGAGTACATATACTGTTCATAGTTTAATGAGAAGCCGTGAATATGAAGATAAACTGGAAAAGAGACTGTTGCAGTGATTAGGGTACAAAGTGGAAATTGCCTGGACTAGAGTAATAGCAATGGAACTTCGGTGTAGCGTATGATGCATTCTAAAGTAAAAATGTAAAGACAACTGTTGGATTAGATGTGGGGCAGTGAGGGAAAGAGAAATGGAGAGTGACACGTTTCAGGCAGTGGGTAGGTAGTGATGTCATTCCTGAGACAGACAGACTGGTGGATCAAGCAGATTTAGTGGGAAAATCATTTTGGATGTGTTCACTGTGGCACTTCCAAGTGCAGGTGTAGTACAGCATGTTGAACACGTGATTGATGCCTGGAGGAGAGGTGAACTGAACTTAGGAGATTTTAGAAATCATCAGTGTTACAGATGGAGTTTAGAGCCATGAGAAAGAATGAGGTCACTAGGGAGAAAGAGAACATGGTCCAGAACCCAGGCCTGGAGATTACCAACATGAAGAGGCCCAGTCTAGGAGATGTGACCCGTGGAGGAGGAGAAACACCAGAGTGAGCTGTCAAGGGAGCCAAGAGTGAGAATGTTCAAGAAGCATCTAGTCGCCAACTATGTCTAATTCTGTCTAGGGTCAAGTGTTCAATAGTCAAGAAGTCACTGGAGACTAAGAACAGTTTCAGTGTGATGCTGGAGATGGAAGCTTAATTTGAGTATTTGTTACATTTTTATACTAATGAAGAAAAAAAGGGAAAAAAATCCCAGACTTCCTCTTCAGTGAACTGGTATAAATGGCAACCCTTTCAACATTTTTTAATCTTCCTTTTTTCTCTCTCTCCAATTAAGGAAAATGTGCTTCCTTATTTAGTCAGCTGTCAGTTGAGGCTGAAACCCACCCACAAGGAAGCTGATGAGTCTGTCACTCTTATTTGGGAAAGACTGGCCTGATTGTAATCATCTTTTCCTTTTCCCTTCTACCAGTGAATTCCATCTTCTCAGCTTCCTTTATTCCTTGCTCAAATCCCACCTCCAGTTGAGGATGGAACATCTATTCTGTTTTTGAAAGCCTTTCAGCCTTGGGAAGCCTTTTATGGCATTAGGCAAATAGTTTTCCCACCCTGTTTGCTTCCTGTTTGCTTCCCCGTAGAAGTATCACCAACCAAGTGATAATTAGTAGCTGTTCCTCTAATAGAGCCAACCTCTAATATCATTAACATATCTGCAAAAAGATAATGTTCTGTCACAGCAGTGACCAGGCCTCTGTGACCATAGAGGTCTTACCAAAAGGGAGTGAAGAATTTGACCTAAGCTGGCCTTACTTAGTATGTTTATAGCAAGTATATAGTTTCTAAAAGAAGTCTTGTTCATAAGATTAATCATTTAATTATTTGTCACAAATTTACCCTAAGGAACAAAGACTTAAACTGCCCTCACCAGCCTAAACTAAGTTTAGCTCTTTAAGGTGTTAAAGTCAAATTCCAGCATTTTCCTTTGCTGGAGCATACCTAGGATGGGAATAGCTATGTCATAGTTGGTAAATGATACTGTCAAACAGTTAACCAAAGTGGTCATACTAATTTACACTCCCACCAGCAATGTTCTATTCCAGTTGCTTCACATTCTTACCAATATTTTTAATTTAAGCCATTCCAGTAGGTGTTTGGTAGTATCCATTGTGGTTTTAATTTGCCTTTTCTTAATGAGTTAGAGCTTTTCATGTACTAATTGGCTATTTGGTGATCCTTTTTGAGAAGTGCCTGCTGAAGTCATTTGCCCAGTTTTTACTGGTTTTTGTCTTTTTCTTCACTGGTTTGTAGGAGTTCTTTATAATTCCAGGCATGAGACCTTTGTCATATATATTGTGAATGTTTTTTCCTATCTGTAGTTTGCTTTTTCACTCTCATAATGTCTTTTGAAAGTGGTTCTTTAGATTTTAAGTTCCATTTATCAGTCTTCATGGTCCCTGCTTTTCACGTCCTGTTTAAAAAATCTTTGCCACTTTCCACTTCATTTTTACTTACCTATGCTATTTATATGCCTCTTCCCCCACAGTTGAGATTCATGAGAGCAGGGGCTGCTGTATCTTACTCTGCTGTGTAGACTCAGAATCTAGCATAGAGCTTAGAACACGGTAGGAACTCAGGAATCGCTTGATTAATGAATGAATTCATGCACTGGCTGGAGTCACTGCACAGAGATTCTACTAATGATGAAAACAAACAATACTGAGAACACCCTTGGTGCATATGTATGAGAAGGAAAATTATGTTATTAATATTCCTTTAAACTGTATATAAGCTTTCTATGCTTTCTATGAAATTTCTGGGCATGCAGATGTATATGTACCTGACACAAAAGCTGGTAAGCCACTCTGGGAAAGTTCATTAAATAGGATCCAGTTTCCATTTTCATGATAAAAGGGAATCATTTAGAGCCCAAGTGAATTCTTATGTCACCCAGAGAATTGAATTTTGATAGAAGATACTAGGCTGAGGACTCACAAAACTTTATATTAAGAACAAATATTATTCACCTTATAAAACACATTCACAAACTATCTCATTAGATCTTCACAACAGACTTAAAGCAAGTAAAATAAGTATTAGATTAGCTTCATCATGCATATGAAGAGATTATAGCCCAGAGGAATTTGACTTGCTCAGAGTAACAGTGAGTGAGTTTGGGGAAATGATCCTATGTCATCTAACTATACTCTATAGCCCCACGCATTGATACTTGAGATTTTTTTTCCCAACCCAAATTCCAACTAGCTTCTTGGAGGCAATGCTAAAGTGCTTTGGCATCTAAGAGATCTGGGTCTCAATTTCTGCTACAAATACCTATTAGCTATGTGAATTTGCGTATTTCACTGAGCCTCAGTAATAATCTGGGCCTCAGTTTCTCATTTACAAAATGATACCTACCTCACAAGTTTATTTTGAGAAGTAAGAGGCAAGGTTCCTCTCACAGCATAAGATGCAAGCCCTCTCATTTTCTTGGATTTCAGCAAAAGGATTTTACATACAGTATCTGTTAGAACATCTCATGAAAGAAAGTGAAAGTTATTCAGTCCTGTCCAACTCTGGGAACACATGGACTATAGCCCGCCAGGCTTCTCTGTCCATGGAATTCTTCAGGCAAGAATGCTGAAGTGGGTGGCCGTTCCCTTCTCCAGGGAATCTTCCCAACCCAGGGATCAAACCCAGGTCTCCCGCATTGCAGGTATATTCTTTACCATCTTAGCCACTAGGGAAGCCCAAGGAAACCAAAGTAGGTAGCTTATCCCTTCTCTAGGGGATCTTCCCAAGCCAGGGATCAAACTGGGGTCTCCTGCATTGCAGGCGCTGAGCCACCAGAACATCTCAGTTAGGCAATTAGAATGGTTTGATGGCAAACTGTCAGATATCATTCAGATTTTAGAATGTATTTCTGTTCTGAACCCAATGGCTTACTTATAGCAAGTACTGTTATACTATTAAAATGGTGGTACAAGATGATGGTGGCCTGGAGCTTGAAAGTTAGAAAGTTAAAAAGCTATTAAAGGAAGCACAGCGAAGAGCAAAGTCAGGGAGGAGATAAGGAAAAAAAATGGTTGCCCTGCTTGGTGCTGTTTTTTTCAGAGCCCAAACTTTGCAGAGAGTGAAACAGATATGGGCAGATAGTGTGTCAAACACTGTTGCTGCTTGGGAAAGGAGGATAAGATATTTCTCATGGGTGCCATCCTCTGACTCACTAAGGCATTTCAGCTCACGAGGCCATGCCTCCTGGTTCCTTTCTTAGTGTCACATGAAAATGAGCAGAGGGTGGGTCATCAGGAGAGGGCTCTTCAGAAGAGGAAAGCTTCCCTGATGGAGACCTGTAGGCAGTATTGTGGGGGCATGTCTCCACACCATGCACCCGCCTGGGTGACCTCTGCATATAAACAGTGCCTCCCTGGCCCATTGTAGGCGTCCTGAAAGAACAACCTGCATTCCAGCCCTGCAGGAGTCCCAGCTGAGGCCACAGGAGTTTAAGCCCACTCTGAACACGGAGCCCTTTTCCAGGTTCTCTGTCTCTCATCCTGATTCTTGCCACTGGAAGCAGGTAAGCAGAAATGAAAGGGCCCAGTGAGGGGATGGCCAGCTAATAGTTTGGTCTAGCTTTTAAAAGCACAAACTTCTAATCCAGAGGATACCTGCCTCAGCCGCTGAGCTCTGTATGACTTCAGGCAATTTAACATCTCTCTGCCTCAGTCTATCAACTTCAAACCTTTACACATGCTTAGAATACTTTTCCCTTCCAAACTTTGCCCATCTGATACCTTGTTGTCAAGTGTTAGTTTGGATAGCACTTCCTCCAGGAGGCTCTGCATGCTTCTGCAGGCAGAATTAGGCAATCCTCGGTGCTTCCATCACACCTTCAGTTGGACAGTTCTGCTCAGTACTTGCTCATTGCCTGGTTAGTGTCCCCGCCAGACTTTAAGTTCCTCAAGAGAAGAGGTTGTCTCTGGTTCACCAGAGTGAATAGTGCCTTGGCAGACAGTGGTCACTTAATATAATATTTGACTGATGAAAGAATGATAAAAAGGCTGGCTAAGTAATAAGTAAGGTAGATCTAGAGACACACAGAATTTACAAGCTCTTCTGTATGACTTAGCTGATCACTTAAAACTGTTACCCAGACATCTAGCTAATGAGTTGTTCACTTACCCCAGATCTCAGCTTAGATCAGGGCCTCCCCTAAGGTCTGGTGGTAGTTTGACCTTATGACCTGGCTTGTCTCTTCACGTATCCAATTGGCCAAACTCTGCTAATCTGGCTCACATTTGTGGAAGCATTTCTAAAAATACTGTGATTTCTAGAGGAACAAAGTCAGAGGGAGGAAGTGAAATTCAAACTGAGCCACTGCCCTGTGAGATGCCGCAGCAGCACAAGTGCTTTGAGCGGAGAAGTAGGACAGCCAGGATCCTCTGAATCCCACTCATCCCAAAGGCCACGCTCAATTTAGTTTTCCTCTGCATGTTCATATCTTTTCCTTTCCCTTATTTATTTATTTAGCTGCACCGGGTCTTAGTTGCAGCACGTGGGACCTTTGATCTTCCTTGTGGCACGAGGGATCTTTTCAGTTGGCCTGTGGGGTCTGGTTCTCTGATCAGAGATGGAACCTGGGCCCCCTGCATTGGTAGCATGAGGTCTTAGCCACTGAACCACCAGGGAACCCATTAGTTTCCCTTCTAAAACTCCAGATTGGAAATATGTCCATAGAAGAGATTAGGGGTTTGTCCATGTCAGTGATCTATGTCTAGACAGGCCTTACTCATAGGTGGAATGATTCAAAAGCAGCTGAAGGTATTCCTGAACAGAAGTTTCTCCCAGCCTGAGAGTGTGTCTCCAAGTCCAGGCACACACCAGTCCTTTCTTGGGCCCCTAACAAAATGTCAGTCATCTGGGAGGTGTGTAGGTTAACTTGCTAACAGCCTGGATTGGTTAGTTCACTCTGGATTGGAGACATACTGAGAGCCCGGCGGGAGGCTGCATCACAAACTGTTGGGGGTGAGGAGTTGTTACCTTACAGGCGCCCTGTCTCCTGACCACAAACCTAGGGAGGAAACAGCCGGTACCATATCAACTTGGAGGACTACTTCAGAAAAAGATGGCTCCATGGTGGTCCGCTGGGGGATGGGGTAGGGGAAGGGACACGCCATCCCTCCTGATCCCTCGTGCCTCCCCTTCCCTCTAGGCCTCTTGTATCTCTGGGGAAAGGGCCACTGTTCCTCCATATCCTACCCCCATCTGCTCCAACGTGTGCCCCCCCCTCCACAGAGATCTGAACTTGCTTGTATCAGGGACAAGTTATTTTACTCACCGTGAGAAATATGGCTTAGAGAGCAAAAACCCAGTGGAAAGGGCACATGGTGAAGGCAACTCATCCCGCTAAAATAATAGCAATTGCATCAGGATATTCCCTGCTGGGAGGAGCCGCTGAGATGTTTGGGCTCTGAGATTAGGGGAAGTAAAGATCACCAAGGACTGTGGAGGCTGGGGAATGTGGGAGGTGGGGGCTGACAGCATAAGAGCACCCCACCCCTTCGCACCCCACCCAAATGGCCTTCTCAATGCTGTGTCTGACACCAGTCTCTATAAAAGATGAAGTCTGGACAAATAAAAAATCCTAGGCTAATTAAGGTGGTTTGTTTGTTTTTAATTAAGTTCATAATTTGTAAAACCATTTTTAAAAAGGTATAATAAAATTAAAATTTAGATAGTCTTTCCCAGGAAGGAGTACTGGAAGATGATAGTAATATTTCTTAGTGGTAAGAATCCATTTTGTAAACCAGTTGTGTTTACATGGATGTTGTTCAATTATTCCACACAACTGGTAAGGGCAAATATATACATTATGCTTAATTCTTTAACTCTGAAATATTATATATTTATTTATATGTTTATATGTAAAAGGGAGATTGGGGTGGAGGCTCTGATCCACACATATTTTCTGATTATGGGCAAAGCTATCTGTTAGGAGAGGAGTGTCAAGAGCCTTAAGGTTGAGACAGACATGTAACTGAATTGCAAAGTGGCAACAAACCCCTTCTTGGAGATGTCATGGTATAGGGTTTTTCAGATTCACACTGACCTGAGTCTACCAAATACTAATCCTATTCTAATTCATATACATAAAAAATTCACAGATCAGTGAAAATTTAAAAGGGAGAAATGGCTAAAAGTAACAGTGTAGAGGAGGCATTTTTCAACCTATCTGGACACAATATTTTAATTTTTAATCAATTTTATTGATATATAATTAAAATATAAAATTCACAAATTTTAAGAGTAATTTGGTGAGTTTTGCCAATATATGTAGTTGTGGTATTCACCAGAATCTGGATATAGAACATTTCTATCACCTCAAAAATTTTCCTTATGTCCCTTATATTAATCCCCCTCTTCTATTCCCAGCACCTGGCAATCACTGATCCCATCACTAGACTATAGTCCTGCCTTTTCTAGAAGTTCATATAAACAGAATCATACCCTGAGTAGTTTTCTGGCTTCATTCATTTAGCAAGATACCTTTGAGATTCATCCACATTGTTGCATGTATCAGTAGCTTATTGTGTTTTTATTTTGGGGGGATTTTTTCTGCCACATGACTTGTGGAGGAGTCTCAGTACCCTGACCAGGGATTGAACCCAGGCTACAGAAGTGAAAGCTCAGAATCCTTAACCACTAGGCCACCAGGCAACTCCCCTGAATGGTAGTTTTGAAGAGCAAAAATTTTTAATTTTGAAGTCATTTTTCACTTTTTATAGATTACCCTTTTTGTATTCTATCTAATAAATCTTTATCTAATCCAAAATCCCAATGATTTTCTCTACTTAAAAAAAAAATTGTATTAGATTTTAGATCCCATGGTCCACTTCAAGGTAAATATTGAATAAGGTTTCCAGTAATAGGCAAAATACATATTTTTGTTCCAGGATCATTTGTTGAAGAGATTCTCCTTTTCCCACTAAAATATCTTTTTCAAAAATCATTTGATCATATGTGTATAACTTTATTTCTGAATTCTTCAGTCTGTCCCAGTGGTCCGTATGTCTGTATACACCATTATTTCACTGTGGGATTACTGTAGCTTTATTTGTCTTAAAATCACATGATATAAGTCCTCCAACTTTGCTCTTCTTTTCAAAATTGTTTTGAAAAATCTAGGTTCTTTGCTTTTCCATGTAAATTTAGATTCAGCTTGCCAATTTCTACAACAAAACTCTAGTAGGGTTTTGACTGAGGTTGCATTGATATTGAGTCTTTTGATTCGTGAGCATGTTTATCTCTGCATTTATTTGGGTTTTCTTTTTCTCAGCAATGTTTTATAATTTCTAGTGTACAGGTCTTGCACAGATTTTGTTAAATTTATCTGTATTTTCTATTAATATTTTATGCTATTATAAATATTCTTTTAAATTTTATAATTTATCATTGCTTATATAGAGAAATACAATTGATTTTTGTGTATTTAATTTTTTATTTGGTAACCTTGCTAAACTCACCTGTTCATTCTAGTAACTTTTTAATAGATTCCTTATAATTTTCCATGCAGATAATCATGTTACCTGTGACTAATGACATTCTTACTTCTTTCTTTCGTATCTGTGGCTTTTGCTGCTTTTTATTTTATTGCCCTGGAAAAGATCCCCTGTACGATGTTGAATGGAAGTAGTGACAATGGACACCTTGAAAATGACAACTTTTCAAGGACAGAGCAAGAGGATGACACCCCGCCCTGTGCTCTGGGGGTTTCCCCTACCTGTCAGTCCCAGTAACAGAGCTACATGACCCTGCTTCCATTGGTTCCAGGACACTGTCCTCTCCTGTGTGATGGCATGCTCACGGACCTGCTCCCGCATTCTGGGGCTGAGCCTCGGGACTACAGCCCTGTTTGCTGCTGTGACCAACACACTGCTCCTGTTTCCTAACTGGGATGTGACCTACCTCTTGAGGGGCCTCATTGGCAGGCATGCCATGCTGGGCTCTGGGCTTTGGGGAGGAGGCCTCATGGTAAGTGTCCAGGGTTCCCTGAGTGTGAATTCCCAAAGTGTCCCCCAGGGGTGGAGAAACAAAGTCAGGGTGAGGGAAGGAGTTTCGTAATTTCTTGAAAATAAGTTTGAACTAACAGATTGTGAATCTATAGCAACTCCAAGGGATAGAAGACCCTAGAAGACTGATCAAAGTTTGCTGGATTTTGGACTAGATAGGCTGGGTGTGAACGCTGCCATCCATGGAATCACATCAGGCTAGTCATTCAAAATTGGGTCCTGACAGTCAAAGCCAAACCCTCTGGGAAATACTGGATAACTAAGTCCATATGAGATGTCCAACCACTCTGTTTCAACAGCCTTAGGTGGCAATTAGAGATGTAAATTACCTAATATTTTCTTAACACACATCCCTCTTCTTCCAGGTTCTCACTGCAGCTACCCTGATCTCCCTGATGGGCTGGAGATATGGCTGCTTCAGTAAGATCGGGCCCTGCCAAAGGGTAAGAACCCAATTCTACTCTTCTAAGAGCTAGAATGTCCCCACATTTTACAACTTAGAGGCAGAGTCAGTTTTGGGGTATGAAGTCAGGTCCTGATCATACTTCTTAAAAGCCCTAAGCTCTCTGGCAAGGTTTTTGAACCTGAGGTCCTTCTGTTAAAATGAGAGGTTAGAGAACCAAGTCCAGGGAATATTAATGAACCATGAATGTCTACACATTTGTGGGGAGCTGTTCTTTTAAAATGTATTTTATTGAAGTATTGTTATTTACAATGTCCTGTTAATTTCTACAGTACAGCAAAGTGATTCAGTTATACATGAGCTGTTCTTATTATTAGTTTTAGCCTGTTGAACAATAGGGACATGAATTACATTCTTGTAGTCATATGTCATTGATAGAAAATTTCCTGGCTATTTTTTTTTTTTAGAGTTTCTCCAGAGATCTGATGACTAGATTCTAGTCTAACCTCTCCATTTCACAGAGAATGAAACTGAGGCCCAGAATAAATGTGCACTTTATTAATTACAGCAGCATCTATATATATTTGAAATATCTTAGTACGTAAGTGTATAAGGTGTATTGCTTATTCAGCCTCAGACACATGAATCTGTGTCCTTTTTACAGTAAATCTACAGTCTGCTTTGATATCTACAACCCACATGTTGGGAACCCCGCTGACTGAGAATTACATGTTAAAGAATGAAATATAAACACCCACACATCTCATTCACTATCTGTTCTCAGTCGTGTCTGGTTTTCTCCTAGGCAAGTGGCCCTCAGATTTGAATGCGTGCATCAGAATTCCTGCAGGCTGTGCTAAAACACAGATTGCTGGCACTCCCCACCCCGAGAGTTTCTGACTCCATGGGACTGGGTTGGAGGGAGGAGAATTTGCATTTCTAACAAGTTTCCAGGTGATGTGATGTTGCTGGGACAGGGACCATATTTCCAGAATCACCATCCTAGGCTTATGTCAGACTAATTCATCTTGAATCTTTTAACTTAAGAGTCAAAAGTTAGTATGCATCTTTCTTTGGCTCCTCCTGAGTTTTAAACCAGCTTGACATCAGTGGGAAAATGACTATGATTCTATATAAAAACTATATATGGTTTCTGTATATATATATGTGTGTGTGTGTGTATATATATATATATATGTTTTATTTAAACTTTTAAAATATGTTCTTTTGGAAGGTGAAAAAAAAATCTAGTACTCTGAGAAAGAAACCAATTTGGAAGTTAGAATCCTGCCAAGGAAATAAACACGTTGCTATCTTTTGGGAGGGAAATGAGTGGTGCACAGACTAGAAAAGTACAATGACAGAACTCAAGTCATTTCAGAGTGTAATCTCTGACTTGGTCTCCCCATCTCTGTGTCTCTGTCTCCCTCCCTCCCTCCTTTCCTTTCTTCTTCTCCTTCTTCCTCCCTTCCTTCCTTGATTTGAGAAAGAGAGGAATCATGGATGGCAGCTTGGAACTTTTGAAGAAATATAGCTTTCCCTTAAAAGGGTTGGAGTGGGGCTTGGATAACCAGTCTGACCCTTTAAGCCAGGGACTGAATGACTGCAGTCTGAGTGTACAAGTTTTTGATGCCAATCTGCTGAGAAGCTCTGAAGAGTCTGTTGAGTCAGGCTGAGCTTGCTGCCTGGTCCAGGTGCCAGTGTTTCCCCCTTCCCCCTTCTGTTCCTTCTTTCCCACCCCTTCCTGGCTCTACTCAGTGATCCCTTGTCAACCAACCCTACCCTGGTTATGTTTTCAAGGAGGTGCTGTGGGCAGAATTATCCCCGTGACTGGGGAAAGCCTGAGCACCAGAGAAGTGAGACTTGTCCAGATCGACCCACAAGTCACCTAGTCATTGAGTCATGACCCCATCTCAGGCTCACTGTTTCTTCTCTCCTCGTGTAGATGCTTACTGCTCTGTTGTCAAGTGGCCTGGCTTTGCTTGGAGCCTTGATTTGCTTTATCACTTCTGGAGTAGCCCTGAAAGATGGTCCTTTTTGCATGTTCGATGTCTCACCCTTCAATCAGACACAGGCTTGGAAACATGGTTACCCATTCAAAGACCTACATAACAGGTAAATGGATGGAAACGCAGATTTGCAGTTTTTCGGAAAGAGAAAGACACACATGGGCTACAAACCCCTTTTGGTCACGTACTCTAGCATCCTGCTTCTCTGATTCTTAGAAAATTGCAAATACAGAAAGAGTCACCCTCAAAAGTCTAATCCTATGACCTGAGCTGAGGGTGAACCCAGGTTTCTATTGAGGTTGCTTGGACTTTTCTTACTTATTCCAACCCCTGGTCTCCTTATTTTTGGGGACAGGAATTATTTGTATGACCATTCCCTCTGGAACTCTGTCTGCCTGGAGCCTTCTAAAGCTGTCGTTTGGCACGTGTGCTTCTTCTCCACCCTTCTGTGCATCAGCCTCCTCCAGATTCTCCTGGTGGTCATTCATTTCATCAACAGCTTCCTGGGCCTTTTCTGCAGCCTCTGTGAGAAGTGACAGGTAATGCCCTCTCATACATGAGTGTTTTCATCATGTGCTGCCTCGAACCTTTCCTGGAAGAGAGGGTACGAATTATAAACAAATTTCCCTTTAGGAAGTCATGTGGCAATAATAACAATGATTCCTTGCATATATATTGAATGATACAATGCATTTTAAATCAATTACTGCAAGATGATATATTAATGGAAGAAATAGTTAAATCATTATTATTGTGTAGGAACTTATAGTCCATGAAATGTCCTCCAGCCATGATCTCATTTCAGCTTCTCAACAGCCCCGTAAAACTGGCCACATGTTAGAAATGAAGTTGAGGCTCCTGGAGGATAATGGACGTGCCGCCCAAAAGCACTTAATTAAGTTCAGGAAAAGTCAGTACTGGAGCCCCTATCTTCCAAATTCAAGTTCACCAGCTTGTTAATAAGGCTGAATTTTGTGGCTCCTGAATTCATAGGTTGAAGCTATAGCATTCAATGTGACTTTGGAGATAGGACCTTTAAGAAGCAAACTAAGGCTGAATGAGTGAAAGATGCTCAGTTATGTCTGACTCTCTGTGACCCCATGGACTGTAGCCTTCCAGGTTCCTCTGTCCATGGGGATTCTCCAGGCAAGAATACTGGAGTGGATTGCCATGCCCTCCTCCAGGGGATCTTCCCAAGGGATCAACCCAAGTCTCCTGCACTGCAGGAGAATTCTTTACCAAATGAGCCACCAGGGAAGCCCTAAGCCTTAACTTAGGTTAGACGGGGTTATAAGAGTGGGACCCTAATCCAGTAAGACTAGCATCCTTATAAAAAGAGGATGAGACAACAAGTACATGAAAAGATGCTTAATATTACTAATCATCAGGGAAATGCAAGTACAAACCATAATGAGATATCACCTTATACCTGTTAGAATGGCTATTATCAAAAAGGAAAGAAAGAACAAATGTTAGTGAGGATGTGGAGAAAAAAGAACTCGTGCCCTGTTGATGTGAATGTAAACTGGTTTAACCACTATGGAAAACAGTATGGAGATTCCTCAAAAAACTGAAAAAAGAACTACCACATGATCCAGCAATACCACTTTGGGGTATCTATCTGAAGCAAACAGTAACACTAATTCAAAAAGATATCTGCACCCTCATGTTTGTTGCAGCATTATTTTCAATAGCCAAAACATGGAAACAATTTAAGTGTCTATCAACAGGTGAATGGAGGGCTTTCTCGGTGGCTCAGTGGTAAAGAATATGCTGGTAAATGCAGGAGACACAGGTTTGACCCCTAGTCCTGGAAGATCCCACATGCCCAGGAGCATCTAAGTTCATCACCACAACTATTGAGCCTGTGCTCTAGAGCCTGGGAACCCCAACTATTGAGCCCACGTGCTGCCACTACTGAAGCCCAGGTGCCCTGGAGCCTGTGCTCTGCAATAAGAGAAGGACCACAATAAGAAGCCGGCACACTGCAATTAAAGAGTAGCCCCTGCTCACCGCAACTAGAGAAAAGCCCATGCAGCATCAAAGACCCAGCACAACCAAAAAATAAATAAATAGATGAATGGATAAAGAAGTTATACTACACACACACAATGGAATATTCTTCAGACCAAAAAAAGACAGAAATACTGCCATTTGTGACAACATGGATGGACCTAAGTGAAATAAGTCACACAAAGACAGATACCATATGATCTCATTTATATATGGAATTTAAAACAATAGCCACTGGAGGAATCAACCTGCCTGACCTCAGGCTCTACTACAAAGCAACAGCCATCAAGACAGTATGGTACTGGCACAAAGACAGAAATATAGATCAATGGAATAAAATAGAAAGCCCAGAGATAAATCCACACACCTATGGACACCTTATCTTTTGACAAAGGAGGCAAGAATATACAACGGATTAAAGACAATCGCTTTAACAAGTGGTGCTGGAAAAACTGGTCAACCACTTGTAAAAGAATGAAACTAGAACACTTTCTAACACCATTCACAAAAATAAATTCAAAATGGATTAAAGATCTAAATGTAATACCAGAAACTATAAAACTCCTAGAGGAGAACATAGGCAAAACACTCTCTGACATAAATCACAGCAGGATCTTCTATGATCCACCTCCCAGAATACTGGAAATAAAAGCAAAAATAAACAAATGGGACCTAATTAAAATTAAAAGCTTCTGCACAACAAAGGAAACTATAAGCAAGGTGAAAAGACAGCCTTCAAAATGGGAGAAAATAATAGCAAATGAAGCAACTGACAAACAACTAATCTCAAAAATATACATGCAACTCCTGCAGCTCAATTCCGGAAAAATAAATGACCCAATCAAAAAATGGGCCAAAGAACTAAACAGACATTTCTCCAAAGAAGACATACAGATGGCTAACAAACAACTGAAAAGATGCTCAACATCACTCATTATTAGAGAAATGCAAATCAAAACCACAGTGAGGTACCATTTCACACCAGTCAGAATGGCTGCGATCCAAAAGTCTACAAGCAATAAATGCTGGAGAGGGTGTGGAGAAAAAGGGAACCCTCTTTACACTGTTGGTGGGAATGCAAACTAGTACAGCCACTATGGAGAACAGTGTCGAGATTCCTTTAAAAACTGCAAATAGAACTGCCTTATGACCCAGCAATCCCACTGCTGGGCATACACACTGAGGAAACTGGAATTGAAAGAGACATGTGTACCCTAATGTTCATCGAAGCACTGTTTATAATAGCCAGGACGTGGAAGCAACCTAGATGTCCATCAGCAGACGAATGGATAAGAAAGCTGTAGTACATATACACAATGGAGTATTACTCAGCCATTAAAAAGAATACATTTGAATCAGTTCTAATGAGGTGGATGAAACTGGAGCTGATTATACAGAGTGAAGTAAGCCAGAAAGAAAAACACCAATACGGTATACTAACACATATATATGGAATTTAGAAAGATGGTAATGATAACCATTGCTGTCTTGTATGCGAGACAGCAAAAGAGACACAGATGTATAGAACAGACTTTTGGAGTCTGTGGGAGAGGGCGAGGGTGGGATGATTTGGGAGAATGGCATTGAAACATGTATACTATCATGTAAGAAATGAATCGCCAGTCTAGGTTTGATACAGGATACAGGATGCTTGGGGCTGGTGCACTAGGACGACCCAACAGAGATGATATGGGGAGGGTGGTGGGAGAGGGGTTCAGGGTTGGGAACTCATGTACACCTGTGGCGGATTCATGTCAATGTATGGCAAAACCAATACAGTATTGTAAAGTGAAAAAAAAAAACCAATAGCCACCAAACCAAGTTTACAGATACAGTGACAGACAATTGGTTGCCAGACATAGGGCTGGGGAGTGAGAGAAATGGATGAAGGGAGTCAAAAGGTACAAACTTCTAATTATAAAATAGTTAAGTCACGGGTATGGAATGTATAACATGTGACTACTAATATGTAGTGCATAAAGTTCCTAAGACAATAATCTTTAAAAAAATTTTTGTAAACAAAACAAACCAAAACCAAAAATTTTTGTAACTAACATATAGTGCCAATGTTAACTAGAATTATTGTGATGATCATTTTGCAATATATACAAATATGAAATCATTATGTTGTACACTTGAAACAAATATAATGTCATATGTTAATTATACTATAAAAATGACAATGTAGTATATTTCCAGAATAAAAGCATGATTAAGCTTCAGAAAGTTTATTCACCTATAATAATAGATTTAAGGAGGAAAAAATCCTAATAATTTTCTTCATAAAGTCTGAAAAGGCATTTGATAAAATTCAACATACATTCTTTACATCCTCTTTCTTTTCTTAATTTTTTTTTAAAAAATTAGTTATTTGACTGCACTGAATCTTAGCTACAATCCGAGGATCTCTGTTGTGACATGCATATTCTTAATTGTGGCATGCAGGATGCAGTTTACTGACCAGGGATCGAACCCTGGCCCCCTGCCCTGGGAACACAGAGTCTTAGCCACTGGACAATCATGGAAGCCCCTCAACATACATTCTTAATAAAACTCAAGGAAATGAGAAGACACCTCCCTCTTTATCATAATACAACATAACTATCTCAACTTAAAAGTCAGCATCATGCTTAATGGAGGAATACTAGAAGCAATCTCACTAAAGTTCCAAATAGATGATACTCACTATCATCATTATCATTTAATATGGTTCTTGAGGTATTAGCCCAAGCAAGTATTCAAAGGGAAATTAACAAATATAAAATAGGAAAGATGGTGACGTTCCCATTATATTTTGAGAATATGATTGCACATCTAGAGCACTCAAATTATATTACAAAGAATAAGAACTTCACATATCTAGGTACAAAATAAATATACAGAATGAAAAATCTTCATGTATACAAATACCAAACAGTTAACAGACATGGAGATGGGAAATTCAATTTATATTAAAAACAAAAAGAAAAAAAAAACATAGCTACCAACATAACAAGAATGTGAAACACTTTTTTCTATCTTTTAGTTTCTCTTTATTTACTTACTTTTTGGCTGCACCATACCGTGTGGCTGTGAGAACCTCATTTCCTGTCCAGGGAGAAAACCAAGGCCCTTGACAGTGAAAGTGAGAAGTCCCAACCACTGGATCACCAGAGAAGTCCCAAGAAAGTGAAATATTTATTGAAGAGAACTTAAAAATATTACTGGACACAAACTTGCATATAAATGCATACCATGAACTTCAATAAGAAGACTTAACATCATAAAATATGAATGCCCTTTAATCTATAAATTTAACAAGATTAATAAAGTCACCAATGACATTTGGTGGAAAAGGATATGGAATTAGATAAGCTGGTTTTAAATTCACATGAAAAATGAACAATCTAGGATAGCCAGGAAACTTCTGAAGGAGAAGGCAATGAGGTGGGACTATACTAGATATTAAAAGCTAATGTAAAACTACAATAATTACAACAGTGTGTACACTAAATGGAGTCCAGAGATAGAAATAAATATTTTTGAGTATTTAGTATATGCTAAAAAAAGATGTGGGAAAAAAAGAAAGTAGATGATAAACCAGATCTGTCTCTCCATGGGAGCACAGAGGAAAAGGCCACGTGAGGACACAGCCAGAAGGTAACCATCTGCAAGACAAGGAGAAAGGTCTCAGTCGAAATCAACCTTGTTGGCACCTTGATCTTGGACTTCTAGCCTCCAGAAAATAAATTTCCATTGTTTAAGTCATCCAGCCTGTAGTATTTTGTTATGGCAGCCTGAGCTGACTAATCCACCAGTGTTCAGTGCATTTCAGTAAGTGGTATATACTGAGTACCCACTGTGTGCTCCATGTCTGAGGCATGATCCTTGCCTTTGGGCCTGTCCCTGTCCTTGAAGAGCTCATGGTCAGGTTAGGGAAACACATCGACTAATACTTTGAATGTCATACGGTAAGGACCATGTTAGAGGTCAATCCAGGAATAATGAGAGATTGAGGCAATCTGTCAAGAGATGAAGGAAGGCTTCAGTCATGTCTGAACTGATTCTTGAAATGGTTAGCCCATTAAAGAGTGAAGGGAGCGTTTCCTCAGCTGAGGAAAGAGAAGGCTCAAAAGCATGGAGGTGAGACACACGATGGTGAGGGTGGAGACCTGTGATGCCACAGCTCCTTCAATGTGAAACGCCGAAAGCAGAAGACCTCCCTGTCTCCTATTTTGGGACCTTTGGTCAGTATGGCACTGGCCGAGTTTCTTCTCTTAGTTTTTGAAGCTGACAGGATAATGAAGCTTTCTAAAACGGGACCAGGACTGGTGCACTCATTAGCAGAAAATGCATCCTAAGTCTGCTCCTTCCTGACCTTTGCCCTGGAGCAGCAGTGTGGTGAGGCTGGGGGATCTGTAGGTCGACAGTTATGGATTAAAGCAGGACACTGCAAAAAATTTTTGTAAAGGCTCAGCTAATATTTCAGACTTTGAGAGCCATATGGTTTCTATTTGCAACTGCTTCCTTCTGCCAATACAGC
Source organism: Ovis aries (assembly GCF_016772045.2). NCBI lineage: Eukaryota > Metazoa > Chordata > Mammalia > Artiodactyla > Bovidae > Ovis > Ovis aries. Next base: position 191,737,501 of record NC_056054.1, on the reverse strand, counting down.
AGAATGTCAATCTACTGGCTGGGCTGTGGTGAAGGAAACTACAGCATTTACTGCAGAGTCACAATATTCATATTCCCCAATGGTTTTCAGGGCAACATTATGGGTGAGGGTCCCAAGGTAATTGATCAGCTCCTCAAACTTCTTCTGACTGGTTCTTGGTGAGGTAACAGGGCAAAGTTACAGGAATCTCAAACATCAAAACTCTGGCTCTAGGCAGTCTATGGTCTAGTGTTTGTGGTCAGCGGTTTCCATCTAGTAAGATCCTGATTTTTGTAAAAACAATTTAAGAACGTGCATCAGATGGTTATCTATATTCCTCAAGGAAAAAAAATCCCTGTAACTTTTAATAGCTGACCTATTATTTATTATTACTTTCTCTTTAACTCGGACAGGCCTAGGAGGCGAAAGATTTTTTCACAGGCAAAAAGTCAGGAATGCATGAGATCTGTCACTGAAACCGCTAACCCTTCCCTGCTCCAGCTCAGTTTCCCTTGCCGCATACTGCCTGTGTATCCCTGGGCCTCTACGGGCCTCAAGCTCTGTGTCACTTCCTAAGATTGAGACGCCTCTGTAAGTGTTTTGTAAATCGGACAAAAAGAGCCGAGTCTTCGCCAAAGTTATGCTCACTTTACCCCTACACACTTCTGGTCCAGCATCCGATGCGCAGGCGCAAGGGGGAGGGCGGCGAGAGCACGCTAAGAAGGGCGGGTCTCACGGTGCAGAGCGCGGGTCCGCTGGACGCAGGGTCAAAGGCGGCGCTGTCGCCCTGGAGACGGCTTACCAGCTGCCCGCGGCCACCGACTCAGCTTTCTTTGCGGAAAACGCGGGGCCAAGAAGCTGAGGCTATGTCGGTTGCCGCCTCCTTCCCTAAGCGCGCGTCCTTTGCTGCAGCTGACGGCTTGCCTGAGACTGAGAACAACGCTGGGGAGCCGGAGAATACCTATATTCTTCGGCCCATTTTCCAGCAAAGGCGGGTAGAAGACGGGCTGTGGAGGAGGCGACCCTCGAGACTCCTGCCGGCCCCAGGCAGAGCTCGCCTAATAGCTAGGGTGTCTGGAAGGAGCGCGGCGGGTGGGGGGTGGGGTGGGATGGGGCGAAACGGACTATGGAGGATGGGGCGGGGCTAGAGGCGGAGGGGCGGGCAGGGGAGGAGCCCGGGTGTTGGCGGAGGAACTTGAGAGGGAGGAAGGGACGTGACCCGGGGAGGAAGGACGGGGCGGGAGAGGATGCGGGGCTGTTCCGCTTGACCTTCCAGCTGCAGGGAACAGCAGAGGACCGGACCACTGATTGCAGGGTTAGAGCGCTCGGAGGTAGTCCCTTAGAGTAGCGCAGTAGGGATAGTTGACTCTCGGAGTTTCAGAAAGTGGGCACAGAGGAATTGAGATGGTTAGATGGCAGAAAACAAACGGCTTGCTTTGAATGCCATTCAGTTTTGAGGGTTCATTTGTGCATAAGTGTGCCCAGAATGCGCTTACTCCTCTGCACGAGACCTGTATGTGTTCATATTATAGTCTTACCCAAGTAGTATCCAGAGGCTTTTGGCTTGCCACCCTGATACCTTCCCAGAATTAAGGCATAAAGTCTTGTGTAGAGGACGGTCAGGGTTGTAGGATCCATCAATAACTTCATTTTCCCAAGATTAAAAAAAAAAAAAATTTAGACTTTCCCAAGCCCCTCCTCTGTTACTTGAAATTACATTCCCAAATCAAGTGCCTGGTGAATACTAGAAGCCAGGAACGTTAGTTATAATGTGATAAAAAGATTTCATGTAGCAATTTTCTGGTGGATAGCGCGTGTGTGTAGTGACCTCAGTCGTGTCCGAGTCTATGCAACCCTATGGACTGTAGCGTGCCAGGCTCCTCTGTCCATGGGATTCTCCAGGCAAGAATATTTGAGTGGGTTGCCATGCCCTGCCCCAGGGGATCTTCCCAACCCAGGGATCCAACACAAGTCTCTTACGTATTGTGCGCTGGCAGGTGGATTCTTCACCACAAGGGCACCTGGGAAGTCCCTGGTGGCTTAGAAGGGCATTAAAAAAGTATGCTGTTATCTTGGTTAAACATTCTGAATACATAGAATGCCCTTCACCTGTGTTTCTGTTGTAATACAGAGCAAGATTAACAGCAAGTATATATTATGTAGAAATAACACTATAAGATTATTTGTGACTTGCTGAATGCCTTTGACATTTCCTGAGAGTGGAAAGGACTTAAAGGAAAAGCCAGATATAGTATGCTTGTTGATTGGAAAACCACATTTTGAACAGATCAAATCCTGTAAATTTATCCGTTATTTAAAATTTGCTGTGAGAACAAGCAGCCAAGAGACCAAAGAAAATACTATTAAGAAGTAGTAAGGGGCTTCTAGTACTACCAAATATTAAGCTGCATTATAAGCTCAAAACTTAAAACATTCTGGTAACTTGGCACATGATAAACAAATCAACTGAGAGACTATATAGCCCAGAAAAGGAACCTAGTGTTGTAATATGTAATAAATGCAACTAAAATGCTAATAATATTGTTAGGGTGGCTAAATTAGGGGAGACTTTTTTCTCTGTCTTCATTTATTCAGTAATTCATTTCTTCAGAAAATATTTGTCTGCTATGTGCTGGATGCTGTTCTAGAAATGGGATATAACAATGAACAAAACAGATAAAAAATTCTGCCCTATGGAGCTTGTGTTGTAGTTGGGTCAGACCACAAACAAGATAATTACATAAGTGAACCATATAGTGTATCAGATAGTAATAAGTACTTGGAAGGGAGCTAGATAAAGTGATATAGTAGGAAGGTGGTTTGAAGTTTTAGAAAGGGTGGCTAGGGAAAGAGACTTTTGAATAAAGACTTGAAAGAAGTGAAGGAGCTAGATATGCATATAAAGAGAGGAACTGGACCTCTTACAGAGGTTAACATCAAGTGCAGAAGCGCTGAAGTTTGCATGTCTGGTGTGGTCCAAGAACATATGGAAGGCTGGTGTGGCCTGAGTGGAGAGAACTAGGGGCAAAGTAGTAGAAAACAAGGTCAGAGAGTTTACTAGGGTAGATCAAATGGGACCTTGCAAGTCACAGAATGTTGCTTTTACTCCGAGTGAGGGGGAAAATATTGGGGTATTTTAAACAGAGGAATGTCATGATCTGGCACGTATTTTAATAGCACCAGTCTAGTTACTGGTTGAGAACAGGTTTTGGGGGCAAAGGCAGACACAGAGACGTGTGAGGAGGTCATGGTAATCAGGAAAGAAGCAGTGGTAGCTTGGAGCAGGGTGGTGGTAGTTGACTGGTGAGTGATTGAATTTTAGGTTATTTTGAAGGTAGAATTGGTAAGATTTGATCATGAATGGGATGAGGGCTCTGAGAAAGACAACCACACTGACTCCAGGGTGTTTGGCCTGAGCAACTGGAAGAATGGAGTTGCCATTGACTGAGATTACCGAGTTTTGGTGAGAAATGATCAGAAGCTCAGTATCGGGTGTACTAAATCTGAGTTGCCTCCTAGTCATCTGGATGGAGCACTGGTGGAAATATGTGGTCTGAAGTTTAGGGGAATGGTCCAGGCTGGAGATATGAGTTTGCAATATGACTTGTTTTCTTAATTTGTTTTTATTACTTTTATAATAAAAATATGAAAAGGAAGGATCAAATGATTGTAATGACAAAAAACTGCAGGAAGTTGAGCTGTGAAGTTCAACTTTAGGATTTTGGAGTTACCAATTAGATGTTTTGAACTGATTCATTTAGGTTCAGACCCTCTGTGGTTAAAGACTGTATCCATGCTGTACTCAAGGAGGAACTGGCCAATGCTGAATACTCTCCAGAAGAAATGCCTCAGCTCACAAAACACTTATCAGAAAATATTAAAGATAAATTAAAAGGTAATAGTGATGGTAATTGGAAAAGACTTGTTCTCTTCAAAATACAATTTTACCAATTTATCTCCTTTACTTTTAAACAAGGGACATAGCTTAGCTGTGAATTCTGTTAAACAAATTTTGCATCGGTGTTGGTCTTCCCAATTATTTGGTAACTTTCACTCATGCAGGTTTTTGCATATGGTGGGAAAAAGCAAAGGTGTGAAATACCTAGTTGTACTGAATGACTATCCAAGATATCCCAGTATACAGAAAGATCGGAAAGTACAGGGGCTCCTTTCCTCCATAACTTCTGATATCTGCTGAGCTATCAAGTCCTCAGCTTCTTATCATATCCTCCCAGATGGACCTCAGTCCATCTCTCTGGCCAAATACTTAACCACTTGCCCTACTCGGCTCTCCACTCCTGCCTCACTCTACACCTGCAGGGCTGATCTCATGCTTTTCCTCCTTGTTCTTTGTCTTTCTATCTCTCTTACTCTCTTTTGTTAATAATGTCATGCCATCTGAAAAGTCCTTTCTGTCTGCCCTTTAAAAACTATTTATTTTGGCTGCACCTCATGGCTTGTGGAATCTTAGTTCCCCAGCTGGGGATTGAACACAGGCCATGTCAGTGAAAGCCTGGAATCATAACTAGGCCGCCAGGAAGCTCGCTACCTACCCTTTGGGGCTGGATCTGGGAGGGATGGTGCAGGGAGGGAGGTGGGAGGGGGATTCAGGATGGGGAACACATGTATGCCCATATTGGATTCATGTTGATGTGTGGCAGAACCAATACAATATTGTAAAGTAATTAGCCTCCAATTAAATTAAAAAAAATTATTTTGGGGGGAAGAATGTCTTTGTAATCATAATACATTTTCATTGTAATAAACCTGGAAAATATACATAATGTGTTTTTTATTTTATTTTTTTAATAATGTGTCTTTTAAAGTTATATAAAAGCCTATTAACCATGATAGTTTCCATTTAATACTTTGATATATTTTATTTTTAATAACATATCTTAAGTTTTAGAAATATAAAAAAATACAAAGAAAATTGCAATTCTATTCCATCATCCAAATTAACTGTTAGTATATTAGCATTGTTTTCAGATTTTTAATGAAATTCTGTTAAAATTATTGTAAAAAATACATGCTTGCTATTAAAAAGTTAAAGTGTAGAAAGATAATTAAAATTAGAATAATCACTTCAAATGCCTATATCCATGAAGAATTATTAGTATTTCATGAATATCATACCAGACCTCTTTTCTGTGTATGCATGCATGCATGCTTAGTTGCTTCAGTCATGTCTGACTCTTTGTGACCCCATGAACTGTAGCCTGCCAGGCATCTCTGTCCATGAGATGCTCCAGGCAAGAACACTGGAGTAGGTTGCCATTTCCTCCTCCAGGATATCTTCCTGACCCAGCTATCTAACCCTGGTCTCCTGCATTGCAGGCATATTCTTTACCTACTGAGCCACCTGGGAAGCCCCTTTTCTATGGATAAATACTTTATGGATAAATACTTTAAAAACAATGATATACTATAGACTATTTCCCATAGCATTGTAGCATTTATTCTATATTTAAATAGTCCCTTCACCATGTTATTTCTATTTCTGAGTTCTTTTTTCTGGTTCATTTCTTACCTAATAAGATTTTGTTGTGAGGTTTTTCAGGAAAGGCTCAGGAATGCTTTATTCCCTAGATTCTTTCATGTTTGAGAATGTCTTTAAACCAAAATATATTTTGGATGAATATAATATTTTGAGTTACTTTTTTTGAGAATCTTATAGATAATTGCTTCACTGTCTTCTTGCATTAAATGTTATCATGGAGAAATCCAAGGCCCGTCTGATGTTCTCTGCAGAAAGAATCCTGTCCTTAACCTTGATGCTCAATAGCTTTTCTAGAGTATAGTTTGATATCGAGCATTTTATGTCTGTTAATCTGTGGATTTTATTCTTTCTATATTGGAGACATTGTCTTGTATCTTTTTTTTTCTTGTACATTTCCAGCTCCATTTGTTAGATTATCTTCTTCAGGACACCAGATATCAATGTGTTGAATCACCTCTGTCTACCACATTTATTATCTTTGCTATAATCTCTTCCTTTTTCTTTGACATATACTTCTGATTATCTTAAGTCAGTAATTCAATTTTCATTTGTGTCCTGTCTCTTGCCATTTGTAAGTGATTAGTTCTGCACTGATAGATATGGGTATTCAGTTTATTTCCTAGGCCTATAGTCTCCCTTTTCATCTTTCTGTTGTTTTGTAATCTGATTGAGTTCTTATTTTATTGAATTTGTAAGCTTATAGTATGAATCAGCTGTGAGGAATTTCTCTTTGTTCCTTGATTTATGTTATCTCCTGGGTTGAGTTTTTTTGTCTTTTAAACAGTAAATTTCTTTTCTTGCTAGTTCTTTGGCTTGTTTTTGCTGTTTTCCTTATTACCATTCAGCTTCTTTTCATTTTTGCTCTGATGTGGTATTGGTGATTTTTTTTTTTACTTTTTAGCTTTTTTTTTTTTTGCCCTCCTCCCACTGTATCTAAGACTATATTATTTTTCCATCAGAACAAATCTTTTGGTATCTTTTCTATCTTACTGAACAGCTTGTAGTTTTCTAAAGACCCCATGCGCTATGTCTTTGCATGTGCTGTGCCCCTCCATAGAATGGAGAGACATTGTTCATTTGATGAAATCTCACTCGTCTTTCAGGACCCAGCTCACTTATCGCATCCTCCAAGAAGTCTTGTCATTCCTTCTCCATTGCCCAGTCAAAGGGAGGAGCCTCCCAGCCCTGTGCTCCTAATGTACCTTGTACATGCCACTCTTTGAATTACTACTCAATGGCATTTTCATTTTCTTTTCTGTGTTTGCCTTCCCAACTACTATGAGTTTCTGTGTCTCCAGGGCCTAGCTCAATACCCGACTTAGAGCAAGAGAGAAAGGAAGGAAGCAAAGACCTATTGAGAGACCGCTGTGGAAGAGAAATGGGTAGACACAGGAGGAAACTTGTCTCTTCTATCCTCATAACACTTCCAGGAGGAAGGTAGTGATACGCCCATTTAACAGTTGAGGGAGACTTAAACAGAAAAGTTAAATAACTTGTCTAAAGTTACACACTTATTAAGCTTACTGTTAGAATTTGTCCTCAAATCTCTGACTCCCAGACTTATAGTCATACTCACTAAGTGTATAGACCAAATGTTTGTGTTCGTTATCAGGCTGCCATATATTTGCTTCTATATAACTTTCTTTTTTATTTTTCTTTCCAGAAATGGGATTTGACCGATACAAAATGGTGGTACAAGTAGTGATTGGAGAACAAAGAGGAGAAGGTGTATTGTGAGTAGTTAGTTTTTCCTTTTGTTTTTATTTTTATAAATTTCTTATTGGGTATTCATCTTCTTGACAATTCAGTAAGTTCCTGTCTTTGCAAGGATGTGAGGAAAGGACAGTGTAATAAAATGCATGTGTGAACTGAAGAGATCCTGGTACTGAGCAGTGAGGTTGACAGTCTGGGTAAGTTCCATGGGGTAACTCACTTTTCATAGTATCTGTAGGCTAATAACCCTTTGAGAGTTTATATGCTCCTAAGATAGTGTAGGATTATGTATATATGTTGCCTTGGTCTTACCATTCTCTTGAATTAATTTCTTTAAAATTGTCTGAGGGACAGTTTTCATAGCTATTGCTATTGGCCTGGGCTTCTGTTTCTTAAAGTACACTCTGTTTTTGTTTTTTTTTTCCGGTCCCGATGTCAGTTACCTAACTTGTTTCTCTTATGTTTTTCTGATTATTCTCTCCTTCACTGGTTCCTCTTTCCTGGCTACACCCCCAGCTGTGAACTTTCTTCAAGGCTCCGGTTTTATTCCACTGCTCTTCTCTGTGCTTTTTCAATGAGGTCATTCATTTTCATGATATCAAACTGTCATTCCCATACTGACAAGTTCAAAATCTGTACTTTTTGTTTTTTCCTGTGCCCAAGTATTAATCTCCTATTTTCCTTTATAAACCGTGCCTAGTTTAGCATTTTGTAAGACAGTATGAAAATATTTGCTGGATGAATTAAAAAAAAAAACAACCCTGTAGATACTATCACTGAGAATTTTCACTGTAGATTGTTAGATTGGGAAAGGACTACATATTTTTTCCAGCGTCCAGTCCCCTTATTTTATGATGACACTTACGAGGTTCAGCATGATTTGCCCCAAATTATGTATCTGGCTTGTGTCAGGGTCGCTGTACTCTTTACCCTGGTGTCCTCTTCCATTTAGTCAAAAGGCTTCAGATTTCTTCACCACAGAGAAACTAGGAAATACTTCATTACTCTGTCGCCTCAGATTCAGTGTGTTCAGATAGAGTTCCATATTTCTCTTTGCTTCCTGTTCCTGAATCAGTCAGACATTTCTGTTTCTCTGTCTCCCACAGTATTACCCAGGTCCCCCTGCTTAAAGTGTGGCGTCTTCTTCTATGTAGCCCTGACTCTCTCTTTGCACACACTGTAACCTGGATGCCAGGGTTGCTTAGCTTCCCCTTATCAACACTTCCAGACTCTGATCTTTCTCCTCTGCAATTCACACACAAGACTAGTGTCCCTGAAGTATGCCCTTACTTTTCTTAAACTCTGTAGAGTTTATTTCAAACCTTGTAAAGCAAAACTCCTCAAACTTGTCCTGACTGACTGTTCAATGTGATCAGGGCAAACTCTAAAGTATGGTATATAAGGCCTCCTTTACCTCCTGTTAAAACTTTCATCATCTAAAATTTCAGGCATATACAACTGCAGACACCAAGGAACTTCCATGTGTCTGTTACTTAGCTTTAAGGTTATCAACCACACATTCATGTTTCATTTATACCTCCACCTACTCTCCCTGCCTCCACCAGATTATTTTGAAGGAAATTCTAGTCATCATATCATTTCATCTGTAAATACAATATTTATCTCTAAAATATAAGGGCCTTTTTTTTTAACATAATAAAATAGCACATTTAAACATTGAAGGTCCTTAATATTATAAAATATTCAGTTGGCTTTTTTTCTCTTCTTAAAACACACCAGGTAAGAGTCCATGCCTGGTGTCAAGGATGTGGGCTCTCCTGTCTTGCACTGATATGTCCTCATCTGTATCGTTGAAGGTAACTCCGTACTACATTTATCCACATTCCTTAAGAGAAAGAGATAGAAGGAAAACATAAATGCCTTTCCATTTTCAACACTTCAAATTTATGATTACACTCTCTTCTGATTTCAGTTGTTTCTGTTGAGAAATCAGCTCTTAGTCTTATTTTTGTTCCTTTGGAGGTGATGTGTCTTTTTTCCTAGCCACTTTAAAATGTTTTTCCTCGTTGTCTTTTTAGTATGATATATATGGTTTTCTTTGTATTTATTCTACTTGAGGTTCTTAGGACATCTTGAATTTGTGGGCTCTTGAATCTTGTCGTATCAGCTTGAGAAAAGTCTTAACCATTTTTTTCTTTTTTTTAAACAAGTCTTTTATCTTAGAATAGTTTAGATTTATAGAAAGGTTTCAGAGATAGTACAGAGAGTTCTTACATATTTCACATCCAGTTTCTTCTGTTATTAACATCTTCTATTAGTTTGGTACATTTGCCACAATTAATGAACCAATATTTATGCATTATTATTAACTGAAGTGCATACATTATTCCAGTTTCTTTAGTTTTTACCTAATGTTGTTTTTCTGGTCTAGGATCCTATCTAGGGTACCATATTACATGTCTCTTCTTAGTCTTCTCTTGGCTATGACAGTTTCTTAGATACTCTTTGGTTTTGATGACCTTTGACAATTTTGAGAGGTATGCTAAGTATTTTGTAGAATGTCCTGCAAATGGGATTTGTCTGCTCGTAATAAGCCTGGAATTACAAATGTTGGGGAGGAAGGTCACAGAGGTAAAGTGCTGTTCTCGTTATATTATTTCAGGGTACATGTTGTTAGCATTACATATTACTATTGATGTTAACTTTGATACCTATCTGAGTAGTATTTGTCAGATTGTCCACTGTAAAGTTACTCTTTCTTTCCTTTTCCATTCTGTACTCTTTACAAAGAAATCATTACGTGCCACCCACACTTCAGGAGCAAGTAGTTATACTGCACCTCCTTGAAGGCCGAGTGTCTACACAAATTATTTGGAATTTTTCAGCATAGAAGATTTGTTTCCTCTTTCCCATTTATTTGTTTATTCATTCATTTATTTATTTCAGTTTGGACTATGGAAATTTATAATTTGGATTATAATCCAGTTCTACTTTATTTATTTCATTGCTCAAATTGTTCCAGCTTTGGCCATTGGGAATTCTTTCGGTTGACTCCTGGGTCCCTTTTACATACCCTGCCATTGTGGGGTTTTTGAGCACATCCTTATTTACTGGCACTATAAAATGTCTCACCTTATCCATTCCCTGCCCCAGCCCTAGAATCAGCCACTTCTCTAAGGAGCCTTGATTCATTTTATTGGATAATGGCCTTAGATACTAAGATCTGGGTGCTATATATGGCTGTTATCCTTTAAAATATTGCCTCTGCTTCCTTGCTCGCTGCTGTCCTTTATGGATTCCAGTTACAAATATTTAGATCTTTTTACAGTAATAGACATATCTCTTATGATGCTATTTTCTGATTTTTTTGTTCTCTGTACTTTAGTTTGGATATTTTTCTATTGACTTGTCCCTCAGTTCACTAATCCTCTTTTCTATTCTGTCTAACCTGATATTAATAAACCCACCAGCTGAATTCCTAACTTGTTATTATACTTTGCAAGTCTAGGATTTCCATTTAAAGTCTTTTTTCATAGATTCTAATTGTCTAGTGAAATTATTTTTTAATCTATGTTCTCCATCCTCCTTCTCTCCTCTTTTTACATTTTGGTCTTAGCAGTGCTTACCCTTGTCTCTGAATTGTGTGTTAGCCTATTTTCTTTGACTATTTTTTTTGTCTTATTAATCTTTAATATGGCTCTGTCTCTTGGCATGCCTACTTTGAGTCCTGGATATTGTGTTAAAAAATTGTAAAACTTGCAGATAATATTATTTTCCTCCAGAAAAGGTTTACCTTTCCTTTGTTATTCAGGTAGAATATGGTCTACTTACCTGAATCCAATCAGATACTGAGCTGAGTTGAAGTTGGCTTGTTGCTGTTTTGATAAGGCATTCTCCATCTTTACCTCACCCTTCTTTCTTGTATGTAGCCCTCCACACCTTTCAACCAAGAACCTGGAGTGTTCATTGGAACCCGATCTACTGACTTTTAGTCCTTTTCTTCTGAGTGTTAAACTCCTCTTCATTCCAAAGGCTTTTTCTGTAATGAATTAGTTTCCTAGAAAAGCAAAAATATGTTCTTTTACGATTCTGGAGATCCTACATTCAGAATGGGTTTTGTTGAGCTAAAATCAAGGTGTTGGCAGGCCTGTATTCTTCTTGGAAGCTCTGGGGGAGGGTTCTCTCCCTTGCCTATTCCATTCCTATTCTTCTAGAGGCCACCTGCATTCCTCAGGTCAAAACCCTTCCTCCATCTTCAATGCCAATAGCATTGCATCTCCAAATGTCCCTCTGACCCTGACCCTCCTGCCTCCCTCTTTCTTTTATAAAGACTCATGATTACATGGAACCCACCTGGATAATCTCCCCATCTTAATATCCTTAGTTATATATCTGTAAAACCATTTTTGCCATGTAATATCACATTCACAGGTTCTGGGACTTAGGACATAGACATACTTGGCCATTATTTTGCCTACCACGTTTAGCTTTTTAGGTTCCTACATGCATAGTTTCAGAATTTAACACATGTCTTGAGGGGAAACCTACCACGTGACAGGCTCAGTTCTACTCTCTCCTTTTTTCACAGGGATCTTGGCCCATTCACATCTCCAGTTTTATGCCACCCCCAACTCCCCAGCCCTGCAAGACTGCCAGCAGTCCTGCAGATTTTTTTTTTCCCCTCAGTAATTGGTCCTTTTCCTGGAGAAAGCCCAGGCTCTCAGCCTCTAGCTCTGTGCTTAGAGTTGGCAAGTGCCCCAGGGAGAGCTTTGCTTCAGAGTTTCAGCTTACTTCATGCGGTTCACCTTTCTCTGGAATTTTGGCTCTCCTAGTCTTTATTTCCTTCAGCAGCTCTCTGATGCATTTTATTTATTCTTTCTAATTGACTTGGTGGGAACATTTGGCCACCTACAAACTGTTCCATCATATTTCTTCTAAGTCTTTGGACATAATTTTATAAATATATAAAAATGTGCATATATATATATATTTAAATGAATATAGCATTCTTTTGTATATAGCCAAGGGTTTTGAAATGACTCAAGTATCCCAGGTTTATCTTGTACATTTTCAGCCACAGTCTTAGAACTGGCCATTTTTCCAAGGAGCTCTGGTTCCTTTTTTTTGGAAATTGTGTAAAGAGACTACAGTTCGAAAGTAAGGATTGTGTTTTGTGCATCTGTGTACCATTTACACCTAGCACTTTGCTTATATATAATACTGAACAAATACTGGTTAAATACATTTTTATATTCATGCTTTCACTTGGTTCTACTCAGCTTAAGTACTGCTTCCTTCATGAAATCTTCTTTGGCTTTTTGTCTTCTCTAAATTCTCTAAAATTCTTCAGCACTTCTACAGATTTAATTCAACTATTGTACAACTTGGACTTGGAGGCTTGGCCTAGATAGACAGTATAATCCCTTTTAATCCTAAATAACCTATAAATCAGCACCAACAATACATGATCTTATTCTTTTGGTGAGTATTATTTTTTTTCACTAAATTAAGTTGAGAATTGTTTGAGGACAAAGCCAGGTTTTACTGATTCTGGACATATGATACTTGCTAAATAAATACTTGATTGATCTGTTAAGTATATTAATTTTATTTCATCCTGTTACAGTTTGGAAATAGATGGAACTTTTTCGATATAAGAATGTGTGACATATTAGGCTGGGGGGAGCTATTCTGTGTAAAACTCAGGGAAAAAAGGCTTTTAAAATTGAACGAATATAGTATGGTATGTGTATATCTTTCTCTACAGACTTGAAGCTTAACTGCCTAGGTTCAAAGCCAAGCTTTGCCACTATATATTATATACTATATATTATAAATTTAGAAAATTTATTAATTTCTCAGTTTCCCTATTTATTAAGTGGGTATATTAATAGTACCTATCTCATAGGATTAAGTAAGTTAATATAAAGCACTTAGACCAATGAGGCACAAAGTAGTGTTCAATAAATGTTAATGATGAATCATATACATACATTTAATAAAAAATAGAACATTTAAAATTACTTTTTAAAACTTATTATATTGTGAATATCTTTTCATGTTCTTAAAAGTGTTTTTTTGTAAAAAATCTTTAATGGCTGCACAGAATTTCATTACTAAGAAATACCATAAAAAAAAAAGAAATACCATAATTTCATTTAGTAATCTAAAACTTCTTCATATTTGTTTCCATTTTCAAATAGACTTTTATTTTGACTGACATTTGTTCTTATCCATTAACTGGGGAGAGGAGAATGGCTCATTTTAGAATTTAGAGGTAGCATAGCATCCTGTAGAGATAATACTGGATAGAATTAGTTAGAAGATTGAATTCTAGTTTAGAATTGTCCCTTTCTTCTCTAGGATCCTATACAGTGATCAGTTCAGTCACTCAGTCATGTCTGACTCTGCAACTCCAGCAGCATGCTAGGCCTCCCTGTCCATCACCAACTCCCAGAGTTTACTCAAACTCATGCCCATTGAGTTGGTGATGCCATCCAACCATCTCATCCTCTGTCGTCCCCTTCTCCTCCCGCCTTCAATCTTTGCCAGCATCAAGGTCTTTTCAAATGAGTCAGTTCTTCGCATCAGGGGACCAAAGTATTGGAGTTTCAGCTTTAGCATCAGTCTTTCCAATGAATATTCAGGACTGATTTCCTTTAGGATGGACTGGTCGGATCTTCTTGCAATCCAAGGGACTCTTAAGAGTCTTCTCCAACACCACACTTCAAAAGCATCACTTCTTTGGCACTCAGCTTTCTTTATAGTCCAACTCTCACATCCATACATGACTGCTGGAAAAACCATAGCTTTGACTAGATGGACCTTTTTTGGCAAAGTAATGTCTCTGCTTTTTAATATGCTATCTAAGTTGGTCATAACTTTTCTTCCAAGGAGCAAGCGTCTTATAATTTCATGGCTGCAGTCACCATCTGCAGTGATTTTCAAGCCCCTCAAAATAAAGTATGTCACTGTTTCCACTGTTTCCCCATCTATTTGCCATGAAGTGATGGGATCGGATGCCATGATCTTAGTTTTCTGAATGTTGAGCTTTAAGCCAACTTTTTCACTCTCCTCTTTCACTTTCATCAAGAGGCTCTTTAGTTCTTCTTCACTTTCTGCCATAAGAGTGGTGACATCTGCATATCTGAAGTTATTGATATTTCTCCCGGCAATCTTGATTCCAGCTTGTGCTTCCTCCAGCCCAGTGTTTCTCATGATGTACTCTGCATATAAGTTAAATAAGTAGGGTGACAATATACAGCCTTGATGTACTCCTTTTCCTATTTGGGACCAGTCTGTTGTTCCATGTCCAGTTCTAACTGTTGTTTCCTGACCTGCATACAGGTTTCTCAAGAGGCGGGTCAGGTGGTCTGGTATTCCCATCTCTTTCAGAATTTTCCACAGTTTCTTGTGATCCACACAGTCAAAGGCTTTGGCATAGTCAATAAAGCAGAAATGTATGTTTTTCTGGAACTCTCTTGCTTTTTTGATCATCCAGTGGATGCTGGCAATTTGATCTCTGGTTCCTAGAACAGGTTGGACTAAATAATTTGTTTGGTCCTTTCCAGACCTACTTTCTCATATTATTGTTCAGAAATTGAACACATTTTATTAGCCAGAAGTCTAGGTATTATTTCCTCTAAAAGTCTGATCTGAAATAATCTTTAACAGAGCTTTCCACCCTGACTACCAAAGAGTTCAAGGTATCTACCTCTTCAGCCATCAAGCAGCCAGTCAGAGTCTGAGGCTACTAGACCCCTGGGCCTGTTACCTCCAGCTGCGAGCAGCCTCATCTGACTCCAGTCCCTTCTAGTGTACCCAGGATCTTCTGCTATACAAATATGATTTTCTATAGGTCATCTCATTCTGTGAAAAGGTTTGGAAGCACTGATGTATAAGAATGTATTGTGGAAGACTTTTGCTTATGGCAGATATATGTGGTTCAGATCCTTGTCATATTGTTGATAATTCTCTACTCTTTGACTTTTTAGCATGGCTGCTCGCTGTTTCTGGGATGCTGACACTGACAACTGTACTCATGATGTTTTCATGAATGTAAGTCTGTTGGAAACCTTTTTTGCCTATCTTAAGGACACATGGGCAAATCCCTTAATATTTGTTAAGATGTGGCGACACTTTATTTATTTATTTTGGCCTCACAGCATGTGAGATTTTAGTTCCCCAACCAGGGATTAAATCCATGCCTCCTGCATTGGCAGTGTGGAGTCTTAACAACCGAACTGCCAGAGAAGTTCCTGAGGCCACTTAAGTTTTAGACATTTGTCTGACACGACTTCTAGATAAGATGATTTTACTGTCCATTTGTATTATTAAAGCAGAAGCCTAGTGTGCTGATTATAGATAAGGACACTTTTATATCTACTGATGATGTAACTCTTCACAAATTTGAAGTAGAAATAGCATACTACTTATTTGGAGCTAACAGACAGCAGTTTGTTAAGCTGCAAAGAAATTTGGGTGGCAGGGATTCCATGAGCAAAGGTGATTTTTCTTTCAGTAATAAAATTAATTACTTTATCTTCAAGCTATTTAGTAAAACTAAGCAAAAGTACAGAGGAATTTTTTTTTCCAGAGGAATTTTTATAAAGAAGTTTCATTTAAACATTGGGACATTATTGACATGAATGTTTCATATATTTTAAACATATGTTGTTATTTGATGCTTATTTCCAGAAAGGATTCTGTCTTCTATCCAAATGCTCTCAGGTTGTGAGTTAGTAGAGTCAGACTTAAAGTAGAGTAGAGTAGAAGAGAAGAACTAGATTGAGTGAATTGGGAGAGAGGCTCCATTTCTAGAGCTGTAACTTTCTAATTGAATGACTGTAGGTAAGTCATTGAGCCTTTCTCTGATTGTATCAGTAATATTAGAAAGCTGTATTAGATATTCCTAAAGACTGGCTGTGGGTGACTAAGAATAATTTGAGGAACTTGTTTAAAATATAGGTGCCAGGGCTGTGCTCAATAAATTCTGATCAAATAAGCCAGGGGTTGGATCAGGGAATCTGAATCTTTAAAAAAGTTCTCCACATGATTATCTTACTGTCAGGTATAGAAGCTGCTGGTGCAGATGATCCTAAGGTACCTTTTAGCTCTAAAATTCTATGGTCCTACCAAAATTTTATTTTATGCTCAACTGACCTGAAGATCACAGGATGGACAGTAGGAAAAGATTAGTCGCTCATTTGTGTCCGACTCAGATCGACTGTAGCCCTCCAGGCTTCTCGTCCATGGAATTCTCCAGGCAAAAATACTGGAGTGGGTATCCATTCCCTTCTACAGGGGCTCTTCCTGACCCAGGGATCGAACCCTGGAACCCAGGTCTCCCGCATTGCAGGTAGATTCTTTACCTTCTGAGGCACCAGGGCAGTGGGAAGTACTATGCAAATCTTCAAATATCAGCTCTCTGGGAGAAGGGTCAAACTCAGGTGGTGGTTTTCCCTGCTCTTTGAAAACTGAATATTTCCTTGAGTCCTTATATGACACAATTCATTCATTCAACAAATAATCCTGAGCTTCTATTATGTGCCTTATATTTTAATGTTTTGATTTTGTTATAATCTGTTATTACATTTAGAAAGTAGAGAAGAAAGTAGGGGATAACCCATAACTCAGTTCCTTTATTGCTAGGAATAAAGTGGTGAATAAGATAGTCATGATTTCAGCTGGTCAAGAGCTTATAAACCCATGGAGACTAGACAATACTCATATTAACCAATATGCAGTTTAAAATTTTAGGTATTATTACTTAGTAATGGAAAAGGCAATGGCACCCCACTCCAGTACTCTCGCCTGGAAAATCCCATGGATGGAGGAGCCTGGTAGGCTGCAGTCCATGGGGTCACTAAGAGTCGGACACGACTGAGCAACTTCACTTTCACGTTTCACTTTCATGCATTGGAGAAGGAAATGGCAACCCACTCCAGTGTTCTTGCCTGGAGAATCCCAGAGACGGGGAAGCCTGGTGGGCTGCCGTCTCTGGGGTCGCACAGAGTCGGACACGACTGAAACGACTTAGCAGCAGCACCAGTAGCAGCAGCATTGCTTAGTAAAGATGATCAGGATCTGGATTTAGAATATAGGATTAATGGGGCAGGTGTCTAAAAGTCATTTTTGAGAGCCTGGTCTAGGTTGCTGACTTAGTCTACTATATCTTTAGTTCAGTTTATTGAGTGTTTATTTAGGCCTCATTTTTCAGTGCTTAAAGTATTTTGTTTATTTGGGAGAAAATCCCAGGAAGGGCCAGTAGGAGTTGAGGAAATGAGAGAGGGGAGAGAAAAGCATATTATTGAACTGATTACTGTGGATAGCCAGGGCTCAATTCCTGTGAAGAACTCTAGGTGGCACTGGAAGAACAGTGCCAATCAAAGGTGGGGTCTATAAGACCAATGCCAGTCTACAAATTGTTTGGTATATGTCTTCAAAAAGATAAGTATATAAATTATGTATAAGGGTTTAGAAACTCTCATGGAATTTGACAGAGTAATTTTATGTTCATTGAATCAAATTAATGAGAAGTTTAGGTTGTATTTGTCTGTTTCTTTTTTCATTTCATTTTCTTAGTTAATAATTTTTATTTTATTTTATGAAAGTATCGTTCATAAGGGATTGGAAATTAAAACAAACAAAAAATGATGCTCCTCACCACAGATAGTACTATTTTATTTTATTTTAGCAATACATATTTTATTGAAGTATGGTTGACTTACAATGTTTCAGATGCACAGCAAGGTGATTCAGTTATACATATACACATATATTATTTTTTAAATTATTTGACATTATAGGTTATTACAAGATATTGACTATAGTTCCCTGTGCTATACAGTAAACCTTTGTTGCTTGTTGCATATCTATTTATTTAAATTAAGAATATGGCATTCTATTCATGCTAAGTCAAACAGGTGGAATCAAAATGTCATAAATTTTTTAGTTAGGCAAAAATTCATAAGTTTTCTAAAATATATATATTATACATATTATTTGTATGTAAGTATATGAAAGCTTTTCTACTATGCTTGAGAAAGAACATCAAAAGGAAAAAGGAAATGGAGTAATTGGTAAACATAAACTAAATGAAATGGGAGTGCTGAATATGAAATAGAAAAAGTGAAACAAACTAGATAGAAATAAAGATAATCATATAGTCCAATTGTTTTTAAACATGACTGCTCATTAGAAACATGTTTGGAGCTCTGGAGAAAGAAAAAGCAGTACCTGGGCATTTGTATTTTTAAAAAATTTCCAAGATACTTCTGATATGCATCTGGATTTTAAGAAGTGATTACAGGATATAGAGTGCTATTATTTTCCTGTTGACCAATCATGATACAGTGGTATTAAGTGAATAATAGTTACATAAATACAATAGTAAAAGGTATTTATCAGTTTTTACAGTCAGTAGCCAGACAAAAAATAAAAGCCAGCCATAATGGAAACATGATTAACCTAACAATATAAAATAATTACATACAATTTGGGCCAGTCAAGCAAAGTGATGTGGTAAGTAGAAGTACATCATCCATGCACGTGTTTTCATCTGCCAAGCAAGTCTGTGTCTTTTGGTTAGTGCATTTAATCCTACTACCATTTTCTTAATTGTTTTAAGTTTCTTTTCTTTTAAGAAATTTATTTATTTTTATTTTTTTAATATAAATTTTTTTAGTTTAATTGGAGGTTAATTACTTTACAATACTGTATTGGTTTTGCCATACATCAACATGAATCCGCTGCGGGTGTACACGTGTTCCCCATCCTAAACCCCCCTCCCTCCTCCCTCCCCATACCATCCCTCTGGGTCATCCCCAGTGCACCAGCCCCAAGCATCCTGTATCCTGGACTGGCGATTCATTTCTTATATGATATCATATATGTTTCAATGCCATTCTTCCAAATCATCCCACCCTGTCCCTCTCCCACAGAGTCCAACAGACTGGAGCCTATTATACAGAGTGAAGTAAGCCAGAAAGAAAAACACTAATACAGTATAATAACGCATATGTATGGAATTTAGAAAGATGGTAATGATAACCCTGTATGCTACACAGCAAAAGAGACATAGGTGTATAGGTTTATTTTCTGTAGGTTTTTGCCTTCTCTGTGTTTCCTACCTAGAGAAGTTCCTTTAGTGTTTGTTATAAAGCCAGTTTGGTGGTGCTGAATTCTCTTAACTTTTGCTGGAAAGCTTTTGGTTTCTCCATCAAATCTGAATGAGAGGCTTGCTGGGTAGAGTCTTCTTGGTTTTAGGTTCTTTCCTTTCATCACTTTAAATATATCATGCCATTCCCTTCTGGCTTGTAGAGTTTTTACTGAGAAATCAGCTGCTAGCCTAATGGGAGTTCTCTTGTATGTTATTTATCCTTTTTCTTTTGTTGCTTTTTTTATTTTATCTTTAATTCTTGTCAGTTTGATTACTATGTGTCTTGGTGTGTTCCTCCTTGGGTTTATCCTGCCTGGGACTCTGTGCTTTCTGGATCTGGTTGACTAT
Source organism: Ovis aries (assembly GCF_016772045.2). Lineage (NCBI taxonomy): Eukaryota > Metazoa > Chordata > Mammalia > Artiodactyla > Bovidae > Ovis > Ovis aries. The sequence goes on along the minus strand of NC_056054.1, from coordinate 191,717,840 downwards.
TTCCTTTCCCATGTTATGGAAGTTTCCAGCTATTATCTCTTTGAATGTTTTCTCAGGGCCTTTTTCTCTCTCTTTTCCTTCTGGGACCCCTATAACGTGAATGTTGGTGAGTTTACTGTTGTCCCAGAGGCCTCTTAGGCTCTCTTCATTTCTTTTCATTCTTTTTTCTATATTTTGTTCAGTGGCAGTGATTTCCACCATTCTGTCCTCCCAGTCTTTTATTTATTCTTCTGCCTCAGTTATTCTGCTGTTGGTTCCTTCTAGTATATTATTCATCTCTGTTTGTTTGTTCTTTAGTTCTTCTAGGTCTTTGGTAAAGATTTCTTGCATTTTCTCCATTGTTTTCCTGAGATTCAGGATCATCTTGACTATCATTATTCTGAATTCTTTTTCTGGAATGTTGCCTATGTCCACTTCATTTAGTTGTTTTTCTGGGTTTTGATCTTGTCCCTTCATCTGGGACAAAACTTTCTGCTTTTTCATCCTGATTAACTTTATGTAATGTGGTTTTTGTTTTCACTGCTGTGGGTCTGTGGTTCTTCCTGCTGCTTCTGTCTGCCTTCTGATGGAGGAGGCAAAGAGGTTTGTGTAAACTTCCTGATGGGAGGGGCTGGCAGTGGGAAAAACTAGGTCTTGCTCTGGTGAGACAGAGTCTTGCTCGGTAAAGCTTTACTCCAATTGTCTGCTGATGGGTGAGATTGCTGTCCCACCCTCATAGTTGTTTGGCCTGAGGCAACCCAGCCTTGGGGTCTGTGGGCTCTATGGTAGGGTTAATGGTGAACTCCAAGAGGGTTTATGCCAAGGGGGACCTTCCAGGCCTGCTGCTTTCAGTGCCCCCATCCCTGTGGTGAGCTTCTTCCAACCCATGCCTCCACAGGAGACCCTCCAACACTAGCAGTCTCCTATGGGGTCACTGCTCCTTTCCTCTGGGTCTTGGTGCACACAAGATCTTGTTTGTGCCTTCCAAGACTGGTGTCTCTGTTTCCCCCCAGTCCTGTGGAAGTCCTATAATAAGATGCCACTGGCCTTAAGGTCAAATTCCCTGGGATTCCTAGTTCCTTTGTCAGATATGAAAGCTGGTAAGCCTGACGTGGGGTTCAGAACCTTGACAACAATGGGAGAACATTTTTGTTATTATTGTTCTCCAGTTTGTGAGTCACCTACCTGGTGAGTATGGGATTTGATTTTATAATGATTGTGCCCTTCCTACCATCTAGCTGAGGTAGAAATTGCTAGGCAGTGAGTGTAGGACTCTGAGATCTTAGTCTTGTTTTCATAAACATCTGGCTCCATTAGCCTAAAGTTATACCCTTTCTCCCCATTCCTAGAATGTGTGCTTGGTGTGATAAATTATCAGTACTCAGATCCAGGGAAGGGAAGTAACTAACTTCTGTTCCATATGCCTGAGGGAAAGCCAACTGACATTATTAATCTTAAGCCTATACATCAAAGTCAGTTCAGTCAGCTCAGTTGCTCAGTCGTGTCTGACTGCAACTCCATGGACTGCAGCATGCCGGGCCCCCTGTCCATCACTAACTCCCAGAGTTTACTCAAATTCATGTCCGTCGAGTTGGTGATGCCATCCAACCATCTCATCCTCTGTCCCCTTCTCCTCCTGCCTTCAATCTTTACCAGCTTCAAGGTCTTTTCAAATGAGTCAGCTCTTCGCATCAGGTGGTCAAAGTATTGGAGTTTCAGCTTCAGCATCAGTCCTTCCAATGAACACCCAGGACTGATCTCCTTTAGGATGGACTGGTTGGATCTCCTTGCAGTCCAAGGGACTCTCAAGAGTCTTCTCCAACACCACAGTTCAAAAGCATCAATTCTTTGGCATTCAGCTTTCTATATAGTCCAACTCTCACTTCCATACATGACTACTGGAAAAACCATAGCTTTGACTAGATGGACCTTTGTTGGCAAAGTAATGTCTCTGCTTTTGAATATACTGTCTAGGATGGTCATAGCTTTTCTTCCAAGGAGCAAGTGTCTTTTAATTTCATGGCTGCAGTCACCATCATGGCTGCAGTCACCATCTGCAGTGTTTTGGAGCCACTCAAAATAAAGTCTCTCACTGTTTCCATTGTTTACCCATCTATTTGCTGTGAAGTGATGGGACTGGATGCCATGATCTTAGTTTTCTGAATGTTGAGTTTTAAGCCAACGTTTTCACTTTTCTCTTTCACCTTCACGAAGAGGCTCTTTAGTTTTTCTTCACTTTCTGCCATAAGGGTGGTGTCATTTGCATATCTGATGTTATTGATATTTCTCCCAGCAGTCTTGATCCCAGCTTGTGCTTCATTCGGCCCAGCACTTCCCATGATGTAACTTGCATAGAAGTTAAATAAGCAGGGTGAAAATATACAGCCTTGACGTACCCCTTTCCCAGTTTGGAACCAGTCTGTTGTTCTAGGTCCAGTTCTAACTGTTGCTTCTTGACCTGCATACAGATTTCTCAGGAGGCAGGTAAGGTGGTCTGGTATTCTCATCTCTTTCAGAATTTTCCACAGTTTGTTGTGATACACACAGTCAAAGGCTTTGGTGTGATCAATAAAGCAGAAATAGATATTTTTTCTGGAATTCTCTTGCTTTTCCTATAATCCAACAGATGTTGGCGATTTGATCTCTGGTTCCTCTGCCTTTTCTAAAACCAGCTTGAACATCTGGAAGTTCACGGTTCACGAACTATTGAAGCCTGGCCTGGATAATTTTGAGCATTACTTTCCTAGAGAGTGAGATGAGTACCATTGTGTGGTAGTTTGAACATTCTTTGGCATTACTCTTTTCTCTGATTGGAATGAAAACTGACCTTTTCCAGTCCTGTGGCCACTGATGAGTTTTCCAAATTTGCTGTCATATTGAGTGCAGCACTTTAACAGCATCATCTTTTAGGATTTGAAATAGCTCAACTGGAATTCCATCACCTCCACTAGCTTTGTTTGTTGTGAAACACAACTGATGATTATTAATCTTAAATCCATACATCTGGTCCATGTAAAATAAAATGGCCAGGGGGCATGAAAAAGGGTGGCAAATTAATCCAAGGATCAAGAGAAGCCATAAAGATGTTAAGTTAAGCTTATTGACCTTTAAACTGATTAGTTAAAAATGATGTATTTTAAGGGCAGGAGCTAACCAAAAATGTACAGATTAAGGATATAAATGCTGCTGTAAGTCCACATTTGGGTGACTCCCTACCCCCTCTCAGTGTCTATGCTGAGAGCTTTGTACTTTCCTGCTCTTTAATAGATCCTGTTTGCTTGCTACCCTGAGTGTTTGAGTGTTCATGCAGTTCAGTCTTCAGCTCCAGAAACAAGAACTCGGATTCCCATTTCATCTCTACAGCTTCTTCTTTGTTTTTGATGTGGGGTACCTTTTTTTCGGTGGGTTCCAGTGTCCTTCTGTCTGTGGTTATTCAGCAGTTAGGTGCCAGATAGCATTATTTTAGAACACAATAATCCCATCCAAGAAGCCAGGGTACTGGGCTAACTGAAGAATTTGCTTTTGGTTAATAATCACATACTTGAACAATACTTGAACTCATGTTTTCTTGCATCATTGCCAGGCTAGACGTGAGGTTGATGGGTTAGGAGGTACTGAGGCATTCATAAAACGAAGATCATGGCATCTGGTCCCATCACTTCATGGCAAATAGATGGGGAAACAGTGGAAACAGTGTCAGACTTTATTTTTGGGGGCTCCCAAATCACTGCAAATGGTGATTGCCGCCATGAAATTAAAAGATGCTTACTCCTTGGAAGGAAAGTTATGACAAACCTAGATAGCATGTTCAAAAGCAGAGACATTACTTTGCCAAGAAAGTTCCGTCTGGTCAAGCTATGATTTTTCCAGTGGTCATGTATGGATGTGAGAGTTGGACTATATAGAAAGCTGAATGCCAAAGAATTGATGCTTTTGAACTGTAGTGTTGGAGAAGACTCTTGAGAGTCCCTTGGACTGCAAGGAGATCCAACCAGTCCATCCTAAAGGAGATCAGTCCTGGGTGTTCATTGGAAGGACTGATGCTAAAGCTGAAACTCCAATACTTTGGCCACCTCTTGCGTAGAGTTGACTCACTGGAAAAGACCCTGATGCTAGGAGGGATTGAAGGCAGAAGGAGAAGGGGATGACAGAGGATGAGATGGCTGGATGACATCACTGACTCGATGCACATGAGTTTGGGTAGATTCCAGGAATTGGTGATGGACAGGGAGGCCTGGTGTGCTGTGATTCATGGGGTCACAAAGAGTTGGACATGACTGAGCAACTGAACTGAAGCATGTTGAACACCTCTAATAAGCACCTAAAACATGTTTTAACACATTTATTAGGATATGGAGCACATTTTGAGATTCTGAGTTAAAAGGTGGACAAATATATTTTATCAATTAAGAACAAACAACCAGACATCATTTGTCCTTATCCAGAATTTATGACAAGGTGCTGTATTTTCATTATCTGTGATACTATAATGCTGGGAGCCAGCGTGGAGAATCCCGCCCATGGCAAAGGTCATGATGAAGAGGCCTGACAGGCAAAGGCGAGATCAGGACTCAAGGGAACCCCTGGACCTGTTCGAGCATCTACCCCTAAACCATAATCTGTCTGTCTTACTATTTTATGTCTTTCACCAACTCTTCTGACATTAACAGGGGGCTATCCCTGACCACCTTTCTCTGGAAAGAGTTAACTTAGGACTCTAGTTGATAAACCTCCTGGGCATGAAAGGAGTGTTTCAAACCCACTGTTAGCATTCTAGCTTACTTGGCAGGTTTATCCAGACTCTTGCAACATTGTTGAGCCAATACTTGCTGCCAAGTTCTCACATCCCTTATCCATTGTGTTCCTGGGAGTGCATATAGTCAGGATGTAGAAAAAACAAGCAGCAGCTTTAGCATTAGTAACATTAGACTTTGAGTTAGTAAGTTCTTTCTTTGCTGTAACCCACTGAATCTTTGCTCCATAAAAATGTAAGTCTGTACTTTAAGGGTGATGCAGGCTAGGAATTTAAGAAGAAACACTTTAGGAGAAAATTATTGTTCTGGCTGACCAACCTTTATCAAAAAGGGGTCATAAAATATCAACAGGCCTCCGGGCCAGAAGATAATGTACAAAAAATAAGACTCTTGCAGGAAAGAACCTGATATCAATAAAAGTTAATACTGATGTTGAGTTGACTCTGCATTTTTCACCTTGCTGTATGTACAAACTCAGGGTATAAAAGCCCTCTCTGAAAATAAAGTAAACAGGCCTCGCTCACTGAAGCTTGGTCACCCCATGTCATTCTTTCCTTATCTCTTTCTCTATCTTTATTCGCCAACGTCGTCCATCCTGAGGATATCTCTGGACTCTGCTGAGGCTGGACCTCGGCACTATAATATGCTTGGATTTGGTAATGCATATACTTTAAGAAACTCAAAGCATTTTAATTATATTATTTCTTTGATAAATCAGGAAAAATGGGAATACTTATTTTAAGAATAAACATTATGCCTCTTGAGAAATCTGTATGCAGGTCAGGAAGCAACAATTAGAACTGGACATGGAACAACAGACTGGTTCCAAATAGGAAAAGGTGTACGTCAAGGCTGTATATTGTCACCCTACTTATTTAACTTATATGCAGAGTACATCATGAGAAACGCTGGACTGGAAGAAACACAAGCTGGAATCAAGATTGCTGGGAGAAATATCAATAACCTCAGATATGCAGATGACACCACCCTTATGGCAGAAAGTGAAGAGGAACTAAAAAGCCTCTTGATGAAAGTGAAAGAGGAGAGTGAAAAAGTTGGCTTAAAGCTCAACATTCAGAAAATGAAGATCATGGCATCTGGTCCCATCACTTCCTGGGAAATAGATGGGGAAACAGTGGAAACAGTGAGAGACTTTATTTTGAGTGGCTCCAAAATCACTACAGATGGTGACTGCAGCCATGAAATTAAAAGATGCTTGCTCCTTGGAAGAAAAGTTATGACCAACCTAGATAGCATATTCAAAAGCAGAGACATTACTTTGCTGACTAAGGTCCATCTAGTCAAGGTTATGGTTTTTCCAGTAGTCATGTATGTGTGAGTTGGACTGTGAAGAAGGCTGAGTGCCAAAGAATTGATGCTTTTGAACTGTGGTGTTGGAGAAGACTCTTGAGAGTCCCTTGGACTGCAAAGAGATCCAACCAGTCCATTCTGAAGGAGATCAGCCCTGGGATTTCTTTTGGAAGGAATGATGCTAAAGCTGAAACTCCAGTACTTTGGCCACCTGATGCGAAGAGTTGATTCATTGGAAAAGACTCTGATGGTGGGAGGGATTGGGGGCAGGAGGAGAAAGGGACGACAGAGGATGAGATGGCTGGATGGCATCACTGACTCAATGGACGTGAGTCTGAGTGAACACCGGGAGTTGGTGATGGACAGGGAGTCCTGGCGTGCTGTGATTCATGGGGTTGCAAAGAGTCGGACATGACTGAACGATTGAACTGAACTGAAAGTACATTAGCTTGCATTATATTTCTTCATTCAGAAAATCTAATATTTAACCATCCTACTCTTTTAGTTAGCAACTTTGTAGCTATCCTGAGGCAAGAAAATCTATAGCTATACTCTGGAAAACCTGTTTCTTGAAGAAAGGTAAGTCTTCATGATTGAAAACTGATAAAGATCTGAGATGATGTTAATTTCATATCTGTGCTGTCCTTTGGTACTAACTGAAATACTAACTGTGGATTCATGTTTGCTTTCTGTTTTCTTTTCTTTTTTTTTTAGGACAGTTTATTCTGTGTTGTAGCGGCATTTGGCTGTTTCTACTATTGAATCTTGAAAGCTGGAAAAAGATATGACTATGAAGAAATATGAACTTTTTTACATTGTTAAATAAATATCTTGACAAAATAAAGTGGACAGTTTGGCAACTGAGTCTGTTGAGTTTTAGGTGTTATTTTAATGTTTCAATTTCATTATAACGTTACTACATTTAGAAGTTACAGAAAAAAGTAGGGACGAAATGCAGTTGTTCAAACATAACCAGTGTTTTTTTATTTACAGGGTTAAAAACATATATACAGTTTTGTAACCTGATTTTTCACTTATCATGTCGTGTACAATTTTTATATCATTTTATTTGATTATAATTTTCAGCAGCCTACATTAATAGTTGCAATTCCACTAGGTTATACACGACTGGTTATTTTTGCCATGTTCTTATTGTGGGATTGATTATTTATAATTTCACTATAACTAACTCTGAGATCAGCTTACTTGTAAGTTTTTTTCCTTCATTTTAAATTATTGCCTTTATCTTTCACCTAGTATTTTTACTCAGCTCTTGCCACTCTCCACTCTCCACAGCTTGTTAGTTTAAACCTGTATTTGTTTTATCCAGGGTTTGCCCAGTGTCATGATCGAAGAGTTTCTAGGCTGTATATGAAATTAGCTTCCCTTAAGACTCTCAGAGATTATGATGGTACTATCCCAATTTCCACTGTCTTTGTAGTAATCTTCCCTTTAGATGTCTGCTCCAGCTAGCTGTCCTTATTTTAAGCACCTTAATCTATCTGCCTCAGGCTGAAACTCCAATACTTTGGCCACCTCATGCGAAGAATTGACTCATTGGAAAAGACCCTGATGCTGGGAGGGATTGGGGGCAGGAGGAGAAGGGGATGACAGAGGATGAGATATCTGGATGGCATCATCAACTTGATGCACATGACTTTGGGTGAACTCCGGGAGTTGGTGATGGACAGAGTCGGACATGACTGAGCAACTGAACTGAATCTATCTGCCCTGTTCAAATAACTTTGAAACTCAAAAGGGAAGGGTCACAATATAAATCCTTTATTTTTCTCTGTAGCTCCTCAGCAACTGCTTACCCACCATATTAAATACATGGAAAAGTTCTTTTACATGCTTATTCCGTTACATTGGCTATTTACTTGCCTTGTTAAAGTGAAAGTGTTAGTCACTCAGTCCTGTCCACTCTGCGACCCCATGGAGGGTAGCCAAGCAGGCTCCTCTGTCCATGGAATTGTCCAGGCAAGAATACTGGAGTGGGTTGCCATTCCCTTCTCCAGGGGATCTTCCCCACCCAGTGATGGAACCTGAGTCTCTCGCATTGCAGGCAGATTCTTTATTGTCTCAGCCACCAGGGAAGCCATCTACAAGGGACTCCTCCAAAGAGGTTTGCTAGTTTCTTTCTAGCAAAGGAAAACGTTTCTTTTTACCAGTTACCCTGCTGTGTGATTTCCTACCAGGGGCCACCAATTCAAGAATTGTTCCTGCTCAGATGGCCCCCAGTTGATACCCAGGGATCATCTCTTGATGAGCCAACCTGGGTTAGAAACAACCAGAACACAGAGGGCTTTTCACAGGACTTGCTTGGCGGACGTGCATCTCTTCACGTCACGCAGTAGGGAAAGGGCGCTGTGTGAAGCAGTTGCAGACCATGGTGTGGAGGTTGGAAGGTGTCGCGGCAATCTGCATTGTGAATGTGCTGGTATACGAGTGCCTGGCACCGCGTCAGCCGCTGGGGTAGAGCAGGAAGGACTAAACGGACAGGTCCGCCTGGGAGGGACTGAACCCGGAGCTGGGCAAAAGGCGAGCCACCACCTTAACGCTTCTTGACGGAGTGGCAGCGAGCAAGAGTGACAAGTCACAGCCGTGTCTTATTACAAGGTACATCCGTTTCTTCACCGCATAGTCCAATTCCGCAAGGTTAGTGACCCTTTGCCATTTTATCTTCTCTCCTGGTGAGTTCTGCTCAGTCACTCCGCCCCACGGGGCCTCTATGGAGGCGGAACCACTGTGTCAGAGGTGGTTTTCGAAGAGAAGTCGTGGTCGGAGTGATAAGAAGGAGGGCAATAGGCGGGATTTCCGGTCCGCGCTTCCGTCAGCTGCCTTTCCCGGGCGTCTCCCCGCAACCTCCTCAATTTCCCTTGTCCGTGACGCGGCGCTCTGGAGAAATTCGACGGGACAGTCACCAGGGGCCAGGGAAACGTGAGCCGCAGGTAAGGACCGGGTGTGTGTATATTCTCGCGGCTCTGTTTGAGAGGAGAAACTGTGGTGCTGGGACTGCCTGGAGGAGTGACTGAAAGAAGAGTGGGTCAGCGACAGCGAGGGGAGTGTGAGGCTACGACTGCGAGGCTACTGTGACCCAGGGGCGTTGACAGCGAGGGGACTGTGGCTGAGACGTAGCTGCTTGCGAGGGATCTGTGACCCAGCAGCAGTGAATACTAAGGGGCTCTGACCGCGGAGAACACGAGGCAGAGGCTGCGTGGGGACTATGACCGAGGAAGTATGAAGCAGTGACAGCGGGGAACTGTGACCAAGGGCCAGCGACTCGGAGGAGACTGATCGATGGATAGGAACTGTGAGGGGACTCTGACCTAAGGGAGTATGAAGCAGCAGCTGCGAGGGGCCTCTAACCAAGGAGCAGTAACTTTGAGGGGGCTGAGTTGGAGAAGACTGTGGGATCAGTGACTGGACACGGTACTGTAGCGTTTTGTTTGAGTAGGGGTGTGGTGACTGGCTGGAGAAAGTTAGACCCGAGTTTAATTTGATGGACAGACTTCTTGTGGCTGGGAAGCTTACCTCACCATTGAGCTACAGTTTCTTCCGCCGTGAGTGGGAAGTTTGGATTAGATGAATGTTTCCTAAACTGTGGGTTCTGTCCTGTTACTGGGTTCTGTAGTCCATTTAGTGGAGGGGACCTGAAATTTACCCAAAAAAAAGGAAATAGACCTGAAGTTTTCACATAATAATAATAGTATTTCATGAAACTTGATTCAGTTATGTGTGTGTGAGGTTATGATGCAAAATGAATTTCATGTATCTTAAAATGTAGTTAAAAAGTTGGAAAAACATTGGACCAGATTATTTCTGAGTTTTCCTTCTGGTCTAAAATGCCATGATTCTACAGTGAGGGGGACTATTTGGAAATACCAAGATGCAATTAGGAAGATCTGGGGCTGGGGCACATCCTCTACCAGACAGACTTAACTGAAGAAGGCTTCCCAAATAAAATTGGAGTAGTTTTAACTGAAGACTGAAACTCAGGTCCTCAGTTGGGAGAACCAATGCTTATGTATTGAAATAGGGACAGTGATATTTAGAAAGGCAGTGAGGATATAGGGGTTTATGATGAGAAAAACTGTTAGGAATAGACACTGAGTAAGGGGGAAGCTTTGAAGAGGGTAGAAACAAGGCTTAGAAGGGGAACTGAAGATAGAGACAGAAAAGATTCTGCTGAGAATAAAGTGACCTTCAGGGTCCTTTTCAATCTTAATATTTAATGTTTCTGTAAATACAGGAAATTGCTAGTAAAAAGGTACTGGTTGAGAATGAAATTTGGTGCAGTAATCTGTGGTGAACAGATGATCATCATGGAGAAGACGGAATGACCTGGAGAGGCCAACAGTGGTGACTAGAATGCCACAGAGGAGAAGCGTAAATGTATTTGGCTATCCAGCTCAATGGTTTTTGTACATTGGAGGCCAAGACTGGCCTACTGGGGATGATACCATGCTGTGGATAATTCAGCTGATGTTTTAGCTTGGCTTTATTTCCTACTGATTCCCTTTCATGAGGTCTGTTAGTGATGCAGATGGAATTGAAGTGAGTTTCACTACTTCTTCCTCTTTTACAGCCCTTTGTAGAAGGTGCTACTTGTTGATTGCATCGCTTAGTGTTTTTTAAAAATATATGTAATAGAAGAAGCTTGAGACAGTCTTAACTTACCAGACACTGTATTTACCTGATAACCTGATAGTCACTCCCACCCTTTGTATACATATACACTGTGTCGTAGCGGAAGAGATTTCAGAAAGATACTTAAATGGAAATAAGTTGGGAATGGTGAGGGATAGCCTTTTTTTGGCGGCACTAGTCTTAGTTGCAGCACAAGGGATCGTCAGTCTTCCTTGTAATATGTAGGATCTTTAGTTTTGGCTTTTGTGATCTTGTGCCCTGATCCAGCCCCCTGCATTGGGAGTGTGAAGTCTTAGCCACTGGACCACCAGGGAAGTCCCAGGGAGAGCCTTGTTTAGCTAAAAAATGGCTGTTTCTAGAATATTATATGTTTACTAGGCTTACATTCTCGGAGAAGGCAATGGCACCCCACTCCAGTACTCTTGCCTGGAAAATTCCATGGACGAAGGGCCTGGTGGGCTGCAGTCTATGGAGTCACTAAGAGTTGGACACCACTGAGCGACTTCCCTTTCACTTTTCACTTCCACACATTGGAGAAGGAAATGGCAACCCACTCCAGTGTTCTTGCCTGGAGAATCCCAGGGACAGGGAAGCCTGGTGGGCTGCCGTCTATGGGGTCGCACAGAGTCAGACATGACTGAAGCGACTTAGCTGCAGCAGCAGGCTTACATTCTATATAACTAAAAGAAACTACTTAAGAATTTGTTCCTAGAACAGAATATACTGCTTAAAGGTTACTCATCACCAAAGGGAAGACGTTTAGGCTTGGGGACTGCAGCTCTGCCTCTGGGGTTATTTGTGTTTGCTGAATGAAATGATTCTTTTTGATTTGAGCTGCTTTGTAAATTCCTTTTGGAAACCAATATAATGGCCTAATTGATTAAGAAAGAACATTATTCCTTCCTCAGCCTATGATGTCTTCTCTCATAAACAGGTGAGGTTTTATTTTTCTTGGGGATCTCTTTGGATATGTGACTCCATCTATGGGGTCACACAGAGTTGGGCATGACTGAAGTGACTTAGCAAGCAAGCAAGGAGAATCTAGTCAGAGCCTTGGATTCCTGGTGACTTTATCTGATGTTAGCACTGACTTACTCTGTGACTATGGGAAGAATTATTGCTTTCTCTTGCTTTAGATTTCCTTACTGTGGCAGAGAAAGCTGTTTTTCTGGTTAAATAGGCTTTAATAATCTGAAAAATATGCATACTAACCACATTTAGTATACAATCTCATGGAGTTTGTTAACCATCTGCCCTCATTCATGATTTTCCTGTGGAGCTACCTAATCTGTAGGTTAGACATTATTCCCCTTGGGAGATGAATAGCCTCTTCATGTTATAAACTCTGATTAATTTATGAAATATTCATAGAAAAAGCAAGCATAATAATGATGGATAAGGACAAAATATCTAATAATAATTGTAATTTTCTTATGTTTTTCTTTCACAGTATTTGCATAACTCTCATCTGAAGCCAGATATTCTGACTTTCCTAATAGAGATAATTCCTCCTACTAAATCAAACAGAAGTTCTTACACTAACATTTATGTTCTCCTGAAATAGATTAGAAAGAATAAATTTTTCTAAAAGTCATGATTTAGGGGGAGTTTTTTCAGTTAGTGAAATCCTAAAGTCAGGCTACTTCCCAGTCATCACTGGAATGTGAGAGCTCCTTTTTTATTCAAGATTGTGGCTGATTCTACATCTTTTACTTATGTCTACATAAGTCACATTAGAAAATAATAGGAAGAAGAGAGTGAGAACAGGGCTCAACTTTCTTGCTTATCTGCTAGAGAGTAACTTCTAGCACTTTCTCTTTCCTAAGCTTAAACCTTTCTGTTTCTAGTCCTAAACTTCTCTTTTCACAATATTCCTGTCAAATGGGTACCTGAACACATGTATAACGTATGATTTGTTAATTGTTTATGAATGGTTTGTGACAAAATTTAAATCCTCCCTTCCTCTATAATCAGTAAATTCAGGGAATATACATTTTTACATACTTTATTTTGCAGTATATGCCAGGGCACCATTCTAGAAGGGGGGGAAAAAAAAAGCAACAGTGAGTCTCTAGTATATATTTGACACTGTGTTAGGTTTGTTTACATACTTTATTAATATAAAAAAGTTAATTTCCTGTATTTTCCTGTTTGCATATCACATAAGTAGATAGATATTTAGCAGGATTGGAGGGAGATTTGTTTGTTTTTCTGCCTTTTTTTCCTCCCTTTCTGTTGGTAACTCTCTTGTTGAAAGTTTAGTTTGAAGCTTTCTGCATTTGGACTAGAATGTCTGTCAGGGGAACCCATGGATTTGCTAGGCTGTTATATCATATTCACAACTATTTGCAAACCAGTTTGAAGTGAAGGCTGCTAAAAATAGTGATTTATAATCTTTGCTCTATATTAGAGAACAGAATGAGTGTATGGCACTTAATAGAAACTGGGTGATTCTGGTTTGTTTTTTTGGCCCCTAGTCTTAATCTTTTTTGTTCCATGGAACACTTTGGCATTATGGTGAAACCTTGTGGATTCCTTTTTTTGATTAATGTTTGTATATGCAAAAAAGTACATAAATTATAAAGAAAACAAATTGTGTTGATATGTAGTTATCAAAATATCTTTAAATGTGTGAAATAGCACATGTAGTTTTTATTAACATAGTAAATAAAGCTTTCTGTCTATCAGTGGGTCTTATAATTATAACTTTTAAATGATCATGTGTTTAAATTATTTCAAGATATTTGTAACAAGTGTAATATATGAAAATATCTATGATTTCTACTGGTGATAAAGTCTATTTTACTAAGTCTGCTATTAGTGTTGTGGCTTACATTCATAATTGAAGGATGGTGGATTTGCCAGAGGCTGGTGAAAATAAAGTGGAGAAGGCAATGGCAGCCCACGCCAGTACTCTTGCCTGGAAAATCCCATGGACGGAGGAGTCTGGTGGGCTGCAGTCCATGGGGTCGCTAAGAGTCGGACACGACTGAGCATCTTCACTTTCACTTTTACTTCCATGCATTGGAGAAGGAAATGGCAACCCACTCCAGTGTTCTTGCCTGGAGAATCCCAGGGACGGGGGAGCCTGGTGGGCTGCCGTCTATGGGGTCACACAGAGTCGGACATGACTGAAGTGACTTAGCAGCAGCAGCAGCAGCAGTGAAAATGAAGATACACTTTTTTTAGTCTAAATCCCAGATTCCCTGAATCTGTCATAGACCCTGCCTTAGAGATATAACCCAGTCTAGGGAGAACAAAATCTAAACACAGAGTTTACACACTGATTCTTCCAGTGGGATAGTGGCAGAGCACATTATTCAACTGTAAGAACTGTAACAAGTTTCTGGTTTTTAGGATAATCTCTGTCCTGAAATCCAACCCTCAGTGGTCAGGCCCAAGCACAAGCTTTATTTTGGTCCATGACTAACCCAGAGTCTGACACAGAGTAAGTGCCCACTCAGTGTTTGTTGAATAAGTGTTTCTCTGGAGAAATTAGAGGGAAGAGATCAAGTTCAAAGCTTAGATCTTAGATGTGGCCATTTACTGATCCTAAATATTGAGGAGTAACATTGAGCCCTGACTTAAAAATCGGTCCGTGCAGATAATGTTGTGAAATCACCTTTACATTTAGAATTTCCCAAAGCAGGCATTCTTTTGACTTATTCTATATGGTGTAGTGATATATATTGGTTAGTGACATTGTTACTGTTGTAGTTGCTAAGTGATATCTAGCTCTTTGCAATCCCATGGACTTTTTAGCATGCCAGGCTCCTTTGTCTTTCACTGTCTCCTGGAGTTTCCTCAAATTTATGACTGTTGAGTCAGTGATGCTATCTAACCATCTCATCCACTATTGCCCCCTTCTGCCCCTGCCTTCAGTCTTTCCCAGTATCAGGGTCTTTTCCAGTGAGTCAGCTCCTCATGTCAGGTGGCCAAAGTATTGGAGCTTCAGCTTCATCATCAGTCCTTCCAATGACTATTCAGGGTTGATTTCCTTTAGGATTGACTGGTTTGATCTCCCTGCAGTCTAAAGGGATTCCCAAGAGTCTTCTCCAGCACCACAATTCAAAAGCATGCATTTTTCAATGCTCAGCCTTCTTTATGATCCAGTTCTCACATCCGTACAGGATTACTGGAAAAACCATAGCTTTGACTAGACAGACCTTTTTGACAAAGTGATGTCTCTGTCAATACTTTTAATACTTTAAGTTAGCTTTTCTTCCGAGGAGCATGCATCTGTTAATTTTATGGTTAGTGACATAAATTGCAGTAATCCTGCATCAGAAAGTTGTGGTACATGAGGACTTCCCTGGCTAAGACTCCAAGCTCCCTAATTCAGGGGTCCCAGGTTTGATCCCTGATCAGGGAACTAGATCCCACATGCTGCAACTAAGATCTGGTGCAGCCAAATAAATAGTTGTGTTTTGTTTTGTTTTGTTTTTTTAAGAAAGTTATGGTACAGTTTCTTGAAAAATTCTATTTCTAGCATGGTCCTCCACATTAGAACTGTTCACATAATCTAGGTAGAGTTTGCTACCAAATTATTAATAAAACTGATTCTTGTTTTCATTTAGAATAGAGTTGGCAGATTTCTTAGGTAAAGGGCCTAATAGTAAATATTCAGCTCTGTGGGTCATACGGTTTCTGTTGCAACTATTCAACTCTGCAGTTGTAGCACAAAAATGGCCATAGGCAGTACATAAGTGAATGAGCATGGCTGTGTTTCAGTAAAACTTTAATTATAAAAACAGACTGTGGGCCATTTTTGACTTGTAAGCTGTAGTTTGCTGACCCTTGCTATAGGAATTCTGCTAGTTCTTGAATCCAGCCCTTCCTCCCACTGTGGGCTAGATATATCCTCCCTCAAGCTTCAAAGGTCTTTACACAAAGGGTGATGTGGCTGCACTGTTATCTGTGGGAAGGCCTGAATGTACAGCAGATGACATGATTAATGCCAGCAGCATTTGATTCACTTTAACCTAGAAGTTCATAGAGCTTGCCTCTTAGAGCACTACTTTATTAAATTCCACAGTCGTAGAAGCAGATAAAGATAACAAATATGAAGTATGCTTACTCATTTAGCTTTGGAACTGGGCATTGGTATGCCAGTAGAAAATTGCTGTCATTGTTCAGTCACTCAGTTGCGTCTGACTCTGTGACCGCAGGGGCTGCAGTGTGCCAGCCTTCCCTGTCCTTCGCTATTTCCCAGAGTTTGCTCAAACTCATGTCCATTAAGTCGATGATGCCATCCAACCATCTAATCCTGAGTATAGGGTTGTATTGAGGGAAGATATTGTAGGACCATGGATGAGGGGAAGCAGGAATAGAAGGCAAAGGAAAATTTCTTGTCTTTTTTTTTTTTTTTTAACTCAGATAATTCCTATAGTACCCAGTCAAATTTGAGTTAGATTTTTGAAATTTGATGAGTATATATGATTGCAGCTTCTACTATTTAGGTTGTTGCATAGCTTAAGAAGCAGTGTCCATCTCTTCTTTCACCCTGGGATGCTTAGTAAATCTACCAGCAGTAAGGAAGTAGAATAGAAGGGGATTGAGTAGGAGTTTCTAAAACTGCACTTCCAGGAGACTTTCATCTTTAAAACACTAGCACATGCACACCAGCATGCAGATATTGTCTCCTTCAAGACATTCATGTTGGAAAAACACTTGATTAGATTTATCCTCCATGTCTCTGTCCTGGCACCCCTTCCCGCTGACACACATTTCCACTTCTTTTGTGTGCTTCCTTAATAGCAGAGTTGATCTGTCCAAGCAGGCATCTACTGAAACACTGAAGAACAAGGCTAGCAGTGTGTACTGGGAGGTGAGTCAGCAGAAATGGAGCCAGATTTTGTGAATCTGGGTAAAAATCACAGGAGCATATACTACATTCTGTATCTTGAAAGCAGTTTGGAGACACTGAGGCACTTACTAGCCATGGTGGTGGTAGTGTGGGTATTTATGTCCATATTTAGATTCTGTGTTTGAATGGGGAATTTGAGTGACTAAGATGAAGTGACTTATCTAGGGACTGAATATGTAGCAGTGTTGGAAAAATTACAAATGCTGCATTTTAAATGCCAGCTCTATTTTCCTCTTTTTTGTTACAGCTTCTTTTGACATAGAAACTTTTGGGAAGGATAAACAGCTAAGGAAATAGGTTTTGGCCTATTTCCTACCCTGATGGGCTCAAGAGGGAGGCACTGTATTTTGTCTCCAGCTGTTTTCATTCTGACTCAGCTTAATTAATATGGGTGCTGTGGCTGGAAGCCAGGGCCTGTCTGCAAATTATTAGGCAATCTCCTGCTCCCCATCCTCATTTTGCTCTTGTACTGTATTGGCTCTGAGGCGGTGCCATCTTTCCCCAGCTCTACTTCCACTGTCAGGTAGATATTAAGGCAGCCACTATGTGTATTTTCACTCTGGAATGTAGATATTTAAAGTCTCCTCCTTTTCCGGAGACATCACTCATTTTTACTTGAATAGCATTGCTGCTGCTAAGTCACTTCAGTCGTGTCCGACTCTGTGTGACCCCATAGACGGCAGCCCACCAGGCTCTCCTGTCCCTGGGATTCTCCAGGCAAGAACACTGGAGTGGGTTGCCATTTCCTTCTCCAATGCATGGAAGTAAAAGTGAAAGGGAAGTCGCTCGGTCGTGTCTGACTCTTAGCGACCCCATGGACTGCAGCCTACCAGGCTCCTCTGTGGGATTTTCTAGGCAAGAGTACTGGAGTGGGGTGCCATTTGATTACAAAGGGACAGTTATCATAAACAGAAAGTTTGGGAAGTATTGTTCCTCATTATTAGAGATATTCAGTGATTACTGGGCAGTTGTGAGTATAATAAAGGTGGTATAGTTTTAGGTAAAGCTTAGTTTCAGTATAATGAACTGAAAAGCCAGCGTGTATTTGCTACCCTCAGTACACTCTCATCTTCTCGCATACCTTTTCTCGATATATTCTGGCAAATTCGATATGTTCTGGCAGCCGTCTATTGGAACTTTAGGGAAACGGGGGGTAATTTTTTTCATCAGTTTAGGCACTAGTTATTAAATTTTTCTATATACTTTCAAGGTGTGTAAGTTAGTAGATATGAGGAACATGGAGATGATCTAAGAGAGCCAGTGAAAAATGAAAAACATGGCGACCTATAAAGTCAAAGTTTAAAATAGTTTTAGTACTAGTTCTAAAGAGGAAAGGCATGAGAGTTAATCTCTTTGTAATTTCTAAATTCTTTTAGGCTTATTGTTATGGAATGTCTGGGGTCTTGGTGCTTTCTACCTCCTAAAAAAGTGGAAAGATATAGAAGTATTTTACATTATAAAACAAAAAATATTAGCTGTATTTGTTCTAAATCCAAAGGATCTTTAGCCTTCGGTTTGTCTGATGCATAATCTTCAGTTTAAAGTATAGTGTAAAATACAGGATAGGACATAAAAGTCATCTTTGGGAAATAAAAGAACTATATGTAAGCAGATAAGGAAAAATACTTTTGACAGGATGAAAGCTTTATTTTACCATCTTTGATACACTTCTAAATTGACAAGTATTTGACATCTTTCCATCAAAACAAAATACTAAGATGTGTAGTGTTTTTCAGAATTTCAAAGGAGTTTTTTTTTTTTTAATTTATTCGAATAGTTATTGAGCATCTGCTGTGTGCTAGGGCTCATTGCCAGGTATTGGATGCATCAATTATGATTTTGTGGTTCTAAGTGATAAGAAACCCAACCTACCTGAGTTTCAGCAAAAAGGGAAGTTCACTGGATGGCAGAATTAGGCAATTCAGAATCTGGCTTCTCTCCATCATCATCATTGCTTTCTCTGTGTTGTCTACTTTGAGAAAGACTCTTCCTGGTTATAGGATGACCACTAGGTTGTCATAGATGGTTCCTAGAGTTGTGTCTCCAGGTTTAAATTCACAAATCTTTGTCCAAGCATTCCCATCTGACAAGTCCTGGGATTCACGCTGATTGGACTATCTTAGGTCACCTTTCCCACAGACCTCTTCCCCAGTCTATGGCCTGGGAGAGTGATGTGCTAATTGGTTCAAGTTAGGCCTGTGGTATCTGATGGCATGTGGTATGAAGGGTGAAGATCACACAGGTCAAATGATACTGACTCTCCAAATGAAAATGGTCCCTGTCTTGCACAGTGGAAAGACAAACAACATTTGGGAGTTTGTTTTCTAATCTCTCATTTGATCCTTACCATAACTTAGACATTAAGTACGTTTTATTAGAAAGTTCCTTAATCTCATGAAGAATCTCTTAGGGTCAATGCATTCACCTTAACTTAGAGTTAAGGTACAAGGAGGAGCTAAAAAATATTTTTTTGACTAAAGTTTTTTTTTGGGGGGGCGGATAGGCCACACGATTTGTGGGATTTTAGTTCCTTGACCAGGGATCGAACCTGTGCCCCCTGCAGCAGAAGCATGAATCCACTGAACCGCCAGGAAGTGCCTGGGAGCAGCTAGAATTAACTCCCCTTATACGTGATGTGATTCGTGGTCTAGTGAATCCTCTACTGTTCTACTCTAGCCCAAACCAAAACCTAAGTAGTCTGTCAGTGATATGCCCAGTAAGGAGTTCAGTCTTTATGAAAGGTGAAATTAAATTCCTGCCTGGCACAGTGTAGTGCATGGCAAGGGTAGAAGAAGTGTTTTTGTTTAAATTCAGGTATGACTATTTTATACACTAGGTAACATAATGTTGTCATTAAGTGCACAGATCTAGAGCCAGAATGCCTTGGTTCAAATCCTGTTTTTGCCCTGTCCCAGACGTGTCATCTCAGTCAAGTCATTTAACCCAGCTGTGCCTCAATTTCTTCATCTGCAAAATAGAGTTAATAATAGTATCTGCCTCATAAGATTGTTGTTATTTAATATATACAGAATTATTTAATATATACAAAAGGTTTAGGGACTTCCCTAGTGGTCCAGTGGCTTAAACTTCATGCTTCTAGTGGAGGGGCCCAGGTTCGATCCATGGTCAAGGAACTAGATCCCACGTGCTGCAAGAGTGCATATGCCACAACTAAGAGATCCCACATGCTGCAGTGGAGATCAAAGATTCTGTGTACTGCAACGAAATAAATAAAAAATGTTTTAAAATTATATAATGTATGCAAAAGGTTTATAACTTTCTGGCACATAGAAAGTACTCTGTATTAGTTTTGAATACATGCATGCTAAGTCACTTCGGTCATATCCTACTCTTTGTTACCTATGGACTGTATCCCTCCAGGCTCCTCGGTCCAAGGGATTCTCCAAGCAAGAATACTGGAGTGTGTTGCCATTCCCTTCTCCAGGGGATCTTCCCAACCCAGGGATCGAACCCGTGTCTCTTAGGTCTCCTGCATTGGCAGGCGAGTTCTTTACAACTAGCGCCATCTGGGAAGTCCACATTAGCTATAATTTTTATCATCACTGTTATCATAATCTTTGGGACAGTGATAGAGAAATGTGAGTTATGTGGTAGTACACTGAAACAGGTTTATGTCTGAATACTGTAATCATTATTGTAATCATTACAGTCTAATACTATAATCACTAAGAATTCTAAATATATTTCTTATTCTGTTTTCTTAAGATAAACTCTCATGTGTTTTATATTGTCCTAATGTAGAGTATTATGAGTGGATCTCAATGAGGAGAAAGGGTTCTAGTGGTGTGTTACATTGGTATATGGTGACATCTATTCTGATCAGTATTTTCGGTACTAATGTGGATAGAGTCATAAAAACCATGCTTTTCAAGTTTATAGGTTACATAAAATTGTGACTGCAAAATGATACACGGCAGTCACAATTTGAAATTATTTTAACAGATTAGAACAAACATCAATCAAGATGGACTTTTGTAAAGCAATTATCCTTCAATAAAAAAAAATTTTTTAAGATAGACTTTAACAGGATTATGACCCATAAAATGAATAAGTATATTTCTATACATTCTTTGCTTGAATGACCTGGTATGCTAAAATGAAATGCCTCCTAAGGTCACCTAGTCCCTTTTCAGATACTCTCATTTCTCAAAAGTATTTTATTATGTTTAGCTAAAATTTGTGTCTCTGCATCCTCCAACTAGTGATTCATTTTCTATTATCTAGAGTGTCTCAGAGTAAGTGTCTGCCCTATTCAACATGACAGATATTTAGAGATAGGTATTAGGTACCTTCTTGTATAGTAAGTACAGTGTCATATTTTACCATATACTGTAGTGGTTAAGAATATGCAGTCTGCAGCCAGGCTGACTGAATTTGATTCCTAGCACCACTTACTAGTTGTGTGACTTTTATTTTCTGCACCTCAGTTTCAATAGTGATAAAAATAATACATGTATGTCAGAGAGTTGTGAATGTTAAGAGAGTTTTAATATTAAAAAAATATTTTGACATACAGGTGTTCTATAAATACTGACAGTAGTAGTAGTAATAATATTTTTTTCTTCAAACTCTAGAAGAGTTCTTGCTACAACAATGATTCTTTAATGGGGTAGGGATAGAATGGGGAAGATGCAGTGAGCATACCTCATTTTATCATAATTTTACATGAAAAGTACACTTTTCACAGTTGTAATCATGGAGGAAAACTTGACAAAAATCTTTTGACTATAGAGGATACATCAGAAATAGACAAAGGCAGATGATGGCAACTACTACTACTATGAAATAATAATAGTAGCTGATGTTTACAAAGTAATGCTCTAAATTCTCTAAGCCAGGCTTCAGCAATACATGAACTGTGAACTTCCAAATGTTCATGCTGGTTTTAGAAAAGGCATAGGAACCCAGAGATCAAATTGCCAACATCTGCTGGATTATGGAAAAAGCAAGAGAGTTCCAGAAAAACATCTATTTTTGCTGACTGTGTGGATCACAATAAACTGTGGAGAATACTGAAAGAGATGGGAATACCAGACCACCTGACCAGCCTCTTGAGAAACCTATATGCAGGTCAGGAAGCAACAGTTAGAACTGGACTTGGAACAACAGACTGGTCCCAAATAGGAAAAGGAGTACATCAAAGCTGTATATTGTCACCCTGCTTATTTAACTTATGCAGAGTACATCATGAGCAACGCTGGGCTGGATGAAGCACAAACTGGAATCAAGATTGCTGGGAGAAATATCAATAACCTCAGATATGCAGATGACACTACCCTTATGGCAGAAAGTGAAGAAGAACTAAAGAGCCTCTTGATGAAAGTGAAAGAGGAGAGTGAAAAAGTTGTCTTAAAGCTCAACATTCAGAAAACGAAGATCATGGCATCTGGTCCCATCACTTCATGGCAAATGGATGGGGAAACAGTGGAAACAGTGGCTGACTTTATTTTGGGGGGGGCTCCAAAATCACTGCAGATGGTGATTACAGCTATGAAATTAAAAGATGCTTACTCCTTGAAGGAAAGTTATGACCAACCTAGACAGTATATTCAAAAGCAGTGACATTACTTTGCCGACAAAGGTCCGTCTAGTAAAGGCTATGGTTTTTCCAGTGTTCACGTATGGATGAGAGCTGGACTATAAAGAAAGCTGACACCGAAGAATTGATGCTTTTAAACTATGGTGTTAGAGAAGACTCTTGAGAGTCCCTTGGACTGCAAGGAGATCCAACCAATCCATCCTAAAGATCAGTCCTGGGTGTTCATTGGAGGGACTGATGTTGAAGCTGAAACTCCAGTACTTTGGCCACCTGATGCAAAGAACTGACTCGTTGGAAAAGACCCTGATTCTGGGAAAGATTGAGGGCAGGAGGAGAAGGGGACGACAGAGGATGAGATGGCTGGTTGGCATCACTGACTCGATGGACGTGAGTCTGAATGAACTCTGGGAATTGGTGATGGACAGGGAGGCCTGGGGTGCTGCAGTTCATGGGGTCGCAAAGAGTCGGACATGACTGAGCGACTGAACTGAACTGATGTTTACAGGCACATACTGTGTACACAGACATTGAGCTAAGGCTTTACATAGATTATTCCTTTTAAACCTAATTTGTTAGATGATGAAACTAAGACTTGGAGAGATAAAGAATTTTCCAAAATTTTCATGGCTAGTAAGTGGTAGAAATGGACTTCATACTTACATAATATGATTTTAGGGTCTCATCTCTTTTTATCACTGCAGTATGCAAACAGTGTAAGGTTAAAGATTTTTGCTTTTCTCAAAATGGATATGAATAAAAAAACTATTGAGAAATGCTGCCTTAGACATTTGGTTAGAGGTGTTTATATAAGTCAGACAGACAGATTTTATTGAAGAATGTATTTGCTCAACTGAAATACAGGTAAAATATGTTAGTATTACTATTATTTACCAATGGGCTTTATAATGTGTCAATACTAATGCTAATGGTTGCCGTGATTCTTACTTTGTTCATAAATTTTACATTAGCTTTAAATAGCTAGTCAGATATTCTTTCTCCTGCTTCAAGTTCTCTCTCTGATATGTGTGGTTTTTTTAATCTAGTGGAATAGATTCAGTGTCACAGTATGTAGTGACCCCACATATCAGTTTGACTTTAGAATATCTTTAGAACTTCCCTTGTGGTCCATTGGTTATGAATCCGCCTGCCAGTGCAGGGGACATGGGTTCGATCCCTGGTCCAGGAAGATACCGCTGAGCCCACGCGCTCTAGAGCTCTTGCTCTGCAACAAGAGAAGCCACCACAATGAGAAGCCTGCGTACCACAACTAGAGAAAGCCCTTGCACAGCAACAAAAACCCAGCACACACAAAAGGAAACCAAAAAAAGACTGGATGTCTTAAACAAAAGAAATTTTACAAAACTTTGAAATCACAATGGCAGTATTTACCTACTTTGCTTCTTTCTAATATGATGATATCTACCATGTGTTTGGCTGGTTAAGTTGAATCATACAACTTAAACATACAACATGATTCAGTACTTCAAGAATTAAGCAGTTAAAACCAGAGCAGAATTTATGTTATGTATACTTTACCACAATGTAAACAAAACAAATAAACAAAAAGCAAAGCAAAATCAGAGTGGAGAAGGAGAGATGGATTATAAAGTGGTATGAGGAAACGAGAGTGAATGGTATGTTTATCTTAATTTTGATGATTTCACAAGGGTATAATGTTAAAACTCATTAAATTATGCACTTTAAGTATACACTTATTGTATGTCAATTATATGTCATTCAGTAAAGCTGAAAAAATGTAGCCCACGTATCCCCTCTGCCCCTGACCCTTGTACACACGGAGCAAAGACTTCTGAGACGTTCCTATAAAGATGTCTTTGGATGTGTTAAGTATTATTCTATTAAACTTTAAGAAATTTTAACTTGAAGTCATGGAAAGTAACTGGTGAGAATATGGCATGACATTTATCCCCTTGATTTATTATGGCATCCTTAAAACTCTACTTTGTAACATGAAAGAAATGTACAGGTGACTTAAACGCCACCTATTTTTAATGTCAGAAGAGAGAGGAACAGAGAAATAAAGATTTTTTTAATTGCTTAAGTTGAAATCTTGTCAGGAAATCCTAGTAAAACTTTTCTGACAGGAAGGATCTGTACAGCTGGCAAATCAGGCAGCTTTGGAATCAGGCCAATAACCATGTCAGTTCTATTTGATTGGTCCTTGGACCTTGCTACTTTCAGTATCTGACCTTTTTATTTCACAGTTCATTTAGGCTGGTCTGACTTCAGCTTGCAAAAACTTAAGGAACCTGTGCTATGGAAAGAGTGTTCTTAATTGAAGGAAGCAGCAACAGTAATGATGAGACAGTTTCTTTTACTAAAAATTCGTGGATTTCTGGGAGACAGCATTCTGGTTTTCCCACTTAATGGCTGTGTGACCTCTGAATAGGTTGCTTAACCTCCCTGATCCTTAGTTTTCTCGCTTGTATATTGGAACTAAAAATACCTGCTTCTCAGATTATATGGGTTAAATGAGAATAATGTATATAAAGTAACCAGCACAGTGTCTGTCACTGGTAATATTGAAGAAAAATAGTCATTATTATGATTGTTTCTGTTACTATCTTACCTCCTTGCAACACATTTAGATTGCTAACACATACTTCTTAGAATATATGTATCATCTACTGATTCAGAGTTAGGAAGGAGAGAGAATCTATTTTTAGAGATCCCAAAAGACAACCTTTGATGAGGGCCTGTCTGTGTAGAAAATGATTATTGGACATTAAAAAAAATACATTTATTAGGCTTGTATTGGTCTTAGTTGAGGCATGCGGGGTCTTGATTGCAGTCTGTGGGCTTCTCTTGTTGAGGCCCTTGGCCCTAGTAGTTGGCTGCTCCAGCTCAGTTGCCACGTGGCATGTGCAATCTTAGTTCCCCAACCAGGGATCAAACACTCGTCCCCTCCATTGGAAGGCAGATTATTAAGCACTGGACCACCAGGCAAGTCCCCAAGCATGTTTAAAAGTAAACTTTTTACCTTGAAAAAAAAATAAAACTTTCAAAAAAGGAATATTAAAATGAATCCCTTTATGACCCACTCAGTTTCATTTGGGCTTCCTTGGTGGCTCAGCGGTAAAGAATCCACCTGCAGTGCAGGAGATGCAGGAGACATGGGGAAGATCCCTGGGTGGGAAGATCCCCTGGGGCATGGCAGGGGCATGACAGGGGCATGGCAACCCGCTCCAGTATTCTTGCCTGGAGAATCCCATGGACAGAGGAGCCTGGTGGGCTACAGTCCATAGGATTGCAGAGCCAGACACAACTGAAGTGACTGAGCACGCACTCACACAGCTTCATACACTGATGAAATTTTGCCATATTTGCTTTACTTTTTTGTATGTAATATAAGTTTTTTTTTCTTTTTTTGCTAAGGATAAGTTGCAGTGATCAGAGATCATAACCCTTTGTCTCTAGATACTTCAGCATTTAAAAAAAGGACAGTCTTTGGCATAACACTAATTATCAACTTCAGGAAGTTAATTTTAACATTGATACATACTATTATCTGATACAACCCATATTTTAATTTTACTGGTTGTCCTAATAACTATCTTTTATAACGATTTCTCCCCCAGTCTAGAATTATGCATTACATTTAGTTGTCATTTCTTTGGTCTTTTAACTTGGAACAGTCCTTCAGCCTTTCATTGTTTTTCATGATTGACATTTTTTTTGAAGAATACAGGCTTGTTTTGTAGAACGTCTTTTAGTTGAAGTTTGTCTAATTGTTCCTCATAAATACATATAGGTTATGTGTTTTTGGCAGATAATATGACTCCAGTGCCTTGTATCAGGAAGCATTATTGGTGATGTTAATTAGCTTTACTTATTTAGGGAAGAGGTTTTTTTTTTTTTTTCACTTTAAAAGGTAACTTGCTTTACTGGGTAATTAATAAGTCATTGATGGAGAGAGAGTTTGAAACTGTGTAAACTCCTGTTCCCAAACAAAATTTCCCCCGGTGATTTTAGAATCTTAAGGAGCATTTTTATACCATAAATGCGGTTTCCTTACCCTGATTGACGAAGTCTGCTTGAGGAAATAGCTTTTACTGTAAAAATTATAATACCTTGTACACAATACATACTCAATATTATTGACTGCCTGATCTTTGAGCTACTTGACACCATTTGCTGATTATATTTCTTGTAATGGATTTTGTCTGCCTACTCTGAGAATTTAACAGATATTTGCAGCAAAATCTTACTGTTTGCAAATTAGAAACTGTCATTAATTGGACTGATTAGGCATTCTTAGCAGGCCACTCAGATCAGGAAGATGAGAGTAGTAAATCTGAATTCTCTGTATTTGAAAAGAATAATTAATAACAATCATGAAAATCACTTATCATCATCACTGGAAAAACTTATTAAATATATAATTTGCTCCTTCCTTTTTATTTTAATTTGTGATGAAAGGACATTTGAATTTGAATATGTGATGAAAGGAAGTTTCTGGGTGGTATTCATCTTTCACTTTAGACTCTGACATTTTTTTCATATCAGGCTAAGACTTAGTCATGACTCATGAGGTGTCTCCTTCAATCTCTAAGAATTAGGTCAGGTTTCTTGTAGATCTTGTCACATTGCTCTTTGGAATTTAGCCAGAGGAAAGAAAATAAGGCATGATTGCAATTCTTTAAATAAATATCTTATTCAGGTGGGCTTATTAGAGGCAGAGTAGAAAGTCCTCATTCTGTCTAGTATTTTGTTTTGTTTACCACTTGTGTTCTGAGGATCTTTTTTCCATCTGTCATTATATCTTGGACAGAGGCGGCAGCTGATCATTGAAGTTCCTCTCTCTCCAATTCCTGGCTGATACCTAAAATTTTATCATTATCAAGAAATCAATTTATTTGTGAAAATTATGTCACCTAAACATAAAACATCAAATATTCAGAACTTTTCTGTAATAGTTAGTTGCTAAATGTTTTCTTCTAAATGAGACAATAAATAAATTTTTCTTGGGGGAAGAAGCCTGGGTGAGATTTTAGTAGTTGGGGATTGTGAACAAGTTTAAGGTGCTAAGACTCTAAAAGAGGAGGGGGAAATGAGTATTGAAAAAGGAAAAGGAAAGACATTTAAAAGATACAAGTATGTTTGTTGTTTAGTTTCTAAGTTGTGTCTGACTCTGAGACCCCCTGTGCTGTAACAGCTTGCCAAGCTCCGCTATCTGTGGGATTTCCCAGTCAGGAATATTGGGGTGGGTTGCCATTTCCTTCTCTAGGCATCTTCCCAAATCAAGGATCAAACCCGAGTCTCCTGCATTAGCAGGCAGATGATTTACTGCTGAGCTACCAGAGAAGCTCACAAGTATACTTCCTCTACAATTTTCACACCTCTAACTCTGGACAAGTAGTCTTTGAAATATACAGAGCATTTAGAGTTAAGAAATCCAGACTTTGTTAACCAGTAAATGCTAATGGCCATCTTTTTTTCTTTTTTAAAAAAGACTCTTTTCTCTATACCAGAGACATACCTTTCACATTTCCTTGCACCTGTCGGGCCTCTAGGTCTCCTAGGGATGTGATGTAAGAGTAGTGAAAGTCTGTATAACTAACTTTCTCAGCCAAGTTCTTCCAGTGTTTTGCATGCAGTCAGGGTATGAAATAAATAGTATTGTTTGTGCAGTAATTTCCAAGGTCCAGGTGATTAATTGTGGCCATTGTTCCACAGAGAGGCATTTCAGTGTTTCTACTAGAGCCTGGTTTTTGTGACACTTTACTCTTTTTTATCAGATGCATTTGGTTCATCTTTGTGAAGTGTGTGCTTTGCCCTGTCATTGAGAAATTTTTCTCCCCAGTGAGAAAAAAATTCTTTTCACTTTCTATGACCAGCTAAAAGAAGATGGATGCACAGAATTCAGCCAAAGTCAACACAAGAAAGAGGAGGAAAGAGACACTTGGACCCAATGGGGCAACAGAAGAAGATGGAATTCCTTCAAAAATGCCACGCTGTGCAATTGTAAGTAAGCAAGAGATTTCTTTGTTGAACTCTTAACCTTGCCAGGGGGAAGGTAGAAAGTGATATAACACTGATGATATCAATATTACTTCTTATCAAGTCTTCTTAAATAATGAAGGAGTAGTAAGTGTGAATAGTGACTTTCCAACAGTTGTTGGAAATCTTATGCAGATTATAATTCAGAGTTCAGTTGTAAGAACTTTACACTGGAATTGAAAAAAAGAATGTTAGGAAAACTTGGAGTTTGTATGTATATTAGGCAAAAATGATAAAATTCAAACTAATGAAATAGAGAAATTGTAGCTCCAGGCAGTGATCTGATCTTGATATCATCTCTTGTTTAGTTTTCTGTGTCTTACTGTCTATTCTATCACTGCTCCACTCCATTACTAATTATATCTTAGATGAGAACCTTTTTCTACTACTGCCTACCTTATGTTCCTTTATCTCTGAAGTGTTATCTTTGTATTTCCTAACCACTTAAAAACATTTGATGAAAGACTGCTTTCTAAACTGTTCATCCTGCCTCAGGTTGGTACCCTTCCCCTGGAAAGCATATCAAAGAATATTTATAGATAATTGGAGTTATTATTGGTACACAGTGTTATTATGAAATCCATGTTTTAAAATCCCAGTAACAGAATTAAATGTTTCTGTACTTTTGTACCTATATTAACCACTAGCCATTGATCAAACTGCAGTTTCCACTGGTTACTTTTGGAGCTTCATAACCCAGAAGGAAAAAATTTCTACTCTGACATAATTAACAGTTGTTCCAAGCCAGTATACTATCTTGAGCAGTAAAAGCAACTGGACTTCACAAATGGGAGGTTTCTGCTCCAGGACTGATGTTAATGATGATGCTGAGGGCAAGTGTGTTCATTTCCTGTTTCTCTGTAACAAATTACCACAAATTCAATGAATGGCCTAAAACAATACAGATATATTATCTTATAGTTTTGGGGATTAGAATTCTGAAATGGGTCTCAGAAAGCCAAAGTCAAGTGTTGGTAGGGCTGGAGGTTCTAGGGGAGAACTGTTTTCTTATATTTTCCAGCTTCTAGAGGGTGCCCATATTGCTTTGCTCGGGGGACCAACTAGCAGTCACTACACTCTGACCACTGCTTCTGTCATCACATCTCCTTCTGAATCTCTTGCCTCTTTCTTTCACTTGTAAAGACTTGTGATTACATTGGATAGACGTACTTAGCTATTCTAGGACAATCTATCTCAAAATCCTTTAATCTCGTTTGCAAAGCCTATGTTGCCATGTAAGATAGCATAGTCACAGGTTCGAGAACATAACATGTACACATCCTTAGGAGAACGTTATTCTTTATGCCACAGCAGGTAAACTCAGAAAATGACTCAGCAGTCAACAAAACAGGGCATTGTTAATTTCTGAATGTTTCTTAGAGAATTCAGGTTAAGGAGACGGTGGTAGGCACAAATTCAGCATTCTCACTTGTAGTAGGGACAAGCTATAAACAAGAAGGTAATACTCTGAGCTCATACTCTCACCATAGCCAGAAATAGACCTAAGAAGGTAAATCTTAGTGAGTTAAATCTTAGAAGAGTTAAATCTCTTGGTTTTTAGAATCTGAGGAATCTCAGTGTTTTTAGTTACTCTGCTTCATATATTCATGTCACAAATCAGTAATGGCTTGCTACCTATTTCACGTTCCTCTCTGGTATACACTGGCTATTTATCAAGGGTTAATGAGCAAAGATTCACTCACCCAACAGGCTGGACTGACTCTAATGAGGAGTATCTACTAAATAAACTTGTGTGTAATCTTTACTGTACACATATGCTTTCTGTCTCTGAATCTCTTTCAACTCTGTAGAAAAAAGAAGATTTTTTTCTTTTTTTCTTTACTGAGATCATAAATCTACCCATTTAAACTGTACAACTCAATGGTTTTTAATATATTCATAGAGTTGTGCTACCATCACCACAACCAATTTTAGAATATTCTTATCCCTGAAATAAGCCCCATACCCATTAACAGTCACTTCCCATTTCCTCCCAAGCTCTCACCTCTAGAAGCCACTAATCTATATTATTCCTATAGATTTGCCTATTCTGGACATTGCAGGCAAATGGCAATACACAATAGCTGGTCTTTTGTGGCTTCTTTTACTGAATGTGTTTTCATGATTCATTAATGTGGCATATTCAGTACTTAATTTGTTTTTATTGACAAGTAACATTCCATTATATATCACACACCACACTTTATTTATCCTCTCATTAGTTGATATTTGGGTTGAACAAAGAAGATTTTATGACTTACATTGTGCCTGCATGGCAGTGGTTACTGGTAGTGTTAAATAAGACCTTCCCTTTGAGAGATGTGAACATATTATAGAGCTCTGTAACTCAGATCTCAACTAGCTTTAAAAAAAAAGTGCTTTCCTTGAGAGCAGGGCAAGGAATAGGATGTGTCACCAAGTATTTGGTAGCTGGGTTTGTAGGTCATGATAGAATGGATATAAAGGAGAGAAGAGAATTAAGGAGGAAAAATTAAAGATAACTTTATGGCTAGTTTGTCTTTAAGTATAAAGAATTTGTGCTTCCTGGGTGGCTCAGTGATAAAGAATCTGCCTGCCAAGCAGGAGACATGGGTTTGATCCCTGAGTCAGAAGATTCCCTGGAGAAGGAAATGGCAACCCACTTCAATATTCTTGCCTGGGAAATCCATGGACAAAGGAGCCTGGTGGGCTATAGTCCGTGGGATTGCAAAAGAGTTGGACATGACTTAGCCACTAAACAACAACAGTCAGGAGAAAGTTTTTATGAAAGCAATATTGCGTTTAGAAGTTCTTTCATAATTTGGAGGATAATGATCATTGTAAGTTTAAATTTTTAGTTATAATACTATTAGGTATAGTATTATACTATAGTAGTATATACTGTTGGGCTTCCCAGGTGGCACTAGTGGCAAAGAATCTGCTTGACAATGCAGGAGACATGAGACGCGGGTTTGATCCCTGAGTTGGGAAGATACCTTGGAGGAGAAAATGGGAACCCCCTCCAGTATTCTTGCTTGGAGAATCCCTTAGACAGAGGAGCCTGGTGGGCTGTGGTCCATAGGGTTGAAAAGAGTCAGTCACAACTCAAGTGACTCAGCATGCATGCATGCAGTATATACTATTAGTTATGGACTTCCCAGGTGGGGCTAGTGGTTAAGAACCCATCTCCCAGTGCAGAAGACATAAGAGACACGCATTTGATTCCTGGGTCAGGAAGATCCCCTGGAAGAGGGCATGCAACTCAATCCAGTATTCTTGCCTGGAGAATCCCATGGACAGAGGAGCCTGGTGGGCTACAGTCCATAGGGTCATAAAGAGTTAGACACAACTGAAGAGACTTAGCATGCACTGTTAGTTATAATTTGCATAAACTTGGAAATTTTATATAACATTTAGAAGCTAACCTCTTAGATTAATACAAATTAGTTAATTTTGTTGGCATAAAGAAACCTGTGTTCCATAACATGGAAGAGAGAATGACCTAATGTTGTAGATTTGTTGAGTGACTACTTGTATGTGAAACACTCTACTAGTTAATTTGCATATGCTATTTTATTTAATCCTCATAACAAACTAGTGGAGCAGGTTTTACTATCTTCCATTTTATAGATGATGAAAGCTTTAGAAGCTTACCATGATTTCACTGCTATTAAGTAATAGGGCTGGAATTTAGATCTAACAATTTTCAGGTCCTAAAGGCTTGCCCTTTCATTTGTACTTTGCTACCAGAGAATCAGAAGACTTGAAAGTATAATATTCCATAGGATTCATTTGAGGTTAAAATAAAGGAGATTTGTTTTAGGAGAACATAGGTAGAAAGAAATACTTGGTCCTACTTTTATAAACTTCAGCTTTTAGTGACACTTTTCTCTGAGAAGAGAATAATAGGGTGGTTTTTTGGTTTTGTTTTGTGTTTTTAAGTACTACTCATTCTAACTGGAGGCAGCTTTAGACAGTTAAAGGTTTTGCTGATCTGCCATAGCTGAAGAACCTTAGGTTTCATTCTCTATACTTAGGAGGAATCGATTCAGCACAAACTCTAGCCAGAAGGGACAGCTGCATTTGCCTTCTACAAGGAAGATTGAAGAAACAGAGTTATGAAAGATAGAATACTTAATGTATCTTTTAAAATTAAGGTAAAATTCACATAGCATAAAGTTCACAATTTTGTGCTGTGCATAGTTGCTCAGTTGTGTCCAACTCTTTGCCATCCTTTGGATTGTAGCCCGCCAGGCTCCTCTGTCCGTGGGATTTTTCAGGGAAGAATACTGGAGTGGGTTGCTATTTTCTCCTTCGGGGATCTTCCCAACCCAGGGATCAAAACCATGTCTCCTGATTGTAGGCAGATTCTTTACCCTCTGAGACATCAGGGAAGCCCAAAGTTCACCGTTTAATCATTTTAAAGTGTACAATTCAGTGGTTTTTAACACTAAAAATTCACAGTGGTTTTTAACACTAAATCACCACTGTCTAATTCCAGAATATTTTTATTACCACGGTGAGAAATCCCATACCCATTAGCAGTCATTCCCTCATTCTCCCCTCCCTCTATACCCTGGCAACCGCTAATCTACTTTCTCTCTCTAGGGATTTGCCTGTTATAGACATTTGGTATAATCACACAATATGTGGCCTTTCTTATGTCTGGCTTCTTTTATTTAGCACAATATTTTCAAGGTCTATCCAGGTGATAGTGCTTATCAGTACTTCATTCCTTTTTAAAAGTGAATCTATATAGACATACTACTCTGCTTATCCATTAATCAGTTGTTGGACATTTGAATTATTTCAGAGAACACAGTAAGGCTGTCTTTCATCTACATGTACTAATGTTAATAAGCATAATTTTTTCTATTTTATATATAAGCATTTATTTGTATAAACAACTTCATTGTGATAATTCTTATACCATTATAATTCACACACACATTCTGAGTGTGCAATTCAAAGTTTTTAAAAATGTTCACAGAGCTGTGTAGCCATCATCATAATACATTTTAGTACATTTTCATTACTCCAGAAAGAAACCCTGTACCTGTTAGCAGTCACTCTCCATTTCTCCCCAACCCTTCCAGCCCATTGTAACCAGTAATCTATTTTCTATCTATGAATTTTCCAATTCTGAACGTTGCAGATAAATGGAATCATATAGTAAGTGGTCTTTTGTGGCTGGTTCTTTCACTTAGCATAATTTTTTCAAAGTTCATCCATGTTGTAGCAGGTTATCAGTATTGCGTTCCTTTTTATGTCTGAATGGCATTTGTTTTTTGAGTTATACTTACATACAATAGAATGCATAAACCTTAGGTGTACAGCTCAATGTTTATATGTGTACATATCCATGTAATAACTAGTACATCCAGATGACCCCCCTCACATCCCTGCTAGTCAATATCCGTTTTTCCCAGATTTTTTTTTGTTCTGTGGTTTCTATTCACCATAGATTAGTTTTGCCTGTTTTTGACTTTTATATAGGTGGAATCATAGAATATGTCTTATTTTGTGACTAGCATATACTTTTAGAAACACAAATTACTGTCCGGTATCTCTTTGAGTACTAACTCTTAGAAGATAAATTGTTTTTTTCAATTTAATCTGTAAGTAAATCTCTAATTACTTCAGAAAATCACACATTTTGGGTCCTTGGTCTGTTCTTTTTTTTTTTTCTTATGATCTTTGTCTTTTTACTCTTTTTTAAAAATTTTATTTTATTTTTGGCTGTGCTGGGTCTTTGTTGCTGTGTGTAGGCCTTGTTGTGTTGAGTGGGGGCTCACTCTCTAGTTGTGGTGCTTGGGCTTTTCATTGTGGTGGCTTCTCTTGTTGTGGAGCACAGGCTTGAGGTGCGTGGGCTTCAGTAGTTGTGACGCATGGGCTTAGTTGCCCCACAGCATGTGGTATCTTCTAGGACCAGGGATTGAACTGGTGTCCCCTGCATTGCAAGACGGATTCTTAACCATTGGACCACCAGAGAAGCCCTCCCTGGTCTTTTCTTAACCTCTTTTTAAAAACATCTATATTATGCAAATAGCATTTCATTCTTTTTTGTGGTTGAGTAAGAAAGCTGAGCACCGAAGAATTGATCCTTTTGAACTGTGGTATTGGAGAAGACTCCTGGGAGTCCCTTGGACTGCAGGGAGATCCAATCAGTCCATTCTAAAGGAGCTCAGCCCTGGGATTTCTTTTGGAAGGAATGATGCTAAAGCTGAAACTCCAGTACTTTGGCTACCTCCTGCGAAGAGCTGACTCATTGGAAAAAGACTCTGATGCTGGGAGGGATTGGGGGCAGGAGGAGAAAGGGACAACAGAGGATGAGATGGCTGGATGGCATCACCGACTTGATGGACGTGAGTTTGAATGAACTCCGGGAGTTGGTGATGGACAGGGAGGCCTGGTGTGCTGCGATTCATGGGGTCACAAAGAGTCGGACACTACTGAGCATCTGAACTGAACTCAAAAAAAGATAACACACACTAATTTCCTAAAAATGACTGTTTTTCTTATAGCTTTAGCATATTTTAAACTAAGCTTATATAAGTGATTGTTAAAAAGAAATATATTTTCATTTTAAAACCTTATTTAAAAAATATATCCTTATCTGAAATTAAAAGTGTTGTCCCAGTTTCTAAATTTAGTCTAGTCATGATGTGATCTGTGTAGAATTTAAAATTCTTAGTGACCTTCACTATAACCCAACAGAAATTTTAAAAATTGTAAGGGAATATTATGAACAACTCCATGCCAACAAATGTGACAATTCAGGTGAAACAGACTTATTCCTAGAAAGAGCCAAATTGCCAAAACTGACCCAAGGAAAAAAAAAAATGTGAATAGACCTGTCCCAATTGAAAATGTTACGTTGTGTTTAAGAAAATCTTCCCACAAAAACAAAGCTGGACACAGATGACTTCACTGGTGAATTCTATCAAACATTTTAGGAAGAAGTAATACCAACCCTATATACTTTCAGAGAATAGAGGAGATAACATTTCCTAATCCATTTTCTGAGACCAGATATCAAAGCTAGGCAAAACAGAACAAGAAAAGAAAATTACAGTTCAAAATCCCTCATAAGCTTAGATGCAAAGATTCCTAATAATATATTAACAAATTGAATCCCAGAACATACGAAAAGATTTATACAGTGTGATCAAGAAGAAACTCAAGAATGAAAGGTTGGCTTAGCATTCTAAAATCAATGCATCTAATACACCATAATTAATTTTAAAAAACAAAATATGATTGTCCCAATATTGTATAAAAGGCATGTGACAAAATCCAACATTCGTTCATTGAAAAACTTTCAACAAGGAATTAATTCACTGGTGGCCCAGTGATTAGGACTCAGTACTTTCATTGCTGTGTCCCTGGTCCTGTCCCTTGTTAGCAAACTAAAATCCTGCAAACTGCTTGATATGGTCAAAAAAACAAAACCCAAAACACCTCTTAACAGACTACAAAAGGAAGAGAGATTGCTCAATCTGATAAAGGACATCTAAGAAAAACCTACAACTAACTTTTAATACTTGATGTTGAAAGATTGCATGCTTCTCCTCTAAGACTGGGAGTAAGGCAAGAATGTTTGTCCTTGCAATCTCTATTCACCATTGTACTAGAGGTTTCAACTATTGCAATAAGGGATAATGAATGGAAATTAAAGACATTCAGGTTGGAAAGGAATAAGTAAAACTATCTTTGTTCACATACAACATGGTCTCATATGTAGACAGTCCTAAGGAATCTATCAAACAAACTGCTCGAACTGATAATTGAGTTTAACTAAGCCACAGGAGATGAGAATCAACTGAAATTACTCATACTGATAACACATACACACTTACAAATCAATTGCATTTCTCTATACTGGCAAGGAACAACCCCAAAATAAAATTAAGAAAACAGTTACAAAAGCATCAAATAGAATAAAATACTTAGAAATAAATGTAACAAATACTCCTAAGTAAGACTTTCCTCCAAAGAGGAAAAGAGCATACCTGTATTCATATTTCAGCTTTGCCTCTGAGTAATTACATGCAATTCATATAACTTCTCTGAACCTCATTTTCCTCATCTTTAAATTGAGGATATTAACTGTCATACTACTTGCCTCACAGGGCTGTAAATGAGAATTAGAACATATTTACAGTGTAAAACATTACACAGTGATGATTCTACTTAAAGAATATGGCAGCTGTTTACCTTCCTAGTTCCGTACCACTTCAACTAAGTGGTAAGAAAATGGACTTGTGAACTTTGGCAATTTCATCACATAGTTCAGGGTTGGCTCTTCTACCATCTGGTAGAGGAGCTGTCATTCTGGACCCAGTTGGTTGGGACTATGTGTAGCTTCCCAGCCACCGTCCACCATGGTGGCCAAAATCACCATCAAGACATTTATCTTTTGTGCCATGATTTGCCCATCTGGTAAAAGGTTGTACTTTGACTTGTCAGTTTGGAATGTTTATATCTTTTTCCTTTTTAAAGTTATGAAGATTTAGGAAAAATTTTAATCTTAGCATGTTTAATAACATTGTTCTGTCAAGCTACGATTTCTTTTGAGCATTTTATTGAATTTATTTTTTCCCTCATTTTCCTCTTCTTAAGGGTTTACGGCAGCCAGCGCCTTTTTCTGATGAAATTGAAGTAGACTTTAGTAAGCCCTATGTCAGGGTAACTATGGAAGAAGCCAGCAGAGGAACTCCTTGTAAGTAAATGATGAATTATGTTTTTGTTTGACTATTGTTTTTAACATTCAGTTGTATTTATGAAATCTACACCTACTTTATATTCTTCCCTCAGTTTACCTGGAAAAGCTAGTTGAGAGAGGTGTTCCTCCCATCTCTCTTGCTATTCTATTTAAGAGGATAATGTACCCCGTAAAATTTAATTTGATTTTTCTTCAGTTCATTTCAGTTGCTCAGTCGTGTCTGACTCTTTGCAACCCCATGAATCTCAGCATGCCAGGCCTCCCTGTCCATCACCAACTCCTGGAGTTCACTCAGACTCACATCCATCGAGTCAGTGATGCCATCTAGCCATCTTATCCTCTGTCATCCCCTTCTCCTCCTGTCCCCAATCCCTCCCAGCATCAGAATCTTTTCCAAGGAGTCAACTCTTCGCATGAGGTGGCCAAAGTACTGGAGTTTCAGCTTTAAGCATCATTCCTTCCAAAGATATCCCAGGGCTGATCTCCTTCAGAATGGACTGGTTGGATCTCCTTGCAGTCCAAGGGACTCTCAAGAGTCTTCTCCAACACCACAGTTCAAAAGCATCAATTCTTTGGCGTTCAGCTTTCTTCACAGTCCAACTCTCACATCCATACATGACCACTGGAAAAACCATAGCCTTGACTAGACGGC
The DNA here is from genome assembly GCF_016772045.2 of Ovis aries. Classification (NCBI taxonomy): domain Eukaryota; kingdom Metazoa; phylum Chordata; class Mammalia; order Artiodactyla; family Bovidae; genus Ovis; species Ovis aries. The sequence continues at coordinate 191,680,343 of NC_056054.1, read as the reverse complement.
CCTTTGTTGGCAAAGTAATGTCTCTGCTTTTCAGTACGCTATCTAGGTAGGTCATAACTTTTCTTCCAAGGAGTAAGCATCTTTTAATTTCATGGCTGCAGTCACCATTTGCAGTGATTTTAGAGCCCAAAAACATAAAGTCTGACACTGTTTCTACTGTTTTCCCCATCTGTTTCCCAGTATTTTTGTCATAGCTAGGAGAAATAGTGATACACATTTTGGGCTGTTATCATCATAGCTAGAGATACAGAGGAACAAAGAGGATAAAATATTAACTTGAGCTGGTTTATAATCCTGTCTGTCTTATCAGAGGCCCAGATAATGTCAGACTGTCACATTTTTAATAGTCTTCAGAATTTCCCCCAAGTTTTCCTTTCTATCAGTCTGTACACTAGCTGTGATACTACTGATTGATATAGAACAAAAATGTCCCAAGTTGGGAGATGCTCTTCACTTAGTTTTATCTTTATTGACATTGAAAGTTTTCCAAGTTTTTCAAAGAAGATTTTCCTTTATTATTTTCAAAGCCCATACTCTTTATTTATATACTTAGTTTACATCATTAATTAGCAGGTTTGGGCCTCATAAATTATTAATATGTATCCTAGACACTTTCCCTGTTTTGGGCAGTTGGTTTTGGAGATCATCAAATCCTAGTTTTCATTGCATCACTGTTTACAATAGTAGGACTTGGAGGCAATTTAAATGTCCATCAGCAGAGGAATGGATGAAGAAGATGTGATACATCAATGCAGTGGAGTATTACTCAGCCATAAAAAGGAATGAAATGGTACCATTTGCAGAGACATGGATACAGACCTAGAGATGGTCATACAGTGTGAAGTAAATCAGAAAGAGAAAAACAAACATCGTATACTATTGCTTATATGTGGAACCGAGAAAAATGTTACAGATGAACTTATTTGCAAAGCAGAAATAGAGACACAGATATAGAGAACAAACTTTCTGAATACCTGGTAGGGAGGAGAGAGAGGAATGAATTGGGAGATTGGGATTGATTTATATATGCTGCTATGTATAAAATAGATAATTCATGAGAACCTGTTGTATAGCACAGAAAACCCTATTCAGTGCTCTGTGGTGACCTAAATGGGAAGGAAATCTTAAAAAAAAGAGGGGATATATGTATAACTGATTCACTTTGCTATATAGCAGAAACTAACAACATTCTAAAGCAACTGTCCTTCAATAAAAATTAAAAAGAATAAAACAGAAACTGCATGAGCATTTGTTATGAATACAAAGTCCTGTTGGTATTTGTTCTTCTCTTTAAGTTCTCCAGTTCTCCTTTTTTCCCCAATCCTTTTTCATTTCTTTCTTGATTACTATGGTTTTTATTCTGTAAATGTAGGGCTGGACTCAACCTAGGCAAGCTCTCAGGAATAAGAGGTAGTTATAGCCACAAATCTATATACATTTTCAGTATATAGAAGATATTTATAGTTACTTCTTAATTGTGTTAGTATGTTTACTCTCTGTTGTAACTTAGAAGTAGTGAAATGAATGCTGGACAGTGTCAAGCTAGGATCATAATACCCTTTGGCTGAATCTTATCCATATAAACTATGGTTTTGAGGTCCTCAAAATTCCAGAGAATGTGGTCCTTTTGGAAGAATGTTTAGATATAGCTCATGTTGATCACAACCCTTCTGATTTATGACGTGATTTCTTTTGGGTTTGGCTCCTCTTACTTCAGTAATAACTAGGCTAATGAGGCAGAGGAAGATGACACCAAGAAAAGACAGGCTGTATGTGACAGAGTAGTGGTGGCAGGTTAGACTAAAGAATGTTGCTGGACAGTTCACGGATCACATTCAGATGTGATAGTAGAGCCTGTTGAAGGCAAGGACTTTTCATATCCTAATGATACACATTGAGAATGCAGTACCTCACCAGATCTGATCATATTAGTTATATTACCTACCTTGTTGCTAAATCTAGCCACATACCATTTGTGGAAGATAAAAATGTATGTGTTTCCAAGTTTTGACACTTGTTTTTTTTTTACACTTGTAATTAACAAATGCTAAATAGTAAATCTAATTTTGAAAATTTTATAATAGTAGAATTTTACAGGTAAGTCATTTTTGAGATTATATACTTTATAGTCTCTTCATTATATACATGAATAAAGGTCCATAGAAATTAAGAAGTGAAGTTTCCCCTACAGTATCACAAATAATTAGTGATAGAATTGGAGCTAAAACCTAAGTTTTTCCATCTGTGTGTTGTTTTCACCCTGGAGTGTTGTTATTCTTTGTAGACATTAGTTATAAATAATAGAAGACCATCAGCAAACTGATTATATCTTGGGTGGAACAAATAGTCCCAAATTGGCCTATAAAGTTTGCCAATTTGACCTCTGGTTTTTCCTTTATCTTATTCTCTCTGTTCAGTATTATGTTAAATAATCAAGTAATTGATTGTCTTCATGCAGGTACCAGATAAGGAATAAACCAATAAAGAATCTACACATGCCATCATTAGTGAATTTTAAACCAATAACTGGTTCAAGAGTCATCCCTCCCCTGCCCCCAGGTTTTCATTTAGGGAGGTTAAGGAAGAGTACAAGAGGGAAGTTTGTGTAATCTTGGAGTAAATGCACTACTTAGAAATAAAGGAGTATGGCTTGAGAGATGAGAAGATTGTCTCTTTTCAGTTCAGTTCTGTTGCTCAGTCGTGTCTGACTCTTTGAGACCCCATGGACTGCAGCACACCAGGCTTCTCCATCCATCACCAACTCCTGAAGCTAGCTCAGACCTCATGTCCATCGAGTCAGTGATGCCATCCAACCATCTCATCCTCTGTCATACTCTTCTCCTGCCTTCAGTCTTTCCCAGCATCAGGATCTTTTCTAATGAGTCAGTTCTTCACATCGGGTGGCCAAAGTATTGGAGCTTCAACTTCAGCATCAGTCCTTCCAATGAATATTCAGGACTAATTTCCTTTAGGATCGACTGGCTGGATCTCCTTGCAGTCCGAGGGACTCTCAAGAGTCTTCTCCAACACCACAGTTCAAAAGCATCAGTTCCTCGGCACTCAGCTTTCTTTATGGTCCTACTCTCACGTCCATACATGACTACTGGAAAAAACATAGCTTTGACTAGATGGACCTTGGTTGGCAAACTAATGTCTCTGCTTTTGAATATGCTGTCTAGGTTGGTCATAGCTTTTCTTCCAAGGAGCAAGCGTCTTTTAATTTCATGGCTGCAGACACCATCTGCAGTGATTTTGGAGCCAAAGAAAATAAAATCTCTCACTGTTTCCATTGTTTTTCATCTGTTTGCCATGAAGTGATGGGACTGGATGCCTTGATCTTAGTTTTCTGAATGTTGAGTTTTAAGCCAGCTTTTTCACTCTCCTCTTTCACTTTCATCAAGAGGCTCTGTGGTTCCTCTTTGCTTTCTGCCATAACGGAGATGTCTTCTGCATATCTGAGGTTATTGATATTTCTTCCGGCAGTCTTGATTCCAGCTTGTGCTTCATCCAGCTCGGCGTTTCCCGTGATGTAGTCTGCGTATAAGTTAAATAAGCAGGGTGACAATATACAGCCTTGACATACTCCTTTCCTAATTTGGAACCAGTCCATTCCATGTCCAGTGCTAACTGTTGCTTCTTGACCTGCATACAGATTTCTCAGGAGGCAGGTCACGTCTGGTATTCCCATCTCTTTCAGAATTTCCCACAGTCTGTTGTGATCCATACAGTCAAAGGCTTTGGCATCATCAATAAAGCAGAAGTAGATGTTTTTCTGGAATTTTCTTGCTTTTTCGATGATCAAACAGATATTGGCAATTTGATCTCTGGTTCCTCTGCCTTTTCTAAATCTAATTTGAACATCTGGAAGTTCATGTACTGTTGAAGCCTGGCTTGGAGAATTTTGAGCATTACTTTGCTAGTGTGTGAGATGAGTGCAATTGTGTGATTGTTTGAACATTCTTTGGCATTGCCTTTCTTTGGGATTGGAATGAAAACTGACCTTTTCTAGTCCTGCAGCCACTGCTAGTTTTCCAAATTTGCTGGCATATTGAGTGCAGCACTTTCACAGCATCATCTTTTAGGATTTGAAATAGCTCAGCTGGAATTCCATCACCTCCACTAGCTTTGTTCGTAGTGATGTTTCCTAAGGCCCACTTGACTTTGCATTCCAGGATGTCTGGCTGTAGATGAGTGATCACACCATTTTGTGGTTATCTAGGTCATTAAAATCTTTTTCTGTATAGTGCCTCTGTGTATTCTTGCCACCTCTTCTTAATATCTTCTGCTTCTGTTAGGTCCATATCGTTTCTGTCATTTATTGTGCCCATCTTTGCACAAAATGTTCCCTTGGTATCTCTAATTTTCTTGAAGAGATCTCTAGTCTTTCCCATTCTTTTGTTTTCCTCTATTTCTTTGCATTGATCACTTAGGAAGGCTTTCTTATCTCTCCTTGCTGTTCTCTAGAACTCTGCATTCAGATGGGTATCTCTTTCCTTTTCTCTTTCCTTTTTGCTTCTCTTCTTTTCTCAGCTATTTGTAAGGCCTCCTCAGACAACCATTTTGCCTTTTTGCGTTTCTTTTTCTTGGGGATGGTTTTGACCACCTCCTCCTGTACAGTGTCACAAACCTTCATCCACAGTTCTTCCACAGACAGGCACTCTGTCTGTCAGATCTAATCCCTTGAATCTATTTGTCACTTGCACTGTATAATTGTAAAGGATTTGATTTAGGTCTACCTGCATGGTCTAGGGTTTTTCCTACTTTCTTCAGTTTAAGTCTGAATTTTCAGTAAGAAGTCACAGTCAGCTCCTGATCTTGTTTTTGCTGATGGTATAGAACTTTTCCATCTTTGACTGCAAAGAATATAATCATTCTGTTTGCGGTATTGACCATTTGATGATGTCCATATGTAGAGTCATCTGTTTTGTTGCTGGAAGAGGGTGTTTACTATGACCAGTGTATTCTCTTGGCAAAATTCTGTTAGCCTTTGTCCTGCTTCATTTTGTATTCCAAGGCCAAATTTGCCTGTTACTCTACATATCTCTTGACTTCCTATTCTTGTCTCTTTTAGAAGACGAAAGGACTTTTTTCTGTTTTAGAAAAGAAGAAAAAGGCAAGAGTCTGAAGGGCAATGGAAATCTGTTAAAGATGAAATATTTCAGTGGTAGCTATTTGAGAGAATATGTCAAAAGAAATAATAAATTGAAACCCAGGTCTTTTCTGTTTAAAGGAGAACATCTAGTTACTTAGTCTAGAAGTAGTGCAAAGACTATAATTTATAATCCAAATCAAGACCATTTTTGAAAGTGAAAGCAGTTGCTCTTGATAATGTGCTGGAACAGCAGATGTAGGTCAAAGGGTATAGTCATCCTGGCCCATAGCCACTTGATAAAAGAATGCAAAACGCATTCTTTCTCCCTAGATTTTTAGTTCAACAGTGGCCCCTTCTGGTCAGTTGATTAATACACCAGCCTGGATTTTCCAAAGACTTGGGGTTAAGACATAGAGAGTTGAGAGGTTGGAATGCTGGGGAAATGCTGAAGAGAGCAAGAGGCACATCTGGGGCTGATCCAAGAAAGTTCAGAGTGATTTGGTCTAATATGGATGTTTAACTGCTGGCAAATAGCCACTCAGTTAACAGCATTCTGTCCTGCTGCCACTATCCAGGAAATGCGTTTACTGAGCTAAATCTCCCTCATCTCACTTTGCCCTTGTTATATACTAATGGCAAAGAAACACCAGTACAGTATTCTCAAGTTTTATATTCTATCTGTTATCTTTTAGGATCAAATAAATTGAGATCATAACTACTCCGGACTTATTTAGGAAAGATAGAAGTGTGTTAGTTGCTTCATGGTCATGATTTCTAGGATGCTGAAGAGAGATTATACTACTCAGATTGGGCGGGGGTTGCTTTGTTTTGTAGGTGAGGAAACTAATACTTAAAGAGATTGAGATTACATAGGAATGTAGCTTGTTAGCAAGCTTAAGCTTTAACTTTTTCTGATTCCTAAATCCATCATATTATTTCTCCATTTTTTGTTGTATTGGTGTATTTATTTTATTTAAAAACTTTACTTCCTATAAAATCAATGCGTTCCCATGACCTAACATTGAAAAAGGACACAGAGTGAAATGTCTTCCTCTCACTACTATCTCAGATCCACCTAGTATCCCTTTTGCAGGCAACCAGTATTGCCAATTTCCTACGGATATCTAAGCAAATAATATAAGCAAACTCTTCCCACAGTTTTAGTGAGTGGATCATGTCATAGTCAGTATAACAATGAAGTTTAGGTTGTTTCCAAATTTTTGCTATTACAAACAGTGCTGCAATGAATAATGCAATTTGCATACATATTTACAAACATATCCGTGAGATAAATTCCTAGAATTAGAATAGCTGGGCTAAAGGGTATAAACATTTGTCCTTTGTCTTTTGACAGATATTACCTAATTTCCTTTCTTAAAAGTTATACCAGTTTATATTTCTATCAGCAGTGTGTATGATTTCTCAGTTTAAAAACTATTCATTTATGGATAAAGCTGTCTATAAAGAAAAGTCCATAAGCCTCCTGAGAACCACTTTCCTCTCTCTTGATTCATTGTCCTCAAGGCAGAAAGGAGATGTATCTTATCCCTACCTTCAGTATGGTGTATTTGATAAGGCTGTGACCCTTCTTTCCAAAAATAGTACAGATGCTCCTACTGTTCTTTTTTGCTGCTACAGTGAAACAACTCTTCTTTTATTCATGTAGTGGAAATAGGACTAGTTAGATTTATCATTTGAAGCATGATGAACCACTGTATCAATTTCTTTCTCAATGTGTTTACTTGACTTTAGAATTAGTCTTGTACCCCAGGATATCATTTCCTGCCTTTTCTTTCACAGTTCACTACCACTAACAATAAGTTGACAGTCATTTATTATTTTCACTAATGGATAGGAGAAGAGGAAAAGCTCTAATATAAAGTCCTAAAGTATTTATATATGATTTTCAAGTATTTTCTGTATCACCCTATACTGAGAAGGTGTAACATATTCACTGTCAAGGTGAAATGCTTGAAGAAATTCCATCTGTTACCGTAGAGCAGATAGGGTGAATCTGGGACTGAGAAGCAATAGATTGACAACTGGTGCTTGCCTTCCCTCTTTTTCAGTCTCACTCCTCTGGATCACTCTACTTTCAAAGCAAAGTATTTTATTTTCAAAGCAAAATGTTAGTCATTAGTAATCACAGCAGCTTGAAAATGAGAGAGCAGGCAGCCAGAGAATAGTTTAATTATAGTCTGTTTAAACATAACTGAAGTTTAAATATAAACCAAAAATGATGATTTTAAAGTTTCAGATATAGCTCTTGTATGACTCTTCCCTTCACTTCTTAAATAACTTTAAGAAAAAATAATCAAGAAACCCAATTACCTGATCAATTTGGTAAACCCAGGCTGACGACGAGAGTTAGTGGCTATAATGCCAAGAGAGTCTGTGGAATTCTGTGATGTTATTCCTTACAATCCCAAAACACCCCAAATTAAGGTGAACAGCCAGAGAATACCTTAAAAGGGAGTTGTGCAAGAATTGAACAGTCACACAGTGCTATTTCCATTTGTTAAATATGAGGTATTGAGTCAGTTTGTTTGTCTGATAAATTCTTTCCTTTGGATTTAGGTGAACGGCCTGTGAGAGTTTATGCAGATGGAATATTTGACTTATTTCATTCTGGTCATGCCCGGGCTCTGATGCAAGCAAAGAACCTTTTCCCTAATACATACCTCATTGTGGGAGGTAAGAAAACACCTACTGACTTAGGTGCTATCCAGAAAAAAATTATAGTAGCCTTTTTTCTCCTGTCTTTATAACCTGAGTACATTGACTCTTACTTTGGTTTTTAAATGAGGGATATAGTGTAGCCTCTTTAAAATGTGAAGCATATGAAGAACATGAAGTATCTAAAACCTGAACTGTATACACCTGGAGAGAGACGCTCTAAGCTCATTGACTTGAGATGTCCAGGATTTATCTCGCTGGTTTTGGCTGGTTTCTGCAGTCTGATCCCCTATTGCCTACTTAAACAGCATTTACTTTAGATTTCAGTTTATCATCCTAACATGACTCTATGTTTATATGTGTACTGTGCAGGCTCAGTTGTGTTACTTTGTGACCCCGTGGACTCTAGCCCACCAGGCTCCTCTGTTCATGGTATTTTTCAGGCAGGAGTACTGGAATGGGTTGCCTTGCCCTTCTCCAGGGCATCTTCCCAACCCAGGGACTGAACCCGCATCTCTTGCATCTCTTGGCATTGGCAGACAGATTCTTTACCACTGTATCACCTGGGAAGCCCCTCAGTTTATCATTCTGAATCAGCTGAAGTACAAAAGTTTGCTAAGCAAATGTTATGTGGTCTAGTCCAGGCTAATAGGGCTTCACTGGTGGCTCAGATAGTAAAGAAGCTGCCTTCAATGTGGGAGACCCAGCTTTGCTCCCTGGATCGGGGAGATCCCTTGGAGAAGGGAATGACAACTCATGCCAGTATTCTTGTTTAGAGAATCCCACGGACAGAGGAGCAGCCTGGTGGGCTACAGTCCATGGGGTCACAATGAGTCAGACATGACTGAGCAACTGATACTTTCCAGTCTAATAGGAAAACATTTTTTTAAACTGTTCATTGATGCAGAAAGGTACAGTAGGTTCATTTCAAAGCCAAAGATCTTATTCTTCTGTTGTATCCTCTCCTTTCCAAAGTGTGAACATAGTGAGTGTTGCTCCCGAAGGTGTATCTTGGATTAGGGAAAGCATTGTTATCCAGACTGAGCTACATTTAGAATACTGTTATCCAAGTGGGATGATTGGTTACAATCCTAGGAAATGGTAGAGGTTGGTGACCAAGGTGTGGTTAAGCAGAGGGGACTTTGACTTATAACCTTATGATGTGGTGAACTCAGTTTGCAGTGATGAGCTAACACACAACTTCAAAGGCTTCACCGTGATGAATGAAAATGAGCGCTATGATGCAGTGCAGCACTGCCGCTATGTGGATGAGGTGGTGAGGAATGCCCCCTGGACCCTGACACCAGAGTTCCTGGCAGAACACCGGGTAAGAAACTGAGTACATGTTCCCATTCCCTGTTTTGTAATTCCCTCAACTTTGAAGGCTTCTGGTACTTGGGCTAGTTTTCCACTAGCTTTATTTTACTTCTGCCTTCTCTGTAAATTTAATATAGAAGAGATGATGATGTTATTACTTCTAATAATAGTCATCCTTGACATTTTTATTGGATTTGATGGTTTAGAGGCGCTTTTACATCCATTATATTTCATTTGTTCCCCACAAAAGTCCTGTTGGGTAGTTGTTAGTTATTTCCACTTTACACATAAGAACAGGGCCAGAGAGGCCAAATAACCAGGTTACACACTAGCAGGGCTAGAAATTTAACCTCTTCAGTTATGGAGTCTATGCATCCCCACCCCTTCCCCCATAGATGTGTCCATCCTCATAGTGTACCAGCCTCTTTAGAGTATACCTAGCCCCAGCCATGCTCTCAGTTCAGTTCAGTTGCTCAGTTGTGTCTGACATTTCGCCACTCCATGGACTGCAACACGCCAGGCTTCCCTGTCCATCACCAACTCCCAGAGTTTACTTAGACTCATGTCCGTTGAGTCGGTGATGCCATCCAACCATCTCATCTTCTGTCGTACCCTTCTCCTCCCGCCTTCAATCTTTCCCCAGCATCAGGGTCTTTTCAAATGAGACAGTTCTTCCCATCAAGTAGCCAAAGTATTGGAGTTTCAGCTTCAGCATCAGTCCTTTCAATGAATACTCAGGACTGACTCCCTTTAGAATGGACTGGTTTGATCTCCTTGTAGTCCAAGGGACTTTGAAGAGTCTTTTCCAACACCACAGTTCAAAAGCATCAATTCTTCGGCGCTCAGCTTTCTTTATAGTCCAACTCTCGCATCCATACACGACCACTGGAAAAACCATAGCCTTGACTAGACGGACCTTTGTTGGCAAAGTAATGTCTCTGCTTTTTAATATGCTGTCTAGGTTGGTCATAACTTTTTTTCCATGCTCTCAAGGAGCTCACATTCCAGGAAGTAAAATATAGAAACATGGACTTACCTTGTACTGGCTTAAATTTAGTTTCAGGACTTTTAATTTCAGGCAAGAAATTATGTGGGGTCAGAAACCAGGGAGGTTTCTCACTTTGTCTCAGTGAGTTGGTATTATAAAAATCCTTATCTCCTTCTTATTTTCCCACATTAAAAAAGCAGATTTCCTACAAAAGATGGGTTTATAGCTGAGAAGAACTTACCAGATCAGGTTGGAGGCCCTTAAGCTTGAGAAACCAGCAAGCATGTTGTCAGTTCCCTACAGTGGTGTGTAGAATGTTGAAAGTAAATTGTCCAGTGAGACAGGAAAGAACAAAAGTAGCCAAAGTGCCTCAAAAGCAGTATTTGGGTAAGCCTGAAGCTAAGGGATATTTGTTACAACTATTTAGGATTAGGACAGACCTTTTATAGTTCTGTAGCTTTTCTGCATCAACATTTAGCAGCCAGTGGTACCAAAGGTGAAGAGCAAGATTATTCTCAGCAACATAGCCAGGCAGGCCCAGGCAGAAGAGGTTAGAGGGACTCCCAGATTCCCTTTTCTCTCCTTGTTAGTAGTATATCGTCAGTCACGAGTCTGGCTTGCTCATTGTTCTTATTTTCACTTTGCTGCCTTTGTGTCCCTGACAGATTGTTCATGGATAATTGATATGTTAGTTGAGAGTTCCTGACATAGTCCTGATGAGTGTAACATTACAATGGCTTCTGGGGGCTGGGTATGGTGGTATTAGCAATTTAATTAACAAAGGAGATAACGGCCTATTCAGGAAGGAGTAAATAAATGAGGTTTAGAAAGATTGTTGATCCCAGTGCAAGAGATATTGACAGTAGTAAAGTGATAGATCTGAGACCTAAAGGTCTTTTATGGGGCTCTTAGTTGCTGTTTTTATATTCCCACTTACCTCACAGACTTAGAGAGAAACCAGTTAACAAAGAAGTGACTTCTTTCTCATATTTTTAGAAACCGTGTTTGACCAGTTCTTGTAGAGCCAGGAGGATAGGGAGGTTTTTTTCTTCTTTTCTTGACTCCATCCACTAGCTAGCATAGCAGAAAATCCTCCAGGCCTATTTCCCACACCATGATGACTGGTATTCATGTGAGGGTAGCACTTCTAGGAACCAGGAGGAGCAACTAGAAGAGAAACTGGCTAGCTTCATGTTTATGATCCATAAACAGCTAGGTTGGATCACTTGTAAAAGAATCATGAAATTTATGAGCCGAGCAAGGAGAGACAAAGAGAAAAGTTGATTTGAGCCCTGTCTTCACCTTGTGGCCCTTTTTCTGGGCCACAGAGTGTTGCCTGGTTCTTTCTAAGTAGCAGTTATCCTGAGTTTTAATGATGTTTCCTTATTTTCAGATTGATTTTGTGGCTCATGATGACATCCCTTATTCTTCTGCTGGGAGTGATGATGTTTATAAGCACATCAAGGAAGCAGGTGAGTACGCTGATGTGCATCCTCATTTTATGGAGTCTCAGGAACAATGACATAGTCAATCACATCACTACCGAGGAAAATTTATACAGTGAGAAATTGAACATCCACTTTTAGGTCACACTTTGGATAAGAGGTTAAAGTGAGCATAGCATAATATCCCGGAGAAGGCAATGGCACCCCACTCCAGTACTCTTGCCTGGAAAATCCCATGGACGGAGGAGCCTGGTAGGCTGCAGTCCATGGGGTCGCAAAGAGTCAGACATGACTGAGCGACTTCACTTTCACTTTTTCACTTTCATGCATTGGAGAAGGAAATGGCAACCCACTCCAGTGTTCTCGCCTGGAGAATCCCAGGGACAGGGGAGCCTGGTGGGCTGCCGTCTCTGGGGTCGCACAGAGTCAGACACGACTGAAGCGACTTAGCAGCAGCAATAGCAGCATCATAATATCCATCAGTTCTCAGTCTAAACAATCTACTTTTGTTATCTCTTTTAATTTCAAGAAACCTTTCTCCAGCCCCATTCTTTTCTTAATATATTAGGACCTTTCCTTACTCCTAACCCTTCATTCAGTCTTTCTTCTGTATGTTAGTATCTCAGACTGTACTTAGTAATAGCAGACTCTGCTTTTTGAGGATAGGAAAGGACTGTGGCTCCCAGTTTCCATCTAATCCTACTGCCTGAGCTATTCAGAGTATCACAGTATTTGTGTTTTGGGGTTAGGCATGTTTGCTCCAACACAGAGGACAGAAGGTATCTCCACATCAGACATCATCACTCGAATTGTCCGTGACTATGATGTGTATGCCAGGCGGAACCTCCAGAGGGGCTACACAGCAAAGGAACTCAATGTCAGCTTTATCAATGTAAGTTCTAACCTCATCCCAGAGTTCCCTGGCCCTATAGGACATGTTGCCTCTCACTTTGTCTAAGTTAAACTTGCTCTTCAATCTGCTCTTATTATCACCTCCAAAAGCGCAGTGGATACCTCTTTGCACATAGTACTACTATGCCAGGCTTTTTACAAAGAGCATTTGGGTGTATCTGTTCTATAAAAAAGAAGCATTATCAGCCTTTATAGTCTAGTATCACAACATTGATATAAGGACATACAGCCAATTAAATAAGAATGTGTAACTTACAAAGTACAGTGTTTATATCGAATACATTTAAAACAGTGGTTCTTAACTTTTTTTTTGGTATGGTCTGTATAAATCTGATGAAAACTATGGATCTTCTCCCTGTGTGGTTAGTAACACACATTTTGCATGCAACTTCTCAAGGCACATGGAACTAACTTTTAAAATTTGATTTATGAAAGCAAGTTTATCTTAGCTTAATATTGCCCTTAGAAACAAACTGCTATACATTTTGTATATAAATTATACCTCAGTAAAATTGATTTAAAAAGAAGAAAGCTGCTGTGTCTTCTATATGTGAGTAATTTACCATGCTCCCTCATTTGTTCCCAGCTCTGTGAATTATGAATGGGTAAAATGGTTTCATCTAAATTGATTTATCTGTGCAGATAAATGCTGGCTACTGTTAACAACCTAGCTGTTGTTACACTGCAGAATTTATTGTCATGTGTTTAAGAATCCTAAACATATTCCCCTTCCCCTTTATGATCTGAAAATGAGAACACTTTTCATTTGGCTAAAGACTCCTTCCCTCCCTTTGGGAGGGTTCATACCATTTTCCCTTATTTTTAGGGACCAATGAGTATCATCCTTACTTTGCGAATGAGCAAACAGACCTCCAGATGTTTAAAAAAAAAAAAAACTTCTCTGTAGTCATAGAATAAGCCAGTGATGGAGGGAAAGTTTTAGCACAATAAATGAATTAAGTAAAAGGTCTACTGCTTTCTTTTTCAGCCTGTTAGAGTTGACTGGTTGTTGGCAATACTGTACAGTGATCTTGTTGCTCCCTCCCTATACATATACATCTCCATCTAGAATGGGGTTTTGGGTTTTGTTGGGCATGTTTATCTTCCAAGTTAATGTTTTGTCTTAAAAATCTGAGTTTGTTTGGTATATGCCAGTCTGTTACTGGGCTTACCCTGTGCATTTAGTTTAGTCCTGGGCTCTACAATCTTAGAATTATTACACTTTTACATAGGATGACCAGCCAGAGCATATCTTTTCTGTTACCATGGTACGGAAGTATGGGATATATTAAAGTAAAGTGAAATTCTCAAGACTGAAAGGAATGTCTAAATAGAGTACCAAACCAAGTCTTTTCCTTCCTCTTGGTATGGAAGGTCAGTGTGAGTAATATTTCTCAAAACAGTTATTTCTTTATCCAGGAGAAGAAATACCACTTGCAGGAGCGAGTTGACAAAGTAAAGAAGAAAGTGAAAGATGTGGAGGAAAAGTCAAAAGAATTTGTTCAGAAGGTGGAAGAAAAAAGCATTGACCTCATTCAGAAATGGGAAGAGAAATCCCGAGAATTCATTGGAAGTTTCCTGGAAATGTTTGGCCCAGAAGGAGCGCTGGTATGTTTCTTCCTGCTGGGCAATTTAGGGAAATTCAGGAAAATCTAGGGAATTCTTATGCTGTGAAAGGAACTGTAAAATCCTTGAGCAGAAAGGGACATTGACAATAAAAAGTTATCTAATGTGTTCCCTTTATTGGGCAGAACTATATTTCAACTATCCCCAGAAAGGTTTTAAAAATCTTTACAGAAAGTGGTTATACATTCTCCTAATTTTGCCAGCTGTCTATAAACCTCCAAATATGGTGACAAGTGAGTAACCTTGCCTAGCTTGCTTCTACATTACAGTTTTGGATAGAAGGAAAGGAAAGAGCAAAGAACGGTTTAAAAAAAAAAAAAGAAACAACTGCCTCCACTACAAGCAGCCACTGCAGGTTTGCTGGATATGGTGGGAATTCTGTCCTTGAGGAGGACTAGGCAAGGTCTTTTTGAGCCAGATAAAAGGTGCATGTGTAGCTATTAGCAGATGAGCCCTAGGATATCAGAAATGATCTGGCTGTGGGGGTGCTTGGATGCCAGAATAGATTATTCATGGAGAATATAGAATTTTCAGAGAACCCCCAAAACTAAGGTAGGTACCCTTTTTCTGAGTTAATTCCTCTGTTTTTGCCTAGAACCTAGACTACAGACCAAGTAGCCTTTTAAGAATTCCTTTTAAGATTGGATGACAGTGGATAACAGGTGGGACCCCTTAGACATGTAGTATAGCATAACCACTTTGAGAAATTGCTTAGAATTGTATCTGTGGCTTACTTGGTCACTTTTGATGTTACAGAGGGCACTCACGATAATTTGAAGTCTCAGATCTCCTCCATTAGTTAGTAGGATCCATAGGTTTCTTCTAACTCTTCCTTTTGGTCTCCCCAGAAACATATGCTGAAAGAGGGGAAAGGCCGGATGCTGCAGGCCATCAGTCCAAGGCAGAGTCCCAGCAACAGCCCCACTCGTGAACGTTCCCCCTCTCCCTCTTTCCGGTGGCCCTTCTCTGGCAAGACTTCCCCGCCTTCCTCCCCAACAAACCTCTCCAGACACAAGTCTGCGGCCTATGATATCAGTGAGGATGAAGAAGACTAAATTTTCATCTCTCCTTTCTCCTCCCCTCCCTCTGTCCCAACCTTCAGAAGCTCTCTGTTGAATTCCAGATTGTGATCCCAACACTAATCCTAAGGACAGCTACAAAGGAAAGACAGTTGGGGCAAGAGGACTTAGGATGGGGGGACCAGACAGCCTATCCTTGGAGAGACATCACCCATCCCCACCAAGAAGGAGGCTAACTACATCTTAGAAGCCTGTTCTGCATTCATATACCCTCCCCATGGACTTTGCTTTACTGTTTATGTTCATGTGCTCTTGACAGGGAAATTGTCATTTTTATTAATTTTTTAAAAATTAGTCTTTCAAATGTAGTAAGTAGAACTAATTTTTTGCCCCCGAGGAGTGGGCAGAAGGAAGTGGTGTAATACCCAGAGGCCTTTTCTTCCTGATACACCTTAGTGTTTGCCTTCTGTTCTCAGGCAAACTGTCTTGCCAACTCCTTCAGGCAGTGAGCCATGCTGATGGGTGATTTGGAGGGGAAATACCATAATCTTGGTTTCCTTTTTTTAAAAAAGCTAAAAGCTGAGTAACAGCCACAAATCCCCAGTGTATACTGCTGGCACGTGTGTCCGTGTGGCTGTGGGAAGAAGGAGATCTGAGTCTGACTTTTCTTACTCCCTGAGGAGTTTCTTGTTGGACCCAATGGGGTCCATGAAGACACTGATGGGGATGGAACCAGACCACATGGCATCAGCTGCGGTTTCTATGCTGTGTTCATCTCTCAGAAAATTCTGTTGCCCAGTTATTTGGGAGCTCTTGTCAATCTCTTTTTTGTAATCTTTCAATTCTTCCTGCCTTTAAAGGGAGGAACACTTTCAGGTTTACTCTGATTGAGGAGGGGAGTTGGACAATACTCAAACCTATACAAAATCAGTTTAATTTTCCTCTGGGAGTAAGTCCCTAGCCCTACTACTCCTATCTTAATACTCATTTCCTAGCTTTTTACGAAGGATACTTTGTAAATGTCTGCAGTTTGAACATGATCTGTTAATCCATGTTGCTCATAACCATATTGAATATTGAGAGAGGTTTGCAGAGAACATAGGTGCAAAAGCATAAGGAAACACACCCCTTTTTAAAGCCTTATCTTGACCTCTTCCCCTTGTAATAGTATCCTTGACTGGAACCAGTGCCCCGTAAAGTGTTTCTTTTCCCCAGGGAGTTGGCATCTGGCAGGGACTCCCATCACTGCCCCTCTAGCAAGTCACCAGTGGCTCACATTACAAGAGTGTGGTAGATTCCCTCCTCCTCCCTCTGCCTGCCCCCATTTCCCCTGTTACGCTGCCCAGGGGATTCACCACTTAAATTTCACATCAGAGAATGCTGAAGCTTAAGCACTTGCTGTTGAGCATGAGGTCCTTTTCAATGTGTAGCATCCTACAGCACATGACCTAGCAGATCATTATCTATCATAATCCTAATCCTTATCATATCATAAGGTTCAGGGGAAATTTGCTTCTGTCTAGGGCCCATCTCATCACTCATAAATACCCCTTGTAGGGGTGGAGTTCTAGTGTTTTCAGCTAAGAAAACCACATTTTATCTTTCCTTGCCCCTCTGCTAAGGTTGTGAGCATCTCATAGTCCCTTTCCTGAACACTTTCTGGTAAAACTTGCTCTTATGCCTGAGGGCCAGTGGCTAGAGTTACTGCCTGCCTGCACAGCAGGACTACCTAGGTTCTTAAAACTACATCATCCAGAGAAGCAAAACGCAGCAGAGTAGAGGAATAAACAGGGTGAACCTCTTGTTGTCCTGATGGCCCATGAAAATTACATTTCTAACTCTTCTCATGAAGTGCTTTTTTTACTATCAAATCTAGTTTACACAGGCTTTGGCTTGAAACCCTTTTTTTGGAACTGTTGAAGTTAATGTTTTCCTGTAATACCAGCTTCATAGGATCACATATTTAACTTTTCTGCTTCAGTCTTCCCCTTTTGGGAATTCTACCCATTTCTGTTGATAGAAAAACAGTGAAATCACCACTGAAACCCACCTACATTTTCTCTCAAAATACATGTTGTCCAAGTATATTTGGAAAGGGAGGCAATCAGAATGTGATTTTCCTCCCTGTACTCACTCCTCACAGGCCCAAATGTTTGGCCTTCCTTCTCTGCTCTGTAGATGGGCTGCTTTTGGCATATCCTGTCCTTGGAGTATGACCTCTAGGCTAACAAGCTCCATGAGACTGCTAGCACCGGCATGTGCATGTGTTGTCGGAAAACTTTCACCCCTTCTGGTGAGCCTGTATGGCCTCAGTCTCCTAACACAGTATATCTCTGTGAAATTTTGACTAAAAGCAAAAAACTTGATGGCATGGCATGCTAGGTACTTTGGGATAAACGTGATCCTACATGCTGGACAATGGTGGGTGGGTGGAGGAAGTTGTTGGGATGATGCATTATTTGATCATTTGTGCCTAATTAAATGAGGTTAGAGGTTCACATTCCACAACCGTGTGTGTGATCTGTAAATCTTTAAATATTGTTGTTAATATTAATTTTTAACATTAATTTTAATATTACTTAAGCCCTAAATCTCAAAAGCAAAGCTGTCAGCCTGAATAGGCCAAATGTGGCAGAAATGGGAGAGCCGTAAAAGTTGGTTGGCCTTATAGCCTCTCTCTGTAATAGAAGGAGAAGGGAGACAGAAGCCTTGTAGCCAGTGCTGAGGAGGTGCCATTTCATCAGTTACCTTGAGATGCACTGGGCAGAAAGTTTGCTTTTTTCATACACTAGACTCCATAGCACTGAAGGGTAGAGGTTGAAATTTTAGAGGAGTAGAAATGGATCATTTGTACTGCTCCAGCTGCTTCTGATCGCTAGAGCCAAAGACCATTATTTCGATGAGGCTTGGGTAAGAAGGTTGGGGATGTGAGGAGGTTGAAAGTCCTGAATAAGAGAAAAAATTTGAGGGAGGTCAAGAGAGCTTTTGACCTTTTCTGATCACTGATAACATCGCAGGCAGCACCTGAGTTACATTTTTCTCATTTGTGACCACACAGCTGTCCAGGAAGTCTTTGAATATTCCATCCACAATGATTTCTTCACAGTGCTTTGTATTCTTTCTTGATTTACGGGCAGTTTTTGTTTTTCTGGAGCTCATTGCCTTATTAATCCTGTTTTAAACCCTATATCTAAAATCTTTCCAAATCAAGTCTATTTTGCTGCTTTTGTTTAATTTCCTAAAAGCCATAGCTTTTACATGTTCTGTCAGCAAACTATCACCAAAAGTTGAGCCAATGCAGGTAGGAGAAAAGCTCCCTTAACAATGTTTTCAACTAATGGTATTTTTTTCAAGCTTATCAATATAAGTATTTTTAAAGGTATATTTTTCAAGGTCATACAATGATTGTTCTTGTTTTCTCTCATGGAATAGATTGTCATGGGATAAAGACTGGTCCCTAGCTATTATTTTTGCAAATAAATAGAACATGTTTTGGGGGTTATACTATTAAATGTTAATTTTCTTTAAAAGAAAGAAGAAAGATATTCTGTCTGCCAAAGTTTAATGTTAGTACTTAGATTGGGGTAGAAAACAAAAGTAGTTGTGTTGGTTTAACATTAAAATGACTGCAGTTCTGTTTACTTAGCTTTCAAGTGGGCTTTCTCACCATTCTTAGGGAGACACTGACTGTTTTGAACACAGAGATTTGATTGGTTGAGTTGTTTTGTATTGTGGATCCTGAGAAGAGTGTTGGAAAGAAATACTGGCCTTGGCATGAATGTTGCCCCCATCACCAGTGCTGGTGTCCACAAGGACGTTTTCCTCAATCGGTGTTCAGTATATTTTTTTCTGTCTGAGTGTTACTGAATTGTTATTGTTCAGTTATTTTGGCTTTTGTCATTAGCCAAATAAAGGCAAAGTGATTTTACCTAATGTTTCACATGTGTATTATATATTTCATGTATTTGAGACTCTTCCTGTATGATCAATTCCTTTACTTTTGCATCCTAATTTGTCTCCTCAGAATCATTGCATGACCATATCATTGCAGTTCCTTTTGCAGCTTGGTACAGAAGACTCAGAAAGCCATTGGCCCACAAAGGGAGGCTGATGTAGATCTCCCCGGTCTAATGTCATCAGTGCCCTACTGACACATCTGTAAGGGAACAACTTCCTTCTGTTCTTCAGAAGCCTCGTTTCTTTGAGACTTTGGGATTATACTGTTTTGCCTGGCTGAGTTCTGTTCCTGTTATTGTACCAAGAAAACTATCATACACTCTTCCGCCTTTCATTTGCTTTGGGAAAGCTCAGAATAACCTTTTAATATACAATCTTGATGGGCTAATAGTGGCACCCACGGAGGCAATGTGCCCAGTTGTAGAAAATCAAACTCCATCCTGTTTATTAAGCTTAAAATACCTTCCTCAGGCAAGATCCAAAACAATTTCATCCTATTGCATAGTTCTGATTCATCTCTACAGTCAAGCATACATCATTTGCCAGCTTGCGCTGACAATAGAATTGATCCCCGTTTGGTCAAGGTTGAAGAACAGTAAAGAAATCTTGTGCCCATCTAATGAATACAGTGTCTCTTTCATTGTCCAAGCCATTCACCTCCGGCTTTGAGGTTTAAGTCCTGGTCTGGAGAAGAAAAAGGTTCATATCCAAGCTTGTCATCTTTCCTTCGGTAGTATATTCGTGTCAGCACAGTGATCAGAAAACTCTCAAGGATGAGGAGGTGGCAGTTCATCACTGCAGCATGGGACAAAATATAGGTTATTCTAACTTACAGAGGTGGTATCCCATAGCAGCCCTGGCATATGAGTTGGACAGCAGTTTCTCTTAATTTATCCTCAAACCAGGACCTAGAGATATTAAGTTGTCACCAGTAACACGGCAAGTTGACAGTAGAGCCAGAACCAGAACTTGGCTCTCTACCTACTGAACTTTGAGGCTAGCATTAAACATTTCTTTTGCATGTTTTATCATCATGACCCTCTGCTTCCTAACCACCTATTCCTCTTTCAGGAGCTGAGGATTGAACCCATGGCTTCCTGGGTTGATCATCAGGGCTGGGCCTCAAGCTGCAGGATCACAGCTGTCTGTATGATCAGAGAGGTCACAGACTCAGAGCCTCTGCTAGATTTCTTGGAGGTCTCTTTCTCAGTACGCTAAGCAGAACACTGAATATTATGCGAGTGGCTAGCCCTACTTCCAATCTAAGATCCTCTCTTCTGAGACTTCCGCCTCCTGCTCATCCTGGAATAGACTAGGAAACCCCATGTGCTTACCTTGAGACCTGATTTTAGAAGAAAAGGGAGGTGAACAAGCAATCTGCCCGCCATTGGCCAAGACTGAGAAGATGGATGGCTGCAGGGCAGACAGAATAAGGAGTACCTGCAGAACAGAAAAGAGGAGTGAGCACAGGGGCTCAGCATCCTTGGCGCTGAGGCTGGCTGGCCCACTGCTGTGTTTGAAATGTGTCTTAGTGCTTGCCCTCTCTGAGTACAGTTTTCTGACGCACAGCCTCTTCAGGGTAGACTTGGCTTGTCCAGGGTTCCCTCCGATAATCATAGGCAGGTTCGTTAATCACAAGGCTTTTATTCTGTGGCCTGACCCTAAGTGCTTCTGGAGCCCAGATCCTTTCTGTGCCCTGTCAGTCCCTTATTCCATGGTAGGCTCTTCTGTCCTCTGTCTTCCTATAGACCCTCCGCTTCTGCCTGCCATGTGCCTGTAAGCAGCACCTGCTTAGGTCAAATGAGAATTTATGTGAAATCAATCTATTAACTCTAAAGGAATCATGCCTTGGGAATGGGAGAAGGCCCCAGCAAGAAGACAAAGAATGGAGAGAGAAGAGAAACAGTAAAGGCTAGAAGTCATTGCATTTGGTGGAAAGGTTATCTCTGGGCTTAGAGAATGGAAAGTGTAAAAAGTGAACAAATGTGCCTTTGAGAAAATTCTCAGGGAAGAGGTGATGATGCAGAGTCAGTGAGATGAGAAGAAGGGATATGGGTTTGGGAGTAGATAGATAGTTCTATGTTTAAATTCCAGTTCCATTCCTTATGTACCTTTGAGCAAACCCCCAAACACCTCAGTTTCTCATTTGTAAAATAGAAAAAACAATGATTCTGAAGATTATAGTGAACTTAAATGTAATTAATATATGAAAAGCGCCTAATATGTAGTACTGCTCATTTATAGTTGTAACTGATAATGCTGATGTTTCTAGTGGTGATGAATTGCAAGATTTTTAGAAGTATTGGGTAGTGAAGAAAAGAAAACAGCAAAGGTATAAGAATTTAAGGTTTAAAAATACATGTGTTATGGGCTTCATTGTGTCCCCCTAAAAGATGCATTGAAGTTCCTAACTCCCAGGACCTCAGAATGTGACCATCATTGTCTTGGTAACTGATAAGATGTAATTAGTTAAGACGAGGTCATACTGAAGTAGGGTGGGTCCTTATTCTAATATGACTGACGTCCTTATCAGAAAAGGAGACACAGACACGTGAGGGGAGAATGCCCTGTGATGAGCCAAGGATGTCAAAGATTGTTGCAAACAATCAGATGCCAGCAATAGTCAAGGAAGGGTTTGCCCCAACAGTGTTCAGTGGGCATGTGGGCCGCTGACAGCTTGGTTTTGGACTTCCAACCTCCAGAACTGTGAGGCAATGCATTTCTGTTGTTTTAAGCCACCTGGTTTGTACTATTTTGCTCCAGCAACCTTAGGAAACTGTTACAGCACAGAAAAGCAACAACTGGAGAAGGACAGGGATTCTTTTCCAAATCTCACAGGAACCTAAGGCTTAAGAAGATTCCCAGACCCACTTCCAGCCTTTATTAGTCTCAGCTTCTAACCCCTACGATTTGTGGCTCATTATTAACCATCTTTTCTCTCTCAGGGTATAGTTACCTGGAACAGAACAAATTTGGCTCCTATGTTCTGCTCGCCCAGGTGCAGCCTGGCTTGACGAAAAATGATGCCTATGGTCCACAGAGCCAACAGGGTGGACACACCGAGGAAAGTGTTGATCCATAGAGCTGTGCTCCTCTCAGAAATCTGGTGGCAGGCCAGAAAGCAGTCAGTGAGGAAGCAAGCCCCTTTCTCCTTTTTTTTCCCTTCTCCCAATGGTGGGGAAAATAAAAAAGCTTCTTCTCTCCCCATTAGAGTCCCTGAGCCTCTGCTTTTCCACAGTCGCCCTGTACCTGGGGCTATCCCAATCCTGGGGCCTTGAATCAGGGGATATTGGCTCCAGCTATTCTTTCTAGAGCTCAAAGGAATTAAGCTCATCTTGGCCTCTGCTGCCCCTTACTCTGGACTTACGTCTGATGGGTCAAAGATGCCATCAGGGATGAGAAACAGGCCCACCAGGCTCAGTGATATCTTGAAGAAGGCGTACTGGATGGGGCCCAACAGCAACAGCTGAAGTCTCTTCCTGAAGTGGGAAGAGGATTAGGAACATAGACCTGCAAATCACCCACCCCAACCAGAACTTTCAGTTCTCTCACTGGGTTCCTGGCAAGGCTTGGCCACCATCATAGACACCAACATAGTCAAGTGGGTGGGGACTTAGGAAGAGCATTGGGAACCATCTTTATTGTCTCCCATTCACCCTCAGACCAGAATGATGCCTTTTGAGCAATAGCTATCTGAGGATTGACCCCAACCTCATTAACTGAAATGGATGGAAGGGGACAGTAAATAGCCCAAAGTGCAGTTTGTTCTCTGTGATAGAGTTTGTAGGGGACAGTGAGTGTAAGTGATGGAACTCTGGAGTTCTCCTTCCTCTGTTCCTCCTACCCCTGTGTGGGTGCCCAGTGTGTGGGTCCTGGCTGTGGGATGCCCACCCTTTCATCACTGGCTTTGTTCTATACAAGCCAAATTCCATGAGGCTTGAAGCAGGACTGAGAGAGCCAGCAGAGGCTCTTGAGAGAGTGCAGAAGAGGCCAGTCTGCTCTCCAGGCAGCCTCTCCCTCCCACCTCACCTGGTGATCTTGATTCGGGGGCAGCAGGGGCAGCAGCAGCAGCAGGGGCCTGTATGGATCATCACCGGGGTGTCCTTCAGTGTCCTCAACACTGCCTCCTTCCCACCAAAGCCTTCTACCATGGCCTGCATCACCAGGTAAAAGCACATCGCGTAAAACCTGGAGTTGGGGAGAGGTGGGAGGTGGGCCTGAGCACACCGAGGAGCAGGTGGAAGCAGCTGGCGGGATACCACCTGCTGCCAAAGGAAAACAGACTGCAAAAGGACAGGGAGAGGGGGGCTTCCTGAAGGGATCAGGTAGGGTCTAGGCATTTTGAGAAGTGAGAGAGGACAGGTGGAAGAGGGCAGGCTGTGAGAACAAAATGGTGCCTGAGATGCACCAGAAGTTCAAGAGACACGTTGGAAAGGGCTCAATTTGTGGTCAGTTTGTTTGCATGGACTTATGGAAGGGACAGGGGATAAAAAAGACAAACTCTGGATTCCCAGGGTTGAGAGGAGCAGAAGGGGGACCTCAGAGGGATATCAAGTTCAGCTGGGGGCAGAGCAGGACACTCACGTAGTTATGGCCATTTCCACAAGTGTGAGGGCACGAGGAATCCAAAGACCAAAGCAGGAGAATGCGGACACTATCTGCTTGGAGAAGAACCAGGAGCTGGTTAGGGTAGGGAAGGAGACTGCATGCTCACCTTTTGCGGCAAGAGCTCAAGGAAGCAAAAGCTAAACATCTAAGGCACCATTACTTAAAAGTGACCAACTGAGGACTTTACTCATGGTCCAGTGGCTAAGACTGAGCTCCCAATGCAAGTGGCCTGGGTTCATTCCCTGGTCAGGGAACTAGATCCCACATGCCACAACTAACACTTGGCACAGCCAAAAAAAAAAAAAAGTGACCAGTTGGAAAAAGAGCTAGTTAAATCAACTAATTTAAAAAACATTAATTTTTAAATTCAGCTGTCAGTTTATTCCTTGTCTAGTGTTAGAGACAGCAAGTCACCTTGAGTCAGAGGCTCTTTTGAAGACTATCATCTCTCAACATACGTCACTGGAGTAGGAATAGGTCAGTTCATCTTTAAGAGTACGTAGATCAAGATCCAACCCTTCCTTTCAACATCCCATGCTATTAGAGCACCTCTGATGTCTTGAGATGGCCCAGGCAGGTGTCATCTGGCAGAAAAGGACCTCAAGGGCTTTGTTCTTTACCCGAAACAGACACAGAGCTCACCACACAGAAAGAGAAACCTCATCTTGTGGCCTGCGAGCATGCCAAAGAGCTATCAAATGGCTGTAAGAGTGAGTTAGAAGGACTTACAATGTAAGGGTAGAGTGAACACGACCCCATGGGAAAAAATTACTCTCCTCCTACCCTCTGAGGAACCACTGCTGGTCTGTGCAGGAAACAGGTTTATTTTAACAGCAACACAGTAGCAGGGGAGTAGTGAGTGGGATAGCTGGTGGGCTCAGACCATTCTTCAGCTGTTCTTAGAGCTGTTTCTGTGGCTCTAAGATTTCAAACACTCCATCTCACTGCCTGTGACCTTCCAAGCATGGGATCCTGACTGCAGATAGCAGATGAAAACCCCCACCCTAAAGCAGTAGAGGAAGGCAACCTCTATTATTGAGTTGAAAGGAATTCTCCTCTTCAGCCCCTCCCCAAAGGCAGCAGCAGGACCCTCACCGTGGGTGAAGAGCTGCACCAGATCAGGGTCTTCCTCTTGATAGGGCAGCGGGTGTTCTTGTGCAGGTAGACAGCAGTCTCCAGGAAGATGGCTATTGAGGCCAGGACAAGCAAGGTCATGATGACCATGAGGGAAATATCCATAGGGCCCAATGCTAGAGTGGAAAGAGAGGACAGGCTCCAGTGAGCTGAAGACCAGGGCTGAGGAGCAGAAGATGTGGACTTCCTCACATGCATCTAATTGCTTTACCACATCTAGAATGACTTGGTCTAGGCTTTCTATCATGCAGAAGAGGGGCTTTTTCTTAGACCTAGAATTTCTAACATGTGACTAAGAAAAAGTCATTCTTCTGCATGCATGGGAGACTAGACCAGATCAATCTAAGTATGATAAGGCTTACTTGAATCAGGATATAGACACCTAACAAGTTTGTACATAATGAACAAAAATTCTAAGTTCGGAGGTCAACAGGACCTGTTCACTTTTCTCAGTGTCAGGGGTTATGCCAGCAGACAGGGACCAGTTAACATTATAATTAAAGCAAAATATATACTTCTGATATATATCAGAATATATACTGATATACTTCAGTCTCTCAGTTGTGTCCGACTTTTTGTGACCCCATGGACTGCAGCATGCCAGGCTTCCCTGTCCATCACCAACTCTCAAAGCTTGCTCAGACTTGTGTCCATTGAGTTGGTGATACCATCCAATCATCTCATCCTCTGTCATCCCCTTCTCCTCCTGTCTTCAATCTTTCCCAGCATCAGGGTATTTTCAAATGAGTCAGCTCTTCGCATCAGGTAGCCAAAGTGTTGGCGTTTCAGCTTCGGCACCAGTCCTTCCAATGGAGAAGGCAATAGCAAACCAGTATTCTTGCCTTGAGGACCCCATGAACAGTATGAACTTGATATACTTCAGTTCAGTTCAGTTCAGTTGCTCAGTCATGTCCAACTCTTTGCGCCAATGAGTCAACTCTTCCCATGAAGTGGCCAAAGTACTGGAGTTTCAGCTTTAGCATCATTCCTTCCCAAGAACACCCAGGGCTGATCTCCTTCAGAATGAACTGGTTGGATCTCCTTGCAGTCCAAGGGACTCTCAAGAGTCTTCTCCAACACCACAGTTCAAAAGCATCAATTCTTCTGCGCTCAGCTTTCTTCA
This sequence comes from Ovis aries, assembly GCF_016772045.2. Lineage (NCBI taxonomy): Eukaryota > Metazoa > Chordata > Mammalia > Artiodactyla > Bovidae > Ovis > Ovis aries. The sequence continues at coordinate 191,654,446 of NC_056054.1, read as the reverse complement.
CAGTCCAACTCTCACATCCATACATGACCACTGGAAAAACCATATCCTTGACTAGACGGCCCTTTGTTGGCAAAATAATGTCTCTGCTTTTCAATATGCTTTCTAGGTTGGTCATAACTTTTCTTCCAAAGAGTAAGCATCTTTTAATTTCATGGCTGCGGTCACCATCTGCAGTGATTTTGGAGCCTAGAGATGTTTAAATTTGATTTCAAAAATTTTGTCACTTTACTGGGACATATAATGGGACTTTAACAAGAGAAGTGGAGCCAAGTAAAGACTCCAAGGATATTTGACCTATGCTGGCCCCAAGTACACTTATTCTCACATTAAATGTAATCCAGTAGCTGTCTTTAGTATTTATTGAAATCATTTAAGGAGTTGTTAAAAAGTAGCTGTCCAGACCCCCACTCCCTCTACCCCCTGCCACAATAGATGTTGTTCCCATAGATCTGGGATGTAATCTACATTTTAAACAAGCTCACCTGATAATAGAAGATAACAAACATTTTAACAAACACCAATGAAGCTCCTCTGGCCTCATCCTTGCTAACAGGAAAACACTAATATAGTCACAATATTTGTTTCTGAGCATGTTCTAATCAGTGCCACAATGTTTTAAACAGTTTGTTCCATGTCCTCGGTGACTAAGCCTGGACCCTCATTTATCTAAGTCTCTTCCCTCCTTGGCAGACTTTCCTTTTAGTCTCCCAACTAGCTAGATGACAGAAGAAGAAGGGGAAGACTGGCAGAGTCCAGCCACTGTCGTATTGCATTGGGAGTAAAGGAAATCAACCCTGAATACTTATTGGAAGGATTGATGCTGAAGCTCAAATACTTTGGTCACCTGATGCAATCAGCTGACTCATTGGAAGAGACCCTGAAGCTGGGAAAGATTGAAGGCAGAAGAAAAGGGTGACAGAGGACGAGATGGCTGGATGGTATCACTGATGCAGTGGACATGAACTTGGACAAACTCCAGGAGATGCTGAGGGACAGGGAAGCCTGGTATTCTGCAGTCCATGGGGTCACAAAGAGTCTGACATGACTGGGTGACTGAACAATGAGAGGATATTGGCTGGTCTGCCCTATGTTTTGGTGACTGAGGGCAGCTCAGAGCTGCTGACACCAAAACAAGGAAGAAGGAGACCACATCCCAGTGAAGACTTGAGTTGTCATCTGGGTCAGTCATACTTGGTGACATCACAAGGAGCAACCAGGACAAAGGTGAATTTGTCAAAAACTACTTTGATGCTTTTGAACTGTGGTGTTGAAGACTCTTGAGAGTCCCTTGGACTGCAAGGAGATCCAACCAGTTCATCCTAAAGGAAATCAGTCCTGAATATTCATTGGAAGGACTGATGCTGAAGCTGAAACTCCAGTACTTTGGCTACCTGATGCAAAGAACTGACTCATTTGAAAAGACTCTGATGCTGGGAAAGATTAAAGGCGGGAGGAGAAAGGGATGACAGAGGATGAGATGGTTGGATGGCATCACTAACTCAATGGACATGAGTTTGAGTAAGTTCCGGGAGCTGCTGATGGACAGGGAAGCCTGGCGTGCTGCAGTTCATGGGTTGCAGTCCATGGAATTGGACATGACTGAGCGACTGAACTGAACTGAACTTTGATCCTGGTTGTTCTTATTTCAGGGAACATGTTTTTCTTTTTGTTTGCTTTCTTCAAGAGGCCCTTTACCTCTGACCACAGTTAGGTCTGTGATCAATCCAGAGGACCTGCTGCAGGGAAGCAGTCCTTGGACAATCTCCCAGCCTACACTTCTGAAGTCAGTGGTAAGCTTTTCTTTTCTGTTACAGGCCTCAAAAGATAGGACTGTGTTGTTCTTCCTTCCTCCCCATTCCTGTCTCCACCTGCTTCCACTTAATTAGGGTGCAGCCCACTGTGTGACCAAATTACTGGCTTAGTGTTGCTGTTTAGCTCGGTTGTCTCATTCTCAAATACCTCTACAGACATTGCTCTAGTAGGCCCTGCAGGTTTTAAACATTAACAAAATAAAACAAGCAAAAATCCACCTGGTTGCAATCCTTAATTAAAAAGAGACTACCTCCCTTCCTTGAAATTTTAAAGATACAACAGAGGATCTTTTTTTCTGACACAATTTTATCCTTATACAGTAAACATGTGGATTTAAAACAGTTGCTATTGTTTTATCATGATATACACATAAAGCCTTCCATGTATCAAAATAATTCCAGATAAACAACAAGGATCTACTGTATAGCCAGTGGAACTCTGTTCAATATTATGTGCCAGCCTGGATGGGCGTGGGTAGGGGCTTGGGGGAGAATGGATTCATGTGTATGTATGGCTGAGTCCTCTCTCTGTTCACCTGAAATTATCACAACATTGTTAATCGGCTATACCTCAAAACAACAACAAAAAAAGTGTTTTAAAAAAGAGATTTAAAAAAAAATGGTATTTATTTAAAATTAAAACAGGGAAAATTGAGAGAAGGGAAAAAAAGAGAGAATTATATTTTCATCAAAACTTGAGGGAAGACCTTCCTAAGCTTAGGTGTAATCCAAGAAATCACAAAGAGAAGGATGGTCAAATTTGATACAAATAGTTTAAACTTCTGAATGTTAAAAAAAAAAATATAGGCAGTAAAGTGGTGATTTCATAGATGCACACTTGGGTAAAAATCCATCAAATTATATACATAAAATCATTGCCCTTTACTGAATATAATTTATAACTGAAAGAAACACACCTTAATATGAACAAAGCAGAAAGCAAAATTACCACAGGACTCTGGTGGTTAGGCGAAGAAGGCAATGGCAACCCACTCCAGTACTCTTGCCTGGAAAATCCCATGGACGGAGGAGCCTGGTAGGCTGCAGTCCATGGGGTCGGACATGACTGAGTGACTTCACTTTCACTTTTCACTTTCATGCATTGGAGAAGGAAATGGCAACCCACTCCAGTGTTCTTGCCTGGAGAATCCCAGGGAAGGGGGAGCCTGGTGGGCTGCCGTCTATGGGGTCGCACAGAGTCGGGCACGACTGAAGCGACTTAGCAGCAGCAGCAGCAGCTGGTGGTTAGGACCTGGTATGTTCACTCCTAACAGCCAGGGTTTGATCCCTGGGTGGGAAACTAAGATCCCAAAAGCCACATGGTGTGACCAGAAAGAAATAAAAATAAATAGCATAGTAAAACTATAGCCATGTAAAGGATTTGGCTTAAGAGAAGGATAGAAAAGAGTTGAAGGAAAGAGTGGGGCCCTAATATCTTTATCATACGAAATGGAAAGTGAAGAAGTACTATCCGCAGTTGGCAGAATAAGAAATAAACTATAGGTATAGTATATACAGCTATAAAGATAACCAACTAAAAATAATGATGAAGCTGTGGAATGAGTAGAAGTTTGGTACTAAGTGAATCAAATCTTTATGTATTATAGAGGCAGCCACAGATAATATACAAAACTGATACCACATGAAATAATGGTGATTTGAAGGGAACTTAAAAAATCATCAGCTAAAAAAGTAGGATGAAGATTAAAAATGAGAATAAATAGGGCAAGGGAGTGTTAATTTTCATTAGTAGCCTTTTTGTACTATTTAAAATTTTATACCATGTTCATGTGGGTTAAGATAAAAATATTAAAAATGATTGCCTAGGAATAAATTAGCAATGCCATCTTTGGGTGATGAGACTGTGGGTGGTCTTTGTCTTCTTTTTTTCCCAATTATTCTATGACAAATATGCATTTTACAACAAATAAGTTTTTTTAAGACATACTTTGCCAAATATGTAGTAATGTGAAAAAATTCATATGATGTCATGTTTACAAAAACAGTATATAAAATTATAGTATAGTTAGATTTCCACTACTGTTAAATAAAAGCACAGAAAACAGCTTATACTATATTTGCAGTGCTGGTCTTGAGTGGTGGGACCATACTCGATTTTTCTTCCTCATAATTTTCTCTATTTTCATATTGACTTTACTGAATTATTTTTTACAATAGAAATGTTTAGTTAAAAAAAAAACAGATAAAATAAAAAGTCCAGATAGGCAGAAAGCAAAATTAATTCAGTAGATTTCTAAAAACCAATGTCCTTTGTTGGGAAGGGGAATACCTCTGGAGGCCCCTCCTTGAGGGACTCCCCCAGCCCCTGTTGACTCTTGTCCTTATCAGCTCACTGAGAGACAAGAGTGGAACAGCCCCTCCAGAAGCCATCACATCAAAGCCTTTCTCCATCTTCACTGTCCTTGACTATTCCCTCCTCCTTGAAAGTCTCTCCCATCCCGCTTGACTCCAGTAACTACGGTTCTGGCTCCTCTCCTGGAGACCCTGGGTCTCCGATACTGATTCCTCATCCCCTCCCACACCCTGTGTTCCAGACTCAACCATTGCATCTCACCTCTTCTGTTTATCGAGGTTTAGGATTTCCCTGGAGAAGGCAATGGCACCCCACTCCAGTGTTCTTGCCTGGAGAATCCCAGGGACTGGGGGGCCTGGTGGGCTGCTGTCTATGGGGTCACACAGAGTCGGGCACAACTGAAGTGACTTAGCAGCAGCAGCAGCAGGATTTCCCTACCACCCCTCAGCCACCTAACAACCACCTGAGCCATTTCTACCTCCAGGACCTTATAGTGCTTGGCAGCTGCCTGTTCAGTTTTTCTCCCTGAGCTCCCCGTGTCTGGCTTATGCTCCTCACTGAGCTCTCTGCTCAAATGCCCCTCCTCAGTCAGCAACCCTTGAGTGTCCAGTGTGGTGTAATCTCTCCCTCCCAAGTTGCCCTCACAGTGAGGTTATTTACATATTTGTTGCTTGTCCCCATAGAGTGATGGTAGTGTGAACTCCACAAAGGCAGGGACTTTGTCAGGCTTGTTTTCTGTTCTATCTCCAAGTACATGCAACAGTAACTGTGACTATTTGTTCAATGAAAGAAATGACCACACAAGGATTCTTCCTGTCATCTCCATTTACATGGAGGAAACTAGCCAGGAAACTAGGCTTAGAGTTGAGCACCTCACCCATGATCACACAGCCTGAAAGTGACAGAGCTGGGATTTAAACCCAAGGGTTCCTGATCCTAACTAAGCCCATTCTCTTCACCATGACATATGCTGACTCTTGGTGTATGTTCACATAACTATGGGGAGAAATGTGGAATAATATTAACCATCAAAAGTTGCTTAAGTTGATGAAGGTGGAGGTGAGGCATATTCCAGCTATTCAGTATGGAAGTGCTTTTGCAGTTTCTTGTATCTGCTGCCTTTTGTGCTCTATTCTTTCTCATCTTTGCACTGTCTACAGGCTCTCACATTCACTTCCACAGGGCAGAAGCTAGGAGAGAGAACATCCTTAGCATCCACAGCCAACACCAGTACTCTACCTCAAACTCGTTTACCTCCTTAGAAGATCGTCCTCTATCTTATTTTTCTGTATCTTAATAGATATTATGAAACAAAAGTTTCTGATAGCTTAAGGATTTTTGGAAACACTTTAAACAAGGTTAAACATGTTTCTTTCCTGCAGAGTATAAATTTTAAATCTGATTTATATTGTTAATTTCCAAAAGGAAGTTACAGAATATAGCTTTTACAGAAGTGATTTTTCTACAGGCTCTGTTTTCATGGAGCACTCCTTGGGATTAGCATTCCAAGGAACACACTTTGGGAAATACTTGTCTAACTGACCAGTTGATTACAACTATACTTGAGCAACTAGCAAATTCCTATTGTATCTGTAACAATGCAGATTACTCTTTTAAATAATAAAACAATATAAGAACATTAAAACTTTGAAAGAAAAAGTTTTACCCATAATCCAAGCTAGTTCCTAACCAAAAATTATTCTCCTTTTTGCATGTATTTCCACGGAGGTGAAGAGCATAGGCTCTAAGCTCAAAGTAAAATTCCATTTACTGCTTGCTCTATAATCGTGGGTAGATTATTACCCTCCAATTAAACCTCTTAGCATGACTCAATGGTAGTATTTGCTCAATAAAAAGTAGCTTTAAAAAACATCCTGGTTAAAGTGTATAGATATTGTATTACTGCAATCATACTGTAAAATTTTACATTCTGTTTTTTCCACCTAACATTTCATCACAGCCTGTCAAAAATTATTTTTATAATTATTTTACAATTATAAAAGTTTTTAAAATAAAGAGAATAATAGAGCTGCATTAATATATCCATAATCTATTTCAAAGAGTTATGATATGCCAGTTTTGATTCAAAAGTTATTCTTAGATAAAACATTACAGGTGTACTTGAAGACCCTGTATATATCTCCAGGGTCCTTTTCCCTTCACTTACTTCACCTCCCAGGGATAACTACTATTCTGAAGTTGGTGTGTATCTTTTCCTGTATGTTTTAATTTTTTTACAACATATGTACATGCTCAACATAATTATATTGCTTTGCATTAAAAAAATCTATATAAACGTTTTCCATTCAACATTGTTTTAATGGTTGTTATTATTTTCTTTGTGACAAACAAATGCTACCGTAAGCATTCTTAGACATGTCTCCTTGGCACATATAGGAGAATTCTCTATTCCTCCCAGTCTAAGATCCTGCAAGCCACATGGTATGGCCAAAAAGAAAAAAAAAAAAACAATAACACACAAACAGTGGGTTTAAGTCCTAGTCTGGGTTGTGTGGTTGCAGTTATTATATCATTGCTTCAATTACTCTAGTCTTTTAATATACAACCTTTAATATTTGGTAGGGCACATATCCTCCTTACTCTTTTTCAAAACTGTCTTGGCTTTTCTTGGCCCTTCACTCCCCCCAAATAAAAGTTTGGATCAGTCCATTAATAAGAAAATCCTCTAGGGATTACAATTGCAGTCATATCATAGGCATTTCAAAAACAAATTATTGAAAGTTTCAATAGTTCTTCCAGAATAGTTCTTTCTTAAATAGCATTTAAGAACAAAGAGTTTATAAATGAAGGAGGAAAGGGTTTCACCGCATGTCCAATGGACACCTCTTCCTGACTCTCCTATTTCTGTCAGTGTCATCACCACTGTTCAGATTCTCAGAGTCATCATTAGAGTTTCTTTTTCTTTCACTTAGCTTGTCTAAATATTTACCAGATTGCCTGCTCTTTCTTTGGATTGCCTGTATTTTCCAATCTGCCCTTCCTTTCCCTGACACTGCTCTGGCATAGGTTCTTGCCCTTCCTGTTAGGCTGGGGCACTGACCTCCAATTTAAACCCCTTCTTCTTAGGGCCCTTACTCCCCAAAGTCTATCTTGATTACTATTTAATGGTCCTGAAATACTATCCAGCTCCTCCCAGTCTCAGAGCCTGCAGGATAAAGTACAACTCCTCTGCCTGACACTCAGCAGGCCGCACCTTACCTGCCCAGCCATCTCAACTGTCCCCTGCTTCCTCACCAGTAACCTTGAATCTCCCCAGTGCCTGGAGAACCTGCCTACTCATTCTTTCTCCACTCCAGCTCCCTACTTTCCAACTGTTACTCACTCCAACAGTTCAATGGGGAAACAAGGTAGCTCCTCAGACTACCAGACCCAGAATAGTCTACCTACTTTGAATATCCTCAGTGCTTCTATGTGCACATTTTACAGCAAAGCAATGTGCGATCCATTTTCACTGTGTAAGATAGGGTTTCTCAGTCTCAGCACTATTGACCCCTTGCCCCAGATAATTCCTTGGTTGTTGGGACTTTCTTTTGTTTCCAGGGCAAACTCCCTGACCTCTACCCCACTAGATGCCAGTAGCACCCTCTACTTGTGGTGACTGGAATTGCCTCCAGACATTGCCAAAAGTATCCTGTGAGACAAAGTTGCCTCTGGTTGACAACACTGGTGTGTGAGAAGACTTATGTCACCATCTGTACTCTCTGAACAAGAAATACCTGGAGTTGGATGTAACATCTGCCTATTTGCATAAACCACAGAGCAGCTGCAAGGCACCCCTGGACCTCCTCTGGCAGTTGGTATTCACTCCAGTTCAGAGCATCTGAAATGAAGACATGCCCATATCTGCCTCCTAGTACACACTGACTACACCGTACTGTTTAGGAAGAGTCTCCTCCTTGAGGTAACAACATTAGGAAGGAGAATGGAAAAAACATTAAGGATAGAGACACAGATTCCTACTCATCAACATCTAAGAGGTGGCTGATCATGCAGTAAGAAAACAAAATACAGTGTGGATGGGAGCCACATTTGCTATCAAGATGCTAGGGTCATTTGATTGTCATGTTTTAGGCGTCCAGGGAATAAACAGAGTCCCATCCTAGGCCTTTTACTTTCAAAACCAATTCGGTAATAGGAGCTAGCTAGCCAACACTGTCAGAATACTTTTACAGGTTCACCAAAGTTTTAAGAATATTATTCATAATAACCACTCTCCAGAGTGGTATAGACTCCCTTTAAGAAGGATGTTATGCAGGCCTCAAAGGGATTCTGTGGGGCTTCGGGCCCTGGGGTCTGAAAAACGCTCCAGGTCAGTGTCCCCTGTATGAATTGGGCAGTCCCAACATGCAGGTTAACCCACTCCAGTGTTCTTGCCTGGAGAACCCCAGGGACAGGGGAGCCTGGTGGGCTGCCGTCTACAGAGTCACACAGAGTCGGACACGACTGAAGTGACTTGGCAGCAACATGCAGGTTTTTCTCCAAGCCATGTAGCTGTGCCCCTCTTTTGACTTTTTGGCTTCTCCAGAGTTGTACTTTCCCCAGCTTTTTAAAAATTTTAAAATTTTTTGACTGTACTACCCAGCATGTAGGATCTTACTTCCCTAACCAGGGATCAAATCTTCACCCCCTGAATAACCTCTGTACCACTAGGGAATTTCCCTAAAAGGTTTTTACCAAGATTGACACTGGGTCAGCCATCCTCCCAGGCACTCCCTCTGTGCTGGCCAGCTCAGGACCACCTCCCCTCAGCTCCTCTCAGCTGTTTTCACTTCCTCCTTGGGATGCTCATTTTTCCTTCTTTCAGTTCCTCTGGGGAGGGTCTCTGACTCACCTCTCAAAAGCTGGGGTGCAGTGGGAGGGTAAGAGAAGCAGGAAGAGGGAATGCTGTAATTGGTTTTCAGTATCTCCAGAAGATCTGCCGTGTACCTGGAAAGACACCAACCTGTGTTCAGAATATGGGGACTAAGGGCAGGCAGTTGGGTAGCAGAAGGGACTCCAGCAACTTGACACTCCCTCGAACACTCCTAGGTTCACGGAGCATCTCCATTTCCCCTCAAGGCCCAGGTGACCGTCTGCAAGTCTGGCTGCAGTGCTCAAAAAGGCCACAGTCCATTCCCTCCACTTCGCAGGGGCAGCAGCTCAGGGGCTGGCTAGGAGAAAAAGCTGAGTCCCAGAGAAAGAATGGACCCTTAGCGCCAGGAATGGGTCCCCAGCTGGTCAGAGCTCTATGCATGTCTCTCATGCCCGCTCCACCCCTGGGATCTTCCTCTACTTGGTTGGGGGTCAAAGCTAAGGCTCTGAGGGGTCATACATTCACCCTTCCCCAGTGTCCCTGAGGACCTTCCAGAATGACCAGACCATTGTCAGTCCTGTCTCATTCTTGTGCTCAGAGGGAGGTAGGGACAGGCCAGAGTGAGAGGGCCCCCTGCTGCTTAGCAACTGGCTCCCGGCTTGGGGCCTGCCTCCCATACTCACCTGGGATCGAGCCTTATCTGAGTCCTGCCTGGCTCCATCGTCTTCTTGCTCTATCCGGCTTTCCTTCTGGCAGGCACTGGGGCCCAAGGAGAGACAGGCAAGTCAGGACCCTGAGGGGAGGCGGCTTCAGCTGACTGTGGCTTCCAAGACTGGCCGTGGGTTGGCAGAATGGCTGGGTCTTCCCTTCTGGCTCTCTCCCTCCTCAGGCCTCCTGTGCCCACAGGTTCTTTCCTCAGAGTTCACCTCAGAGGAATTTGAACCCCTCAGCTGGCTGAGTTCCCTGGTTCCTGACTCCTCCTTGCCTGTAGGTGTGGTCCCTCCTTCTTCCCTCCCATGAATGCCTCTGGCCACCCCTTAACCCCAGTCCACCTTCACTGTCCATCCCTCCTGAGGAGACTCCCAGGGCCCTCTAGAGACAAAATCCTTGATCCGCCCCACAATCCCCCCTGCTGAGCGACCCCCTCCCCCTCAGTACCCAGCAGGAACTCAGGCTCTGTCCCCCTGAAGATGGAAGTCAGGGACGAGGCTTTGACTGTATTGGTGCTATTGGCTGGGCATGCAGAAGGGAGGGCAGCTGGGAAATACAGATGAGGTCCAGCCTAGAGCATCCTGACGACAGGCTCATCCAACCAAACAGCCCTGAAGTTGCAGCAAATGGGCAGTGGGAGGTATTTAAGAGGCAGTTACAGAGTGGAATCTCTGGGCATTTTAACAGATTTTGAAAAACTGCCAAACGGTATGCTTATAACTATTTTATTGATTGGTGATGTCTCTTCTTGCTCTCTCCTTAAACCTATTTAAGGCCAAACATAGTACCCCTAAGTTCCCAGCACAGGGCCTCACACATACTTCAGTGCTCCTTAAAATCAGCTGCATGACAGATAAAATAATGAAATCACAGCAACAGTAGCTAACGTCTGTGGAGTGTTTATGCAACGGGTGGTACAGGAATTGCTGTATATTCCTTATCTCATTTAAACTTTACAAGTACTCATAAGGTAACTGCTTTTTTAAAATTTGTTTTTTAATTGGAGGATAATTGCTCTGCAATGTTGTATTGGTTTCTGCTGTACAACAAAGAGAATCAGCCATTGTTATATATACATATATATATCTCCACTCCCTCTTGAGCCTCCCTTCCCCTCCCATCCCACCCCTCTAGGTCCTCAGAGCACCAGGCTGGGCTCCCTGTGTTATATAGAAGCTTCCAGTAGCTAGCTGTTTTACACATGATAGTGTATATATGTCGATGCTACTTTCTCAGTTCATTAAAGGTAAACGTTATCTTTATTCTCATGTTACAGATAAAGAAACTGAGGATCAGAGGGGTTATGACACTACTCTAAGCTGGATATATGGTGATATGGAGAGAGGCCGAAGGGACCTGGGTTATGGGCTCTGTTGAGGCTTAGATGAAGTTCCTGATAGTAAAACAACAACAACAGCAACAAGAGCCCAGTAGGAGGTCAAGAGAGTCAGTTTTGGGAAGGCAGAAAAGTCCCCCTGCTCTGGGTGGGTGGGTAGATGTTGTCAGAGGAAGCAGTTACTGATGCAGTACCAAGAAGACACCCTACTCCCGTCCCAAAGTAGCGCCTCACAATATCTCCTGAGGATCAAAAGGAGTCCTCTCTCTTCGTTACCCTTTTCCTAAAGTACAGTTCTCTGGACAGGACAATGCAGTGATCCAAGAGTCTTAGGGGCCAATGACCTCCTGAAGTGGACATAAGGGCACAACCCATAAGACAAGGGCACTGACCTCCAGAGAGTCAGTCGCCTGGGCCCCGCCCTAGCAAAGACACAGGCTGACTCAGCTTCTCAAACCATTTCCACAGGAATGCTCCCCGCTCCCTGGGTCATTCATCTCTACCCTGGTGAGAAGCCTTGAGCTTAATCATCCAAAGCCCTGAACTTTAGACTTCCTGAGAGCAGAACACAGGGCTTCCCTGGTGGCTCGGTAATAAAGAATCCACCGGCCAATGCAGAAGACACAGTTTGATCCCGGGGTCAAGGAGATCCCCTGGAGAAGGAAGTGGCTACCCACTCCAATATTCTTGCCTAGAAAATCACATGGACAGAGGAGCCTGGCGTGCTGTAATCCATGGGGTGGCAAATGGTCAAACATGACTGAAGCAACTGAACAACAAAACAGAGCAGAACACAGGATGCTGAGGATGTTCTCTGAAACTTCTTTGGGACAGAATTGTGGGGCAGAGGTGGGGGAGGCAGGAGAGGAGGTCTGAAGAGCAGGAGGGAAGGCCGCTGAGCAGGGGCTGGGAGGCCCAGGGGAGACTGGCTAATCCTCAGGATGGATGGTGATGCAAGGAAGAGAAGGGCAGGTGGTTGGGGAGAGGGAAGGCCTTAGCTCTCAAGTGATGCTTCTGCCTCACCCAGAGTCCCTAAGTGACTATCTTTATGCAATGGGATCCACAGATTAGTTAAGGCCAGTCTGTCCATAGCTAAGGTGTGCCTAGAAGATAAGGTGGGCCAGCCAGTCAGATTCTTCTCTTGCTAATTAAGGACTGCTACCTGTGGAAACTTGATTTTTAGAATCAAGAAGAATGAAGTCTTTATTTATTTATTTATTCTTGTTTAATTAATCATAGGATAACATAAGACATCTATTCAGTTCTGGCTTTCTCAGTGTAAGGGTCATTTTTGAAAAATACAAACTGATCATAAATTTTATCAGTTATTCCCTAGGGCTCTTAAATCATTTGATAGTCAAAGGCCAGTCTTTCTCTTTTAAAATACTTCTTAATGAGATAAAATTCACATAATATTCACTACCTCAGTCATTTTAAAGTAATTCAGTGCATTGTAGTATATTCATTTGTGCACCCATCACCATTAATCTAACTGCAGAATATTTTTATTCCCCAAAGAAACCTCATGCTTCTCAATTATTCTTTTCTCTCACCCCTTGGCAACCATTAGTCTACTTTCTATGAATTTGCCAGTTCTGGACATTTCATCTAAATAAAATCATGCAATATGTGGCTTTCTGTATTTGAATTCTTTCATCTAACATAATGTTTTCATGGTTTATCCATCTTGTAGCACGTATCAGTGCTCACTCCTTTTAATGGCTGAATAATATTCCATTGTTGAAGAAGGCAATGGCACCCCACTCCAGTACTCTCCCCTGGAAAATCCCATGGGCGGAGGAGCCTGGTAGGCTGCAGTCCATGGGGTCGCTAAGAGTCGATTCGACTGAGCGACTTCACTTTCACTTTTCCTTTCATGCATTGGAGAAGGAAATGGCAACCCACTCCAGTATTCTTGCCTGGAGAATCCCAGGGATGGGGGAGCCTGGTGGGCTGCCGTCTCTGGGGTCGCACAGAGTCGGACACGACTGAATCAACTTAGCAGTAGCAGCAATATTCCATTGTATGGATATATACCAGATTTAAAAAATCAGGTAACGGCATTTATTCATGAGCTAATGGACATTTGGTTTGTTTCCATATTTGGCTATTATGAAAATTGCTGCTCCTTTACTAAACACTTTTATTAGCGCTAATTAAATGTGTGTGTGTATGTGTATGTGTTCTTCAGGGATTTCCATATGCAATATTGTGTCATCTGCAAATGGAGATAGTTTTACTTCTTTTTTTCTGACGTAGATGCTTTTCTTTCTTTTTCTCGCCTAATAGCTCTATAGAACTTCCAGTACAGGGTTAAACAGAAGTGGCAAAAGCAGGTGTGCTTGTCTTCTTCCTAATCTGACAGAGAAAAGTTTTCAGTCTTTCACTATTATGATGCTGTGCTTAGTCTCTCAGTCGTGTCCAACTCTTTGCGACCCCATGGAATGTAGCCCACCAGGCTCCTCTGTCCATGGGGATTCTCCAGGCAAGAATACTGGAGTGGGATTATGACACTAGCTGTGGGTTTTTCAACAATGTCCTTCCTCCGACTGACGAAGTTCCCTTCTATTCCTAGTCTGTCAAGGAACCATGGATGGATTTTGCCAAATGCTTTTTCTTTTTAAAATTAGTATATTTTTATTGGAGTATGCTGCTGCTGCTGCTAAGTCGCTTCAGTTGTGTCCTACTCTGTGCGACCCCACTAGGCTCCTCTGTCTCTGGGATTCTTCAGGCAAGAATACTGGAGTGGGGTGCCATTGCCTTCTAAAATGCATGAAAGGGAAAAGTGAGAGTGAAGTTGCTCAGTCATGCCAACTCTTAGTGACCCCATGGACTTCAGCCTACCAGGCTCCTCTGTCCATGGCATTTCCCAGGCAAAAATACTGGAGTGGGTTGCCATTTCCTTCTCCAGGGAATCTTCCCGACCCAGGGATTGAACTCATGTCTCCTGTATTGGCAGGTGGATTCTTTACCACTGAGCCACCTGGGAAACCTGTTGTAGTGTATACAGAAGTGGAAATACAATGTCCTACGCATGAAACCTATATAATGTTAAAACCAATGTTACCGCAATGAAATAAATTTAATTAAAAATTTAAAAGTTGTATTCTAATATAACTTCAATCAACGTCATAAAATTCTTCTTTTGCAAGATTTTAAATGTCACTTTGCAATAAGTTATCATTGTACTTGAACTTGGCATTGTTTTGTGTTACAACTGAGATGGAAAAGGAAGATGCTAGTATTAAATGATAGGTGATGTTTGAGTGGGGCCTCATTTCTCATTCATTAGTGAATATTTCTGTGTTCTGATGTTTTCATTTACTATACAACTTATAAGTTTAGAGAGTCAAATGATGACAACTAAGAATGCAAAAAGTCTCCCGGATCCTAAAACTACAAACATCAAAATACATGGTGCTGAATTCAGTAAATCAATGAAACAAAAAGTCCACAAACTCTAAAGATTAGACATAGAGTGTTTATCAGGGAGTGATTTGGGGACCAACACCTGTGAAAGGAGAGGGAAAGAAGGAAAGGAAGGAAGCAAGGCTGAGCAGAGGGAGATGCTGATCTGCGGTAAGGGCCTCAGCCTCCTCCAAGGTCACACGGGGGCTAGGATGGCTCCTCAGAATTGTCTTCCACTGGAAAAGCATCTGGACCTTTATATCCTCATGTTGGACCACTCCGTGGATGCAAGCTGTCCCTGAAAAGAGGTGGGACCCTGGGTGAGACAATTTTCTTTAGGGGAGGCAATCTCCGAAGCTGAGGAAGTTTTCTAGTGTTGGGGGAGTAAGCTCTTCATTCCTGAGAGGGTTCTGGGAGGCACCTCACAGAGTTACCTGCACATCTTAGTATGTATGAAGAACTTAGTATCTGTCATAGAGGGAAAGGAACATTTATTCCATAAATGATGCTGGAACAATTGATTATAATGATGCGGGGAAAAAACACGATTAGACCTTCACCTAGAATCTTACCCTGACATTACTTTCAGATGGGCTTAAGAGTTAAATGAAAAAGAAAACAAGAAATATAAATATCAGGTAGAAGAAGGGAAAATAAGGTAAGATAACGCTAAGGAAATGATCCATAGATTTGATTACATAAAAACAACAAAAACTTTACACTAAACATTGCAGGCAAAATTAAAAGACAATAAATTGGGAACATATTTGTAATAAACACAGCTAGACTTTTTAAGATAAAAGAGCTCCTGCAAATCTGAAAGAAAAACCCAACACTTCCATCAAAATCACAGTGAGATATCATTTTATACCTATTAGGATAGATATTACAAAAGACAAACAGAAATAGAAGAAAACAAAAAGCGTTAGCATGGATGTGAAGAAATTGGAGTCCTTGTCCATTGTTAGCAGGAATGTAAAACAATGCAGCTGTAATAGAAAATACTACAGCAGTTCCTCAAAACACTAAACATAGAATTACCGTATGACCCGGAAATTCCACTTCTGGATATATACCCAAAAGACTGAAAAGCAGGAACTTGAGTAAACATTTGTGCACCCATGTTCATAGCAACATTATCCACAATGGCCAGAAGGTGGAAACAGTCTAAATGTCTATCAGCAGATGAATGAATAAACAAAATGCGGCATATGCATACAATTAAATATTGTTCAGTCTTAAAAAGCAAAAAAATTCCAATACATGTTGCAACATACCAACTTCTAGGACTGCTAAAGCTCAAGGATGAATCTTGAGGACCTTATGCTAAGTGGAATAAGGAAGAGTCAAAAGGACAGATGTATGATTCCACTTTTGTGAGAAATAGTCGAATTCATAGAGACAGACAGTAAAACAGTGGTTACCGTGAACTGGGGGGAGGTGGAGTGAGGAGTTATTGTTTAATGGTAAAGAGTTTCCTCCTGGGATGATGAAAAAGTTCTGGAGTGGATAGTACTGATGGTTTATAATAACATATGTATATTTACCACAATAAAAAACAGATAAAAATACTCCACATTTGAAATATAAACAAGAAAAAGGTATACAAAGGCAATTCACAAAGCTACAATAAAATGATCTATGGATATATAAAATATTTAATTTCATAAGTAATTTAAGGAGATACAAAAGATCAAGTTATGGAGCAAAGAACACAATGAAGTGTGGGAGCAAGCCCTGAGAATATATGTGGCAGAGAATTCCAGGGAAAGAGAAGAGTTAGTGTGAAGAACCCAGGACTGGAATATACCAGGTGTGTTTGAGGAACAGCAAGGAGTGCTGAGTGCCTGGCTGGTGTGGAGTGAGTAAGGGGCTGAGTGTTGAGAAATGAGGTCAGAGTCAGTGGGGAAAGACCAGAAACGGCCTTGTAAGCCTTGGCAAGAACTTTGGACTTTACTCTGAGGGGGCTGGGAACAATTGGAGGGTTCTAAACAGAGGTCATGGTCTAAATTTTAAAAAGACAGTGACTTCATCTCAGTGGCCTCCTCAGTTGGTTGGTGGTAGCCCAGGGACGGCGGAGCCTGGTGGGCTGCTGCCTATGGGGTCGCACAGAGTCGGACACGACTGAAACGACTTAGCAGTAGCAGCAGCCTCGGTTCTGAGGCTAATCTGAGGCACCCAAGCCGCAGGCCTGTGTGCTAGCTGCAAGAAAAGTTTCAAATGTGGCTGTCTGGCATTTTCAGGTCCAGCTGGGCTGGAGAAACAGTCTTTGCCTTCATCAAGACTTGCAGCTCAGGGAATCCTCCAAACACAGGCAGGTTCTGATGCTCAGTGGCTAAAGCAAATGGCAAGTATCACTTGTATGTAACAGAAAACCCAGTCATTTCCTCACATAATAAGCAGCTCAAAGTGAGGTAGTTCAAGGCTTGGGGCAGTGACTCAATGTCATTACTATCACTCTGTCTGTGCCCCGTGTTGACTTATTGCCTTATGGGTTGAGGTGGACCCAGCCAGCACATCTAGGTTCAAAACAGGAAGAAAGGGGCAAAACTGCACCGTGTCTTTCCCCCCCTTTAATCAGGAAAGCAAAAGCCTTTCCAGAAACCCTGCAACATCTACTCTGTCTCATTGACCAGACTTGTGTCATGAAGCCAACCCTGGAAACAAGGGAAGATTTAGCTGCCTCCTCTCCCAAAGTGAGATTTTGTAATAACAAAAAAGGAACAGATGGAGACAGAACGATGAACACTGTTTCCTCTGATGAGCACTGATCCTGAAAGGGTGAGCAGCATCACCCATCTTCTCCCCACGTTTCTCTAATCTCACGTGGTCTTGAAGCCAACCTTGCAGGGACAGGACCCTTCAGTCCCCAGCACAAGCAGGGATGTGGTTTGTTGTCAGGAGTGATGCTCACTGGCTGCAGACAGTTGCGCTGGAGAGCCGCTAGCCCCATTCTCCTCAGCCTCTGTGATGTCACACTGGGACTCCTTTTCTTCCACACTGGGCTGTGGCTTCTAAGGCTGCTGTGGCCATGGGGCTCCCAGAGCCAGCAGTGGGAAGGGAGCCTGCTGACTCTCATCTCCCCTGGGGGCACAGGAGGTCCAGCCATGCCGCTCTTGAAGGATGACATGCCGCTCATGAAGGAGCCCCACCCCTCACCTCAGGCCCCGCTCCCCTGGGTCCTCCCAAGCTTATTTGCCGCCTTCAACGTGGTGCTGCTGGTCATTTTCAGTGGCCTCTTCTTCGCATTTCCGTAAGTCTCCCACACAAGCTATCTGGTTTCTTACAGAGCAACAGAAAGGAAAGCAGATAATGATAGTACGGAGGCAGGGGGAGTGCAGAAAAGGGGTCAGGAAGGCAGGATGTTCTAGGCAAAGGGAACTGAATGCTATTAGAGGTATAGAGGGCTTGGTGCATTTGGGAGCTGCAGGTGGTTGGTAATACAGGGTGACTGGTGGAGTCTCTATGGATCTGTCACAAGCCTGGATATTTAGAGCAGGGTTCATGGTCTGTGGGTGCTGACTAGGTGAACTGGAGCTTCAGGGCTGAGTCCTGCTCTTGTTTCAGCTGCAGGTGGCTGGCCCAGAATGGGCAATGGGCCTTTCCCATCATCGCAGGCCTCCTCTTTATCCTCACCTTCTTCAGTCTCATTTCACTCAACTTCTCAGACCCGGGCATCTTGCATCAAGGTGAGACATTGGCTCCCTGGGGCGCCTGCCTGCAGGGGTGATCCCTAAAGTGCTCCTCCCATCTCCCCCCACCACCACTGGGGCCTTAGGGCTCCTTCGCCCCACGTCCTCATTTGCTCAGGCCCCGCATCTGCCACTTCATTTCTTGAGCCATGGAGGTGTGACAAACACAGAATCTTGGAGGTTTTCCAGTTTCCTTGGAGGGTAGGGCCAGGGCAGAAGTTTCTTGGGAGAGAAGCCAGCTGTTCACAACCGCTGATTTTTCTCTTCCTCCTCCCTACCACACAAATTCCGTAAAGCGTCGGTCATAGTACCAAAGGCCTGAGTTCACGAAGAACTCCTTGGGCTGGAAACCCACTTTCCCTGTGACTACCAGCCTCTCTAAGCTTGGCCAGCTTGCTCAGTGGGGACTAAGGATTCCCCTGCCACCTGGTCCCCACGCTTCCTGAGCCCAGGGATGTCGTGGGGCTGCCCGCCTCCACCCTTCTGCTGCAGCAGACTGATGGAAGGGCCTCGGGCTGCTGCTCAATCCTCTTCCCATGCCAGGATCCAATGAACAGGGGCCCCTGATGGTACATGTGGTATGGGTGAACCACAGGGCCTTCCGCCTGCAGTGGTGCCAAAAGTGCTGCTTCCACCGCCCGCCCCGGACCTACCACTGTCCCTGGTGCAACATCTGTGTGGAGGTAAGTGCCCCTATCTCCTGCCCACCTACTCTCCCGGCACCTGTCTGGGACCAGGAAGCCTACTTACATGGGGGCCAGTGGTGGGCGTGAAATGACTTCTGGGACTGTTAAAGACCAAAGGTGGCAGTAATTCCCAGCCACTCTTGATCACTCAGGCAGGTCACTGCCTCTGTGCCTGCACCTTTTCCGGGAGACTGGCCCCTTTCTGCACTGGTGCTAACATTGTAGAGGGGCATCCACATCTATGCTGGGCCTGGTCAGACACTGCTATTCTTCCCAGGCTCAATGGCACTGGATGTCCAAATGCCCTTGGCAGGCTGCAGGACCAGCCAGGGGAACATCCTGCCTCTTCTGAATGTCTAGAACAGAGGGTCTCCTGGTCTCCTGGGTTCTGAGTGCACAGTCTGCAACAGTTCAGCAATGTGCTGTCTTAACTGGTCCTTGCAACCCTGGGAGACTGGCTGGGCAATCGTGTTATTATTAGGCCCACCCAGTGGATGAGGAAACAGATGCCCAGAGATATTCTATGTCCTGTCTGAAGTTACACCAGGATTTGTCCCAGAGAAGACCAGGCAGGTCCTGTCTCCAAAGCCTCTTGACAAGACGTGTAGCTCTGTGAGCCCTGCGGTGCTCTAACAGGGGAATGCCAGCAGGGTTAAGGACTTTGAGACTTAGATTTTCCCTAGGAATGGGAGCCACTTCATGAGGTCAAGGGCAGGTGGTTTAGAGGGAGTGCATAAGATTTGGGGGCGATGGAGCCTGGATCAGAGATTGGGTCAAGGCCTGAGCCTTCTCCCTCTTGCCTAGGACTTTGACCACCACTGCAAGTGGGTCAATAACTGCATCGGTCACCGCAACTTCCGCTTCTTCATGCTGCTTGTCCTGTCCTTATGCCTCTACTCGGGTGCCATGCTGGTCACCTGCCTGATCTTCCTGGTGCGTACGACCCACCTATCCTTCTCCATGGACAAGGCCATCGCGTATCCGCTGGGGTGTGGGGACCCACGACCAAACAGTGAGGGTGGCGAGGAGCTGTCAACAGAGGGGCGGGGTCACCGGGGGGGGCAGAGTTAATGGTGAGCAGGGTTAGACGGTGAAGCCGCCTGACAGGACTGATCTGAGACGAGGTGAGGACAGATAGGGTCAGAGAGATGGGTGGGGATAGGAGGAACTGTGAAGGGGTGAGCTGGCAGAGTCAAGGATGGAGAATGCTAGAGGTGGCACGGGCCCTAGGCAGCAGGGTGGGCAGGGAGCTGGTGGGCGGGGCTACGTGTGGGCGGGGTTATGCTAGGGCCGGGGCCAAGGAGGTCTGCCCGGAGGCGCTGCTCCTTAGCTGCTGTGCAGCATCTTGGTTGCTGTACCCGCCGCCGGCTTCCTGGTGCCCCTCTTCCTGTTGCTGCTGATCCAAGTCATGTCGGTGAGCGCGGCGGAGCGGTCCTACGAGGGCAAGGTACGTGGGGACGAGCGGGGCGCCATGATGGTATCGGGCTGTGGGTGGTCACCTTACCCCTCCGGGCTTCCGCACCTTCCGCTTTCTCCTTCGCCCTGGTCTTTGATGGCCTGAGCTCTCTCGAAGGTGCCTCTTGAGCCCTTCCAGACGCAGATTCAAGCTCAGATCTCACCTCCTTCCGGAGCTCGGCAGTCACTCTTCTTGCGTCGAAGGTGCACTAGTGAGGGCTAGGCCCCGTGCGCATTATTTTGAGCCATGGGCGTGGAGGAGAGTGAGGCTGCATCCTGAGAGTGTGCTGACAAGGAAACGGAAATCAGAGTAACTCATCAGACACCAGCGAACGCGCTGAGAGAGGGGCCTCCCGACATTGTGTAGCACAAACTCAGAGCACTGAGAGTTCAGTGAGGACCGCGGTGTTGAGTAGGACGTGCCACTTAGCGGGTTTGGACGGCAGAAGGCGAGGCATTGCTGTGAGGGGCAAAGAGTGCAAAAAAAGCACGGAAGCCTGAAAGTCTGTGGAATGCTGGTAGGCGGGTGAGGGAACACTGCTGATCGCCGCAGGTGTGGCATGAGCAGTCAAGTGATCTGCCTGGGACTGACCAGATTTACAAGGCAAAGAAGTCAGGTGGATAATTTAATCTTGGTGCAGTGGAAACTTGGAAACCTTGATAGGACTTTTTTCTTTACACACAGTAAAGTTCACCCTTTTTAGTGCACAGTTGTATGAGTTTTGACAAACATACAGTTCTGTAATCACTGCCATAACCAAGATTTAGACTAGCTCCATCCACCCTCCCCTCACTCCCCAAATTCCCTCATGGACTTTTGTAGTCCATTTCTCTCCCAACTTGCAGCCCCTGGCAAATACAGAATTGTTTTCTAGCCCAACAGTTTCTCCTTTTTCAGAATTTCATATAAATATAATCATGGCCTTCTGAGTCTGGTTTCATTCACTCAATGTAATCCATTTGAGATTCATCCAGGTTGTTTCCCGTATCAGGAGTTTCCCTCTCTTTGCTTCAGTAGTATCTCATCAAACAGGTGTGTCACAGCTTCTTTACTCTTTTTTTGCCAGTTGAAGGATATCTGCATTGTTTTTGGATTTTGGTGATTATAAATGAGGCAGGACAGGAGAATGTTGGATCCCACCAAAAAAAGATAACCCATGTCCAAGGGCAAAGGAGAAGCCCCAGCAAGATGGTAGGAGGGGCAAAATCACTTTTAGAATCAAACCCAATACTCGCCAGAGAAACTTGGAGGGCTCAAACAAACCTTGTGTGCACCAGGACCCAGAGACCTCACAGAGGCTGAGCCAGAACTGTGTTTGAGTGTCTTCTGCCGAGGTACGGGTCAGCAGTGGCCTGCCGCAAGGGCAGGGGCTCTGGGTGCAGTAGACCTGGGTATGGCATAAACCCTCTTGGAGGAGGTTTCCATTAACCCCAGCATAGAGTCGCCAGAACTTACACAGGACTGGGGAAACAGACTCTTGGAGGACACAGACAAAACCTTGTGCAGACCAGGACCCAGGAGAAAGGAGCAGTGACCCCACAAGAGACTGAGCCAGACTTGCCTGTGAGTGTCCAGGAGCCTCTGGCAGAGGCGTGGGTCAACGGTGGCCTGCTGCAAGGTTGGGGGCACTCAGTGCCGCAGTGCATGCATGGGACCTTTTAAAGGAGGTCACCATTATCCTCATTCAGTTCAGTTCAGTTCAGTTGCCCAGTCATGTCTGACTCTTTATGACCCCATGGACTGCAGCACACCAGGCATCTCTGTCCATCACCAACTCCTGGAGTTTACTCAAACTCATGTCCATTGAGTCAGTGATGCCATCCAACCATCTCACCCTCTGTTGTACCCTTCTCCTCCTACCTTCAGTCTTTCCCAGCATCAGGGTCTTTTCCAGTGAGTCAGTTCTTTGCATCAGGTGGCCAAAGTATTGGAGTTTCAGCTTCAGCATCAGTCTTTCCAATGAATATTCAGGACTGATTTCCTTTAGGATGGACTGGTTGGATCTCCTTGCAGTCCAAGGGACTCTCAAGAGTCTTCTCCAACACCACAGTTAAAAAGCATCACTTCTTTGGCACTCAGCTTTCTTTATAGTCCAGCTCTAATCCATACATGACTGCTGGAAAAACCATAGCTTTGACTAGACGGAACTTTGTTGGCAAAATAATGTCTCTGCTTTTTAATATGCTATCTAGGTTGGTCATAACTTTTCTTCCAAGGAGCAAGCATCTTTTAATTTCATAGCTGCAGTCACCATCTGCAGTGATTTTTGAGCCCCCCCAAATAAAGTATGTCACTGTTTGCACTGTTTCCCCACCTATTTGCCATGAAGTGATGGGACCAGATGCCATGATCTTAGTTTTCTGAATGTTGAGTTTTAAGCCAACTTTTTCACTCTCCTCTTTCACTTTCATCAAGAGGCTCTTTAGTTCTTCTTCACTTTCTGCCATAAGGGTGGTATCATCTGCATATCTGAGGTTATTGACAATCTTAAGTGATCTGTCTGGGATTGACCAGATTTAAAAGGCAAAGAAGTCAGGTGGATAATTTAATGTTGGTGCAGTGGAAACTTGGCAATCTTAATTCTAGCTTGTGCTTCATCCAGCCCAGCGTTTCTCATGATGTACTCTGCATATCAGTTAAATAAGCAGGGTGACAATATACAGCTCTATACAGTCAGCAAAAACAAGACCGGGAGTTGACTGTGGCTCAGATGATGAACTCCTTATTGCCAAATTCAGACTTAAATTGAAGAAACCACTAGACCGTTCAGGTATGACCTAAATAAAATCCCTTACAAATAGACGGTGGAAGTGACAAATAGATTCAAGGGATTAGATCTGATAGACAGAGTGCCTGAAGAACAATGGACGGAGGTTCGTGACATTGTACCGGAGGCAGGGATCAAGACCATCCTCAAGAAAAAGAAATGCAAAAAGGCAAAATGATTGTCTGAGAAGGCTTTACAAATAGCTGAGAAAAGAAGAGAAGGAAAAGGCAAAGGAGAAAAGGAAAGATATACCTATTTGAATGCAGAGTTCCAAAGAATAGCAAGGAGAGATAAGAAAGCCTTCCTCAGTGACCAATGCAAAGAAATAGAGGAAGACAATAGAATGGGAGAGACTAGAGATCTCTTCAAGGAAACTAGAGATCTTTTCAAGAAAATCAGAGTTACCAAGGGAACATTTCATGCAAAGATAGGCACAATAAAAGACAGAAATGGTATGGACCTAACAGAAGCAGAAGATATTAAGAAGAGGTGGCAAGAATACACAGAAGAACTGTACAAAAAAGATCTTCATTACTCAGATAACCATGGTGGTGTGATCACTCACCTAGAGCCAGACATCTTGGAATGCAAAGTCAAGTAGGCCTAAGGAAGCATCACTACAAACAAAGCTAGTGGAGGTGATAGAATTCCAGTTGAACTATTTCAAATCCTGAAAGATGATGCTGTGAAAGTGCTGCACTCAATATGCCAGCAAATTTGGAAAACTCAGCAGTGGCCACAGGAGTAGAAAAGGTCAGTTTTCATTCCAATCCCAAAGAAAGGCAATGCCAAAGAATGTTCAAACTATCACACAATTGCACTCATCTCACATGCTAGCAAAGTAATGCTCAAAATTCTCCAAACCAGGCTTCAACAGTACATGAACCATGAACTTCCAAATGATTAAGCTGGATTTAGAAAAGGCAGAGGAACCAGAGATCAAATAGCCAACATCTGTTGGATCATTGAAAAAGCATAAGAGTTCCAGAAAAACATCTACTTTATTGACTATGCCAAGGCCTTTGACTGTGTGGATCACAACAAACTATGGAAAATTCTTAAAGAGATGGGAATACCAGACCACCTTACCTGCCTCCTGAGAAATCTGTATGCAGGTCAAGAAGCAACAGTTAGAACTGGATGTGGAACAATAGACTGGTTCCAAATAGGAAAAGGAGTATGTCAAGGCGGTATACTGTCACCCTGCTTATTTTAACTTGTATGCAGAGTACATCATGAGAAACACTGGGCTGGATGAAGCACAAGCTGGAATTAAGATTGCCGGGAGAAATATCAATAAACTCAGATATGCAGATGACACCACCTTTACAGCAGAAAGCGAAGAAGAACCAAGGAGCCTCTTGATGAAAGTGAAAGAGGAGGGTGAAAAAGTTGGCTTAAAACTCAACATTCAGAAAACTAAGATCAAGGCATCCAGTCCCATCACTTCATGGCAAATAGATGGGAAATAATGGAAACAGTGAGAGCCTTTATTTTCTTCGGCTCCAAAATCACTGCAGATGATGACTGCAGCTATGAAATTAAGACACTTGCTCCTTGGAAGAAAAACTATGACCAACCTAGACAGTATATTAAAGAGCAGAGACATTACTTTGCCAACAAAAGTCCATCTAGTCAAAGCTATGGTTTTTCCAGCAGTCATGTATGGATGTGAGAGTTGGACTATAAAGGAAGCTGAGTGCCAAAGAAGTGATGCTTTTGAACTGTGGTGTTGGAGAAGACTCTTGAGAGTCCCTTGGACTGCAGAGAGATCCAACCAGTCCATCCTAAAGGAAATCAGTCCTGAATATTCATTGGAAAAACTGATGCTGAAGCTGAAACTCCAGTACGTTGGCCGCCTGATGCAAAGAACTGACTCATTGGAAAAGACCCTGATGCTGGGAAAGATTGAAGGTAGGAGGAGAAGGGTACAACAGAGGATGAAATGGTTGGATGGCATCACTGACTCAATGGACATGAGTTTGAGTAAACTCCAGGAGTTGAAAAAGGACAGGGAGGCCTGGTGTGCTGCAGTCCATGGAGTCACATAGAGTCGGACACGACTGAGCGACTGAAGTGAACTGAAATGAGGCCGTTTTAAATGTTGGTGGACAGGCATGTGAATACAAGTTTTCATTTTGTGGGGGGAGGGATATGTACTTAAGAGTGGTGTTGCTGTGTATATAGTAACTGTATGTTTACCTTTATAAGAAACTGCCACACTGTGTTCCCACATGGCTGTGCCACTGCAGTTTCCACGAGCAGTGTATAGGGATTCCAGTTGCTCTGCATCGCTAACACTTGGCATTGTCATTTTTCGAAAAATTGAGCCGATCTAAGAAATGCACAGTGATGTCTCATTGTGGTCTTAATTTGCATTCTCCTAATGACTAATGATTTTGAGCATCTTTTCATGTTCTTGTTTGTCATCAGTTCATCTTTTTAAGAAAGTATTCATTTATGTAACTGCACCGGGTCTTAGTTGCAGTTTGTGAGACGTTTGATCTTCTTTTTGGCTTGTGGGATCTTTTAGTTGCACGGCGTTCGAACTCTTGGTTGTGGCGTGTGGGATCCAGTTCCCTGACCAGGGATGAGTCTGTGTAATGTTGGTAGGGCCCTCTGCATTGGGAGCGCAGAGTCTTAGCACTGGACCACCAAGGAAGTCCTGCCATCATTTTATCTTTGATTAGAAGTCTTTTCCAGTCATTTGACCATTAAAAGTTGGTTTGCCTTCTTAACATTGAGTGTTAAGATTTCTATGGGTCAGGTGGTAAAGGATCTGCCTGCAATGTGGGAAACCTGGGTTCAATCCCTGGGTTGGGAAGATTCCTTGGAGAATGGAATGGTTACCTACTCCAATATTCCATGGACTGTATAGTCCATGGGGTCACAAAGAGTTGGACTTGACTGGGCGACTTTCACTTCACGATTTCTATATTCAAGATTCAGATATATGTTTTGCAAATATTTTCTCCATATCTGTGGCTTGTTGTCTCATTTTCTCAACAGTATCTTCCAAAGATCGGAAGTTTTAAGTTTTGATGAATTATGTTACCAGTTTTTTCTTTTATGGATTGTGCTTTTGGTATGTAACTAAGAAATCTTTGCCTAACCCAAAGTCATAAAGATTTTCTCTTATATTTTCTTCTAGATATTTTATTTTTAGGTTTTATATTTAGGACTATGATTCATTTGTGGTTAAATTGTGTATATGATACAAGGTAGGGGTCAAGATTTATTTTTTTTGCTTATAGGTTATTTTGGCACCATTTTTGGAAAAGATTATCCTTCCATTGAGTTGCCTTTGAATATCTGTCAAAAAACAATGGACTGTACAGGTGAAGATGTATTTCTGGACCTTTTTTTTTTTAAATCAATACCACCCTGTCTTGCTTAGCAGCTTTATATTGTCTTGAAATCATGCAATGTGAGTTCTCCTACTTTATTATTTTACAAAGTTTTGTTGGTTATTCTATTTACCTTGACTTATCTTACCTAAATTTATATAAATTTTAGAATCAAGTTGTCAATTTCTATAAGAGCATTTGCTGAGATTTTCATTTGGATTTTGTTTAAACCTATAGATCAGTTTTGAAAATTGACATTTTAATAATACTGAGTTTTTGAATCCATGAACATGGTACATCTCTCCATTTATTCAGAGTTTCTTTGATTTATTTCATTAGTGTCAATTTTCAGCATATAGATCTTGACTCCATTGTGTTAGACCTTTTTCTAAATGTTTCATTTTTGTGTTATAATTTTTAAAATTTCATTTTCACTTAATTAAAATAATTAAGCTGTACTGGGTCTTAGTTGCAGCATATGGGATCCTTAGTATCAACATGCAAACTCTTAGTTTGGGCATGTGGGATCTAGTTCCCTGACAAGGAATTGAACCTGGGTCCCCTGCATTGGGAATGCAGAGTCTTAGCCACTAGCCCAAGGGAAATCCCTCCATTTGTTTATTACTATAAGAAAATACAATGGATTTTTGTGTATTAGTCTTGAGTCTGACAATTTTTCTAGACTTATTTATTAGTTCTAATAGCTTTTTTGTTGATTTTACATAGAAAGTCACATCATGATTCATTTCTTCCTTTCCACAATGTATGGCTTTATTTCTTTTTCTTTTCCTGCATTACCTTGGACTTTCAGTACTGTGTTTACACGGAGTGGTAAAGTGAACATCCCTTACCATGGGATTCCTTCCACGTGGCAATACTTTTTTATTAAAGCCTGTTTTAGGAAGCCTGTAGTTGGCTGCATCACTGAGGGGGAGTAGGTGGAGACACTGAGACAGCTGAAAGGACAGAGGCGACCTCTTTACCCACCATTTCCTATCCTTCCAGTCAAGACTTAATCACCCCACCCCACCCATTTTTGGTTCTCAGCTCCTGTGTGACTCCTCTGCACAGCCCTTACTCATCAGCCCCCTGTGGTCTTCGTGTCTTCTCTCTCTAGCCTCAGTCCCTCATTTCAGCCTCTCCTGGGCAACCTTCTCCCTTCCCACATCCTGTGGTTCTTACAGCGCAAGTCAGGCCATAGGCCTGCCCTCCCTGCACTGCTCAGATGGGGCTGTCTCAATCCATATCTCCAGCCTTAAGAAACCTAAATGTGGTCTGCACCCCGATTTGCCAGACAGGGCTCTTTCTCATGTGCATGTGTGCTAAGCCACTTCAGTCATGTGCGACTCTGTGTGACCCCATGGACTGTAGCCTGCCAGGCTTCTCTGTTCGTGGGATTCTCCAGGCAAGAATACTGGAGTGGATTGCCATTTTCTCCTCCACGAGATCTTCGTGACCCAGGGATCAAACCTGAGTCTCTTACATCTCCTGCATTGGCAGGCAGGTTCTTTACCACTAGTGACACCTGGGAAGCCCTCTTTCCCAATACCAGAACCCATTTCAGGTGTTCTTCGCACACCTCGACTTCATTCCCTCTCTATCTCCAACTTCTGCTTGGCACTTGCTTATATCACAAGGGCTCTAGAGCCAGACTGCATAAATTCAAATCACAGTTCTACAACACACCAGCAAGGAGATCTTGGCTGTGTTACTTAGCCATCTGGTGCCTCAGTATCCTCATCTGTGAAAGGGAGCAGTCTGGATTATAAACCACCCTTCCAGATAGTGAAATTCAGTGAAGGCACAATTTTAGGGAAAAAAAAAAAAGCAAAAAATGAGACGTGGGAAAGTAGAGAAGTTGAAGGAGCAAGGATGGAACTGTCTTTGGAGCAGTTTAACAGCAAAAGGAAGATCCAAGTGTATCTGGAAGGAGACAGCAGAAGGAAGTGTGTGGCCAGGGGAGACAGAAGGGGAGGAGACTGCAAAAGTGGCTACAGGTGATAGGGGAGGACCCCTGGGCAGGCAGGAGATGAGGGTGTGGTGCCAGAGCTACTCACCAGTGGGTTGTGGGACACTTTACTTGACCCTCCGGCTCCTTTGTCCTTGGAGTCTGGCCGCAGCCCCAGGCTGGGCTGAGCTGACCAGCACTCGGAGGGCTGGTATGGGTGGCCTGCCCCGTCCTGCTGGATCTGAGCTCTTCTTTCTGTCCTCACCCACTCCAGTGCCGATACCTGCAGGGGTACAACCCCTTCGACCATGGCTGTGCCAGCAACTGGTATTTAACAATTTGTGCACCGCTGGGACCCAAGTGAGTTGGCAAAGCAGAGGCCTGGTGGTGGCCCCTGGGGCTGGTGGGGTGGGGTGAAGCTGGATGGTTTCCCCTGGCCCCTTAGCATAGCTCCTGGCCCCTGATGCTCACTGTTCCTTATCTTTGGGAGTTTTCTCCAGGGCCTAGTGGGAGCCCCTGAAGCCTCCCCTTCCTTCCCTCTGTGGGTTCTGGCCCCAAGAAGAGGGGTTAGAAGGGGCACTGCAGGCCAGAGGAGACAGGTGCCAGTTCCCTGCAGGGCCAGGCCCAGGCTGTGTGCCCCCCAGACTGAGAGGGACCAGGCCAGGAGACAATGACCACCTGCATCTGGCTTGTTGCTCCCCAGGTATATGGCCGAAGCTGTCTGGCTGCAGAGAGTGGTGGGGTCTGACTGGGTGCCCATACAGACCCCGCGCTTCCCAACGTGCCCCTCCGTGCCCAGTCCCCCCGCCTTCCCTGGGCGTGGGTCTGCCCCCCAGCCTCAACCTCTGGGTCTCTACAAACCAGGGAAGGGTCCCCCAGGGAGCGGTGAGGCTGCAGTCCTCCAGGAGGTGAGTGTGTGTGTGTGTGTGTGTGTGTGTGTGTGTGCATGTGTGTGTGTTGGGAGAGGGCGCCTGCAGATTGTGGGTGTGGGGAGAAGCCCCCCGGTGCTGGGCTGGCCCTGAAGCTGGAACACTTAGCTGGAGAGAGGGGGATTTTAGGCCTGAAGAGCGTTGGCAGTAGAGCCACAGGCCTCCAGAATACCCCCGGGGTCCCTGGACTCACAAAGGAAACGGCCACACCGCTCACTTGCTGGGTGGCCTGGGGCCAGTCACTTCTCCTTTCTGGGCCTCAGTTTCCTCAGCTCTTCATGAGAATTGAGACTAGTCCAGTGGTTTACCATTGGCGGATGTGGGGGTCTGGGATGGTGGGTGTGGGATTCCATTATTTAAAGGCATCTTTTACTGTGAAACCGGGTCTATGAATCATGTGGAAGTGGAGCATTAGGGGAGAAGTGGGGGTGGGTAACCCACAGCCCCCCAGGGACCCTGCTGGCCCCTCCTTTTGCTCTGCCTGTCAGTGGCCTGGGCAGTGTCTTGCTCCGCAGTGGGTGGGCTGTGGGGCGGGGCTCGAGGACAGCCTCCATCCGCCCCCCTCTGTGTTCAGCTCCACACCAGCCCAGTGCTGCCCCAGCTGCGGGAGGCTCCCAGACAAGGCTCCGTCTACTTCTTGCCCTTTCGCCCCGGGAGATGCCGGGAGTCCCTGCCCCCGAACCTCACCTCTTGAGCCTCTCGGGAAGACCCTGTGCCCTGCCGCCTGCCCTTGCCTACTCCCCTGGCGGGAGTACTGAGACCCCAAGCGCATTAAATACCCTTTGCCTATCTTTTACAACTGCCTGCTGCACTGTCTGTGCGAGGGAGTGTGAAGGGGGCGGGCTCTGAAGGGCTGGGACAAAGCCCCACGGAGGGAAGAGCCGAGGTCCAGCACTGACCGGCTCTGCGACCTTGGGCAAGACACTCAACATTGCTGTCATACTTCAAATGGGGCAACCATAGCAACCACGGAGAAGGCTGAAGATGAGGGGAGAGATGCAGGAGTGGCCGCCCAAGTCCCAGCCTCTGCCCTGTTGCACCCCTGTCTGACTGCAGGGGGCGCCCGTCGCCTGGGAATTCGCCAAGCTGGACCTGATTCAGCCAGCACGCTGGAGCCTACTGTGAGGGCTGGGCTGGCCCTCCGATTGGGAGTGGGCCCTCCCCCTGCCTCATCTTGGGAGGTAAAGGGGTAAGAGGGTTCTCTGTTACCCTCAGGGTGGGCACTAACCACGCTGCTTCCTACCACCCGTGTATCCGGTGAGGCGGGTGTGGTGAAGATGCGAGGGAAGGGTTGGCTGAGCATCCCAGGGCCCCGTGAAGGTATGCGCCTGTGTGTGCGTGCCTTGTTGCGTGTTGGGGCCCAGCCTGGGGAGGTGGGTGACCTACGATACAGGACTTGGCTCCAGTTCTCTCTAAGCTGGGTCCCCTTTGAGACTGCCCTTCCCTCTTCCTGCGCCCCAGGCCCAGCCTCACCCACCCCTCTGGCTCTAGCTCTTGGGCTCCTGGCCAGCCTCGTTCAACCCAGAGACTCCAGTTCTATCTCACCCCATTTGCCTTGGTCCCAGGGTCTCCCCTGTCCTAAGCCCTCTTGTTTTCTCAGCTTTCAGAATTAACCTTAGGTTCTGGGGAGGGATGCAAGGTACTCACCACCTTACAAAAAGGCAGCCCAGTTTTTTTTTTTTTTTTAATTTTTATTTTTACTTTATTTTACTTTACAATACTGTATTGGTTTTGCCATACATTGACATGGATCCACCACGGGTGTACATGCGTTCCCAAACAAGAACCCCCCTCCCACCTCCCTTCCCATAACATCTCTCTGGGTCATCACCGTGCACCAGCCCCAAGCATGCTGTATCCTGCGTTGGACATAGACTGGCGATTCGATTCTTACATGATAGTATACATGTTACAATGCCATTCTCCCAAATCATCCCACCCTCTCCCTCTCCCTCTGAGTCCAAAAGTCCGTTATACATATCTGTGTCTTTTTTGCAAAGGCAGCCCAGTTTTAACCTTGTTGTAAAAGGCCTCAGCGGCCACATTAAAAATCCTCAGGGGCCGTGTTTACAAGTAAAGCTGAAGCAGCCGTCCCTGTCTGGGAAGCCCACAGCGCATGGTCGCATGTGTGGGGATGAGGACAGGACTCTTTGAGCCCCGGACTCCAGGTGTGTACGTGACGCACAGATCTGTGTGAGGGGCCTGTTTGTGTGCGTTCTGAGAGCACAGCTCTGCCCAGGCTGTTGAGCAGTGAGGAGAGGCTCTCAGTCCTCCTCCCAAATGGGAGTCCTCAGGGTGGTCCAAGCCTCCATCAGAGAGGAAGAGGATTCAGGAACCTGGGCCAAGGCCTGGATGGGGGGTGTTCATGGAGCTGGCTCACCCCTTTCTCTGACTCCCTTACGCTCTCTCCCTCCAGCCTTGGGCACCCTCAAAAATTCTTTCCTGCCAGGCTGGGGGCTTCCATTGAACTGTGCCCACCTTTCCTTCCTACCGTCTCCACATTTCTGCTGAGCCTGCCCTTGACTCTCAGACACACCCCTCGCAGTCTTTGGCCAACTGATATGGGGAGGGGTGTTATCAGGTCTGAAAACAGGGCCAGCTCTCCACACACAACCCAGAAGCCCTGCAGTCCCTACCGCCCCTTGGACAGGAACCAAGGAGTGACCCCCACCCTGTGGGGCTATCAGGTGCCCACATGTCTGGAGCCACTCTGTGGGGTCCCCAGGCCACTCCTGGAACAAAAGGAAGGAGGGGGAACCTGGAAGCAGACACCCCCTTTTCATCTTTACACCTTTCCTCCATGACCTTCTAGAAGGTCAGGGCGTGTGGGGTGGGAAGAGCCCTGGGCCAGCAGTTGGGAGACCTGGGTGTCACTCAGCTCTGCTACCAACTAGTGTGCTATGGGAGTGAGCCTCTGTCCTCTGCTTGGCCTCGGGGCCCTCGTCTGTAAATATGGAGGACCATCACGGCTAGCTCACAGCGGTCAGAGTCCTAACTCGTTAGAGCTGGAAGGGCTTTAGGGGTTACTTCAACTGCCGCTACACGCTCAATTTCACACATTTTCACTAGAGAGAGAAGGATGGGATGACTCAGTGTCCAAACGTGTTCTCCGTTTCATGGGCTGCCCCTCCTGTTCCTGCTCCGGGCACCACTTTGGAGGAGGAGGGACTTGGACAGCCCTGCAGAGACAGCAGGACATGTCAGCACAGGGCCTGGGGACCGGATAAGAAGGCAGGCTTAACTCTGACTTCAGTTCTGCTTGGAGTGATAATGACACCCTGCTGCCTTGCCTTCGCCCTGCCCTGTCCGCCCCACCCAAGGGGGCCCTGCCAGTGGCTGAGGGTGAGGCAGGGCAGGGAGAGACAGGGCAGAAGAGGTGGCGGAAGCCTGGAATTGGGGAGCCAGAGTCCTCATACCTCCCAGAGAGCGTGCCCCTTGCTGGCTGAGCCTCCTGGGCTCCTGGGCACCCAGGTGACGCCCCAGCCATGCCCACATCCTCCTCCAGCTCCTGCACGCGGAGCGCAGTGGAGGGAAGGGGCTGGGCTGACGCTTTGCCAGACCTGTCCTGGGAAACAAGCCTTTGCTGAGCCTCACTGGGCCAGGACCTGGGCGAGCTGGTTCACATGATCTCCTTTAATCCTCACAACAACCCTCTGGAGTTGTTATTCTCACCATGAAGTTGAAGCAACCAGAACTGATTCAGCAAACAAATCACTTCCCCGAGGTCACACAGCTGCTAAGTGGCGGGGCCAAAGCTGCTTATTTAGTCTTTGTCATGACACTGTGCTTCCTAGGCAGTTATATTTTATCTCAGTTCAGAGTAGCGGCTAAGGCATGGGCTCTGAAGCTGGGCGGCCCACCGTACAATGGGATGAATCATTGCCGCTATTGTGCCTTTATGAGGATTTATTATGCAGTGCACATGGAGAGCTTGAACCTGGCACTGGCACGTGGGAGGTGCTTAATCAGGGTAGTGATCGTCCCCACAATAGGACCCAGGTGATGCCCGAGTTAGGACTTTATGATCTGCTGGGGCCTTGGGGATACCAACACTGGGGCTGCCGTTGGGTGTGGGTTTCCTGGTGGCCAGACAGCAAAAGAGAAGGGTGTCGGGAGAGGAGGTTTGTGGTCTTGTGTTACAGAAAGTCAAAGCATGTTTGTATCCCCCAGCCAAAGGGGAATGGAGGTGTGGGCTGAGCATGTTCAAGGGAACAGCAAGATCACCCCCCACCCCCACGCCCCAACGGCTGTGCTCTCCCACAGGCTGAGGGGTTTCCTGTTAAGAAAGCACTTGTTGCATCTATTTCGAGGCCAAGGGGTGTCTTGGGTTGAAGGAAGTCAAGGCTGTAGTCCTCTGAACCCTATTCCCCTGGCCTCACTCAGAGCCGCTGCCTGCCGCTCCCGCTGGCTCTCCCTGTAGCCTCCTGGTCTGTCCGTCTGTGTCTGTCTTTGCCTCACCTCCTCTCACCTTTCGACTCTGTCCTCTCTCTCTGCCCTCTTCCTCCTTTCACTGTCTTCCGCGCACTCTCTACGATGACTCTGCCTGTCTCTCTCCATCCCTCACCACCTTTCTTGGACGACCGTTTCTGGGAACAGAAAGCAAACTGTCTGATGGCTTTCAAGTAATAATTTTCAAATGTGATTCTTGGAAGCCCTTGGGCCTGGGTATGGAAACATCTAGAACTCTGGGCCAGGCCAGAGACAGGGCCTGCACAGGGCGCCTTTGTCTCTGACCGGGGCTTCCTCTTCCAAGCCGGGCACATGCTACCCCAGCTGCTGCTGCTGCTTCTGGGACTGTTTTGCTGCTGAAATTGGAGATTCCCACACTAGGAGGGATATCCCCACACTGAATATCCAGCTTATTTCTCAGTGAAAAGAAAACCAAGACACTGGCACTCAGAGAGGCTCAGCAGGGCTTGTCCTGGGATGATAGAACTAAGTAGAGGCCAGGCAAGACTGGGCCCCTGTCTCCTGCTTCCCACCACTCCCCGTGGATCAGAGGCCTGGACTGTAAACAGGAAGGGCACTGATCTTCTGGAGGTCTGGTATAATAACTTGGCTCCCACAGGCAAAATTCACAAAAGTGACGACAGTGATAACTATCAGTTTGATGCTAACCGTAGGCTTAGTGCTTGGCTTGTATTATCTCATTTAATCCTCAAAATGATTTGTGGGGAAGATGTTGCAGTAACTTCTATGGGTGTGACCCTGGACAGTCCTCGGGCCTCCCTCTCCCTATCTACAAGGATAGAGCTTTCTGGAGGATCCCTGGGGCTATTCCTGCACTGCCCTCCTGGGAGTCTGTGACTTAGTGGCCAGGCACGAGTGTCGTGGGTCTGGGTACAAGCCCTGAGGCAGACTGGGCCCTAGGCAGGGCTTCTTTGATGACCCATTAGGGTCCTTTGCCTGAACCTCCTCTGTCCCCTAGTCAGGGGAAGGGGGGAGCATTAGGTCACCAAACAGGAGTACCGATCCCTGGGCAGGACCCTTGGCTATCTGGGCTGGAAAGTCTTCTGCCCAGTTGTCCCTAGGTATCTGTTCTGCAGCCCCTGCAGACACAGCATGGAAAGAACACTCTCCCGCCTGCTCTTTGCCTGGCCAGGCAGTGGGGTGCCAGGATGGGGCGGCAGGAGAGCGTGGTTGGAAGGCAGGCCCTGTGCCGCCTGGTGATAAGGCCTCAGGGAAGCCGCTGGCCCCTCGTCACCGCTGTTACAGCATCTGCAGAAGCCCGGCTGCCTCCAGCGCTTGGAAGACGCTCTGAGCTTTCACTTCTTCACACCCGCCACAGCCCCGCGGGTGTGGGGCTACAGTCAAGGGAGCCTTGTGAGGGCTAGGCCTGGGCTTGGGGAGCCCCGGCGCTCGGTCTCTACTTCCTCTGCTGGTTCTGCAGGCTCTGGGTGTGGATCATTTGGAAGTGGCCAGGACTGAGGATGGGCCACCTCTTTCAATCCCAGACAGACCGAGCCTGGGTCACGTTCCCTGGGTGACTTCTCAGCTCGCTGTCTTCCCCACCAAGTTTCTTC
Source organism: Ovis aries (assembly GCF_016772045.2). Lineage (NCBI taxonomy): Eukaryota > Metazoa > Chordata > Mammalia > Artiodactyla > Bovidae > Ovis > Ovis aries. The sequence continues at coordinate 191,619,205 of NC_056054.1, read as the reverse complement.
CCTAGGGAAGAACTGGCCAGATTTGGGTTTAGGGCAGGGATGTGGCCCTTTCTGCTCCTAGCTGGCACCCCCAACTGCCAGCCTTGCTGAGCCCCTGGCGAGGAAGCCTCTGGAAGGCCGAAAAGTCTGGTTGTTTGAACCCTCGGCAGGGACGTGGGCTGCCCCGCCTTGGTCCAGGGGCTCCATCTGCCTTGGATACAATCCAGACCAAAGAGTAAAGGAGGTTTGTTCCTGAAGCGGAGACCAGAAGTAGGCACACAGAGGGCTCTGAGCTTTGGAGTTGAAGCCTTTAAAGATTTGTTTTGTTTAAATATCCTGCTGCAGGAAAGAGAAGCCCCAGATCAAACATTCCTGAAACCTGAATTTCAGGCGGCTTTAAAGGAGCAGTTTGTTTGGGTTCCGTCCCACCCTGTTTGTGCTCAGTGGGGTCTCGGGCACTGGGCCCTGGGGTTTGGTGGAGGGTCCACGCCCTTCCAGGCTCACCGTCCAGTCTCACTGGGAGCTGCTCAGCACCAGCTTCAGCCAGAGGGCCTCTGGTCACAGCCAGGCCCCCAGGGTGCTCCCTGGGGGCGGCGCACACCCGTCTCAGGGAGAGAAGGCGCCGCCCGTCTGTCTTTAGCTGCCTTTCCCCTGCTGGCCACACACTCATTCTTGAGTTCTCTCTACCCTTGATCTGGGGGGGTCAGACACTCCAGACTCTCCTCCTAGTCAGGGGTACTCTGCCCATGACTCTCTCCCACCTCCTGTCAGAGTATCTCCCAGGTCCTATGCCTGGGGTGTGCCCCACTGTGGAGAACTCACTCATTCCCTGGCCTCAGCAGTGCTGGGCCTGGCTGAGCCTCTGTCTCCTCAGGTCCTGCCCGTTTCCCAGGCTCTGGCCTTAATATTATTTTAATGTTTTATTGGGGCATAATTGACAAGTAAAATTGTAAGGCTTTAAAAGTATACAACGTGATGATTTGTTACCTGTATACATTATGAAAGGGCTCCCCTATCAAACTAGCCTTAATTTTCTTTTTAAAAAATTAATTTGGCTGTACTGGGTCTTAGTTGCAGCATGTGGGATCTTTAGCTGCGGTACGTGGGAACTCTTAGTTGTGGCACGTGGGATCTGCTTCCCCGACAAGGGATCATACCTGGGATTGATCTGCCCCCCTGCACTGGGAGCACAGATTCGTAGCCACTGGGCCACCAGGGAAGTCCCTAGCCCTAATTGTCTAGGACTGAGTTATTCCCCTGAAGTCCCACCAGAGGCTCAAGGTCTTTCTGAGTCCCAGAACCAGGGGGAAAGGAGAGTAAAAGCAAAGGCAGACCCAGCTGTTGAGCGAGAGGAGCACCGGCTGGGGGCGCTGGGGGGTGGATCCAGGGGAGAGGGTGTCTGGAGGTCCCAGACCTGTTCCAAGACTAGTCCAAAGGGTGTCCCAAGGTCAGCCTTGATATCGAGAGGAGCAGGATTAGGGGGCTTCTCTGAGCAGCCTCGTTTGCCCTCCTTGCCCCTGGGGGCCCTTCTGTGGAGGCCATGGTAGGACTGAGTGAGTACGGGGAGGAAGGGCTCTGGGTGAAGGGGTATCCAGAGGAAGGGACCAATTGAAGGCCTATTCCTGTCATTCAGGAAGAAGTTGATAAAAAGGCTGAGGCTTGGACTGGGATAGTGGAGATAAAAATCCATCCATTCGTTCAATAAACACAATAATCACAGCATACCCAGGAGGCAACGAAATTAATTAAAAAATGTGTTCATGTATAATTTAAAATGATACTATTGTATATCATGCTATATTTAAATATCTTAAATTATGTTTATGTATTTTTAAAAGGAGCTTTCCTGGTGGCTCAGTGGTAAAGAACCTGCCTCCCAATGCCGGAAATGCAGGTTAATCCCTGCATCAGAAAGATCCCCAGAGAAGAAAATGACAACCCACTCCTGTATTCTTGCCTGGGAAATGCCATGGACAGAGGAACGTGGCCAGCTATAGTCCATGGTGTTGCAGAGTCGGACATGACTTAGCAACTGAGCACAGATGTATTTTTAAAAGACTGGAAGCAAATTCATCAGATACTTGTGGTAAATGAGCAAGTGTTTCCTAACAAAGGGGATTCTGGCTGCCACTCTGGGTTTTGACACATCTGATTCCTAAGCCCAGCACTTCCTCTGGTGGGCTGTGTGACTGGGAAAAGCCCTTCCCGTCTCTGGGCCTGTTCCCTCATCTATGCAATGAGAATGTGGAACCAGATATGTGGCTCTTTCCAGCTCTGACGTTACCTGAGAACACTGGGGACTAGGGGGCTATAGATGCTTTCATTGGCTTGGCCGGCTGCTCTGCTTTGACCTGGGAGCTGGGTGCATGCCCACTACAAACCCCTTTGCTGCAGGGCTCCACGAATGGGAGGTGATGGCCTCCACAGCCTGATGAGCTGTCAGCCTCTGATCTCAAATTAGAATCACGCCTCTTATCTCTTTATACCCGCTTTGAATCATGAAAGACCTCTTCCACCCTTCAGTTGCTGGGAAAGATTGAAGGCAGAAGGAGAAGGGGGCAACCAGAGGATCAGATGGTTGGATGGCATCATCGACTCAATGGATGTGAGTTTGAGCAAACTCTTAGGAGATAGTGAAGGACAGGGAAGCCCGGCAAGCTGTAGTCCCTGGAGTCGCAAAGAGTTGCACACAACGGAGCAACTGAACAAGAACCCTTGAGATGCAGCCTCATGACCTGGCTCAAAGTAGGCTCGGAAGGAAGTGAGGGAGCCAGTCAGGGTGGGAGGTGACATGTGTTGATTACATGTGTGCGCCCCTGCCGCTGTGTTCCTGACTCTGTGTGTGAGTTGTTCTGTAGGTGTTATTCTCTGAAGTGGCCTGGGTGGCAAGTTTATTGCCTATGCAGGAGGAAGTGAGGCTCAGAGAAGTAACACACCTGCTGGGTCACATAGCTGGTGAGTGTGGCTCCAAGACTGGAACCTGCTGCCTCAGCTTCAGAGCTGAGAGCAGTCGGAGCCCTGGGCTACACTTCCCAGGACAGAAGGGGCTACCCAGCTGCTGCTAGACGCCACACCTGCCCCTACTTCCAGACTTTTGTATGTGGTGGCAGGCGTTTAAATCCAGTTCTGGTTCTACCCATTGGAAACACATTCCTCTTCCCTAGAAGACAGAACTGCTCTCGCGCTTTGTTTTCAGGCTTCTGAATCCCTGGCTCCCCAGCAGTTGGCAGATCCTCTGTCATATTTCTGCGGAGGCCGGACGTCTGGTTCCTGTGGGAAGCAGCCTCTTGAACAGGAGAGAATTCAGGGTCCCTGGCCATCCTGCCAGCCCCTTCCCGTGGAGCCAGCTCCCAGGCACCCACTTCTTCCTTTCATAACATCCCTACTGGGTCCGCTGACTCTGTCCTTTTTGCTCCAGCCTGCTCCCCACGGGCTGCTGTGTGCCCCCTGCCCCACTCCCACATGTTGTCGTTCAGTCGCTCAGTCGTGTCCAACTCTTTGTGACCCTGTGGACTGCGGCAAGCCAGGCCTCCCTGTCCTTCACAATCTCACGGAGTTTGCTCAGATTCATGTCCATTGAGTCCTGGTTTTTTCTTCTTTTTAAGTTCTAAAATAGGAGGGCAGGGGAAATTATGTCCACTCTTCTATCTGGCCTCAAATTTTCAGGCAAACATTCAAGATAAAGAATAATTGTGTGTGTGTGTGTTTTTTAATCAAATGCTTTTCTGTTTCAATTACTGGTGTTACAGTAATGTTTTTCTAGTGTTCACTGTACATGTTCAAGAATTCTGGAGTATCGTGGGTTAACTGGCCCTCCTTGGACTAGCCTGAGTACCTAAATACCATAAAAGCCCTATTTCTGCTGCTGCTGCTGCTGAGTCGCTTCAGTCGTGTCCGACTCTGTGCCACCCCATAGACGGCAGCCCACCAGGCTCCCCCATCCCTGGGATTCTCCAGGCAAGAACACTGGAGTGGGTTGCCATTTCCTTCTCCAGTGCATGAAAGTGGAAAGTGAAAATGAAAGTGAAGTCGCTCTATCGTATCCGACTCAGCGACCCCATGGACTGTAGCCTATTTCACTGGGAGAATATCTCTTGACCATACTTAGATAAAGCTGGGGGCTGCCTGTAATTAACAAATTCAAACCTGCCACATCTTGGGTAGGATTCTTTTTTTTTTTTTTAATTGGAGGCTAATTACTTTATAATATTGTGCTGGTTTTTGCCATACATTGACATGAATCAGCCATGGGTGTACAAGTGTCCCCCTGTCCCAAACCCCCCTCCCACCCCCCTCCCCATCCCATCCCTCTGGGTTGACCCAGTGCAACGGCTTTGAGAGCCCTGTTTCATGCATCACACTTGGACTGGTCATCTGTTTCACATATGGTAATATACTTGTTTCAATGCTATTCTCTCAAATCATCCCACCCTTGCCTTCTCCCACAGAGTCCAAAAGTCTGTTCTCTGTATCTGTGTCTCTTTTGATGTCTTGCATATAGAGTCGTTACCATCTTTCTATTGGGTAGGATTTTTAACTTTGCTCATTTGGCTTCTAGCTCATACCTCCAGCACCATCCCAGAGGTTAGATGAGGTCAGATATGGGAACGTAAGAGGTGCCAGTAAATATCCCACATTGCCTTCCCCTTTTTACTGTCTTGAGAGTTCACATCTCAGCCTCTCTGAACCCTCATTTCCACATCTGTGGAGTAACAGTCCTGAAGTTGTCCTGACTGCCTCACTGGGTGACGTACCAAGAAAAGCAGGTGAAAGTGCTTTCGAAACTGATGGCTCAGGGCATAGTCACAGGGCTGTTATATGCGGGCCCTGTGCACCACTTAACTGGCTTGTTTTTGAAGTCCCCACACTCTTGACTCCTCATTGGGACAGGTCACCGTGAGCTCATGGAGTCAGGCCCTGCCTGCCCACACAGCTCAAGAGACCTGAGCTTAATAAGGCCAGATCTGCCCTCGTCCTCTTGCCTGGTCTCTGCCATCCTGGCACTTGGTCCTCAGGCACCGATTGGCAGGAGGCACGCACTCTGACAGCAGCCTGCAGGTGGGACTGCCAGGATGGCTCCTTATCCCCTGTGCCCCTCTGACTGCCCACCTGGGGCATGGAGGGCCCTGGTCCTGGTTCTCCAGGTAGCTGGGAACTCCCCCAGGCAGAAGTTTCCCCATGCCCACAGTTGCTGCACCCTGCCTTGGGTATGGACTCGGGGCTGCCGTGTGTTACCTTGGGGTCTCTTAAAGTATGCTGGAGCAGCCTACATGTGCCTTCCCCAGGGGACTTTGTATATTAATAAGCATTGTGCTCACTTCAGCAGCATTAGAAACTGGAACAATACAGGACTTGGTTTGGTGGTTAAGAATTCGCCTTGCAGTGCAGGAAACATGGATTGGATCCTTGGTTCAGGAAGATCCTATATGCCGAGGGGCAGCTAAGCCCATGAGCCCCAGCTGCTGAAGACCACATGCTTAGAGCCTGTGCGCTGCAGAAAGAGAAGCCGCTGCAATTAGAAGCCCGCACACCGCCACTAGAGCAAGCCTCTGTTAGAAAGCCGCCAACTGGCAGGAGGCAGAGCAGCCAAAACCCAGCCCAGTCAAAAATAACACATAAATAAAACCTTTAAAGGGACAGTGAATATTAGAAAAGAATACAGCTAGCTCAAAAGCTGACCAATAATTGAAGGATTGGAGATAGGAGTTTTTAAAATGGATCGAAGGAACAAGAGAGGCTGCATTTATTAACATACTGCATGGGCTCTGTGTTCTTTAGCAAAGTGTAATTTTTACAAAGTGAGATGATTTAAAGTTGATTTAGTGACAAGCACCAAGTAAAGAATAGAGCAGGTGATGGGCACATATGGTAAAAGTTGTGACTGGAAGTTGAATGACTGAAGTTTGGGAAACACTGTTTTCCCATTCAGTGCTCCCGGCAATCCTGTGAGTAGGTGTTATTGTTTTCCTTAGGGCGGAAACAGTCAGAGAGGTGAGGAGAGGTGCCCGAGGTCACTCAGTGAGGGAGTGGAGGAGCTAAACAATGGCCTTGGCCGATCCTCAATGGGGAGGTGGGGCCTGGAGAGAGGGCTCCCCACCAGACCACTGAGGCAGGGGGCAGTGGAGCCCTGGGAAGGCGATTCAGAGCTCACCTCTCCTCTCCGATGGTGAACTGTGCCAGGAAGGGGCCTGTCCTCGGACCAGAGACGGTTGCTTCAGACTGGCTGACCTCACGCCTGTGGCGGGGCAGATAGTGAGACTGATTGGGGGTCAGGGAGAGGATGTTGAGAAGGAGAGCCGGGCAGAGACAAAAGGCAGGCAGAGGCATGCCAGGCTGGGCCCCAGAGGGACCCAGCACATGGAGGAGGAGCTAAGTGACTCACCTCCTGAAGCTCTCTTAACCACTGCTCAGGCTGGAATTGCCCTCCAGGATGCCCGAAACGCACGACCCGGTGGTAGGGTTTAAGGCAGAGGAAAGGTGGAAACTCTGTAAGTGCATCCCCACCCACGCAGACACACAGAAACGGTCTCTGCAACAGCCATCCCCCTTCTCTACTACACACACACACACACACACACACACACACACACACACACACACACACACTCCATGAGTGAGACACAGACACACAGACCCTGTCCCTGCCAGTCACCCCATCCTCTCCAACAAACACACACCCCTGCTACAGTCACCCCTGTTCTCCAACACACACGCACATCCACCATGAGTGAGGTCAGGGGCCCTTCCTGTTGGAACCTGATAGCAGGCCTTTTGTCCTGGTGACTTCTGTGAAACTCCTAAGGTGTACTTTCCCCTTTGGAAAGATGATTGCTGATCTGTCTCTCTCTGCCTTTGTTCTGTTGTCCCCATAGAGTTTAATGGCTTAAAAGTCTCTGGCTGCGATTCTGAGAGATGCAAACAGTGGTTCAAATAGAACTAGCTCACCTTGTGAGCTCTATGCAAGGGGTGGATTTCTTGGGTGAAAAGGAAAGGTGGGGAGGTGAAAGATGAATGAGGTGGTCTTGGCCTGAAGGGACTTTGAGACCCAAGGGGGAAGAGAATGCAGATTGCTTGAAGCTTAAATGACCAGCCAGCAGAAGATTCCAGTAAGACTTGTCAACTGAAGAAGAACACACAACCTAAAAGTTATGAGTTGTGTTTTATGCAGGGACCTTGCTAAAGGCTATAGCCCAGGACACAGCCTCTCAGATCACTCTGAGGAACTTCTCCAAAGAGGTAAAGAGGGTGCCAGGATGTATAAGTGTCTGCCTACGATGCAGGAGAACCGGGTTTGATCCCTGGGTTGGGAAGATCCCCTGGAGGCGGCAATGGCAACCCACTCCAGTATTCTTGCCTGGAAAATCCCATGGACAGAGGAGCCTGGTAGGCTACGGTCCATGGAGTCGCAAAGAGTCAGACACGACTGAGCGACTTCACTTTCTTTTCACTTTTTGCTGGGAAAAAAAAAAGTATATATAGTCAAACATCAAATAATTGCTGCTAATCATAAAAAGCAGACACCTTGAGTTAATGATTTTAGTGCGTTTCTGTGTGTAGGAAGATGCAAGAATCTGGGCTCATTGAAATTATTCCTTTGATATGTATCTTATCTATCTAGGGCCTGTGTTCTTTTGTCTCCATGCTAAATTTTCCTTGGAGCATACTGGCGGAGAGGCTGCCGTGACTGATGGGTTCCTGGTGGGCAGCACTGGTTGTTAGCCGAAATGGCAGGCAACGCTTTTTGTCAGCCACTTGAAGATGACTGACCATAAAAGGGTGGTCACAGTGAAGCACGTGACATCCTCAAGGGCTGGAGCCCACCCTTGGGAGGAGGGTGGGATGTCAGAGGGGGTTTCCTCTTCCCTGGGACTGGTGGTGACCGAAGAAAATTTGCTCTCACGTGTGTTGTGTGAGGCTTCATGCCCGAGTCACAAAACACGTTCCCTCGCAAGCCAGGTGAGGGAGGAATAAGCAGTGCCAGTAGACAGATGAGGAAACGGAGGTTCAGGGAAGCGGAGTCAGCTGCCCAGGGAATCAGACTAAGGCAGTTAAGGACACATCCAGACCACCGAAGGGAAGGCCAAGTCAAAACTTGGGCTGGGCGTGGGGGATGGGGTGGGGGCACAGGTGGAAGACCTCTTAGTTGCAGCATGTGGGATCTAGTTTCCTGACCAGTAGCTCAGACTCTGAGCTTCTGATGAAGGGGGCCCAGGTTCGATCACCTGGAAAACATAAAGAAGAAAATTGAAATTATCTCTCATCCTGGAACCCTGTTAACATATGGGGGAAACATCATTCCAGTCTTTCTTTTATCAGCATACCAATGTAATAAAAATCGCCAGCATGCTCTTTGGTAATTTTTAACAGCTTTATGAAGATATAAATGACTAACCGGGACATAGCTTCCCCTATGGTTCAGCAGGTAAAGAATCTGCCTGAAATGCAGGAGGCACCTGAGGCACAGGTTTGATCCCTGGGTTGGGAATATCCCCTGGAGAAGGAAATGGCAACCCACTCCAGTATTCTTGTCTGGGAAAGCTGATGGACGGAGGAACGTGGTGGGCTACAGTCCAAAGGGTTGCAAAGAGTTGGACAAGACTGAGGGACTAAGCACGCACAAACTGGACGTATTTAAAGTGTACAGTCTGATGAGTTTTGACACGTGTGCATCTGTGAAATGCCACCACAATCAAGATACTAAACACCCAAACCATTCCCCGAGGCCTATTTATATCTCTCCTTCCTTCAGTCCCCTCCCTGTGAGGCTGTTACTTTGTCAAAGCTGTACTGCTCGCCGCACAGCAAGCCAATAAACAGATGAGTTGCTGGGGCAAGGCATAGCAACTTTATTCGAAAAGCCAGCAGACAGAGGAGACGGTAGACTAGTGTCTCAAAGAAGCATCCTCCATGAGTTAGAATTCAGGCCTCCTGTTTTTACTAAAAAGCAGACGGGGTGTGACTGGTTGTTGCAAACTTCTTGGTGAAGGAATCCTTTGTTCTTGCAGCTGTCCAGGTAGGTCTGGTCACAGTGTTCCTATAAACCTTCAACAAGACAGAAGTTATCCTCTGTTCTCCATCTTTTGATCTCTATAAGAATGGAAAAGTGTTATACTTTTAAAAATCAGAGCCTTGAGAATGGGCTTTTCTGTATCTTTCAGGCTGTAGGTAACATTCTCTTAACTTGTAGCAAAAGCAGACAAATACAAAGATTAAAGGATCCGCTATGGAGTCAGATTTTTTCTTCCCTGTTGCAAGGCCAGTGTCACAGGCCTGGGTCGCAGGTGCCTGGCACAGGTTTGCCTAAACCCTGGCTCTCAGTCCTGGTGTGCTTCAAGGAGCACAAACAATGCCACCTTCTGAGGTCAAAGGGTGCTTTTGATTTTGCCAGCTTCCTCTAGCAGCGTGGCCTCCTACTGGGTCTACTCCCCTCCTCCCTGGGCTCTTAGCCCTCCGCCTCTGACCAGCCCTGCAGACCTGCCTCCTTGGAACTGAATCTCCCAGTTCCCTGAAGTTGGCCCACCTCCTCCTGGAGCTCAATTATCTCCCGTCCGGGAAAGTTGCTGGGGTCCCTGGTCTCGGATGTCACAGGTGCTTTCTTAGCAATTTTTGCCATTCAAAGTGGAGCAGGAACTCTGATGGAGTCATCTTTGAGGGGGTACAGCAAGCTCTCTGGAAAGCACCCACACTTTTTTTGCTGCTTTAGATAGACATCTTTCTGAATCTCATTACTCATGCACTTTGTTGAGCAGGTTTGTGGTATAATTTAATCTTTTCTCTTTGACTCAGGGCTGCCTTGGCAATCACATTTCTTAATGTCAGGTGACTGAGGGAGTGTGCAGTGTGGGTGGGGGGATGAGGGGAGACCAACCTCAGCGGTTTTACTGGAACTCACTTTCTTGGAAAGCCCACACATGGCCTTTAGCCTCGGAAGAGGAGAGGAGGTTTTGTTTCTGCCTGGTCTATCGGCAGCCTAACATGCAACCAAATTTATGATCAAATCGAGAGCTGAAACAATCTTCTCTTAAATGGCTTTCTCATCCTGTATCAAAATAAGCATCCAAGGCACCCAGACCCAGATCTGTACCTTGTTGGATGGTTCTCCATGCCCTTTCGCACACATTTTCTCCTCTGACCTTCACAATAACCCTGTGAGAGTAGCTGGGCAGGCGCTGCCCACTCTAGATTCCTGCTACACAGCAGCCTCAAAGATCAATTCCAGGTCCAGTCACGACATGACAGGCAGAGTATACACCTTTAAGAAGGGTATAGCAGAGTCTGTCTCTGTGACCTTGAAGAAGGCTGAGCGCTGAAAAATTGATGCTTTTGAACTGTGGTGTTGAAGACTCTTGAGAGTCCCTTGGACTGCAAGGAGATCCAATCAGTCCATTCTGAAGGAGATCAGCCCTGGGATTTCTTTGGAAGGAATGATGCTAAAGCTGAAACTCCAGTACTTTGGCCACCTCATGCAAAGAATTGACTCATTGGAAAAGACTCTGATGGTGGGAGGGATTGGGGCAGGAGGAGAAGGGGACGACAGAGGATGTGATGGCTGGATGGCATCACGGACTCGATGGACGTGAGTCTGAGTGAACTCCGGGAGTTGGTGATGGACGGGAGGCCTGGCGTGCTGCAATTCATGGGGTCGCAAAGAGTCGGACACGACTGAGTGACTGAACTGAACTGAACTGAACTGAAGAAGGAAAAAAAAGGAAAGTTTCTCTTCCTTAAAAGATAAAAAAAAAAGATAAAAAAAGATATAAATAAAGGGAAAAAGTGCAAAACAGAAGACACTGGGAACACACAGCCGATACAGTATGGGGTTAGAGTCCAGAGTACATCAAAAGCTCCTAGAAATAAATAAGAAAAAGACAAAGTACTACCAGGTGTTTTACAAGAGACGTTGTCAGTAAACACAGAAAGATGCCCAACTTTGTTAGGAATCAGGAAAATGCAAATTGAAGACACCAGGAAGTACCATTTTACATCTACCCTACTGACACAGGGGATAGCAGTTAGGATTATCTCACTGAGTATATTGTTGCTCTGATTGTTGCTGCCCAGTCAAGACTTGCATCTGCCCTCTAGACCCAAACAGCACTTCCCTGAAGGGTCCAACATGCAGGAGCTTCAGGGCAGCAGCATTTGTCGAATCAAAAAACCTGTAAGTGAACCATGTGTGTGCGTGCTAAGTCACTTCAGTCAGTCGTGTCTGACTCTGTGCAACCCTGTGGACTGTAGCCTGCCAGTTGTCCATGGGATTCTCCAGGCAAGAATACTGGAGCGGGCTGCCAGTATTTTAGCTGTTCAAAGTAAAATGGATAAATGGTATTATGTCACGTAGCAGAACATGACAGAGAAATGAATAAACCTCAGCTTCATTCATTAACAAGTAAATTTCAAGAATATATTGTTGAATGACATATTCATTTCCTGGGGCTGCCATAACAAAGTACCACAGACAGGGTGGCTTAAACAACACATAAATTCTTTCAAAGTTTGGAGGCTAGAAGTTCAAGATCAAGGTGTTGGCAGGCCCATGCTCCCTGTGAAGCTGCTGGGGGATGGATCTGTTCCAGGCCTTTCTCTGAGCATCTGGTTGTTCTTTGACTGACCTGACTGAGGGCAACAGTCTTCCTGCAGTCTCCATGTGTGTGTGGCTCTGTGTCCAAATTTCCCCCTTTTTATAACTACACCAGTTATTATATTAAGAGCCCGCTCTCCCACTCTAATAAGGCCTTTTGATTTGCCATGCCTTGCAGTTTGCAGGATCTTAGTTCTTCAACCAGGGATTGAGGTAGATATTATCACTATTTGACAATGGAGGAAACTCAGGGATACAGAGGTTTAAATGAAGATCACGTAAGTGGCAGAACTGAAATTTGGTTTCATGTCTGTCTGACTCCAAGCACCAGGCTCTGCTCTCAAAACCACTGTATTTGGGAGTCGCCTGGTGGTCCAGTGGCTAAGACTCTGTGCTCCCAATGCAGGGGGCTTGTGTTTCATTCTTGATTAGGGGACTAGATTCCACATGCCACAAGTAAGAGTCCGCATGCCGCAACTAAAGATCCTGCATACTGCAGCGCAGTGAAAAAAACAAAGCAAAACCCACTATATTTTGCTTCTTTCCCAGCAAAGATACAGTCGCTTTTAGTTCCGAGAGTATTGATAAGAGCCAGGGTTAGAGTAGACATTGCATTGAAAAGGAAGAGATTACAATTAAAAAATTTTCTTAAATATTGGAATATTGTTGATTTACAATGTTGTATTAGTTTCAGATGTACAGCAGGGTGATTCAATTATATATATATATGCATTCATTTTTAATTTTTATTTTATTTATTTATTTTGTTGTGTTTTTTTTTGGGGGGGGGGTGGTTTATGTCTTGTGGACTCTTTGCTGCAGTGCAGGGCTTTTCTCTGGTTGCGGCATGCAGGCTTAGTTGCCCCAAGGTGTGTGAAATCTTAGTTCCCTGACCAGGGTTTGAACCCGTGTCCCCTGCATCGGGAGGTGAATTCTTAACCACTGGACCACCAGGGAAATGCCTGTTCATTCTTTTTTAGATTCTTTTCTCATATAGGTTATCACAGAATATTGAGTCGAGTTCCCTGTGCTATGCTGTAGGTCCTTGTTGGTTATTGATCTTATACACAGTAGTGTGTGTATGTTCATCTCAAGCTCCCCTCCTGATTTATCCCTCCTCACTACCTTTCCTCTTTGATAACAATACGTTTGTTTTCAACATTTGTGTCTGTTTCTATTTTGTAAAGTTCGTTTGTGTCTATTAAAAAATAGATTAAAATCTATTAAAAATAGATTCCACATATAAGTGACATTATATGATATTTGTCTTTCTCTGCCTGACTTACTTCACCCAGTAGGACAATCTCTAGGTCCATCCGTGTTGCTGCAAATGGCATTATTTCATCCTTTTTTATGTCCCAGTCTAATGACCTTATTACCTCTGTGAAGATCCTCTATCCAAAAGAGGTCACATTCTGTAATGCTGAAGTTTAAGGCTCATGAGACCGTCTTCTCTGAGGGGGACACAATTCAATCCATAACACATTAAAAAGTGGCAGAATGCGTTTAATGAGATACCATTTACATAAAGCTTCAGTTCAGTCCAGTCGCTCAGTCGTGTCCGACTCTTTGCAACCCCATGAATTGCAGCACGCCAGGCCTCCCTGTCCATCACCAGCTCTTGGAGTTCACTCAAACTCACGTCCATCGAGTCGGTGATGCCATGCAGCCATCTCATCCTCTGTCGTCCCCTTCTCCTCCTGCCCCCAATCCCTCCCACCATCAGAGTCTTTTCCAGTGAGTCAACTCTTCGCATGAGGTGGCCAAAGTATTGGAGTTTCAGCTTCAGCATCAGTCCTTCCAATGAACACCCAGGACTGATCTCCTTCAGAATGGACTGGTTGGATCTCCTTGCAGTCCAAGGGACTCTCAAGAGTCTTCTCCAACACCACAGTTCAAAAGCATCAATTCTTCAGCGCTTAGCCTTCTTCACAGTCCAACTCTCACATCCATACATGACCACTGAAAAACCATAGATGACCTTTGTCTCTGCTTTTTAATATGCTGTCTAGGTTGGTCATAACTTTCCTTCCAAGGAGTAAGCATCTTTTAATTTCATAAAGCTTGCTGCTGCTGCTAAGTCGCTTCAGTCGTGTCCAACTCTGTGTGACCCCATAGATGGCAGCCCACCAGGCTCCCCCATCCCTGGGATTCTCCAGGCAAGAACACTGGAGTAGGTTGCCATTTCCTTCTGCAGTGCATGAAAGTGAAAAGTGAAAGTGAAGTCGCTCAGTCGTGTCTGACTCTTAGTGACCCCATGGACTGTAGCCCTCCAGGCTCCTCAGTCCATGGGATTTTCCAGGCAAGAGCACTGGAGTGGGGTGCCATTGGGATACATAAATACTTGAAAGTTTAATGAGAGAGGAGTGGTCAAGATGACTGAGTAGGAAGATGCAGAACTTATCTCCTCCTACAGGCACCCCCAGACTACAGCTCCTTATAGAGAAACTGTCTATGAGAACAACCTGAAGACTGGCAGAAGAGATTTTCCACAACTAAAGACAGAAAGAAGGAACCTATGAGATGGGTAGGAGAGGGGGAAATGTGATATAGTGAAGACCCATTCAAGTGGGTGCGTAATCTACAAACAGTGGATAATTATAATTGCAAAGGGTCTCCCCGAAGAGTGAGGGATCTGAGCCCAATATCAGGCTCCCCAGCCTAGGGGGCTTGCACCTGGAAGATGAACCCCCAGATTGTCTGCCTTTGTAAGCCAGCCAGGCTTGCATTCAGGAGAGCTGAAGGAAACAGAGACTCTACTCTTAAAGGGCTCATGCAAAATTTCACACACTCCAAAGACACTGTGCAGAGGCAGTAATTTGTTAGGAGTCTCGGTCAGACCCACTTGCTGATCTTGGAGAGCCTCTTGGATAGGCAGGAGGTAACTGGGACCCTTATGGGACTGAAGCGACTTAGCAGCAGCAGCAGCATGGGACATAGATGTGGGCAGTAGCCATTTGGGGGAGCTTGCTCTACCTCAAGGACTCTGGGGTTGGTGGCGTTCTCTCCTTAGCCTGTTGACACCAGGGGCTTACCCGCCAACCAGTGAGCCAGCACCAACCCCAGGCCCCCAGGACCTATATAGCCAGACCCTTGGAGACCTGGCCCTGCCAACCAATGGGCTGGCATCAGCCCTGGGACACCTCAGGCTGCACGGCCAACCACGCTGGGATGCAGCCCTGCCTGCCCGCATCTGGCAGCCTCTGCACGGGGCAGGGCCTGGGGCTGCCCCATGGGCAAGGGGCCAGCCCTGCCTACCAGTGCACCCTCAGTGGTTGGCCCTGCCACAACAGAAGGGTTCACACAGCTCACAGAGGGGGGCCCCCCAAGAGCATATAGCTCTGGTGACCAGAGAGGGATGTGCTGCTTGGCCCCATAGGGTGTCTCCTACCTAAGGCCACTTCTCCAAGAGAAATATAACCAACCTCCATAATACATAGAAATAAAACAGAATTGGTGAGAATGAGGCAACAGAGGAATATGTTCCAAATGAACGAACAAGATAAAATCCCATAAGAAGAGCTAATCAAAGTGGAGATAATCTACCTTAAAAAGAATTCAAAGTAATTCTTTGATCACATAGATACTCGGGAGAAGAATGGATAAACACAATGAGAAGTTTAATGAAGAACTGGAAAATATAGAGAAGAGCCAAACAGAGCTGAAGAATACATAACTGAAATAAAAAAATACACTAGAAGGAATCAAAATTAGATGATACAAAGGAACATGCCAATCAACTGGAAGACAGAGCAGTGGTAACTACCCAAACTCAACAGAAAAAAGAATTTTCAAAATGATGATAGAGAGACCTCTGGGGCAACATCAGGGATACTAACATTCACAATTATAGGGGTCCCAGAAGGAGAAGAGAGAAAGAAAGGGGCAGAGAACTTACTTAAATAGACAATAGCTGAAAAGTTCTCTAACCTGTAAGACCTGAATAGATATTTTCCCAAGAAGACACTCAGATGACCAACAGACACATGGAAAGATGCTCAGCATCACCAATCACCAAGAAAATCCAAATCAAAATCACAATGAGATATCACCTCGTACCTGTCAGAGTGGCTGTTATCAACAAACATATAATAAGTGTTGTCAAGGATGTGGTGAAAGGGTAACCCTTGTACACTGTTGCTCGGAGTGTAAATTTGTGCAGTCTCCATGGAAAACAATTTGGAGGTTCCTCAAAGATTAGAAATACCATTTGATTCAGCAGTTTCACTTCTGGATGTTTCTCCAAAGAAAACAAAACACTAGTTTGAAAAGATATATGTACCCTTATGTTCATGTCAGTGCTATTTTCAGTAGCCAAGATACGGAAGCAACCTAAGTGTCCATTAGTAGATGAATGGATAAAGAAGATATGGTATAGATGCAATAGAATACTGCTCAGCCATAAAAAAAAGAAATCTTGTCATTTGTGAACATGATGGGCCTTGAAAGTATTTTTTAACTGTATAATACTAGTGATTATTTTTATTTAATTTTTAATTTTTAAAATTTGTTATTGAAGTATAGTTGACTTACAATGTTCTTTTAATTTCTTTTGTACAGTAAAGTGATTCAGTTATACATATATAAATCCTTTCTTGTATTCTCTTCCTTTATTATTTATCTCAGGATATTGAATATAGTTCTCTGTGCTATACAGTAGGATCTTGTTGTTTATCCATTCTATAGGTAGTATTAATAGTTTGCATCTGCTAACCCAAACTCCCAGACCGTCCCCTTCTCCCCTTCCCCTTGGCAACCACAAGCCTGTTCTCTGAGCCTGTGAGTCTCTTTCTGTTTCACAGATAGATTCATTTGTGTCTTATTTTAGATTCCATATATAAGTGATATCATTCAGGATTCGTCCTTTTCTTTCTTTTTTTTAATAGTCATTTTTATTATTTATTTACTTGGCTGTAGTTGCAGCATATGGGATCTAGTTCCCCGACTAGGGATCAAACCCAGGCCCCCTGCATTGGGAGCGCAGAGTCTTAACCACTGGACCACCAGGGGAGTCGCTGTCCTCTTTCTGACTGACTTCACAGAGCATGACAATCTTTAATTCCACGCATGTTGCTGCAGACGGCATCATTTCGCTCTTTTTTCTGGCTGAGTAGTATTCCATCGTGTATACGTACCTCATCTTCTTTGTGCATCCATCCGTCAGTGGACATTTATGTTGTTCCTATGTCTCGGCTATTGTGAATAGTGCTGCTATGAACATAGGGTGCATGTATTTTTTTGAATTATAGTTTTGTTAGGAGTGGGACTGCTGGATCATATGGTAATTCTGTTTTCAGGTTTTGTGGAGTTTCCATACTGTTTTTCATAGGGGCTGCACCAACTCATGTTCCCGTCAACAGTGTGCCGCACCCTCTCCAGCATTTGCTGTCTGTATACTTTCTGATAATGGCCATTCTGACTGGTGTGCAGTGATATCTCATTGTAGTTTTGATTTGCATTTCTCTAATAATTAGTGATGTTGAGCATATTTTCACAAGCCTCTTGCCCATCCATATGTCTTCTTTGGAGAAATGTCTATTTAAGTCTCCTGCTCATTTTTCTACTGGGTTGTTTGGTTTTTTGTTGTCGGGTTGTATGAAATATTTGTATATTTTGGAAATTAAGCCCCTGTTGTGGACCTCGAAAGTATTACACTAAATGAAATAAGTTAGATAAAGACAAATATATGATTTCACTTATATGTGGAATCGAAAAACCAAAACAAATGAACAAACATTACAAAATAGAAACAGACTCATTGATACAGAGAAGAAATAGGTGATTGCCAGAGGGGAGGGGAGTGAGGGAAGAGGGAAATAGTTGAGGGAGATTAAGAGGTACAAACTTTCAGTTACAAAATAAAAGAGTCATAGGGGTGAGATGTACAGCATGGGGAATATAGGCAATAATATTGTAATAACTTTGTATGGTTACAGATGGTAACTAGGCTCAATTGTGATGGTTGTTTTATAATATATAGAAATATCAAATCACTATGTTGAATACCTGGAGCTAACATAGTGTTTAGGTAAATTATACTTCAATTAAAAGAAAGAACAAGTTTAGTGAAAAGGAAGGGAATGATAGATGACAACTCTGGAATAGTGGGTGTTCCTGGGCAGAGGAGAGAAGGACGTGATTAGGGACTTCAGATGCCTTTTGTTGTCATTGTTCAGTTGATTAGTCCTGTCCGACTGTTTGTGATGCCTTGGAATTTCAGATGCCTTGGGATTTCCTGTTGCTTAAACTGACTGATAGATGCTTAGGTTTGTTTTCATATCCTTTATAATATATGTGTTACTTTTATATAAGAAGCAATTCATAAAAAGTACACACTTTTTAAAAAAGGATCAGAAAAATGACTTGGAGGCAAGTATTCATAACACTTTGGAGGAGTTTTGCTACTGAGGGGAGGAGTAAAACGGGGTGATGGCTGAGGCTGCGGGGATGAGGGAAATTTTCTTGTTTCAGAGGGATGAAGTGTCTCACTGAGGCTCACACAGCTGGCCTGGGTCAGCCGGGAGTGGCTCCCAGGCCCTGGCCCCCAACACAGTGCCCCTTCCACCCCTACAGCTGCTGCCTCTTTCTTGTGGTCATTATGAGGGTCCTTGGATACTGGCCCTCAGGGTGGTCCCCCTACTCCTATGGGAATTCCAGGACCAGAGCCTTGGAGCTGGAGGGACCAGTGCTGCCTCTTGACTTGACTGATCTCTCTCTCACTTGTCTCTTACTGTGACATGAAACCAGCTCCAGACATGTGCCTGGCTCTTCTCTCTGGCCAAGGGCAAACCACCCACCCACATGCCTGCCTCTGGAGGGGCTGCCTGCGCTGTGAACCTAAGGCCAGCTTTGCTGAGTTTACAGTAGAAGCAGGGTCTGAGATACCATCCTGGAGGGTTTTCCTGGTTCTTCCGGAGAGCCAGAATGTAGTCATGAGGCCATTAGCACTGAGGCTGTCAAAAGAGAGCCCCAAATGACCCCGCAGCTCTTCTGGAAGCTGGCGCTTGGTCCAGTGAGCTGGAGCATTTGCGCTCTGCTGTGACCCCAGCTGTCCCTGGCATGATGGGGCAAGCTCAGCTTTAGCTCAGTCCATCCATCAAGAAAAGGGAACGGTGTTCCCCTTTGTGTGCTTCGTTTTCTCCTGTGAAAGGACAGAGTTGGATGGGGCCATCTCTAAGTCCCTTCCAGCCACAGAGAGTCTAGATGTTTTGTATGATGTCATTTGAACCTACAAAGTTAGCTCATAGAGACACAGGGACTCTTTTTTATTTTGCTGAAGTGCCAGAGCATTCAGTTCCCCAGCACCTGCAGGAGCAAATCCAGCAGAAGTCCGAGGCGGGAAGGTCTGGGTTCTTCTGAGCACCAGCAGGGACAGAGCACAGCGCACGGGCCAGCTGCGCCCTGTGCCCAGAAACAAGTGTCAGGAGAGCCCTGTCTCTGTGTGCCAGCAGCCTCAAGATACTCTGACTCAGGGTCTTCACTTCTGGAGAATTATTCTAAAGAAACAGTCAGATATGTAGATAACAGTATATACATAAGTGTGTTATCACAGTACTGTTTAAAAATATTGAAAAACTTTATAAACAACTCAAATGTTCAGAAATTGGTGACTAGTTGAATACATTTTGTGTCCATATGATCATGTACCAGGAAGCTATGAAAAATCATGTTCGATCCCTGCTTTGGGAAGATTCCTCATGCCTCCGAGTAACTAACCCTGTGCACCACAGCTGCTGAAGTTGTACGCTCTAGAGCCCCTGAGCTGCAATAAGAGTAGCCCCTGCTCCCTGCAACAAGAGAGAACCCACACACAGCAATGAAGACCCAGCACAGCCATAAATACAGAAATGAATTAAAGTCATGTTAGGGGAGATTTTGGAGATACTTCTAATACGTTAAGTGAAAAAGTGATATTTATAATTATATCTATTGAATGATATAAATTGCAGATAGATAGGTGTACACACATGTATATTTTCAAACTACAGAAGGATGTATATCATACTGTCAGCAGCAATCATCTCTGGATAGTAGGGCTATGGGTAATTTTTATTTCTTTATGAGTTTTTATATGTAATATCTGAGATATATTACAGCTTTTCTTCTTTAGACTTCTTCGTAAGTACGAGATTTTTCATAAATGTTTCTGCCTGGGGTAGTTGACTATAGTATATTATTGGACTTCCCTCGTGGCTCAGACGGTAAAGCGTCTTGTCTACAGTGCGGGAGATCCTGGTTCAATCCCTGGGTTGGGGAGATCCCCTGGAGAAGGAAATGGCAACCCACTCCAGTACTATTGCCTGGAAAATCCGGTGGACAGAGGAGCTTGGTAGGCTACAGTCCATGGGGTCGCAAAGAATCAGACACGACTGAGCGACTTCACTCACTCATATGTAGAAAACCCACAAAATATTATTAGGATTTTTACTTTTAATAGAGGTAAATATTTTTAACAGTGGTAAAAGACACATAATATAAAATTTATCATTTTTAAGTGTACAGTTAGTAGTGTTAACTACCTTCACATTGTTGTCTAACCAAACTCTAGGACTCTTTTCATCCTACAAAGCCCTACCCATTGAATAAAGGCACCCACAGCTGCAGCACCTACCTACTGTCTGTCTCCATGTACTGACCACCCCAGGTACCTCATGGCTTTGTCTTTTTGTGATTGGCTTATTTCGCTTAACATGATGTCATTAAGGTTCATCCATGTAGTAACACGTGTCAGAATTTCATTCCTTTTTAAGGCTAGATAGTATTCTGTTGTATGTTTATACCACTTTTTTTATACATTTGTCTGTCGGTGTATACTTGAGTTGCTTCCACCTTTTGGCTATTGTGAATATTGCTGCTGTACATGGATGTACAAATTCTCTTCAAGACCCTACTCCGTTCTTTTGGGTATATATTCAAAAGTGGAGTTCCTGAGTCATATGATAATTCTTTTTTTTTTTTTTTTTACTGTGCACAAGGGTTCCTGACCAATATTGTTACTTTCTGTTTTGTTTTGATAGTAGCTGCCCCCAAAAACTCATTTTAAAAAGAGGACAGTCTAAGCTGGAATTTTGCCCATACCCTCTGAGTGCCAGGTAATGACTCCTGGGCTGAGTGCTAAGAGTATATATACACAGAGGTTTATACAAACTCCAAGCCTTCCTGGAGCTTGTGGGCCAGCCAGGAGCTTGTTCTGGCTATAACTTATCACTCAGGACCTTGCTGGAGGGATCTGGTCACATGCCCTAAACTCATTTCAGAGCAGAGCCATTCAGGCTAACCTCGTGCCAGAGCTGCAGAGGTTTGTAACCCACCCTGTGACTATGGCTGTACAGGGGTGCATCCAGGCCTGGCCTGGCAAGTGCAGCAGGCTGAGCCATGGCACACTTATGGCTTCCTTGCTTCTGGCATCACTGCCAGCCTGTCCTTAGGTCTTCTGGTCTCTGGGGCTGAAGCAGGGTGGGGCTAGATTGCCCCCAGTCAGAGCTGCTCCCAAAGGCAGTGCAGAGAAATGGAGATCCCTGGGCAAACCTGGTCATTGATGGGGACCTGTTCTTGGGCTCTGTGGAGGGTCAGAATAAGTCATTAGTGGGCAGCTGAGCAGTAGGCAGGAAGCAGCCATGTCAGCCCTTGTATCTCCAGACAGGCCTGCGAGATGGCCTCCAAGATGGTGGGTGCCCGGATGCTCCATATCACAGAACTTTTGCCTTGAAATTGCTGGAGGCAGAAGGATGGCCTTGCTGACCTCTGGAGGGCCCAGCCAGCCCAAGGATGTCACTTGATATCTCACTCTCATACTGATGCCTATCATAAATATTTATGTGTACAATTCATTTTTTAAACCTTTTTTGGGGGGCTGCACCCAGTTTTCATTGTGGCACGAATCTTTTAGTTGCAGCATGCAAACTCTTAGTTGTGGCAGGCGGGATCTAGTTCCCCAACCAGGGATCGAACCCCAGCTCCCTGCATTGGGAGCTCGATGTCTCAGCCACTGGACACCAGGGAAGTCCCTGCAGTATAGTTTATTATGTGTCCTATTTCAGTTTCTGTCTCTGAGACCCAGAGTCTCCCTGGAATTTCTTTTATTTGGGATTGTTAGAATCAGTGGCTCCCACCCCTTCTCCTGGCCCCTGGACCTTCTGCTGGTGGTCAGGTGCGGCAAAAGGCACAGGGAGGGACAGGCCATTGTCACAGGCCTCACTGTGGGGGCAGCTCTGTCTCATGCTGGGGAAATTCGCATCCATTGTGGTCTGTGGAAACCCATAGTCCCCCTGGTGACTCTCATCAGACAGAAATGACCTTCCTCAGGCAGAAGTAGGGAGTATGACACATGGTCACTGGCTTGGGAAAGCTTGCTGACCCGTCTCCCATGGGTCTGTCCTGTCCTGACTCACCCAGGGGCAGCAGCTGCTCTTCGTGTAGGACCTGAGGGGCTGCTGAGGGGCTGCTGTGGCGGCATCCCGGGCCAGCCGCACAAGCAGGAGACCTCTGTCATCACACAGGACTCTGTGCTCTGAAGGGCCGCACCCTCAGTTTAAGGCTCTGCTGTCACCAAAATTAATTTTTAATAAATTAAGCTGGTTCTGGTGGCACCTCTTCCATGGCAGCTCTGGAAGACTGCTCTCAAGGGCAGGAAGGACAAGACCACACCACACCCACAACAGCCTGTGCTACCTCTGAAGTCCCAGCATTTGGAACTAGCACAACACATAATTGTCACTATGCCCTGCCCCATTTTAGACTTACTTGCCTGCATGTTCCATTCTGCAACTAGACCGTCCCCTCCTGGGGTAAGGGCCAGGCCTCCAAGCAGCTGGCACTTGATACTCAATAAATGCCAGTTGAAGTAACTTCTGATGACTTCAAGCCAAGTCACCTTTTTAGTGGCAAAGAACAAAACAGATGATCCCTGATTATGAAAAGTTAGATTTTGTAAGGAAAGTATATGGGAAATAATGTGATCTTGGTTTATGCAAAACCACAGCTGGGCCGTGGCTGCATTTCCACATTGCTGCATCTCTGGAAAAGCACTGATACTATCAAATACCTGCTGTTTCTGGGCACTGTGCTGGGTGCTCTAGTGCGTCATCTCCTATTTAATTCCTACAACCTCTCAAGGTCGACTAAGCCCAGGGAGCTGAGCAGCTTGCCCAAGGCCACACATTGACCAGAAGAAGAATGGGGATATTAATGTAGGTCTGCCTGACTTCAGAGGCCTCCTTACTGGTGTTTTGATCCTGGGGAAGGGCAAGAGACGGTAACTGAGTGAAGGAGGAGGGGGTGGCTTCCTATAAGGAGCAGTCACTTTAGAACCAAATCACTTTAGAACCAAATAGCAGAGTAATATCTGGAGTAATGCCTGTAACATCTTAAAGATGTATTCCTGCAAAACGTGATGTGCAGGATGTAAAACACACCTTTCCTGCCTATAGGAGCCGAGATATAATAACATTTATCTCGTGGGGTTGCCCTGAAGATCAGTTGAAACAAAGATGACTGAGATGATTGTATCAAGGAAGCAGACTTCGGTGTCTTGGATTATTGCCTTTTGTTAGCCCTCATAGTTTTTCTGGAGACTGTTTCAGCTCCACTTTGGTATATTAATTTAGTCTTTACCGAAAATGTTTACCACTGAGGGTATCACCCATGGACTTGGTTGCCTTCCCAATATCCATTTCCTCTTTCATTCTTACTAACAGAGCCCTCATTTTGTTTGGTGCAACAGAATGGCCAGCAAGCCTAGGCCATGGTCATGGCAACCTTGTGCTCTGCTTTCCCAGCCTGCCTTGCAGCTGAAAGAGACCATGTGACCAACTCTGGCCAATGGGATTAAAGTGGGACAAGCTGCCTGGCACAGTTCTTTCTAGGTTGAAAAGGTTCTTTCTAGTCTTTCTTCCTAGGTTGAAAAGATTTCTGATATTGGAAACAGAAGTAACTATATTTCCATAGAAAAAGGCCAAGAGAATCACAAAGATGCCAGCCCTGATACCCTGAAGCACCAGCCCCTACCCACTTTCAGATATTTTATTTTGTGAGGTAAAGAAGCCATTACTTGTTCAAGTGCCTGCAAGGTGGGTTTCTGTTGCTTATAGCCATATTTATACTTGACTGACAGTGTGGCACTTCTTTCTGCTTTTACTCCTGTGTGCCACGGGAGAGATGGGCTAAGGTCCTGGAGGAACTCCCAATCCTGCAGGGTTTCTCTCCTGTCTTTATTCAGACTTTTATCAGACCTTTTTGTGCTCTTGGAGCCTTGAGGGCATCCTGGTCTGACCACCCAGTTTGCCCATCTCCCTCATCTATTCTGACCTCAATTTTCCATTTCCTTTGGCTAATTCCGTAAATCATCTTCCTGTCACACATACTGAGTGTCTACTCCCTACATCATGTGGTACACAAAAACACACGCACACACACACACTCCACATACGCCTCTCTCCTGGACTTTTTGTCTTCTTGATAAATGGAAAGCCACAGATCTGAAAGGCAGTGCCCTGATTATGCTTCTGCCCAATTCCATCTGCTCTTGCCAGATGGAGTGCTCTTAACCCACATATAATTTTAGATACAGGAGAGGCTGCCACGGAGACCAGACACCCACATTGGCACACAGAGATCCTGTCCTTTCTCCTCTGCCCCCAGCTGTGCCCCGCTAGTGTAGCCTGGGGGACATACCGAGGAGGGTCTGAGAGCAGAGCCTCTCCAGGATTCTCAGTGGAGTGCTGACCTTGGAGGGCAGGACTCCAGGGCCACCCTGAGGGCTATTTGGGGACTACCTACCCAGGTCCCACCCCTACTCGAGCAGGCCCAGAGCTGGCCAGAGTGGTTGGTGCTCGAGGGAATCAACTATTTTTTTCTGCCTAGGTTTGCTGCGCTTCTGGCTGAGAAGGTCCTGACTCGTTCTAGTCCTCAGCCCTCTCCCATGTGGGAAAGAGGGGACTGTAGCTTTGCCACTGACAGCGTGAGCTGTAAGGAGCCCCTGGGGGGAGGGGGGTGACTCACCACACTGGATGAGGGAATGGCCCCTTGTCTTGTAGGAATGCTTTCTCAATGGGAACTGCCACCCTGCCTGGCTGATCTCCTGAGTTATGTAACCCAGGCTGCAGGGAGCAGCTCCCGCTGTGTGGGCCTGCCCTGGGGACCACAAGCTGTCTCCTTATCCACACCACGGTGCCTCCTGATGTTGCAAGAAGGGGGACCCCTTCCAGGGCCCGAAAGGGGGCTCTTGTCCAACACTCAGAAATGAATTGTCTGAGGAGACACAAGTGCTGACAAGGCAAGAGACTTTATTGGGAAGGGGCTCCTGGGCGGAGAACAGGAGGGTCAGGGAAACCAGGAGGACTGCTTGCCACCTGGCTCACAGTCTTGGGTTTGACGGTGATGTAATTAGTTTCTGGGTTGTCTTTGGGCAGTAGTTCTGACTAAGGGTCCTTCCTGGCGTTGCTCACCCAAGATGGATGCCAGCGACAGGGATTCTGAGAGGTGGTCGGACACGTGGTGTCTCCTTTTAACCTCTCCTGAACTCTTCCCTTGGTGGTTGCTTGTTAGTTTCCTGTTTCTTACCAAGAACACCTGTCTTAAAATAACTCATGCAGATGGTTACTGTGCTGCCTGATCAGGGTGGATGGTTTCAGTCAATGTGCTTCCCCTAACACTGACACTCAGCAGATGGTCTGAAAGCTTCTTGCAGGCATCTCTCCCATCCTGGGGAGCCTTGCTGAGGTGGTTGCAGGTGGGCAATCAAGGCTTTCTCCTGGGTGTCAGGAGGCTGTAGGCTTCCAGGCTCTTCTTTTGGGCACTACTGGCTTAGGCGGGCTCAGCCTGTGGACTGCAGGGCATAGCTGAAGGTCAGGAAGGAGAAGGGAAGAGCACCCCACCGTTAAAGGTCACAGGCCTAAGCAGGTCTCAGACTCCACCAGGGGAGCTCCAGTATATTTTGGAAAGAGGCCTGGTTCTAATATCAGACTCGAGTCAAGAACTGACCATGTGACCTTATTGCTTTTCCTGTTGGAATCTCAGTTTCCTTCTGAGTGGAAGCTCTCCATGAACCACAGGGCTGGCAGAGAAGGACTTCTGTAGTCAGCGGGGGCCTCTCTTGTCCACCTCCACGCAGTGGGAACTCCCTCCTCTTCTATTCCTTTGGTATGTCCTGGACTTACTTCCTTGTGAAAGCTTCACACAGGTCATATCAAATAGTAAAACAAGCTCCCATGCATGCATGCATGCTAAGTTGCTCAGTCATGTCCAACTCTTTGGGACCTCATGGACTGTAACCCACCAGGCTCTTCTGTCCATGGGGTTGCCATGCCCTCCTCCAGGGGATCTTCCCGACTCAGGGATCAAACCTGTGTTTCTCAGTCTCCTGCACTGGCAGGCAGGTTCTTTACTACTAGCCCACCTGGAAAGCCCCCCAAACAAGCCCCCAGCCCACATTAAATATTTTTTGCTGTCAATTTTTGGAAAGAGTTTTTTTAAAGTTGTTTTATACATTATTTGGCTATAAATGACTTACTGAATTTTGACTGGCTGGTTTTTCAGGGATCGTGGTGTATACTGGAAATTCTTAGAAAGTGAGAAACACTAGAAATCAGTGTAGTGTGAATTCGTAGCTGATTTACCCTCAACAAGGGAAATTGTTTTAAATCTTCCTGAGTGATTCGAATGTGTAGCCCCTGCTGTGGAAGAAGTTCAAGTGTGGGAGGCCACTGAGATGGGGACTGGCTCAAGGGGACTCACTTCAATTCCACCAGGAAGAATGAATCCCTGCAGGAAAGAGAGAGTGCTCCCTTAGGGAAATGCTCCCCCCCCCCGCCCCCCATCCTCAGGCTTTGTTCTTGGTGAGTCCTAATTTAGATCAAAGTCTAGTCAAAAAGGATTTATTCACTGTTTTGTTTTGCCCTGTAGTCAGTTGTTTTGTCTTTATTGTTCGCTGCTGCCATTTTCTTCACTATCTTTGAGCCTATTTATTGTGTTTATTTTACTTCTCTTTTTATCTTTTCACTGTTAGCAGTGAGTAGAGGTCAGGAGACCTGGCCCAGCAGAGAGGAACTGAGGGCTGCAGGAAGCTTCTAAGAGCTTTGCTGGGCCTTCCTGCTCCTGCAGCAGGTGGCCTGGGGGAAGTCCTTGATCTTGAACCCAGATACTTAGGGTCTGCCAGTGGCTCTGCGTTCAAAGTAGACTCCCCGTGATTCTGTCCCTCCAGGCCAAGGAAGTCTGAGCCCAGGAGGCTTCCTCACAGCTCTTAGGACCTGCCCCACAGAGCCACCAGACCTCAGAAACAGTGGGAACCTGGGGTAGGAGCTTGGGGTTGTCAGTAGAGGCAGGGTCAACATTTGGAGGTGAAGCAGAGCTGACCAAAGGGACAAATGAGATTCATGTTACTGTGGAGCAAAAAATGCAAGCTGCCGAACCACAGGTGGTATGCTATCTATGTGAAAACACGGCCACACACACAGTATATTTTGTACGAGTGTGTCCTCAGTTGTGCCCAACTCTTTGCAACCCGATGGACTGTAGCCTGCCAGCCTCCTCTGCCCAAGAGATTCTCCAGGCAAGAATACTGGAGCAGGTTGCTCTTTCCTTCTTCAGGGGATCTTCATGATCCAGGGATCAAACTTGAGTCTCCTCTGTCCTGCATTGAGGCGGATTCTTTACCACTGATGGAGAAGGCAATGGCACCCCATTCCAGTACTCTTGCCTGGAAAATCCCATGGACTGAGGAGTCCAGTGGGCCACAGTCTATGGGGTCGCTAAGAGCCAGCACGACTGAGCGACTTCACTTTCACTTTTCACTTTCATGCATTGGAGAAGGAAATGGCAACCCACTCCAGTGTTCTTGCCTGGAGAATCCCAGGGATGGGGGAGCCTGGTGGGCTGCCGTCTCTGGGTCGCACAGAGTCGGACACGACTGAAGCAACTTAGCAGCAGCAGCAGCTTTACCACTGAACTATCAGTCAGTTCAGTCACTCAGTTGTGTCCAACTCTTTGTGACCCCATGGACTGTAGGACGCCAGGCTTCTCTGTCCATCACCAACTTTTGGAGCTTGCTCAAACGGAGTCATCAGGGAAGCCCATACTTTGTATAGGTTTGTATGTAAAGGAATGGGA
Organism: Ovis aries; assembly: GCF_016772045.2. NCBI lineage: Eukaryota > Metazoa > Chordata > Mammalia > Artiodactyla > Bovidae > Ovis > Ovis aries. Next base: position 191,591,541 of record NC_056054.1, on the reverse strand, counting down.
ATGTCTATGTTTTTTAAAGTTCTGGAGCATATTTATTAAACCCATAAACAATAGTTCCCCTGGAGAGGTGAATAGGAGAACAGAGATTGAAAGGGATAGAAAAAGACACTTTATATTTATCAGTAAGCTTCTACTTTTTAAAAGAAAACTCATTTATGTGTGTAATTAAACCTAGTTTTAAAAACATCTAAATTTATTTGTGTAAAGACAAAGTGCTGCTTGGAAAGACTGAAGACAGAAGGAGAAGAGGGCGACAGAGGACGAGATGGTTGGATGGCATCACTGACTCAATGGTCATGAACTTGGGCAAACTCTGGGAGATGGTGAGGGACAGGAAGGCCTGGCATGCTGTAGTCCATGGGGTTGCAAAGAGTTGCACATGACTGAGCAACTGAACAAAAACAACAAAAAGACAAAGTGTCTGGAATTGGAGGGTGTGGATTGACACCGTTCTCCACCCCTTGTTACTCTATGCCTGTGGGGCTGTTATTGAACCACCTGCCTCAGTTGCTGCAAAGGTGAAGTGGGCAGAATGAAAAAAGTGACTCAAGAAGGTTGTCTAAAGAACTCAGTGGACCAGTGGACAAAAAGATATATATGTGCTAGTTATAATTAGCTTAAAAAAAAAAACAAACAGTTTAGAGCCTGTGAAGACAGGCTCAGAATGCATCCAAGTTCTGTCCCCAAGGACAGGGAAAAGAGAGTGATCAGGAAGGAGTCACTTGATTTTCCTAAGAGTAGGTCTTGTGAGACTAACATTACTTTTTCCCTTCCCGTCTCTTCTCCTTTTCTCCCAGAAGAAGCAAAGGAAAAGAAGCAAACATTTCTGATGGCTTTTCTATGTTCCAGGCTGTGTGCTGGGTGTAGTCAGAGCTCATTTTACAGATGTGGACCCGGAAACACGTTTGGTGATGTTGAGAATCTCGCCTCAGGGGGATGTCAAAGATTTGAATTCAGATCTAGATTCCCCCAGATCCTGAACAGCTAACAGCAGGAGCAATAGCAGCAAAAGTGGCAACAGGCACTGATATGCTGTGATGTCATTTAATTATCATAAAGAAAAGTTATAAGTGAAGAAAATGAGATGTAAAAAAGGTGGAATAAGCCAGCCCAGAATCATAGGTCTGTCTCAGGCCAAAGTCCAAGCTCTTAACCAGGCAACTTTATGGCCTCCCTTCTATACCTACCCTCTCCCTACCCGCAGGAGATTCTGGCCTTTCCTCCAGAGAGATGCTATAAAAATCTCTAAAAAGTGGAAAGGGAGAGAGCAGCCACATACATATTCTGGTGGCAGCCACCGCTCTAGACTAGATTAGTGGATCAGGTTGACTGGTTGATGGGGGTGGGTGCATGGAATCCCTTGGCAACCTGGATTGCACCAAGAACTTCTGATAGAGAAGATATTCAGACATGAGAGGACATGCAAAAAACATGGGAGGTAAAAACTGATACTGCTTGGATAGTGGGTTGAATTGTGTCTCCTAAAAAGATATGTTGAAATCTTTACCCTGGTACCTGTGAACATGACCTTGTTTGGAGCCAGGGTCTTTGCAGATGTCATCTAGTTAAATGAATTCATAGTGGACTGGGGTGAGCATTAAATCCAATGACTGAGTGTCCTTTTGAGAAGAGGGGAATTTGGACATAGAGATACAAAGAAGACACACGTAGAGGAAAGAAGGCCATGTGGAGATGGAGGCAGATGTGGAGTGATGCAGCCACAGTCAAGGAATGTCAAGGATTGCCAGTAGCCAAAAGAAGTTAGGAAGAGGCAAGGAAGGGTTTTCCTGTGGAGTCTTTGGAGGGGATATGGCCCGACTGATACCTTGGCATTCTAGCCTCTAGAACTGCAAGAGAATGGATTTCTGGTGTCTGAGCCATTCAGCCTGTGGTCATGTGTTCTGGCAGCCTTGGGAAGTTCAAATAACCTTGCTCCATAGCAGGTTGGGCAATCGCAACATGCCATGTGTATTTGGGTAATGGGACAAAGGGCTTTTTCCTTTACTCTGTTTTCTTTTATTGTCCTCTTGGATGAAAATAAAGAAAATTTCTGACAATCAAATAGGTGGATTATGCAAAACCCGGAGAGGTGGTTAGTATTGAAGTGAGGATATCAATTCATAAACACCTCAGTGAACTGCAGTAATGGACCAGTTCTTAACAAATATTTATTTATTTGGCTGCACAGGGTCTTAGTTGTGGCATATGGTACCTAATTCCCTGATTAGGGATTGAACCAGGTCCCTGGCATTGGGAACCCAGAGTCTTAGCCATTGGACCACCAGGGAAGTTCCTGGACCAAATTATATAAGTTGAAATTTAACAAGGAAAAAGTCCTTTATTTAGGTTCAAAGAACTAACTGTGTGAATGTAACCTGAGGAGCTTCTGGCTTAATGACAGCTCATATAATAAAAGTTGTTGGCTACAACTGAGTATGAGCCAACAATGTGCAGCATAATGGTCATTAAAAAAGTTAGTGCATCTTTAAGGTGCCAAGGAAAAATGAGATGAGCACTCTGTGGGCCTCTGGACAGGTTAGACTACACCTAGAACTTCATTCAGCTCTCAGTACCATGTTTCAGCATTTTGACACTTCTCAGCACCTAGAGAAAGAGAGCCAGGGAACTGAGGGGACCAGAAACTGTCATGCAAGGATAACCAGGGCATCTAGGCTTGCTTTCTCTGGAGACGAGAAGATGTAGGGACATGGCACTTGTCTTTAAATGCTAATTGCTCTTGTGAAACAGAGGAAATGGGTCAATTGGGTAGTGTTCTAGGAGAAGCTTCCTAAGCAGTGGCTTATGCGATGAAAAGAAGCTATCCCAGTTTTCAGGCACAGGCACAACTGTTGGTTTTGCAGCACTTGTCCTCTCTTTTTCCAATAACAGCACCCAGATTTCCTTTGTGAGACCATTCCACCCCTGTTTGTCCATGGTTCCCCGGTGCGCATATGACCCAGGCTTAGCCAGAGTGCTCAGTCCCTTGGCCACACCACCCTGCTTAGGGATGGTCATGTGACCCAAGCCACATCACTGAGTGTCTATCCCAGGCATATTGGTGCAACTACTGGGGATGGAGCCTCTCCTTTCATTAGGATAATGAAGCTGGTAGGATAGAAACCTGGAGGTACTGGAGGCCCGCTTGCCGAGGCGGGGAAGGAGCCTACCTGATCATGAAGTCAGTACAGGAAACAAAGCCAAGAAATGGAGACAGGAAGGTTTCCGCTGGGTGTGAATGCCTGGACCCGCATTTGTGAGGCCTGGAGCTTGTTTGTGACATAACACAGTACAATCCCCTTTATGCTTTCATCAGTTTGAGTTGAGGTTTGGTAATTTGCAACCAAGTGTCCTAACATATCACAAGGAGCTGCAAGGATACCGAGCTGTCTGATACTGTACAGAGGGAATTGTAATGGTTGACATTTATTGAGGATCTTTCACGTGTAGAAATTGTGGTAAATTTCTATTTAAAGTTTAACTTTTAATAGAGTTATATTGATACTTCCACATAATTCAGCAGTTTTAGATAGCTCCGTGAGACTTTTGAAAAGCTATTGTCTCTTGCAGCTCAGACCCAGTTTCCGACTCTTCAGAGGCAATCACTTTCAACTTTTCAGCTAATTCTTTATCTATTGACTTTTCACGATGAAAGATGAGATTCAGTGTATTTTTGTTCTCTCTACCCCCACACACAGCACACTTCCCGTTTCTCCTTCCTTCCTTTGCGTTTAGGTTTGTTGTCATGTTTCGATCAGTATTCACTGTCTATATTTTGACTGTAAACTCGCTCCACAGCCTATTAGTATACTATGATTACTTTTTCTTGCACACCATTTTGTTTTTGCTAGAGTTCACAGTTGTCTTACATTTTTCGTTTGCTTAGTTGTCTGTATACTTGCTACTGATTCAACCCCTAACACCCATATGTGCAGATCTCTAGTCAATATGTTCAGAATGCTAGGTAGTCAATCAGTGGCATACACTTGGTCGCCTTTCTGATGGGCTCCAGTCTGGACCGGTTGCCCTCTTTGGCCACAACCTTAGTTTTATTCTATCTTTTTGGCAGAGCACATCCTCAAGTAGTTTCCTGAGAAATGGGGTTCATGGGGGTTAAAGATTTGGGATCTTCTTGGAAAATGTTTCACACTCACATTTAGTGAGTGTAGCTTAAATATCATTTTCCCTCAGAATTTTTAAGTCTAATTTGTCTTCTAATCTTACTATAATTACTCTAGCTCTCTATTAGTTACCACTTTTATGGTATATCTTGTCCACGCTTTTACTTTCAAGAAGAAGTCTTTTTTTTTCATTTAAATGTTTTTATTTATCTGGTTGTGCTGGATCTTGGCTGCAGCACGAGGATGTCTAGTTGCGGCATTCCAGCTCTTAGGTGCAGCTTCCCTGGTGACTTAGATGGTAAAGGCATTTGCCTGCATTGCTGGAGACCTGGTTCAATCCCTGGGTCGGGAAGATCCCCCGGAGAAGGAAATGGCAGCCTGCTCCGGTATTCTTGCCTGGAGAATCCCATGGACAGAGAAACCTGGTAGCCTACTGTCCGCGGGGTTGTAGAGATGCAGACACGACTGAGCGACTTCCCTCTCACTTTCAGCTCTTAGGTGCCGCATGTGGGAGCAGTTCCCCGACCAGGAATCCAACTTGGGCCCCTGCACTGGGAGCACATGTGTGTGCTAAGCTGCTTCAGTTGTGTTCGATCCTTTGCGACCCCATGGACCAGGCTTCTCTGTCCATGGGATTCTCCAGGTAAGAATACTGGACTGAATTGCTGTGCTGTCCAGGGGATCTTCCTGACCCAGGGATCAAACCCGCATCTCTTATGTCTCCTGCACTGGCAGGCGGATTCTTAACCACTAGCACCACCTGGGAAGCCCCTGAATTGGGAGCATGGAGTCTTAGCCGCTGGACCACCAGGGAAGTCCACGCCCCAGAATTTTGAGATCTTGCTCTCTTGTGTTCTGGCTTTCCAGAGTTAACTGTTGAGAAGGTGATGCCATTCGGATTCTGGATCCTTTTTATGAAACCTGTTGGTTTGGTTTTGCTTCCTCAAAGCTTGTAGGATCTTCTCATTGTCTCCATTGAGCTGCCCCAGCAGATCTGAAGATAAATGAGTTCCCAAGGAGCCCCAAGGCCAATGGAAAACACAGGTGCATTGGTTATCTATTACTGTGTAACAAATTGCCCCCAAAGTTAGAGGCTTAAAATCATAAGTATTTGTTATCTCATGGTTTCAGTGGATCAGGAATCTGGGCCTAGCTTAGCCGGGCGTCTCTAACTCAGAATCTCCATTCCAGAACCAACCAAGCGGGGATTCCTGGCAGTCCAGTAGTTAAGACTCTGCACTTTCACTGCAGTGGGTTTGGGTTCAATTTCTGGTCGAGAACCTAGGATCCTGAATGCCATGTGGTGCATAGATTAAAAACGAAAACAGTCAAGTGACAACTGGGGTGGCTGTCATCTCAGAGGCCTAAGGGGGGAATCTGCTTCCAGCCCATTCATGTGGCAGTAGCCCCACCTCAAGTCATTACTGACAATTTTCCAGAGACATCCATTCCTTGTCACATATGCCTGTCAATAGGACCACTCCATGCTGGGAAAAACTGAGGGCAGGAGGAGAAGGGGGTGACAGAGGATGAGATGGTTGGATGGCATCACAGACTCAGTGGACATAAGTTTGAGCCAACTCCGGGAGATGGTGAGGGACAGGGAAGCCTGGCATGCTGCAGTCCATGGGGTTGCAAAGAGTCGGACACAACTGAGCGACTGGAAAACAACAACAGGACCACTCCAGAATGGCAGTGTGCTTCCTCCAGGGTGAGGGCTTTGACAGAAAGAGAGAGAGAGAGACAAGGAGCGAAAGATAATCTGTGGCCCAAGTCAAACATTCTTTTCATATCCAATTTCAGAAGTTACTCTTCTGAGACTGACTTTTGCCATATTCTTATCATTAGAAGGGAGCCCGTGAGCCCAGTCCACACTCAAGGGGAGAGTGTTGGATAAGGAGAAATACCGAGAGGCAGAGGTCACTGAGAGCCATCCTGTGAGCAGCCACCCTCCACCCAGGCAGTCGGGTGTTTAGAGCACGTGTGACGAGTGCCTAGAGAGGTGAGTGCTGGAGGAGATCAAGGAAGGCTTCCCAGAGAAAGCAGCTGTTGGTTGAAATGTGACAGATGAATAGGAGATATCCTTGGTAGACCAGGGGGCAGAAGGGCATCGCAGGCGAAGAAAAAAACATTTGCAAAAACCAGAGGCGTGAAAAGGCTTGATGGGTTCTGGGAGCAACACAGCAAAGCTTGGAGCAGAGAGCTGAGATGCAAGGCTTTCCCAAGGTGTCCGTGCTTTATCTTAGAGGTCGGGGAAACCATGACCAGCTTTCCAGGGTGTGAGAAGAGCAGGTTTGTGTTTTAGGACACTCTCTAGGTGCTGACTGAGTGGGAGGGCTGGAGGAACAGAGGTGGGAGGCAGGGCACCAGTGAGGAGGCTGTGGCAGGTGTCCAGGTGAATGTGGGGATGATGATCTGGGGTGAGGTAAACGTGACCAATGGAACTTCTACAGTGTCAGTGAAAAGGGATTCAGCCTGTCTGTGAGCCAGACGAATGGAGTGGGTGGAAAGAGGAGAAAGCAGGTGTGGGTGGAGGGAGGTGTTGTCCAGTCTGAAGCCAGTTGACTGGTAGGCAGACAGGTCTTTGCTCCTGCATTGTAGGAAAGTTGGCAGGGTGGGGTGATAGCCTTGGGAGGCTGGGAAGAAAGGTCGGGATGGAGATGTCAGTGCTACTTGGGGTCCCTGGTTTGGTTCCAGGAGGTCCACCTTAAGTCCTGCTGATGCCTCTTTCTCCACACCTCTTGGAAGGCTGCCCATCCATGGCTTGGAACTCCAGCCTGCCCATCAGCCTTCAGAGTTAGGGCTACCTTTGCCCTTCTGAAGTTCATGGAAGACCTTGAGGCTTTGAACTAACAGCCTTATCGCCTCCGCTTTCCCTACGTGACTGTGGGCAAGTGATTCATGTTTCAGTCTTGTCTATAAAATGCGGGGGTTGGACCAAGCGGCTCCCCATCATTCCTGCCCGCACTGACTTGCTGGGCTCCCTCCCTCACCCACCTCTCTGGGCTCTGTGGGCTCCAGGTTGCTTCTGCAACATGCATTCCGCCATCCTCATGATTGTCTCCTTCCCTTCTTCCTTCTGCTCGGGCCTGCCCTGAGGAGCCCGGAGAGGCTGCAGTGAACTCCGTTTCTCTTCCTTCTGCAAACCTTTTCTGAGGTTTGGTGTTGGCGCATTTGCATGCTAAGACCAGGATGTTCTGCCTAGCATCTGCCCGGTACACCATGAACCATCAGCTTGGCAGAGTCGTCCAGAAGTCCTATAGTCCATCCCCTGCTCCAGGCTAAAGTACTTTATTTACTAAAGATAATTTTTAAATTGATACAAAAGAAAAATCCGTACCTTCCTGGTAACACATTCGTATTTTACAGATCTTCGGTGATGAGGCTTTTGATGGAGACAGCTGAAATTCTTCAGGGAGCCGTAATAGTAGTAGTGTGGTCGCTCAGACATTTCTAAGTCTTTGTGACCCCATGGACTGCAGCCCGCCAGGCTCCTCTGTCCAGGGGGTTCTCCAGGCAAGAATACTAGAGTGGATAGCCATTCCCTTCTCCAGGGGGTCTTCCCAGCCCAGGGACTGAACCTGAGTCTCCCAGATTGCAGGCAAATTCTTTACCCTCTGAGCTACCAGGGAAGCCCTAGAAGAGAATAGAACTGCCCTCTAAGGGCTCCTGGAGAGAAGGCTCAGACTGGGTCCTGCCCCACTCACCGTCCCCTCTCCAGAGGGAGGCCTTCCTACCAGGCCTCCTGGTAGGCAGGGGACCCCTCTTTTCCCTCCTCCACTCTCTGATTAGACCCAGCCCACACCTGCCTTGGCCCAGAGCTGCTGTTGCCTTTGGCACCCAGAGGGCCTGCGGATCTTATGTAACTGCTCTTGGCCAGACATTCTGGTTCGGCAGGTACAGCCTGCAAGTTAAAAATTGTTCTAAAAATGCAATGCAGCTGCCTAAACACACAGCCCTGGAGGAGGAGGCTGGTGGGCAGAGGCCCCAGTCTGCAGAAGGGTGTATTTTCCATGGGGACTTTGGGCCCAGTGCTCTGACACCAAGAGAAGCATCAAACTTGGGGACCAGTGGTGCATGCCTGCTCCCCAGAGATAGATTCTGTGGCTTGACATGCTCTGAGCGGTTCTCTTTCTCTTGGCCATGCCACGCGGCATGTGGAATCCTAGTACCTGACTGAGATGGAGCCCATGCCCCCCGCAGTGGAAGAGCAGAGTCTTAACCACTGGGCCACTAAGGAAGTTCCTGAGTTTCCTTTAGAGCCTACAGTGTCACCCTCTGCCTCTTCCTGTGAGAAGCTGCTCTGGTCCCACCTCCTCAATAATCCCTTCCAGTTTCTGCCTGTGTGTGCTTCGGGGTCTTGCTTTTTGTTTTTCTGATGTCTTGTTCCCTTTTCATGCTTTTCAGCACCTCCAGCCTCCCTCTGCTTCTTTTCTGGTCCCTTTTCTTCTTCCTTTTTCTTTTTCTCCCTCCTCCACTCCCCTAAACCCACTATGTAATGAGGATGGGAATCTCTTTCCCCACGCCTTAAACTGTGTGCCCTTCCTAAGTCCCTGGAGAGGGAGGCAGCCTCTGGTCCCTCCAGCTGTGACACTGGGCAACTCCCTTCTCCTCTCTGGGCCTCTGTAAAGTGGGGACAATAATATACACCTTATTCACTGCCTCTCAAAATGGTTGTGAAAATCAAAAGAGGTGACCGTGATTTCTGTACCCATATACAGGGGCTTACATTTCCTTCCCTTCAGTTCATTTGTCACAAATTTATTTAGCACCTTTGAATTGCCTGGCATTGTGGTAAGTTCTGGAATATGTAAGGAAAGACACTGATGGAGTGGGCCCTGAACCTGCTCATTAGAATCACATGCAGAGCTGCAGAAAAGATGAACTCCCCACTTCCACCCAGACCTACAGGTCAGGGTCTGCCAAGATGGGGCCCAAGGAGGCAGCTTCTTCCGTGAGCCCAACTCTCAGGCCTGGAAACCAGTGAGCTGGTGAGGGGAGGAGCTGAGGGTGGGGTAGGCTGGGAGAAGGGAGGACAAAGCCAGAACCCAGGTTGGGAAGACTTAGATGGGCCAGAGTGAGGATGGTGAAGGAAGAGTGTAGAAGAAACAGGTGACAGAGAACCAAGAGGGCGTTTTCTCCTGCCTCGTGACTAGGTTTACCCATGTACATCTGTTGTCAGATTGGCCAGTAATGAAATGCCTATGATGGATTCTTTTAAAAAGTAATGAAAAGCGTGTTAGTTGCTTTGTTGTGTTCGACTTTTTGTGGCCTCATGGACTGTAGCCCACCAGGCTCCTCTGTCCATGGGATCTGCCAGGCAGGAATACTGGAGTGGGTTGCCATTCCCTTCTCCAGAGGATCTTAGTGACCCAGGGATTGAATCCTGGTCTCCTGCATTGCAGGCAGATTCTTTGCTGGCTGAGCCACAAGGGAAACATCCACAAAGGAAATACAATAGTTCTAATAAGTTCTTCATGATGGGTGGCTTCTCTCCTCTGGATATTTTATAGGATATTTTGCACACAGATCTGCCTTCCCCTCTTTGTTTTGTCTAGAGGATCATTCTGAAAGCAGGGGTATATTTTCTACTTTTTTCTTCTTGTGTGCTTATAAATAAAAAATAAGATGTGTTCCTTTAAATATTGGCAATATTTATTCTGATGTTCATGAAGATGTTGCTTTTTGTTGCCTGGGAATTTAAACTTCTGCCCATTAAGAAATGAACAGTAAAAAACAAAACAAAACAAAAAAAACATAAAAATCTAATGCCTCCAACTTCAATGATTTCATATACCTAAAAAAAAAAACTTTAGGAAGATCTTCCAGGAACCATAATCTGATGTTCAGCAATTCCTTCATTCTACTACAGTTTCTTCTTTTTTCCCTGTTAAATTTAAAGTTAGAATGAAAATCTATAATTTTTAAATGTTAACAATGACTTTGTTTTCAATCAATGATTATCTGAGTAGCCAGGCATTGTTGATGGTAGGAGTAGTAAACAAAACAGATGAAAATTCTGGGAGAGTTGCGTTCCAGTTGGGGAGGGATAATAAGCCAAATTAACCAGATGAAATAAAAGCAAGGTTAGTATGGTAGATAATGATGCAAAGAAGAAAAAAACAAAAATCAGGGATGAGAAATACAAAATGAGAATCAAGGAGATGAGTTTGAGTTTTAGTTAAGACACCCTGGAAGACCTCCTGAGAAGATAGCGTTCGAAACTTTTCATTGCAGACCATTTCAAATGTATGCAAAATTAGAATGATAAAACGAATACCTGCCAACCTAGACAGCTTATTAAAAAGCAGAGACATTACTTTGCCAACAAAGGGCCGTCTAGTCAAAGCTATGGTTTTTCCAGTAGTCACATGAGAGCTGAACTATAAAGAAAGCTGAGTGCTGAAGAATTGATGCTTTTCAACTGTGGTGTTGGAGAAGACTCTTGAGAGTCCCTTGGACAACAAGGAGATCCAACTAGTCCATCCTAAAGGAAATCAGTCCTGAATATTCATTGGAAAGACTGATGCTGAAGCTGAAACTCAGGAGCCGCATGTTCAATCCCTGGATCTGGAAGATCCCTTGGAGAAAGGCATGGCAACCCACTCCAGTATTCTTGCTTGGAGAATCCCATCACTAGAGGAACCTGGCAAACTACAGTCCGCAGGGTCACAAAGAATCGGACACAACTGAAGTGACTTAGCACAGCACACACACAAGTATCTTAACTGATAAGCTCATTCTAAAAATTACATATTTATCCTGCTTTTACACACCCAACAAAATTAGAAATAATCCCCTAATGTCATCTAATAACCAGCCCATATTCTCACTTCCCAGTAGATTCAATAATATCTTTTTACACTTGGTTTTGAAAGAGGATAATAAAGGTTAATTCTAAGTGATGACATATATTTTAATATTTTATTTTTCAAATTTTCAACCATGAGCATGTATTGCTTTTATAATTTAAAACATATAATTTTAAAACATAATTTTGAAAATAAAAGGAATAGATGACAAATGAGAAAAATCTTGCAACAAATAAGACAAAAATTAGGTTCCTAAATAGCTAGTCAAGGCTGATAATAAGCAAAGAACATGAACTAAATTTCTTCCAAGAGGAACTTAATGGTAAATAAAGCCATGCTGTAGCAGATTTAATTAACCGTATTCAGACATATTAACACCAACACCAAGCTCTCTGCAGAGTTGATGAGTACTGGCTCACAGGCTGCTAGAAAAGTGAGTATTGTTACACTGGGGAAACACCATAGCCATAAGGGATTAGAAGGCTATAAACAAGAGAGGGATAGATTGGGAGACTGGGATTGACATATAGACACTACCATATATATTGAATAAAACAGATAACTAGTAAGAACCCACTCTATAGCACAGGGCACTCTACTCAGTACTCTGCAATGGCCTTTATGGGAAGAGCATCTGAAAAAGAGGGGATATGTGTATAACTGAGTCACTTTACTCTATACCAAAAACTAACACAACGTTGTAAACCAACTATATTGCAAAAAAATTTAAAACAAAACGAAAAGGCTGTAATTGAACATATATTTATCTTTAACTGCAAATGAAGCAAACTAAATATTCAGCAATAAGAAAATAAACAAATTAATGATGGTTCATCAACTTGATGGATGATCAGCCTACCATTAAACATTTTGTGTGAAGAGTATAGCATTATGAAGGAACAATTATGATGAAGTTTTAAGTGACATGCAAAATATAAAATAGATTACAGTAAGTGCAATGATACCAAATATGTATGTATTTGGACAAACAAGAAAGACTAGACAGAAAAAAAAATAACATCACTGGGTTAGAATGCTGAGATCCTAGGTGTTTTATTTTTCCTTTAAAGTGTTTGGATTGTTTTTACAATAATTTTTTTGAAATATAATTTTCATTTTATTTTGGCTGTGCTTGGTCTTTGTTGCTGTGCAGGCTTTTTTTCAAGTTTCAGTGAGCAGGTGGGGGTGGTAGTTTAGTTGCCAAGTTGTATCCAACACTTGTGACCCCGTGGAGTGTAGCCCGCCAGGCTCCTCTGTCCATGGGATTCTCCAGGCAAGAATACTGGAGTGGGTTGCCATTTCCTTCTCCAAATAATTCTTTTTTAAAGAGGGGTCAAGATGTGGGTAAAAATGTGGGATGACGTGGAAAATAGGCTCCCATGATATCTCTTCCTCTCTGGAAGTCTTGCCCTCACCGCTCACACCCTGGGAGAGTCCTAAAGGGAGCCAGTCAGGTAAACTCCATCTCAGCCTCCAGCCCATGTTGGCACCCAGGGCACTGTAGGGCCAGCCAGGCTGCTACTCCAAGTGCTGAGCCCACCTGCCTGCCAAACTCTCGATACTCTTGGTCTCAGTTTACTGCTCATAACTGCTCACAGAGGTGAGGTAAGTGCTGCTATGTCCACTTTCTAAATTTAGCATAGACCTATAGAGCGTTTGGTGACTTGCCCGAGGTCGCAGGATATGGAGCAGAGCCAAGTTCAAGCTGCTGCTCTTAGCTTCTGTGCTGCTCTGCTGTGCTCGGTTCTTTGGGCGGCTCTGCCGCATGGCTTGTTGTGCAGTGGAGTGAGTTCCTCAGCCTCTCTGATCTTTCGCTTGTAGGTAATGAGACCCACCTCAGGGAGGGCCCCACCTCCCTGGATCTGGGCTCAGAGCTCCACATGCATCTGGACAGTGCATGTGACTCCAGGGTGGTGGGACCATCATCTCCACTAACTTGCCTGCACATTCATTCATTCATTCATTCATTCCATGCACGGACACCAAGCGCTCTCCCTGAACCAGACCCTGTGCTAGTTCTGGAACAGAATTTGGTCCCTATCTAATAGAGAAAGCAGGGTACATCAACAGAGAAGTGTAATGAAATACTCTCTCCATTCAAATACCACCTGCTCAGAGAGGATCTACCAGACCAGGTGATTAAAAGCATCTCTCTGTGGCCATTCATTCTCCCATCATTCTGCTATTTCTTCATATAATTTACCGCTGTCTGAAATTCTCTGTTTATAACTTCCATGAGGTCAGGTACCTCCCTTGTCCACCTCTGTATTTACCAGGCCAGAAGAGAGGTGACTGAGGCTATGCAATGACAGTCTGAGCCAGCGGTGCTCCAGAGGTCATCCGAGTCAATACTTAATATCTCCAGTTTTTGCACTTTGCAGGGGGAGAAAAAAAAGACTCAGGGCTTTAGATTTCACGTGTTTTAAAGAGATTTTTAAAAGATTTCATTTCCTTCAAACTAGCAGTGTATTTCCTATGATTTGGCTTAATCAAATAATGACAAGATGAAGGCAAAGGTAAGTACAAAGATACTCATCACCACATTGTTTATAATGGCAAAAAGTTGAAAAAGCTTTGTCCAACTGTAGAGGAATGTCCAACTGTATTGGGAATGACCCAATAGTGACTGGGTCATATGATGGAATAGTACATACTCATTAAAACATATGTGTAGGACTGCATATATACAGTGCTGCAAAAGTATTTAAGATGTATTATGTTCCCAAACGGTATGTTTGGTATTTTATTAACTAGTGGCTCAGATGTTAAAGAATCTGCCTGCAGGAGATCTGGGTTTGATCCATGGGTCAGATCGATCCCCTGGAGAAGGGAATGGCTACCCATTCAAGTATTCTTGCCTGGAGAATTCTATGGACAGAGAGCCTGGTGGGCTCCATGGGGTTGCAAAGAGTTGACACGACTGAGCAACTAACAGTTTCACTTCTTTTCGTGAGACAAACATAGGGTGGTTATTTCTGGTTGGTGGGTCTGCAAGTGATTTTTATACATTCTTGCTTATTTTTTTCTTAGAATTTCTGCAATAAATACAAATACTCGGATAATAAAAATGAAAAGAAAATAAAGCTAAATCCTCTCTAGGCTATACTCTGGAGGTAGGGATCAGGAAATATGACCTGACAGGTATGAGTTGAATGAAGGGAAAAGCACATGTAATCCTAGGGTGCAGTATCCCCAGGGGAGGAACTTCAGTCCTCATCTAGCTTCAGAGGAAAGAAAATCCTCCCTGAATATGGAAGGTATTGAAACCTAATCAACTAACTCTAATCAGCTTAGTGTTAGTTCACTACACGCAAAGCTTAGGCTGCCAGGTGCAGGGACCATGTGGCTAGGATGCAAAATTGATTTCAGGACCACAGGGTCCAGGTCTAGCATGGGGTAGAGGTCACCGGCTCCATCTCAGGGCCCCAAGCAAGTGCCAGTCCTTCTAGGCACTGGGTATCTGACCCTCACACCAATGGAGAGGTGGAAGAGCCTCCTCCCTGAGGACCCCTTTTCTGTCAATCCCACTCAGGGAATTCTTCCAGGCACCAAATTGAGTTTTCTGCCATTATGATTACAAATATAATATTTTCATTGTTTTGTTCTCATTGTAGAATCCTTAAAATACATCAAAATGCTTTTGCTTGGAATACATGTGAATTGTCAGGAAAAAAGATATCACTGATAAGCCTATGCCCTGAAATATAACCACTTGTTTTGTTTTTTAGTAGATTTCTTTTTTCACTTCAGTCCGTAGGCATAGGCATAATTGGCATCACGCCGTGTTCCCCTTTGGGGTCATAAGCATGCAGTCTCCCCAGGTTCCTGGGAAAGGGCCTCGGAGCCTCACCAGGCTCAGCTCCCGGGCAGGGCTTGGCCAGAGCCGGTGGGCCGCTGACTGGAGCACCTGCCCTGTAGAGACACAGATGCCTCTTCTGCTCTGTGTGTGCTGTCCTGAAACCCTGCAAGGAAGGAGACTTCCTTGGCTGTGAACTAAATTCTCATGGGGAAGGACACTTGGAGGGGAAGGACAACCAGTTGGAATTAAGACTATGAAAGGCCCTATTACAGTGTGTTTTGTTTATTAACAAAATAAAGACAGCACCCTGCACAAAGGAACACCAATAACATTACCACGTCCTTTGTTTCACAGGACAGGCATCACGTCCTTTCCATTGTCCTGTTCTGGCTCTACACAGGTTTCCCAAGGTCTCCCTCACAGGCCCAACAAGGCCACTTGCTTTTGCTGCTGGTAACTCACACAGAGAAAGCTCAAGGTTCCAACTGGCTTCCAGAACTTAACTGTCACTGAGTCTCTGACTTGGGAGAAGGCTGTCCCCACCTCCTGGCTTGGATGTTGGCCACTCGTGTGGCTCAGTCAGCTTGTGGGACCCTGAGGAGGCCCCATGTCTGTCCTCCCCATCCAGTCTTCTTGAGATAGGCCAGTGCTTCCAGGGGCCTCAGCAGCCTGGTCTACACAGGCCCAAGAACCCACCCCTCACCCCACTGAGCTGGCTCGAGGCCGGGGCCCGCCTTCCTCAGTTTCCCACATTTCTCCCAAGGTTCCGTTAGGCAGAGATGAACCTCTGCTCCAACCTCTGGTTTGCTGGAAAGAAATGGGATGAATGAAACAATGCCTTGGAAGGTCCTGAGTCAGAGACGTGAAGGTGGAATTGTTAGTCACTCATTCGTGTCTGACTCCGTGTGGCCCCGTGGACTGTAGCTTGCGAGGCTGCTCTGTCCCTGGGATTCTCCAGGCAAGAATACTGGAGTGGGTAGCCATTCCCTTCTCCAGTGCATCTTCCCGACCCAGGGATCAAACCTGGGTCTTCTGCATTGCAGGCGGATTCTTTACCGTCTGAGCCACCAGGGAAGCCCAGCTGAGATGTGGAAAAAGTGTATATTGTGCATATACTGGTGGATGTGGATTCAGGTTCTACCTCTGCCACTTCCCAGCGAAGTAATACGTTTTGACACCTCTCTGCGGTAGGCAGAATAATGGTCCCTGAGGCTACCTGCCCCATGGAGTGCAGAGCTGTGATGGTGTTATATAACATGCCCATGGCAAAGGTGAATTGGCAGACAGGATTAAGTTTAAAGACCTGGGGTGGGGAGATGGTCCTGGATTGTCCCCACAAGCCCAATCTAACCCCATGGGTCCTCAACAGCAGAGAGCTTTCTCTGTCTGGAGACGAAAGAGAGATGAGGCATGAGGGAAGGTCTCAGAGACTCAAAGCATGGAAAGGACTCAACCACCATTGCTGGCTTTGAGGATGGAAGAAGGGAACTACAAGCCAAGGAGTGCAGGCAGTCTTTAGAAGCTGAGAATGGCTCTCAGATGACAGCCAGCTGGTGCCTCATCCTACACTACCTGAAATTCAGTTCTGTCAACAGTCTGCATGAACTTGGACACAGGTTCATCTTCAAAATCTCCAGAAATGGGAGAGGGTGGGATGATTTGGGAGAATAGCATTGTAACATGTATACTATCATGTAAGAATCGAATCGCCAGTCTATGTCCGACGCAGGATACAGCATGCTTGGGGCTGGTGCACGGTGATGACCCAGAGAGATGTTATGGGGAGAGAGGTGGGAGGGGGGTTCATGTTTGGGAACGCATGTACACCCGTGGTGGATTCATGTCAATGTATGGCAAAACAAATACAGTATTGTAAAATAAAGTAAAAATAAAAATTAAAACACACACACACACACACACGCACGCACACACGCACACACGCACACACAAAACACAAAATCTCCAGAAAGGAACACAGCCCTGCCGACACCTTGATTTTGATACAGTGAAACAAAGCAGAGAACCAGCTGAATCAGGCTGTGCCAGGCTTCTGACCTACAGAATGGTGAGATGATGCATTTGTGTGTTTTTAAAAGTGAAGAGGAACTAAAAAGCCTCTTGATGAAAGTGAAAGTGGAGAGTGAAAAAGTTGGCTGAAAGCTCAACATTCAGAAAACGAAGATCATGGCATCCAGTCGCATCACTTCATGGGAAATGGATGGGGAAACGGTGGAAACAGTGTCAGACTTTATTTTGGGGGGCTCTAAAATCACTGCAGATGGTGACTGCAGCCATGAAATTAAAAGACCCTTACTCCTTGGAAGAAAAGTTATGACCAACCTAGATAGCATATTCAAAAGCAGAGACATTACTTTGCCGACTAAGGTCCGTCTAGTCAAGGCTATGGTTTTTCCTGTGGTCATGTATGGATGTGAGAGTTGGACTGTGAAGAAGGCTGAGCACCAAAGAATTGATGCTTTTGAACTGTGGTGTTGGAGAAGACTCTTGAGAGTCCCTTGGACTGCAAGGAGATCCAACTAGTCCATTCTGAAGGAGATCAGCCTTGGGATTTCTTTGGAAGGAATGATGCTAAAGCTGAAACTCCAGTACTTTGGCCACCTCATGCAAAGAGTTGACTCATTGGAAAAGATTCTGATGCTGGGAGGGATTGGGGGCAGGGGGAGAAGGGGACGACAGAGGATGAGATGGCTGGATGGCATCACGGACTCGATGGACTTGAGTCTGAGTGAACTCTGGGAGTTGGTGATGGACAGGGAGGCCTGGCATGCTGCGATTCATGGGGTCATGAAGAGTCGGACTGAACTGAACTGAACTGAACTGAAGCTGCTAAAGGAAAGATATATCCATTTGAATGCAGAGTTCCAAAGAATATAGCAAGGAGAGATAAAGCCTTCTTCACCGAACAGTGCAAAGAAATAGAGGAGAAGAACAGAATGGGAAAGACTAGAGATCTCTTCAAGAAAATTAGAGATACCAAGGGAACATTTCATGCAAAGATGGGCTCAATAAAGGACAGAAATAGTATGGACCTAACAGAAGCAGAAGATATTAAGAAGAGTTGGCAAGAATACACAGAAGAACTGTACAAAAAAGAGCTTCACGACCAAGATAATCATGATGGTGTGATCACTTACCTAGAGCCAGACATCCTGGAATGTGAAGTCAAGTGGGCCTTAGAAAGCGTCACTACGAACAAAGCTAGTGGAGGGGATGGAATTCCAGTTGAGCTATTTCAAATCCTGGAAGATGATGCTGAGAAAGTGCTGCACTCAATATGCCAGCAAATTTGGAAAACTCAGCAGTGGCCACAGGACTGGAAAAGGTCAGTTTTCATTCCAATTCCAAAGAAAGGCAATGCCAAAGAATGCTCAAACTACCGCACAATTGCGCTCATCTCACATGCTGGTAAAGTAATGGTCAAAATTCTCCAAGCCAGGCTTCAGCAATACGTGAACCGTGAACTTCCTGATATTCAAGCTGGTTTTAGAAAAGGCAGAGGAGCCAGAGATCAAATTACCAGCATATGCTGGATCATGGAAAAAGCAAGAGAGTTCCAGGAGAACATCTATTTCTGCTTTATTGACTATGCCAAAGCCTTTGACTGTATGAAGTGAAGTGAAGTTGCTCAGTCGTGTCCGACTCTCTGTGACCCCATGGGCTGTAGCCTACCAGGCTCCTCTGTCCGTGGAGTTTTCCAAGCAATAGTCCTGGAGTGGATTGCCATCTCCTTCTCCAGGGGATCTTTCCAACCCAGGGATCAAACCCAGGTCTCCCGCATTGTAGACAGACGCTTTACCTTCTGAGCCACCAGTAGATCACAATAAACTGTGGAAAATTCTGAAAGAGATGGGAATACCAGACCACCTGACCGGCCTCTTGAGAAACCTACATGCAGGTCAGGAAGCAACAGTTAGAACTGGACGTGGAACAACAGACTGGTTCCAAATAGGAAAAGGAGTACGTCAAGGCTGTATATTATGACCCAAGTACGTCAAGGCTGTATATTATCACCCTGCTTATTTGACTTATATGCAGAGTACATAATGGGAAATGCTGGGCTGGAAGAAGCACAAGTTGGAATCAAGATTGCCGGGAAAAATATCAATAACCTCAGATATGCAGATGATACCACCCTTATGGCAGAAAGTGAAGAGGAACTAAAGAGCCTCTTGATGAAAGTGAAAGAGGAGAGTGAAAAAGTTGGCTTAAAGCTCAACATTCAGAAAACTAAAATCATGGCATCTGGTTCCATCATTTCGTGGCAAACAGATGGGGAAACAGTGGAAACAGTGGCTGACTTTATTTTTCTGGGTTCCAAAATCACTGTGGATGGTGACTGCAGCCATGAAATTAAAAGACGCTTACTCCTTGGAAGGAAAGTTATGACCAAACTAGATAGCACGTTAAAAAGCAGAGACATTCCTTTGCCAACAAAGGTCCGTCTAGCCAAGGCTATGGTTTTTCCAGTGATCATGTATGGATGTGAGAGTTGGACTGTAAAGAAAGCTGAGTGCCGAAGAATTGATGCTTTTGAACTGTGGTGTTGGAGAAGACTCTTGAGAGTCCCTTGGACTGCAAGGAGATCCAACCAGTCCATCCTAACGAGATCAGTCCTGGGTGTTCATTGGAGGGACTGATGTTGAGGCTGAAACTCCAATACTTTGGCCACCGCATGCGGAGAGCTGACTTATTGGAAAAGACCTTGATGCTGGGAGAGATTGAGGGCAGGAGGAGAAGGGGACAACAGAGGATGAGATGGTTGGATGGTATCACCGACACAATGGACATGGGTTTGGGTAAACTCCGGGAGGTGGTGATGGACCGGGAGGCCTGGCATGCTGCAGTTCATGGGTTGCAAAGAATCGGACATGACTGAGTGACTGAACTGACTGAAGCTGCTAAATTTGTGTTGATTTGTCATAGCAAGAACAGAATTTGGGTATTCTCTTTGAGCCTTCATTTTCTGAGCTGTAAAATGGAGACAATGTTTCAGGGTATCCATCTTGCCCGCTTACTGTAGCGACTAAATGAAGTAAGTAGATAGCTGCTGTGTAAACTGGAAAGGACTCTACAGCAGAAGACTGGAAGTTATTCTACAATTGAATACTCCACCCTGTAGGAGTCACAAGCTCATCTCTCAGCCCAGACAGGCAAAGAGAGGAAAACTCTGCCTGTTACTTGCTATATATCAGAATTGTAGTTCAAGACCAGTGGGGAGATGAGGTTATGAGATGATGTTAGTTGTTCAGTCTGACTCTTCGTGACCCCATGGACCGTAGCCCACCAGGCTCCTCTGTCCATGGGATTCTCCAGGCAAGAATACTTAAGTGTGTTGCTATTTCCTTCTCCAGGGGATCTTCTCAACCCAGGGATCAAACCCAGGTCTCCCACACTGCAGGCAGATTCTTTACCATCTGAGCCATCAGGGCTGCCCAAGACCAGTGGTGTAGGGCTCTGATTCCCAGAGGTCAGTCCGAGGTGTGGTTCCTCCTCTGGCTGCAGTTAGAGCTGCAGGGAAGGGCCAAAGGCCATGAGGAGTCGCTCCCAGCTGCCTGCCATCTGTCTTGAAGAGCTGTGCTGCTGAGCGGCCCGCACAAGTTGAAGTGAGGCAAGGCGCTGTAGGTGAGGAGATGGAACCGTTAAGATGGCTGCTTCTCTCAGTCCTTCCCTTCTCCTCCTGCTTCAGCTCAGCTGTGCCTGAGGCAGAGGCAAAGACAGTGATTCAGGGAAGTGTTGAGTCCCTCCCTGCCCCTCAGGGCTCCAGTCCTGCTCTCTCTGAAGGCAGGAGTCCCCTCTCACCCCTCAAGCAGCTGAGAGCACCCCTGGAACCCGCCTTTTGCTCCCTTTCCTTGTCTCTCCACCTGCCCTGTCCCGGCTGAAGGTGGCGGTGGCGGTAGGGGTAGGGGTGACCCCTGAGCTGCTTGGAGCCTGGAGGGGGCAGTCCCCAAGCTGTGTATAGAGAGGAGTGTTGTAGACTCTGTTGCCAGACAGAGAGTAGCCTCAAGAGTGGGAACCCTGGGACTTCCGTGATGGTCCAGTGGCTGAGACTCTGAGCTCCCAATGCTGGGGGCCTGGGTTTAATCCCTGGTCAGCGAACTAGATCCTACATGCTGCCACTAAGACCTGATGAAGTTAAAAAAAAAAAAGAGGGAACCCTATCCTTCCAAGGCAGGTAGGAGGCAATGAACCCTCTTCCCGGCTCTTGTGGGGAGTTAACGCTACTGCGGTTGAGAGAGACAAAATGGTCAGGGACCCCACTGCCTGTTCCCACTACTCCCCAGTGGACAATTCTACCCCCTGGGAGGCACCTCATAACCGCCCCCCCCACCCCGCAATACATATATAGCAGCCAAGTTAGAGAAGCCCTGTGAGGCCAGCTAGCCCCAACTCCTTATCCCACGCTTAGAAATCTGAGACCCAGAGACAGGGATGCTTCCATTACACAGGCTGTTGCTATGAAGTCAGTGATGAGGCCTCAGACCTTATCCCACAGGGTTCACACACTGTGCATCCAACAAGCTGGACCAAAAAGCCAAATCAAATCTTAAATGCCCCCACCTCCACCCACTGCTGGCCCTCTTACCTTATATTAGCTTGCAGCTTTTATATTCAAGACAGAGGTCAAGCCATCCTGTTTACTGTTAGCCAAAGGGGCTTATCACAGTGGTAACCACATTTTCCCAAGATTAAATAAAAACAGCCACACTTCCGGATATTCACTCATTTATTTATTATTTATACCACACCCACTTCTGAAACACATTTGAGATGGCTCAGAATAAAAGCCACATGTACTACAAAACTATTCAAAAGTGAATAAATGTTCAGTCAAACCTTTCAAGATTTTCAGACTGAGACTGATTTTTTTCCTTTAAGAACAAAAGAATTATTTGACCTCAGGTACTTGAGAGTCAGGTCTTGAGTATGAACATTTTAAGATGTTTGGTTAATTTGAGTGGTGAAAATTGGAGCATCTAATAGAGTGCAGGGACCAGGGATAGGAAAGGATGGGTATCAGTAGGCCAAGAGGGAGTGTGGGAGTAAAGAGTTCATCTTTTTCCTACCCTCCTTGGATGCTGAGGTGTGATGAAGTGATACGTGGAGCTACAGCCACTGTCTTGTGGCCATGAGGCAAAATACGCCCAACAGGCTAAGGATGACGGAAGGGAGGGGGCCTGGGTCCTCGATGACAGAGGTGAGCTGCTGAATCAACCTTGAAGAGTCTGCCATCAGCCGTCTGAGAGGCAACCAAATGTCTCTATTGTTTATGTTGCTATTAGTCAGGCATTCGGTTACTTGCAGCTGAATGTATTCAAACCGATAAAGTGAAAGCTCATTGTGATCGGCATGGGATACAGTAGAATAGGGGTTCCCTGTGGAACCGTGAAATGCCTGAGGATCTGGGGTGAAGCTGATGTAATAATAATAGAAATAAAGTGCACAATAAATGTAATGGGCTTGAATCATCTCGAAACCACGCCCCTACCCCCTTGTCCCTGGAAAACTTTGTCTTCCGCAAAACCAGTCCCTGGTGCCAACAAGGCTGGGGACCACTGCAGTAGAAGCACAAACGGATGGATCTGAAAAAGCTTCTCAGAAAATACCCCTGAGGAAAGTCTTGAAGGATAAATAGGAGTTTGCCAGGCAAGTAGGGGAAAGGCTGGTGAGCCAGGCAGTGGGATAGCATGTGAAAAGGCACGGAGGGAAGAAGGAGGATGCAGGTTAGTGAAGGCCTCTGGAGGAACCTAAGCAGAACATGAGGGACCTGGAGCCAGGATAAGTAGTTTGTTGTTGGTTGAGTGGGGAGTAGGGAGCCAGTGAGGGGATTTAAGCAAGAGGCTAGAAGTAGGAGCTGGAGGAAGTCAAGCAGGTTACAAAATATCCAGGTGACTGGGCTCCATGAGGAAGGGTGAGTGTCGGAAACAGTTGAGACCACTGAGAGGCAGCCAGAATTACTGCCAAGATTTTTTGGCAAAGAAATTCTCACCTTTGTCTCAGACCTTCACTAGGGACTCTGTTTTGCAGGAACCAATCACCCTGAGGTTAGGGACAGACAGTCAATCACAGAAAAAATCAGCAGCTGCTAGCAAAAGTCTGACAAAGATCAGGAACCTTCAAAGAGAATCTGCCACGTGCTAGCACTTCAGAGCATCTGGCCAGAACCTTCACGGCACAAATGAGGAACCTGAGCCCTGAGCAGGGTTGGCAGCTGAGCAGGCCACACAGCTAGCTGGAGGCAGAGCAGGCCTGCTCCTTGGACTGGCACTCACCCCTGTGCCCCTCAGTTCCTCTCCTAACTGCCCATGGCCATGGATCAAAAGAGAACAAAGGCGAAAACCCTGGGCCCGACAGGATGGCACAACAAACAGAAGACGGATCAACAACGTTTGAAGCATATTAATAGGGCCTGTCCCCCAGAGTGAGGAAGTTGAAGATACAGTTCCTTCAGCCCACACTAATTACTTTTAATACCTTTTCAAAATTCCTAAGAAACTAAACTTTTATTCAAAAAATTACAAACAAGCTTTGAACTTGTTTGAAGATTAAAACAAAACAAAACAAAACTATGTTATGGCCCAAAGCTGCTGAGGTATTTTGAAACAAACTTTGGAGAGTTCACGACAGTTTGAAAGGTATCTTGTTAGCAGACAACAGATGTATCTGTCACCACCCAGCTGGGCAACACACAATAGCCTGGGTCTTTGAGACTGCACGTGACATTGTCCTAATGTGTAGAACTACCCAGAGCGCCTGGGTTCACCCCCAGTTTCATTATTTACCAGCTATAGGGAAGTCACCTAACCTTTCTTGTTTTGGTTTCCTCATCTGTAACTAGTCACCAGCTGATAGTGCTGTTGGGAAGTTTTGTTGAGTTAGTGTTAAGGGTGAAGAGTGGTGGTTGTACCCTGTTGATGTTAGCTATCATGATGAGTTCCAAAGGCTGGGTTAAGACAAAGAGCCCAGTTGCAGCCAGCCTGGCTGGGCCTCCCTAGTCACAGACTCGCCTGTAGGTAGAGGGCATGGGCTCCTGCTAGTAAGTGTGGTCCTTGGACCAGTGGTAACCTTCATCTGGGAGATGGTTAGGAAGGCTGAATCTGAGGCCCTACCCCAAACCTACTGAGGCAGAATCATCATTCTAACAAGATCTCCAGGAGAGTCAGGTCAGCACTGGGATTGGTCAGTGAAATGAGAACTAAAGACACCCCAAAGTGGAGGGGCCTCGGCCCCTTTGTTGCCTGGCACCCACTCGCCCTCCTGACTATTCCTTTCTGCAAGACTTGATGTCACTTCCCTTTCCCTTTCTTTGGCTTGGGTCTAATAGGTGGGGGTGTGGGAGACCTAGACCCTGCCTTGAGTTACCTGGAGCAGGGAGCAGGCTATGCATCCTCTTTGGAGCCTCTAGCTTTGCCTGCGGAGGATTGTATACAAATCCCTGTGGAATGCAGAGCTTGAGGCAGCTTTCCCAATAGTCATCCAAATTTCAGCGCGCAGTCATGGGGCTGTCTGTGGGATGACTAATTGTGAGAACTTAGTGTCAACTGAAAAGCTTCAGCAGAGCAGAGCAGACACCATCATCCATTAATTATCTCCACTAACATTCTTTCTTGGGTTCTTTTCTTCATGGCCTCCGTGCTAAGGTTGCAATATGTGCCACCAAGATCTGCTCTAGGCCCAGAAACTGTGAAACTGTGTCTATGAACTATTCAAATATCCAAATCAGTGGGGGAGATGATGAATATGTAAATGCATAAATGAAAGAAAATTAAACCATGTCTGAGAGTCTTGCTGTGAGCCCTGTGGGCAGGGGTGACCGTGTGGGGGTGGTAGGAGGCCCAGGACTCTGGAAAGTTTGTGGCTTCTAGAGAAGAGTGGGCAGGGACTTCTGTGGAGTTTTGGGATGGTTCTCACTACCCGATCCTGTCGAGCTCTCTTGTCGGGGATGTTTTGATTCCGTTGTTTGGAGCCAGTGTATGTGTTATTGACTCTGTTACCAAAAACAGAGAAGGGGAAAGAAAAGTGATGGGGTCAGATGTCCTGCTTCCTGTCTTCTCTGCCCCAAGGTTCTTGAAATAGCATTACCATCTTCATTGTTGCCACTTGACATTTGTTTCTGCACTGTTACACTGATCTCATCAGAACCTTCTCAAGGGCAAGGCAAATCCAAGTGACCTCTGAAGAGGACTGGCTTTTGTCAGCTATAAACTACTTCCATATTTAATAATAGCTATTATTATTAGCTTCCCTGGCAGCTCAGTAGTAAAGAATCCTAGGGTTTGACACCTAGGTTGTGAAGATCCCTGGAGAAGGAAATGGCAACCCACTCCAGGATTCTTGCCTGGAGAATCCAGTGGACAAAGGAGCCTGGTGGACTACAGTCCATGGGGTTACAAAGAGCTGGACACAACTGGGCAACTTTCACAACATCTTTTTATAGGTCGTATTTTTTCCTTTAAAAATATTTTTGATTGGATTATAGTTACTTTACAATGTTGTATTAGTTCCAGGTGTACAGTAAAGTGCATCACTCTTTTCTAGATTATTTTCCTGTATAGATCATTGCAGAGTATTTTGTAGAGCTCCCCCTGTTATACAGTAGGTCCGTATTAGTTATCCATTTTACATATAGTAGTATGTTTGTGTCAGTCCCAATATCCTAATTTATCCCTCCCCTACCTGTTTCTCCTTTAGTAACCATGTTTGTTTTTGTAAATAAGTTCATCTGTACCATTTTTTTCAGGTTCAAATATAAGCAATATCATATGTTTGTATTTCTTTGTCTGACTTACTTCACTCAGTACGACAATCTCTAGATCCGTCTATGTTGCTCTAAATGGCATTATTTTACTCTTTTGTGTGGCTAGGTAATATTCCATTATATATATACCACATCTTCTTTATCCACTTCTCTGTTGGACATTTAGGTTGCTTCTATGTCTTGCTACTGTAAAAAGTGCTACAGTAAACTTTGGGGTACATGCATCTTTTCGAATTCTGATTTTCTCTGGATGTATGCCCAGGATAAGGATTGCTATATCATATGGTAGTTCTGTGTTTAGTTTTTTAAGTAACCTCCATCACGCTGGCAAAGTAATGCTCAAAATTCTCCAAGCCAGGCTTCAGCAATACGTGAACCATGAACTTCCAGATGTTCAGGCTGGTTTTAGAAAAGCCAGAGGAACCAGAGATCAAATTGCCAACATTCACTGGATCATGGAAAAAGCAAGAGAGTTCCAGAAAGACATCTATTTGTGCTTTATTGACTATGCCAAAGCCTTTGACTGTGTAGATCACAATAAACTGTGGAAAATTCTGAAAGAGATGGGAATACCAGACAACCTGACTGGCCTCTTGAGAAACCTGTATGCAGGTCAGGAAGCAACAGTTAGAACTGGACATGGAACAACAGACTGGTTCCAAATAGGAAAAGGAGTACATCAAGGCTGTTTATTGTCACTCTGCTTATTTAACTTATATGCAGAGTACATCATGAGAAACGCTGGGCTGGAAGCAGCACAAGCTGGAATCAAGATTGGCAGGAGAAATATCAATCAATCAAGACTGGCAGATACGCAGATGACACCACCCTTATGACAGAAAGTGAAGAGGAACTAAAAGCCTCTTGATGAAAGTGAAAGAGGAGAGTGAAAAAGTTGGCTTAAAGCTCAACATTCAGAAAACGATCATAGCATCTGGTCCCATGACTTCATGGCAAATAGATGGGGAAACAGTGGAAATAGTGTCAGAATTTATGTTTTTGGGCTCCAAAATCACTGCAGATGGTGACTGCAGCCATGAAATTAAAAGATGCTTATCCTTGGAAGAAAAGTTATGACCAACCTAGAGATAGCATATTGAAAAGCAGAAGGATTACTTTGCCAACAAAGGTCCATCTAGTCAAGGCTATAGTTTTTCCAGTGGTCATGTATGGATGTGAGAGTTGGACTGTGAAGAAGGCTAAGTGCCGAAGAACTGATGCTTTTGAACTGTGGTGTTGGAGAAGACTCTTGAGGGTCCCTTGGACTGCAAGGAGATCCAACCAGTCCATTCTGAAGGAGATCAGCCCTGGGATTTCTTTGGAAGGAATGATGCTAAAGCTGAAGCTCCAGTACTTTGGCCACCTCATGCGAAGAGTTGACTCATTGGAAAAGACTCTGATGTTGGGAGGGATTGGGGGCAGGAGGAGAAGGGGACGACAGAGGATGAGATGGCTGGATGGCACCACCGACTCAATGGACGTGAGTTTGAATGAACTCCGGGAGTTGGTGATAGACAGGGAGGCCTGGCGTGCTACAGTTAATGGGATCGCAAAGAGTCGGACATGACTGAGCGACTGAATTGAACTGAATGATGTTCTTAATAATGATTTTACCAACTTACATTCCCACCAACAGTATAGGAGGGTTCCCTTTTCTTCACACCCTTTCCAGCATTTATTGTTTGTAGATTTTTTTATTATGTCCCTCTGACAGGTATGAGGTGATACCTCATTGTAGTTTTGATTTTTATTTCTCAAATAATTAGTGATCATTTGCTTTTTGGCCATCTGTGTGTCTTTGGGGAAAGGTCTATTTAGATCTTCTGGCCATTTTTTGATTGGGTTGTTTGTTTTTTTGTTGTTGAGCTATACAAGTTATTTGTATATTTTGCAGATTAATCTCTTGTTGGTTTCTTCTTTTGCAAATGTTTTCTCCCATGTTGTGGGTTTTCTTTCCTTTCTGCTTATGGTTTCCTTTGCTATGTAAAAAGTGTTAAGTTTTATTAGGTCCAGTTTAATTTTGTTTTTATTTTCATCACTCTAGGAGATGGATCCAAAAACATATTGCTACGATTTATGTCAGAGAGTGTTTTGCCTTGTTTTCTCCAAGAGTTTTATAGTATCCAGCCTTGTATTTAGGTCTCTGTTATAAGCTGTAGTCTCCTTAACTAACAGAAATGGTTCCATTGCTTTAGAAATCAGAAAAGCTTTGGTGTTGCCACTAAATATTTGAATCACCTTGAGGAGGTCACTCTCCATGTCTGGACTCATATGGGATTAGGTGTAAAATGAGAGGAGTTCTCTAAGATCCCTTCTCTCTCTGTTCAGAAGTAAAGATGGATATGCCTGAATCAGTAAATATAGGACCAGTTAAGAAGGACGTGGAAGATCAAACGGCCACATTCAGCTCTTATGCTTTAAACTGTGTTGCCTAGTAAGGTTAACTATTGAGTCAGTTCCTAGATGGGTTGATAAGAAGTCCGGGGTCCTGGAGAAGGAGAAAGGGATCTGGGGTTCTCAAGGAAGAGAAAAGAAAAACTTTTTTTTCTACATTGTTTTGTGTTAGTCAGTATAACAATGTATCTTGTTCAAGGATATGGTTCTCCTTAACAAGAACCTTCTGACTAATCTTGTCATCTTAAAATGTTTATTATGGGAGTGGGTCTGGTAAGATCTTTCTATTGTTAGTTCTAATACTGTTACCTTAAAATGTACATTGTAGGAATGTATCTGGTAAGACCTGTACAACCTTGAAACATTCTTTCAATTTACTCTAATAACCAATAGGAAAAGTATATAGCTCCCTTGCTAATGCGAGCGATGTGGGTGGGGGGGCACCCTCTGTCCCCCTTCTGATGTCTATGTCAGAAGCTTTCTCTGTCCCTTTTTATACTTTAATAAAACTCTGCTATTTTGCCTTTTCATACTGTTCATACTGTTCATGGGGTTCTTGAGGCAGGAATGCTGAAGTGCTTTGCCATTCCCTTCTCCAGTGGGTGGATGGCATCACTGACTCGATGGACATGAGTCTGAGTGAACTCCAGGAGTTGGTGATGGACAGGGAGGCCTGGTGTGCTGCGATTCATGGGGTCGCAAAGAGTCAGAACACGACTGAGCAACTAATCTAAAACTCTGCTATACAAAATCTCTTGAGTGATCAAGCCTGGCCCCTGGTTCCAAAGCTAAATCTTCTTTGGAGATCACAAATCTGACATTGTTCACTGTTCACCGTAAGCTATCACTATTAGCCACATGTGGCTCTAAACAGTTGAAATGTGGCTGGCTACTCTGATTTGAGATGGGCTCCAAGTATAAAATACATATCAGATTTTGAGATTTCATTTAAAAGAAAGTAAAGTAGCATATTGGTATGTTGATTACCTGTTGAAATTATAATATTTTGGGTGTATTGGGTGAAATAACATTCTTTATTAAAATTTATTTCACACGTTTCTTTTTTTAATTTTAAATGTGGCTAGTAGAAGATCTTAAATTACACATGTGAGAAGAGGTGGCAAGAATACACGGAACAACTGTACAAAAAGGATGTTCACGACCCAGATAGTCATGATGATGTGATCACTAATCTAGAACCAGACATCCTGGAATATGAAGTCAAGTGGGCCTTAGAAAGCTTCACTACGAACAAAGCTAGTGGAAGGGATGGAATTCCAACTGAGCTGTTTCAAATCCTGAAAGATGATGCTGTGAAGGTGCTGCATTCAATATGCCAGCAAATTTGGAAAATCCAGCAGTGGCCACAGGACTGGAAAAGGTCAGTTTTCATTCCAATTCCAAAGAAAGGCAATGCCAAAGAATGCTCAAACTACCGCACAACTGCACTCATTTCACATGCTAGTAAAGTAATGCTCAAAATTCTCCAAGCCAGGCTTCAGCAATACGTGAACCGTGAACTCCCTGATGTTCAAGCTGGTTTTAGAAAAGGCAGAGGAACCAGAGATCAAATTGCCAATATCCGGTGGATCATGGAAAAAGTAAGAGAGTTCCAGGAAAACATCTATTTCTGCTTTATTGACTATGCCAAAGCCTTTGACTGTGTGGATCACAATAAACTGTGGAAAATTCTGAAAGAGATGGGAATACCAGACAACCTGATTGGCCTCTTGAGAAATCTGTATGCAGGTCAGGAAGCAGCTGTTAGAACTGGACATGGAACAACAGACTGGTTCCAAATAGGAAAAGGAGTACGTCAAGGCTGTATATTGTCACTCTGCTTATTTAACTTCTATGCAGAGTACATCATGAGAAATGCTGGGCTAGAAGAAGCACAAGCTGGAATCAAGATTGCGGGGAGAAATATCAATAACCTCAGATATGCAGATGACACCACCCTTATGGTAGAAAGTGAAGAGGAGCTAAAAGCCTCTTGATGAAAGTGAAAGAGGAGAGTGAAACAGTTGGCCTAAAGCTCAACATTCAGAAAACGAAGATCATGGTGGCATCTGGTCCCATCACTTCATGGGAAATAGATGGGGAAACAGTGGAAACAGTGTCAGACCTAATCTTGAGGGGCTCCAGAATCACTGCAGATGGTGACTGCAGCCATGAAATTAAAAGACCCTTACTCCTTGGAAGAAAAGTTATGACCAACCTAGATAGCATATTCAAAAACAGAGACATTACTTTGCCGACTAAGGTCCATCTAGTCAAGGCTATGGTTTTTCCAGTGGTCATGTATAGATGTGAGAGTTGGACTGTGAAGAAGGTTGAGTGCCGAAGAACTGATGCTTTTGAACTGTGGTGTTGGAGAAGACTCTTGAGAGTCCCTTGGACTGCAAGGAGATCCAATCAGTCCATTCTGAAGGAGATCAGCCCTGGGATTTCTTTGGAAGGAATGATGCTAAAGCTGAAACTCCAGTACTTTGGCCGCCTCATGCGAAGATTTGACTGATTGGAAAAGACTGATGCTGGGAGGGATTGGGGGCAGGAGGAGAAGGGGACGACCAAGGATGAGATGGCTGGATGGCATCATGGACTCGATGGACGTTGAGTCTGAGTGAACTCCGGGAGTTGGTGATGGACAGGGAGTCCTGGTGTGCTGCGATTCATGGGGTCACAAAGAGTCGGACACGACTGAGCGACTGAACTGAACTGAACTGAGTTGCACTATACTTCTACTGAACAACAAACATGTCTCAAAGTGAGGAAGGATGGAACTACAGATTACTTTATCTCTGAATAGCACCTGTGGGAATCTTCCAAACTTAACCATCAAGAAAAGAATCCACTGGGAACAATCGTTGTTTAGTTGCTAAATCGTGTCTGACTCTTTTGCGACCCCATGGACTGTAGCCCTCCAGGCTCCTGTGTCCCTTGGATTTACCAGGCAAGAATACTGGAGTGGGTTACTATTTCTTTCTCTAGCGGATCTTCCTGACCCAGGGATTGAACCCGACTCTCCTGCATTGCAGGGCATCCCTGGTGGCTCAGAGGGTAAAGCGTCTTCCTGCAATGCAGGAAGCCCGGGTTTGATTCCTGGATAGGGAAGATCCCCTGCAGAAGGAAATAGCAACCCACTCCAGTACCCTTGCCTGGAAAATCCAATGGACAGAGAAGCCTGGTAGGCTACAGTCCATGGGGTCGCAAACAGTCGGACACGACTGACCGATTTCACTTTCACTTTCACTCCTGCATTGCAGGCGGATTCTTTACTGCTGAGCCACCAGGGGAAACCCCTCTGGGAAAAATATGAGGAGTAATTCTACAGGCATTCTAATGGAAGTTCCAGATTTTTGCCTGTACTTTCGTGAAACATCAGAGTTTGAATCTGTCAATTGTGGTTCTGTTTTTAAGGCACCACTTGGTGCTTGTGTTAAAGCCAGTTGGTGAAGGGACTTTCCTGAAGGTCCAGCGGTTAAGACTCTGCATTTCCAATGCAGGAGGCATAGGGTCCATCCCCGGTCTGGGAACTAAGATCCCACAGCAAGAAGCCAATTGGTTGAGAACCAGGGATAGGTCTCTGCAGCAGAGTATGAGGATAATTCTTAAGGTCTTATTTTAATGACCTGACTGAGAGGTAAATATAGATCAAGAAAAAACAGATGTGTTGATGCTGGGAATGGCATTGCAATATATTTTCCTGATATAATGAACTTCTCATGGCATTAAGGAAAAGCTTTGTGTTTTCGATAAGAACTGGAAGAGTTGCAAAATGAGAGCAGAGGCTCATAGGAAAGAAGCTATCGACCCATGTCTCTCTGGGTCAGCTTCCTGTGATGAAATTCCTTTCAGAAGCCCTGCCATTGTTTACTGTCTTTTGCTGTGTGGATTCTGAGAAACTGGGACTTTCTCTTCTTAATGTCCTGGCTGTCACCCTGGGAGACCTCCCTGGCACAGGCACATGTCTGACCCTTGGTCTGTCTGGGGGGCCAACATAGCAATTTTAGAGCAGGTGTTGCAAGAGTAAGAGAGGGAAAGCATTTGCTTGAGCTTCAGCTCTGGGCCTCCCTTGCCCCAGCTGAAGCCCAGGCCAAGCTATAGCCCAGCAGATCCAGAGTGGCCCCCATCCGAGGTTCTGCTGGTCCTCCCCAATTCTCTTGGTCCTTAACTGTGAGAACGGGATGATGTGGAGAATGCTGTTGTCCCCACCAGGGGCCATGGGTCATGAGGACTGCATGGCCTGTGCCCTTTGGGCCAGAGTTGCTTAGGCCGTTTACAGAAAGCCTATTTCCCCCCCTCAGTGTTTTGGAGAGGAACCAAATTTCCTTGATCTAAGCTCTCATTACCCAAACAAATAGCGCCTCAAAAGCCCTCAAATGAAAGGGACCTGCTGACTATACTTTTGGAATAAAGAAGTTTGGCCACAGGATTAGATAAGAATGGGCTTATTTATGGTGTGAATGGGACTGTCTCTCCTCATCCTATGGAGTTCACTTATTTCAGCCTTCAGAGGGCACCACTCTCCATCCACCCCTAGCCACTGAGCTCTGAGCTTTCTATTCAAGGCTCCAGAGCTTCAGCTCCTGGCTCCTAGGTCCCAGCAGGAAGGGGCACTTTGAATTCTGGTCTTTTCTTGTAGACATGCCCCCTGGAGTCCTGGGCCTTCTCAACTGACCTGGCTCTGATGGTCTCTGCCATCAGGATTGAAGCCAGCCTTAGTCACACCATTCTTTTTTTTTTTTTTTTCCCTTACTTGACATTTCTAAGTGTGATGATGAACAAGAGACAATTTAAAAATGCACCCAGAAGTTGGAGGAATTTCTCTCAGAAGCTAAACCTGTTCAGAGTAAGAATTCTTAATTTCAGTGGTGCCATTGTTGTTGTTAAGTCGCTAAGTCGTGTCTGACTCTTGTAGCCCACCAGGCTTCTCTGTCCATGGGATTTCCCAGACAAGAATGGGTTGCCATTTCCTCCTGCAGGGGATCTTCCCAACCGAGGGATTGAACCTGTATCTCCTGCATTGGCAGGTGGATTCTTTACCACTGAGCCACCAGGGAATCCCAAGAAATGGCTTTTAAAATAAGGAAGCCCTTCAGTGCTACAGAATCTGGGCTATATTGAGTTTTAGAAGTTGGTTTCTTCTATTTAAAAATGTAAGATGATTATTTGCCCCTAATGTGTATTTTTGGTGAACAGAGAGCCTTGGGATGGAAATTCTTTCCTGGATCAGGTCTTTTTTTTTTTTAATATACATTTATTTATTTTAATTAGAGGCTAATTACTTTACAATATTATATTGGTTTTACCATACATCAACGTGAATCCTCCACGGGTGTACACGTGTTCCCCATCTTGAACCCCCCTCCTACCTCCATCCTCATACCATCCCTCTGGGTTATCCCAGTGCACCAGCCCCGAGCATTCTGTATCATGCATCAAACCTGGACTGGCGATTCATTTCTTATATGATATTATACATTTTTCAATGCCATTCTCCCAAATCATCCCACCTTCTCCCTCTCCCACAGAGTCCAAAAGACTGTTCTATACATCTGTGTCTCTTTTGCTGTCTCGCATACAGGATTATTGTTAGCATCTTTCTAAATTCCATATACTTGCATTAGTATACTGTATTGGTGTTTTTCTTTCTGGCTTACTTCACTCTGTATAATAGGCTCCAGTTTCACCCACCTCATTAGAACGGATTCAAATGTATTTTTTTTAATGGCTGAGTAATACTCCATTGTGTATATGTACCACAAATTTCTTATCCATTTGTCTGCTGATAGACATCTAAGTTGCTTCCATGTCCTGGCTATTATAAACAGGGTTGCGATGAACATTGGGGTACACGTGTCTCTTTCAATTCTGGTTTCCTCGGTGTGTATGCCCAGCAGTGGGATTGCTGGGTCATATGGCAGTTGTATTTCCAGTTTTTAAAGGAATCTCCACACTGTTCTCCATAGTGGCTGTACTAGTTTGCATTCCCAGCAACAGTGTAAGAGGGTTCCCTTTTCTCCACACCCTCTCCAGCATTTATTGCTTGTAGACTTTGGATAGCAGCCATTCTGACTGGCGTGAAATCGTACCTCACTGTGGTTTTGATTTGCATTTCCCTGATAATGAGTGATGTTGAGCATCTTTTCATGTGTTTGTTAGCCATCTGTATGTCTTCTTTGGAGAAATGT
Source organism: Ovis aries (assembly GCF_016772045.2). Taxonomy (NCBI): domain Eukaryota; kingdom Metazoa; phylum Chordata; class Mammalia; order Artiodactyla; family Bovidae; genus Ovis; species Ovis aries. The sequence continues at coordinate 191,557,447 of NC_056054.1, read as the reverse complement.
CTGTTTAGTTCTTTGGCCCATTTTTTGATTGGGTCGTTTATTTTTCTGGAACTGAGCTGCAGGAGTTGCTTGTATATTTTTGAGATTAATTCTTTGTCAGTTGCTTCATTTGCTATTATTTTCTCCCATTTTGAAGGCTGTCTTTTCACCTTGCTTATAGTTTCCTTTGTTGTGCAGAAGCTTTTAATTTTAATTAGGTTCCATTTGTTTATTTTTGCTTTTATTTCCAGTATTTGGGAGGTGGGTCATAGAGGATCCTGCTGTGATTTATGTCGGAGAGTGTTTTGCCTGTGTTCTCCTCTAGGAGTTTTACAGTTTCTGGTCTTATGTTTAGGTCTTTGAACCATTTTGAGTTTATTTTTGTGTATGGTGTTAGAAAGTATTCTCAGTTCAGTTCAGTTCAGTTCAGTCGCTCAGTCGTGTCCAACTCTTTGCGACCCCATGAATCGCAGCACACCAGGCCTCCCTGTCCATCACCATCTCCTGGAGTTCACTCAGACTCACGTCCATCGAGTCTGTGATGCCATCCAGCCATCTCATCCTTGGTCATCCCCTTCTCCTCCTGCCCCCAATCCCTCCCAACATCAGAGTTTTTTCCAATGAGTCAACTCTTCGCATGAGGCGGCCAAAGTACTGGAGTTTCAGCTTCAGCATCATTCCTTCCAAAGAAATCCCAGGGCTGATCTCCTTCAGAATGGACTGGTTGGATCTCCTTGCAGTCCAAGGGACTCTCAAGAGTCTTCTCCAACACCACAGTTCAAAAGCATCAGTTCTTCGGCACTCAACCTTCTTCACAGTCCAACCCTCACATCTATACATGACCACTGGAAAAACCATAGCCTTGACTAGATGGACCTTAGTCGGCAAAGTAATGTGCCTGCTTTTGAATATACTATCTAGGTTGGTCATAACTTCTCTTCCAAGGAGTAAGCGTCTTTTAATTTCATGGCTGCAGTCACCATCTGCAGTGATTCTGGAGCCCCTCAAGATTAAGTCTGACACTGTTTCCACTGTTTCCCCATCTATTTGCCACGAAGTCATGGGACCAGATGCTATGATCTTCGTTTTCTGAATGTTGAGCTTTAGGCCAACTGTTTCACTCTCCTCTTTCACTTTCATCAAGAGGCTTTTTAGCTCCTCTTCACTTTCTACCATAAGGGTGGTGTCATCTGCATATCTGAGGTTATTGATATTTCTCCCCGCAATCTTGATTCCAGCTTGTGCTTCTTCTAGCCCAGCGTTTCACATGATGTACTCTGCATAGAAGTTAAATAAGCAGGATGACAATATACAGCCTTGACGTACTCCTTTTCCTATTTGGAACCAGTCTGTTGTTCCATGTCCAGTTCTAACAGCTGCTTCCTGACCTGCATACAGATTTCTCAAGAGGCCAGTCAGGTTGTCTGGTATTCCCATCTCTTTCAGAATTTTCCACAGTTTATTGTGATCCACACAGTCAAAGGCTTTGGCATAGTCAATAAAGCAGAAATAGATGTTTTCCTGGAACTCTCTTGCTTTTTCCATGATCCACCGGATATTGGCAATTTGATCTCTGGTTCCTCTGCCTTTTCTAAAACCAGCTTGAACGTCAGGGAGTTCACGGTTCACGTATTGCTGAAACCTGGCTTGGAGAATTTTGAGCATTACTTTACTAGCATGTGAAATGAGTGCAATTGTATGGTAGTTTGAGCATTCTTTGGCATTGCCTTTCTTTGGAATTGGAATGAAAACTGACCTTTTCCAGTCCTGTGGCCACTGCTGGATTTTCCAAATTTGCTGGCATATTGAATGCAGCATTTTCACAGCATCATCTTCCAGGATTTGAAACAGCTCAACTGGAATTCCATCCCCTCCACTAGCTTTGTTTGTAGCGATGCTTTCCAAGGCCCACTTGACTTCACATTCCAGGATGTCTGGTTCTAGATTAGTGATCACATCATCATGACTATCTTGGTCGTGAAGATCTTTTTTGTACAGTTGTTCCGTGTATTCTTGCCACCTCTTCTTTATATCTTTTGCTTCTGTTAGGTCCATACCATTTCTGTCCTTTATCGAGTCCATCTTTGCATGAAATATTCCCTTGGTATCTCTAATTTTCTTGAAGAGATCTCTAGTCTTTCCCATTCTGTTGTTTTCCTCTATTTCTTTGCATTGATCGCTGAAGAAGGCTTTCTTATCTCTTCTTGCTATTCTTTGGAACTCTGCATTCAGATGCTTATATCTTTCCTTTTCCCCTTTGCTTTTCGCCTCTCTTCTTTTCACAGCTATTTGTAAGGCCTCCCCAGACAGCCATTTTGCTTTTTTGCATTTCTTTTCCATGGGGATGGTCTTGATCCCTGTCTCCTGAACAATGTCAGGAACCTCATTCCATAGTTCATCAGGCACTCTATCAGGTCTAGGCCCTTAAATCTATTTCTCACTTCCACTGTATAATCATAAGGGATTTGATTTAGGTAATACCTGAATGGTCTAGCGGTTTTCCTTACTTTCTTCAATTTAAGTCTGAATTTTGTAATAAGGAGTTTATGATCTGAGCCACAGTCAGCTCCTGGTCTTGTTTTTGTTGACTGTATAGAGCTTCTCCATCTTTGGCTGCAAAGAATATAATCAATCTGATTTCGGTGTTGACCATCTGGTGATATCCATGTGTAGAGTCTTCTCTTGTGTTGTTGGAAGAGGGTGTTTGCTATGACCAGTGCATTTTCTTGGCAAAACTCTATTAGTCTGCCGTGCTTCATTCCACATTCCAAGGCCAAATTTGCCTGTTACTCCAGGTGTTTCTTGACTTCCTACTTTTGCATTCCAGTCCCCTATAATGAAAAGGCCATTTTTGGGGGGTGTTAGTTCTAAAAGGTCTTGTAGGTCTTCATAGAACTGTTCAACTTCAGTTTCTTCAGCATTACTGGTTGGGGCATAGACTTGGATAACTGTGATATTGAATGGTTTGCCTTGGAGACGAACAGAGATCATTCTGTCGTTTTTGAGACTGCATCCAAGTACTGCATTTCGGACTCTTTTGTTGACCATGATGGCTACTCCATTTCTTCTGAGGGATTCTTGCCTGCAGTACTAGATATAATGGTCATCTGAGTTAAATTCACCCATTCCAGTCCATTTTAGTTCGCTGATTCCTAGAATGTCGACGTTCACCCTTGCCATCTCTTGTTTGACCACTTCCAATTTGCCTTGATTCATGGACCTGACATTCCAGGTTCCTATGCAATATTGCTCTTTACAGCATTGGATCTTGCTTCTATCACTAGTTTCATTCTTTTACAAGTGGTTGACCAGTTTTCCCAGCACCACTTGTTAAAGAGATTGTCTTTTCTCTGGATCTTAATCAGGATGGTTTCTCCTCCCAGGTGTCCTGCCTGAGAATCCAGCTCCTCCACCCTGACCCCCAGGCATGCTGGCTGCTGGCTGCTGACTCCTTGTGGTAGGTAATGTTTGTTGTAAATTGCTCTTGAGCACAGGAATGGGAAGAAAGGAAATTAACGCCATTGTCTACGTAAGAGACAGCTCAGTGGACAGGTTCTATCCATCAATGTCTGCTTCCCCTTCCCTCCACAGCCAAGGCCATTTAACTCCAACCACGTGTTCTGGAAATAGTCCTATTTTAGATTAGGAGGATTCAAGGAGGTGAATTTTATTCGGACCTTGCTTTGACATTATTATTTATTTATGGTTATAATCATCTTGCCATGTATCAGGTATTTGCTTACACATACTTGGCTCTGAGAGCTCTACAGGGAAGTAACTATTATTATAGTCGCTTAGAACAAAACTGAGGTTGGAGAGATTCAGTCAATTATTAACAGTTACAGAGCCAAGTTCACTCCAGCTGCAGATCAGCAGGTTGTCATTCTTTTTCTTTACTATAAAATATATTCTCAAAATAGTATAGATGGCATATCTAAGTGGTTTAACAAATTGTAATATATTTTATATGCAGATAATTTATTGGTTATGTATATTAGAAATGTTTGTTGTTTCTTGCTTTATATAACCTTTTAAAAATTTTTCAACTTTTTATTTGATGTTTTCACATTACAAATTTCTCTCAAATATAGATATACTCTTTTAATAAAACCAAATTCATGATTTTAATGGACTAGAATTTATCAGTATTTACTTTTATGGTTTATAGTTTTATGTATGTGTGTGTGCTCATGTCTGACTGTTTGCAGCCCCATGGACTAGAGCTCGCCAGGCTCCTCTGTCCATGGAATTTTCCAGGCAAGAATACTGGAGTGGGTTGCCATTTCCTACTCCAGGGGATCTTCCCGACCCAGGAATGGAACCTGTGTCTCTTGTCTCTTCTGCATTGGCAGGGAGATTCTTTAAAACTACACCGCCTGGAAAGCCCATTTGTACTTTTATACCTTATTTTTAAAGTCATTTCCTATTCCAAACCACCTACAAAGATGTTTTCTGTATTTTTTTCTTTTTTTTGAAGTGTAGTTGATGTACAATATTATATAAGTTACAGATATATAGTGATTCACAATTTAAAGGTTATTCTCTGCCTCTATTTATTATAAAGTATGAGCTATGTTCCCCATGTTATACAATATATTCTTGTAGCTTATTTTATACCTTAGTTTGTAACTCTTAATCCCCCTCCCCTATGTTGATGTTTCTCCTTCTCTTCCCCTACTGGGAATCACTGGCTTGTTCTCTGTGTCTGTGAGTCTGCTTCTTTTTTGTTTTATTCACTAGTTTGTTGCAGTTTTTAGATTCCACATATGAATGCTATCATATAGTACTGGTCTTTCTCTGATGATTTAACTTAGCATAATGTCCTCCAAGTCCATCCATATTGCTGAAAATGCAAAATTTCGTTCTTTTTAATGATCGAGTAGCATTCCATTGTGTGTGTGTCTATCACGTCTTCTTTATCCATTTATCTGTTGATACGCACTTAGATTGCTTCCATGTCTTGACAACTGTAAATGATGCTGCTATGAATATCAGGGTACATGCATCTTTTCTAAAGTATTTATGTTTTTTTGGATGTAAACCCAGGAGTGGAATTCCTGGGGCATATGGTATTCTATTTTCAGGTTCTTTTTGAGAAAGCTTCATTTTGTTTTCTACAGTGGCTGCATCAGTTTACATTCCCACCGATAGTGAGTACAGGTTCCTTTTTCGCCACATCCTTGCCAATATTTGTTATTCGTGTTCTTTTTGATGATGGACATTCTGACAGGTGTGAGGTGGTTTCTCATTCTGGTTTTGATTTGCAGTTCCTGCATGATTATTGATGTTGAGTATCTTAGGTGTCTGTTGGCCATCTGCATGTCCTCTTTGGAAAAATATCTGTTCATTTCTTCTGCCCATTTTTAAATCAAGTTATTGGATATTAATCCCTTATCAGTCATATCATTTGCAAATCTTTTCTCCCATTCAGTAGGTTGTCTTTTAGTTTTATCAATTATGTCCTTTGCTGTGCTCCTTACTTAGGTTCCAGTTGTTTATTTTTGCTTGTATTTCCTTTGCTTTAGGAGATGGATCCAAAAAAAATAGTTAGGATTTTCTATATTGTATTTTGAGTTTGTTCTTTCACATTTATATCTTTAAACTGACCAGAATTTTTTTGAGTGGGATGTAAGGTAGAGATCTTATTGTTTATATTAATTATAGACAATGCGTGTGCTTTCTAAACTCACACAGGAGCTATACATTTTGATTCTATAGGATTTTATCTAGTATCTACTGTGGGCCTCTCTAGAAGTAGGTTTTGTATAGAAACAAAAAGGGAAACTATAGATTGCTAAAATTTTGAATCATTAATTAGGAATTTACTGGTAAGGAGAACATCACATATTTTCTAGCTTCCTGATTCATTGTTTTTACTTATAGCAGTTTATAGAGGATCCATGGGCTGTTGGGGATTCCCAAACTCATGTTCTTTGGGATGTATCTGGAAAACTCTGCTATGCCATGGTGAGCCCGTGATTTTGTTCACATTCCGTTTTTACTTATCTTCCTCCACAGAGATGTGCTGTAGTCCAGAAATCTTTCCTAAGACCTTAAAATCACCCTCTACTTTTTCGCAAGTAGGACAGATATTTACAGACAGGTATGGTGCCCAAATGGCTATCAGCTCAGCTCAGTCCAGTGCAGGCGCTCAGCCCTGTCCGACTCTTTGCGACCCCATGAATTGCAGCACGCCAGGCCTCCCCGTCCATCACCAGCTCCCAGAGTTCACTCAGACTCACGTCCATATATGGCTATAATCATGGTTAAAACCAGTGGAGCCACATTTGGTTCATCAGGTCAAAACAGTTGGCTCTCCATGAGCCTACTACTACTGCTACCGTAGAAAAACCACTCAAAGCAGATGGCCTGTCATGTTTGCATTTTTAGAACAGAGGTTTTAGGGGAGTTCTGTCTCATTCAATATAAAAAACTCCTGGGAATTCCCTGGCAGTCCAGTGGTTAAGACTTGGTGCCCTCATTGCCAGGGCCCGGGTTTGATCCCTGGTCAGAGAACTAAGATCCCATAAGCTGCATGGCACAGCCAAAACAAAACACACACACATACACACACATACATCTTATTCCTTTTATCTTTCAGTCACTAATTTGTATGTTTAAACAGAGGCTTCTGGAAGGCCTTTACAGCCAGATTACTAATGCAGCAAAAATGGCACACACACACACACAAATATGTATGATATATTATGTATTAATATATGAACAAAGGGGAAGAAAACATCTTAAATACGACAGATGGCTATAAAATAAAAAATATTTTTTTCCCCTGGCCCACTCTCTAGGGTTAATCATAATCAATAATATCTTATGTGTCCTTTCAGAAATTATTTTAAAATATATATAAGCAAAAAAAAATCTCCTCTTTTATAACACAAATGGAATCACACCATTAATCTTGCCAACAAATACAATATCTCTGATATCATTTACCAGAAACGATTCCTTTTTAAAGGAGCTCACTGGACTTCAGTTTGTACATCTGTACACTGTGGGGAAGGCTAAGAAGGCCACTAAAGATCTTTTTTTCCAGGCTCTGATGCTCAAGGGACCTAAATGGGTGAATAAATATCATTATGGGCATACATTTAAAATATTTTTTAAAATAACCAACAAAAAGGAACTGAGGTAGGAATTTCCCTGGTGGTGCAGTGGTTAACTCCATGCTTCTGCTGCAGGGTTTGTGGGTTTGATCCCTGGTCAAAGGAATCCTGCATGTCATGTAATGAGGACAAAAAAAAGGAACAAAGGCACTACAGATCAATAAATACTTGAAAAAGAAGGGTTACTTTGATATTTAATAAAGTATATAGTGCAGAGAAGAAATGACTAATATGATGCCTGCTTTCACTTTTCACTTTTCTGCACTGGAGAAGGAAATGGCAACCCACTCCAGTGTTCTTGCCTGGAGAATCCCAGGGACGGGGGAGCCTGGTGGGCTGCCGTCTATGGGGTCGCACAGAGTCGGACACGACTGAAGCGACTCAGCCGCAGCAGCAGCAGCAGCAGCAGTTAAGTAGTAAGCAAGTTCTAGAGCATACTTTAACAAAGTGAACAAATATGTGATTCTGGTATGAACCAAGGAAATAATAAAATCAAGTTATATCAAAATAAAGCCAGTGTGGTCTTTTTTGTGTATTAAACATTTACTTTTGGTTGCACTGGGTCTTTGTTGCCATGCAGGCTTTCCTCCAGTTGCAGGAGCAGGGGCTGCACCTGGTTGTGTTGCCTGGGCTTCCCTTGTCGCAGAGCATGGGCCCCAGAGCTCTCCGTCTTCCGTGGCTGCAGCTCGCAGGCTCTAGAGCGCTGGCTCAGTAGTCGAGGCACGTGGGCTTAGTTGCTCTGCAGCATGTGGAATCCTCTCGGACCAGGGATCGAATATGTGTCCCCTGCACTGGCAGGCAGAGTCTTATCAACTGTACCACCAGGGGAACCTACAATGTGATCTTGATGGTTAAAATTTCATGTGTGAAACTCAGTGTCTGTTAAGCATTGTGTCAGTTGGAAATCCAGAATGTATCTTATCTGATAATAGGTTATCATGAGGAGCTTGGTCAACTGACCCAAGACCAGATTCCTCTAAGAAGAAATAAAGCTAAACCTAGCTGTGTGGACCAAAGGACTCTGAGCCATTTTCTTTCAGCAGCTCATCTACTTGCCAGCACCCACTCTGGCAGTTACACCCCAATAATATACTGGAGAAATTTTTTCCCAGGTAAATAATTGTCATTAGGATGATGGCCAAAAAAAAAAAAAGTGGTAAAATACACATGTAAAAACATGTTCACACACAAAATAAACATGTTCACATTTCATGGGTGTACAATCTCTTTAGAGAAATCTCTTTAGAAATTTAGAATAGCTGCCCCTGAGTTCCATAAGATTTACTACTACCTGGAAATGGCAACCCACTCCAGTACTCTTGCCTAGAAAATCCCATGGTTGGAGGAGCCTGGTGTCCATGGGGTTGCAAAGAGTCGGACACGACTGAGTGACTTCACTTTCACTTTCACCCCTCTCAGGGCTTCCCAGGTGTCACTGGTGGTAAAGAACCCACCTGCCAACGCAAGAGACATAAGAGAGGCCGGTTTAATTCCTGGGTCGGGAAGATCCCCTGGAGAAGGGCATGGCAACCCACTCCAGTATTCTTGCCTGGAGAATCCCATGGACAGAGGAGCCTGGCAGGCTATGGCCCATAGCCATGCAAAGAGTCAGACATGACCGAAGCGACTTAGCACGCACACACACCCTTCTCAACCAAACCACTACAGATGCATTGTTAAATTTTTAAATTTTATATTAGAGTACCGTTGACTAACAGTGTTGTTAGTTTCATGTGTACAGCAAAGTGATTCAGTTATACATATACAAGTATCTATTCTTTTTCAAATTCATTCCCCATTGAGGTTATTCCAGAGTATTGAGCAGAGTTCCCTGTGCTGTACAGTAGGCCTGTGTTGGTTATCTATTTTAAATATAGTAGTGTGTATACAGTTACTTTATTTTTAGTATCTATAGTTGAATCAGTGACCTGCAAGGTACCCAGGAGAATAGGCATTAGTTAATATAGTGTTTTCACAGGTTACGCTTCATCTTGCAAACTGGAATTTGACATCTCTGTGTATGCTCCCTCTCTGCTCCAACCTAGGAAGTCACAGCTCCATCAAGGAGCTCATTATTTTATTAAAATTTAAACTCTTGATGAGTCTTTAAGATTCTTGCACAGTTTCTTTCTGGAGCAAACAATGGATTTTCCCATTTTGCTTAATTTGAGCTCGGGTGGTGGGGGCAGCGGGGGCAGAAAGCTCAGTTGTTTCTAAAGAGCCTTTCAAAGTGAAGCAACTTCAATGCCAAGTACTTCTGAGAAGTATAATTTGAATTGTTCCTCTTTAGTGGTTTGTGAAATTTTCTTTTTCATGTATGTGAGAAGCATTCGGATTCCAGCATTTTCTCCCAGTCTCCAGTTTTGATCACCTTCTATAGATTACCAATTCTAGAGGCATCCCTGAGGGGACAGCGCCTCATTAGGGGAACCAGGAGGGTCCATGCCCATTGTGGAGATAAACACAGTAGACTGTCAGAGATGGGATGGGTTAATACTCAAACCTTACAACTGTCACAGGCAAGGTGTCAGGGAAACAGACCAAGAGGGAGCTTAACCCACAGGAAGTTTACTAAAGACGCCCTCAGGATTAACATCCACAGAAGGGGGGATGCAGCAGGATTGGGAGAGGTTGGCATGGGTTGAGGGTGTGACCAAGGCCTCAGCTGATCCTAAAACAGGAAGTTCGGAGCTGAGATAACCTTTTCCATTGGAAAGCTGTGACCTTGGGGAAGCAGGTCTCTTCAGCTTTGGCTACTCTCCAGAGAGATACTTCTCTAGTCCTAATTCCATTCTACCAACCACCCTTCTGATTACACTATGGTTTCTTCTGTGTTTGTTTAATGACCCCTGGTCTCCTGCACTGCAGGCAGATTCTTTACAGTCTGAGCCATCAGGGAAGCCCACTGTTACTCGTCTATCATTCCAAAAGAAAATTTGAGAACTTCCCTGGTGGTGCAGCGGATAGGAAATCTGCCAGGCAATGCAGGGGAAATGGGTTTGATACCTGGTCTGGGAAGATTCCGCGTGCTGTGGGGCAACTAAGCTCTTGAGCCACAGCTACCAAGCCTGAGTGCTGCAGCTACTGAAGTTCAGCCACCTGGAGCCTGTGCCCTGCCGCAAGAGGAGCCAGCGCAGTAAGAAGCCCACACACTGCAACAAAGGCCCAACCCCCGATCACTGCAATTTGAGAAAGCCCTCACAAAGCAGCGAAGATCCAGCACAGCCAAAAATAAAACAAGTTGTTAAAAAAAGGTTTGAGGTGGCAATGGAGGGCGTCTTTAGTAAACTTCCTGTGGGTTAAGCTCCCTCTTGGTCTGTTTCCCTGACACCTTACCTGTGGCAGTTGTAAGGTTTGAGTATTAACCCATCCCATCTCTGACCCTCCTAGTTCCCCTGATGAGGTGCTGTCCCCTCAGGGATGCCTCTAGACTTGGTAATCTATAGAAGGTGATCAAAACTGATCAATAATATAAAATTATTATATTAGGTATTTTCAACTACAAATTGGCACTTGCCAAGAGCATTGCCAATGACTGAACAAGGCCTTTGCCATCTGCCTCCATGGAGATTGAACCCTGTGCTGCTATAGCTGTTGACCTTCAACAACCCCGGGGGAGTTCAGGGTGGAGTGAGGCAGTCTGTGCTCCAGGGGATCTGATGGGACAGGTCTTTAGATAGTTGGGAGTTTTTAGGAACAGATTTGATGATCTCAGTCCTTGCATCTCCTCGTATCTAGTTCAGTTGGACATGACTGAGTGACGGAACAACATACAACACATATACGCATAGTTATGGAAAAGGAATAGAGGAAAAAATACCAAAAAGTGAATAACAGAAATTTTCTCATAACAACCCAGTGAGGTGGGTACTGATGTGATCAGCATATCCATTTTCCAGTTGGGAGAACTTAAGAGTGGTTAGGAACTTGCCCAACTTGTAAGGAGTACAGTCAGAATTTGAATCTAGGTCAACTGACTCCAGAGCCCATGTTGGCCTGTGCTACCACGGAACCTGCAGCCTGAGAGCTGGTTGGTGTTGGTTAATATCCAGGGTTCAGAGTGACGGCAGGGGAGTAGGCATCTCCTCTTGGCAGACATCCAGATCATGATCCCCTTGGGGCTTCTTGGTTCTCTCCAGAGCCCAACTACTGTGGAGCCATGGGGATGAGGTGGAGTCTGTCCTTCCTTCCTCAACAGGAAGCCCACTTCTTCCCGGGAGACAGTGAGGGGTGATAAGACCATCGTTAACAGGGTCACTATATTGCACAACGTCCGTGTTTGTCAGTGGTGCTCCCCACTGACATTGAAGCTCTCTGGAGCTCCCTAGAGCTTCAGTGCAGAGGGTTGGTAGCTAGTGGTATAGTCTGTGAGATCAGAGGGGTCCCAAGTGAGGGAGCAGAAGGGGCTACAATCTTGCACAACCTAGGCTCGGGCAGGACAAGTGAACCCAGATTTCTCAGCGAGTTGCCCTGTGCCCCAAGTGCATATGCCCCAATAGCTTCCCTGTGCAACAGGCCCAAACTGGAGACACAGAGCCACCTCTGAGAGAGCGGTTCCTCTCAGAACTGTCATTAGTACCATGAACTCTAATTTAGCAATAATGAGAAAGAGAACACAGAGCTCTGACTTGGGGCCACGCTGTTGACATGTCAAGCCTTCACTAAATTCTTCTTTAGCATCGTGCTAACTGCTTTCATTAAGAGACTTTGTCATGAAAAGTCATAGGAAACTCACTACTGAGCTTATCGCGGGGGCCATTAAGGAAGGTGGCCAATACCACATCATACCCAGGGTCTCTCTTATGAGGTTCTAGGAATTTTTCTAGGATTTTAGTATAAAAAAGGCTGAGCTTCTCCTCCTGATCAAAACAGAAATGCTGCTGTGAATCTTGTTCCTAAAGTGTTTCTTTATCTGCTGTAGACTTAGGAAGTCAGAATCCATTCTGGGGCCCTATTCCAACAACTGTGCAAGATTTCAGAATGTGTATTTTTCAGACAGAGGCCCAGCCTGCCTGGTTTCATCTTTTCTCCTGTCATTCTCAGTAGGACCCAATGGATGAAACAGCAGACTTGGAGTCAGTCCCACCTTGGGCATCAACTGTGTGATCTTAGGCAAAATACTTAACCTCTTTGAGCCTGTGTCCTTATCTGCTGCTGCTGCTAAGTTGCTTCAGTCGTGTCCGACTCTGTGCGACCACATAGATGGCAGCCCATCAGGCTCCCCCGTCCCTGGGATTCTCCAGGCAAGAACACTGGAGTGGGTTGCCATTTCCTTCTCCAATGCATGAAAGTGAAAAGTGAAAGTGAAGTTGCTCAGTTGTGTCTAACCCTCAGCAACCCCATGGACTGCAGCCTTCCAGGCTCCTCCATCCATGGGATATTCCAGGCAAGAGTACTGGAGTGGGGTACCATTGCCTTCTCTGTTGTCCTTATCTACAAGATAATAATACCTACCTGACCGGGTTGTTCTGAGAATTAATAAAATTACTTGTGTAAAATAATTAGCCCAGTACACAGCCTATATTAGTGTTCAACAAATGATAGTGTTGGCTAAAAAAGATGCACAACTTGAGAGTTGTGAGTTAAGTTTTATTTGGGGCAAAATGAGGACTGTAGCCCAGGAGGCAGCATCTCATATAACTCTGAGAGTCTGCTCCAAAGTGGTAGTGGAGGAAGGTCAATATATAAGGTTTTGATGAAGGGGGAGTTCAATACCATTAAGCAGTCATTTTACAAAAGTTTTTGTTAGTCATGAGGATCTGATGTCACCATGAAAGGATTTAGTGCTTCTCTAGGTATGACGACTGGAGAAGGGAATGGCAAACCACTTCAGTATTCTTGCCTTGAGAACCGCATGAACAGTATGAAAAGGCAAAAGGATAGGACACTGAAAGATGAACTCCCCAGGTCGGTAGGTGCCCAATATGCTACTGGAGAACAGTGGAGAAATAACTCCAGAAAGAATGAAGGGATGGCGCCAAAGTGAAAACAATGCTTTTGCAATAAGGAGTTCCTGATCTGAGCCAGAGTTAGCTCTGGTCTTGTTTTGGCTGACTGTATAGAGCTTCTCCATCTTTGGCTACAAAGAATACAGTCAACCTAATTTCAGTATAGACCATCTGGTGATGTCCATCTGTAGAGTCGTACTCTTGTGTTGTTGGAAGAGGGCATTCTCTTGGCAAAACTCTGTTAGCCTTTGTCTTGCTTCATTTTGTACTCCAAGACCAAATTTGCCTATTGTTCCAGGTATCTCTTGGCTTCCTACTTTTGCATTCCAGTCCCCTGTGAAGAAAAGGATATCTTTTTTTGGTGTTAGTTCTAGGTCTTGTAGGTCTTCATAGAACCATTCAACTTCAGCTTCTTTGGCATTAGTGGTTTGGGGCATAGACTTGAATTACTGTAATACTGAATGGTTTGCCTTGGAAGTGAACTGAAACCATTCTATTGTTTTTGAGATTGCAACCAAGTACTTCATTTTGGACTCTTTTGTTGACTATGAGGGCTACTCCATTTCTTCTAAAGGATTCTTGCCCACAGGAGTAGATATAATGGTCATCTGAATTAAACTCACACATTCCAGTCCATTTTAGTTCACCTGATTCCTAAAATGTCGATGTTCACTATTGCCATCTCCTGTTTGACCACTTCCAATTTACCCCGATTCATGGACCTAGCATTCCAGGTTCCTGTGCAATATTGCTCTTTACTTTCACCGCCAGACACATCCACAGCTGGGCATTGTTTCTGCTTTGGCTCAGCCTCTTCATTCCTTCCGGAGCTATTTCTCCACTCTTCTCCAGTAAAATATTGGACACCTACTGACCGGTGTGGTTCATTTCTCAGTGTCACATCTTTTGCCTTTTTATACTGTTCATTAGGTTCTTAAGGCAAGAATGCTGAAGTCATTTGCCATTCCATTTTCCCATGGACCCCATTTTCTCAGAACTCTTCACCATGACCCATCATTTTTGTGTGGCCCTACGTAGTATGACTCATAGTTTCATTGAATTAGGCAATGAAATGTGTGGTGCATGTGATCCATTGTGATCCATGTGATCACTTTGGTTAGTTTTCCGTGATTGTGGTTTTCATTCTGTCTGCCCTCTGATGGATGGGGATAAGAGGCTTGTGCAAACTTCCTGGTGGGAGGGACTGACTGTCAGGAAACTGGGTCTTCTGGCAAAGCCCTGCTCAGTTCAGTTCAGTCCCTCAGTCATGTCCAACTCTTTGTGACCCCACGGACTGCAGCACACCAGGCTTCCCTGTCCATCACCAACTCCTAAAGCTTACTCAAACTCATGTTCATTTAGTTGGTGATGCTATACAACTATCTCATCCTCATCCACTCTATAGTGGGGCTAATGATGACTTTCTTCAAGAGGACTTATGCCTTGAACAGGCACTCAAAGCCAGTGCTCTGGGACAGCCGGAGAGGTGGGGTAGGGAGGGAGGTGGAAGTGGCGTTCAGGAAGGGGAGACACACGCACACCTGTGGGTGATTCATGTCAATGAATGACAAAAACCACCACAACAGTGTGAAGAAATTACCCTCCAATTAAAATTAATTAATTTAAGAAAAAGGAAAATTATGCCACACGCTGCACCTCCCAGGACTGCTGTTGCCAGAGCCTCTGTCCCCATTGCAGACCACTGCTGACTCATACCTCCGCAGGAAACACTCCAACACTCAAAGGCAGGTCTGGCTCAGTCTCCTGTGGGGTCACTGCTCCTTTCCCCCAGTCCTGGTGTGCACAGGTTTTGTTTGTGGCCTCCAAAGCGTCTCTGGTGGGTATGAGGTTTGATTTTAAATGCGATCGTGCCCCTCCTACTGCCTTTTGGGGTTTCTCCTTTGTCCTTGGTCGTGGGGTATCTTTTCTTTCTTTGTTGGGTTCCAACATTCTCTGGTCGATGGTTATTCAGCAGCTAGTTGCAATTTTGGTCTTCTCGCAGGAAAAGATGAGCTCCCGTCCTTCTACTCCACCATCTTGAGGTTATATGTGTTGTATAATGTATGTCTAATTTTTAAGCAACTTTCAAATATGCAGTACAGTATTATATAGTCACCATGTTGTACGTTACATCCCCATTGCTAATTTATGACTTTATAAGAGGAGGTTTGTAGCTTTTGACCTCTTTCACTCATATATATATATTTTAAATAAACTTTTTTTTTTTTCCATAATAAGATTTCATCCAGGATACCTTATTTCCTGTAGTTGTGTTTCCTTAGTCGTCTCCAGAAGGTAAACGTTTCTTAGACTTTTCTTTTTTGGTGAACTTCACAATTTTAAGGTGTGCTGGTAAAATATTTTGTAGGATGTCCTTCAATTGGGGTTTGTCTAATGTGTCTTTCTGATTACATTGGAGTTACCATTTGTGGGAGCAAAACCACGGAAATGGTATTTTCATCACATTGTATCAAAGGTGCTATCAAAATTACTCATCTCTGTTGATGTTGACTTTGGTTACCTAGTTGAGGTACTACTGCTTGTAAAGTTTTCTTTTATCTCCCATTTTTATACTATACTCTTTGGAAAGAAGTTACTATTCACAGTCCACACTTGAAAAGTAAGAGGTTTGGCTCCATCTTCTTAATGGAATCATATCGCTATATATTATTTGTATAGGAATTCTTCTGTACAGAAGATTTGTCTATCTTTCCCACTTAGTCAATCATTTATTTATATTAGTAGGATTTCATCAATATTTATTTTATACTTTGGATAATAATCTAGTATTCAATTCAGTTCAGTTCAGTCGCTCAGTCCTGTCCAACTCTTTGTGACCCCATGAATTGCAGCATGCCAGGCCTCCCTGTCCATCACCAACTCCTGGAGTTCACTCAAACTCATGTCCATTGAATCGGTGATCCCATCCAGCCATCTCATCCTCTGTTGTCCCCTTCTCCTCCTGCCCCCAATCCCTCCCAGCATCAGAGTCTTTTCCAATGAGTCAACTCTTCTCATGAAGTGGCCAAAGTACTGGAGTTTCAGCTTTAGCATCATTCCTTCCAAAGAACACCCAGGACTGATCTCCTTCAGAATGGACTAGTTGGATCTCCTTGCAGTCCAAGGGACTCTAAGGAGTCTTCTCCAACACCACAGTTCAAAAGCATGAATTCTTTGGTGCTCAGCTTTCTTCACAGTCCAACTCTCACATCCATACATGACCACAGGAAAAACCATAGCCTTGACTAGACAGCCCTTTGTTGGCAAAGTAATGTCTCTGCTTTTGAATATGCTATCTAGGTTGGTCATAACTTTCCTTCCAAGGAGTAAGCGTCTTTTAATTTCATGGCTGCAATCACCATCTTCAGTGATTTTGGAGCCCCCAAAAATAAAGTCTGACACTGTTTCCACTGTTTTCCGATCTATTTCCCATGAAGTGATGGGACCAGATGCTATGATCTTTGTTTTCTGAATGTTTAGTAGGCTATGTATTTTGTTTCTCTACTTGTTCTAACTTTGGCCACAGGGCACTCCTTCAGTTGGCTCCTGTGTTACGAGACACATTTCCATCAATTTGTTCCTTGAGCACATCCTTACTTTTGGCACCAGAGGATGCTCCAGATTCATCTTGTATATTCCCTGCCCCAGCCATTTCTCCAAGGAATCTGGTTTATTTTTGTTGAAGAATGATGTAAGAAACCAAGATCTGGGTACCAGATGTGCTCATTTTACCTGAATGCTGCTGCTTCTGTGCCCTCTCTGTAGCAGAGCTAGGAAATATACATGTGTAAAATAACAGTTTTTTTAGTAGATTTATTAAGATTTTCTATAAGCAAAATCATATTATTTATAAAATATAGTTTTGCTTCTTCCTTTCTATCTGGATCTTTTTTTTTTTTCCTTTACTACTTTGGCTAGAACCTCCAGCAAAATGTTGAATAGAAGTGGTGAGCGTAGACATTGTTGTTTTCCTCATCTTAGGACAATGCATTCAGGGTTTCACCATTAAGTATGATATTAGCTATGGGTATCTTGCAAAATTGCTCTTTATCAGGTTGAGGTAATTCCTTTCCATTTGTTGAGTGTTTTTATATGAAAGATGTTGGAGTTTTTCAAATGCTTATTCTGCTGTCTGTTGAGATGATCATGTGGTTTTCATCTTTTATCCTATTGGTGTGGTATATTATGTTAATTGACTTTCAGATGTTAAACCAACCTTGAATTTCTGGGATAAATCCTGCTTGATCACTAGTGTATAATCCTTTTCATATGTTATTGATTTCAGTTTGTTAGTATCTTGTTGAGAATTTTCCCATTTGTATTCAGAAGAGATATTGCTCTCTTTTTTTGATAAAGTCTTTGGTATCAGGGAGATACTCAGAATGATTTGGAAAGTTTGCCCTATACTTTAGTGTTTTGGAAGAGTTGTTGAAGATTTTTATTCATTCCTCTTTAAACATTTGTTAAAATTCACCTGTAAAGCAATCTGGGCCTGGGCTTTAAACTGTGGGAAACTTTAAATACTAATTAAATCTCTTTACTAGATTTATGTAGATTTTCTGTTTCTTCTTGAGTCCATTTTAGCAGTTTGTGTCTTTCTAGGAATTTGTCAGTTTCATCTTATGTTTTCTAAATTATTGGCATACAGTTGTTCACAGTTTTACTTTATAGTCTTTTAAAGTTTCTGCAGGTTTGGTAATGATTTCCTCTCATTCCTGATTTTCATATTTTCAGTGAATTTTTTCTCTTTTAAATTCAGTCTGTTTAACTAAAGTTTTGTCAGTTTTCTTAATCTTTTCAAAGGACCAACTTTGGCTTTGTTGACTTTCTTTTTTTATACATGTATACTAATCTGTGTATATACACACACCATGATTATTACTATTATATCTAATACAATCTATTATATCTAATACATTAGGCTAAGCACACACACACATACATATGTGTGTATGTGTGTGCAGACATATATACTGATGTCTGCAACTATCTAGTATTGCTTGATTCATTCTAGACTTCCCTCTCGCTTATCTGTCATTTCACACTCCAAGAATGAGAGGTCTACCTCCCACTATCTGCCATCCATTTACTTATTTGTTCAATCACAGTATACATGTATAGTGGTCTCAGAGTTGTTAACCCATACACCTGTGGGCATCAACTTTGTTAATTAGAGCACAGTGCTTATGTACATTTCCTTTAATCTTACAGCCTCTACTCATTTCCAAAGTCACTTAAGTCGGTACCTACCCTCCACTGTCTTAAGTGAGGTTATATAGTACATTTTAATAATACTTAAAAAAAATCACAGTCTGTATTCCACTCTGAGATTTCCCTGTCCTACTAATTAATTTTTAAAATTTGTATACATTAAGATTGAGTCTTTTTGCTGTAAAGTTCAATGGATTTTGACAAATGCAGTGTCACGCATCACACAGAATAGTTTTACTGCTCTAAAATGTAGTTCATTTATTAAGTCCTCCTCACTCCCCAAGCCCCTGGCAACCACTGATATATTTTCAGCCTCTATAATTTTGCCTTTGTCCACAATGTCATATAAATGGAATCATATAGTATGTAGTCTTTTAAGATCAACTTCTTTCACTTAACAATGTGCATTTCACTTAGCAATATTTTCCATGTTCTTGCATGAATTGACAGCTCATTCTTTTTTATTGCTGAATAGTATTTCATCGTATGAATGTAGCAAAGTGTATTTATCCATTCACCTATTGAAGACTATAGTGGTTACTTCCAATTACGGGGGGCAGATTATAAATAAACTGCTCTAAACATTTGTGTGAGGACTTTTGTGTGGACCTAAGTTTTCATATTCACTGAATGAGTGCATAGGAGTGTAATTGTTGGGTTGTTTTATAAAACTGTTTAACTTTATGATAAACTGCCAACCTCTCTTCCAGAGTGGCTCTACCATTTTGCATACTCGCTAGCAATGAATGAGGGTTCTTATACACTATGATAGAGGACTTTTCAGCTAAAATGACCCAAGATCTAAATTTATGGCCCTCTGCTAATCTTGCTGTTACTGCTTGGATGGATCCAAGGCCATGGGAAACTGCAGGAAAGTAAGGGAGTGCCTAAAAGGGCGATATGGACCCTTTGATTAATTTTATCAGTCTCCTGGTCAATGGTTAATCTTATAAACACCGGATGTCCAAGGAGGTCTCATTCTGCTAATAGTTATAGAGAGAAAGGATTCTTTCTTCGCTAAACTGATAATGTCAACCTCAGGCCATATATTAATATATTTTGCACCCCTCCCAGTAAACCAGATGCTACCATGCCATTGGGTACTACAGATGTTTTATTTCTCAGAATATGCTTTACTGCTCCCTTTTGATTTTGTTTTTTATGGTAAGAAATGTGTGTATTTGGGTTGAAGTGTTATAGGATAAGATGGTCCTTTTCTTTTAAAAAAGTATGTGTTTGTTTGTTTGTTTGCTTTTGGCTGCATCCGGTCTTAGTTGTGGCATGTGGGACCTCTGCTGCAGCATGTGGGACCTTTCAGGCTTCTCTCTAGTTGAAGGGCCCAGGTTCTTGGTAGTTGTTATGCGTGGGCTTAGCTGTCTCATGGCATGTGGAATCTTAGTTCCCCAACCAGGGATCGAACCCATGTCCCCTGCATTGGAAGGAGGATTCTTGGTCACTGGACCACCATGGAAGTCTCCAAGATGGTCTTTTTCTTATTAAATTTGAATTCCAATTAAATATGGACCTTGAGATAGAGCTATGATGGGACAAATAAATATGGCATTGGGAGTGCTAGCTACAAGAAGACCCAGAAGAACCGACAGGTATTAGGACAAGTGTGGGGAAATGGAGTGAGGAAGCCACGTCAGTGATGGGGAGAGTCAAAAAAGAGTAAGAACCTATTTGTGGAAGAGGAAAGGGGTCCATGGCAGAAGTGGGCAATCCCCATGGCAGAGAACCCCATGGGCCTGAATGGAGGAGGCAGAGAGAAAGAAAGATGCAAGAAATCAGCCTATAATGTCAAGATGGGGGGCAAATGCAGTCTGATCTGAATGGGAGCTGAGAGCGAGAGGCTTACGGAGAAGAAACTGGGAGGTAATAATTTAGTTTAGGAGTCATTTTGACCTGAAGTTTTTGTATGTTTGTTTGGTTGGTTTTTGATTTTTGTTTTTCCAAAACTGAAGTATGTTTAAATGTGGATTCCAATATGGCAAATTTTCACATATTTTAAAAAATTGCAGTATAGCTGCTGTACAATATTATATAAATTATAGGTGTACACGGCAAATAGATGCGGAAACAGTGGAAACAGTGACAGACTTTTTTTTTGGACTCCAAAATCACTGCAGATGGTGACTGCAGCCATGAAATTAAAAGCCGCTTGCTCCTTGGAAGAAAAGCTATGACCAACCTAGACAGCATTTTAAAAAGCAGAGACATTCCTTTGCCAACAAAGGTCCGTCTAGTCAAAGCTATGGTTTTTCCAGTGGTCATGTATGGATATGAGAGTAGGACCATAAAGAAAGCTGAGAGCCGAAGAATTGATGGTTTTGAACTGTGGTGTTGGAGAAGACCCTTGAGAGTCCCTTGGACTGCAAGGAGATCCAACTAGTCCTTTCTGAAGGAGATCAGTCCTGGGTGTTCATTGGAAGGACTGATGCTGAGGCTGAAATTCCAATACTTTGGCCACTTCATGCGAAGAGTTGACTCATTGGAAAAGGCCCTGATGCTGGGAAAGATTGAAGGTAGGAGGAGAAGGGGACAACAGAGGATGAGATGGTTGGATGGCATCATTGACTCAATGGACACGAGTTTGAGCAAGCTCCAGGAGTTGGTGATGGACAGGGAGGCCTGGTGTTCTGCAGTCCATGGGGTTGCAAAGAGTTGGACACGACTGAGTGACAGCTGGACTGATCGGTGTACAGTGTAGTGATTCATAATTTTTAAAGGTTATACTCCACTTATAGTTTTTATAAAATATTGACTATATTCCCTGTATTGTATAAATATCCTTGTGGGCTTATTTGACATCTAATAGTTTGTACTTCTTACTCCTCTACCACTATATTACCCCTGCTCCCCACTGGTAACCACTAGTTTGTTCTCCGTATTTGTGAATCTGCTTCTTTTATTATTATATTTGCTAGCTTGTCATGTTTTGTAGATTCCACATGTAACCGATACCATACAGTATTGACTTGGGCACAGCATATGCAACAGTTAACATGTTTTGAGCCTTTCTGAGGGGCCCATGCTATGCTAAGCCCTTTACATGCATTTTCTCACTTAAACCTTTGAGGTGAGCATTATTATTCTCATTTTGAAGATTAGAGATCATAGAGATTTAGACAGTTTAAGGTACTTACAGATGAGTATCTATAAGATACTTAGCGAGCTTAAGTTGAGATTTCCACTTCAGCTTGTCTGGTTTAAGGCTGCCTTCTTTGTGTCTATGAACAAAATTTTAAACACCTTCCATGCTCCAGCGTTGGGATATCAAAGTGCTCACAGCCTGCCCAAGACTCCCCAGGTCTGTTTCTTCCAGAAGCCTCCCCAAGAGCCTTGGTCACAGTCTTCCCTCCCCTGAACTCCCAGACGCTCTTGTTTAGTGACTCCTCAGACACATCTTCAACTCAATGGACATGAGTTTGAGTAAACTCTGGGAGTTGGTGATGGACAGGGAGGCCTGGCATGCTGCAGTCCACGGGGTCACAAAGAGTCGGACATGACTGAGCAACTGAAATGAACTGAACTGAGCCACATCTTGCCTTGAGTTTCAGCTTTTGCATTTATATTGCAATTCCTGAAGTTTTAACAACTTACCTTTTCATTTTTTTCCTACTCTTTTTTCCCTTTGTTTAAAAAATTTTTAAATATTTATTTATTTATTTGTCTGTGCTGGGTCTCAGCCACAGCACGCAGGATCCTTGATCTTTGCTGTGGCATTCGGGATATAGCTCCTTGACCAGGAATCAAACCCAGGCCTCCTGTACTGGGAGCACGAGTCCTAGCCCCTGGACCACCAGGGAAGTCCGTCTTTTTTCCCTTTAAACAGACTAATTCTTAGAACACCTTTAGGTTTACAGAAAATTGTGAAGCTAGTACAGAGTTCCCGTGTATCCCCCATCCTCAGTATCCCTTATTATCTGTTGGTGTGGTGTGTCTCCCTTTCAGTTATTTTCTGTACTCACGTACCCACTGATGTACTTTGGCAAATGCAGTTCATTTAGGCGTGTCTCTGCCTCCTGGAGCTAAGCCCAGTACTCTGCAGAGAAGCCGTCACCCTCCGTGCGATGACGTCTAACTCAGGGCAGTCAGTTGGGGGCAGTTATCCAATAAATGAGCGGTTCCATGTGAGCCCAGGAGCAAACTGATGCCTGAGGAGCTCCGTTCAGTAAACATTGATTGGTTGAGCAGGTGGCTGTGGGGAGACTGTCCTCAGAATCTGTAAAGTGCAGTGTCAGGGAGCAGGGCAGACAGGAGGGAGGAGCACCAGATGTGGGGGAAAAGTGTCAGCTTCCCTTCGGGACAGATTGAATTTGAGCCGGTCATCCAGATGGGGATGTCCAGCAAGAACCTGGGAGTAAAGATCTGGCACTGAGAGAGAGCACAAATTGGTATTTGTATAGTGAGCAGAAGGAATCCCACTAGGGAGGTGCAGATGGGAGCCTGTGGGTACCTGACCTTCAGCTCATCACTTACCTTCTTTCTGATAACTCATGGCATTTGCACATCTGTTGCCCAGCTTGTTTTTACAAAAATTCGTAAAAGTAGAGAACAGTGAAGCGCTTCTATGAGCACTGTGTGTTGGTCATTTGTCTGTTTTAAGTGGTGTCTCAGTATGAAACAAGGAAGCTTCTCTCAATGTTTCAAAGGCTTCTGATACTATAGAAGTAGAATGGTGGGCTTCTGGAAGTAAGTCATCAGAGAGAACCCAAGGGAAGCATTCTGGGCAGCTCTTTATCAGCAGGTTCAGCATAGTGCCTGACACACAATAGAACCTTGGTAGATCCATCCACTACACTGTGAATAAGGTGACAAGAATGGGAACAGAGTTTCTCTATTCTCTGAACACGTGCAACATCAGAGGTATCCCTCAGACAGGGAGAGGGGACTTGAACAGTAGCCCCAGAGCAAGCTCAGGCTTAGAAACAGGATGAGATAATGCAGTGTCTCTGGCAGAGGCAGCTGGTGCCATGCAGACAAGTACAGGGCAGATGCCCTCTGCCACTCAGGCTGGAGGCTGGTGTAGGGCCATTCATGACCCAGCCCAATGGCTGAAAGAAATATGTCAGGGCAAGGGCTTGCCTTCCAGGAGCTACCCAGACAGGCTGGAATGGTGTCTGCAGGCCCTGTGAAGAGGGGCAGGGCCTCAGGGGAGGGACTAGAGGGTCACCTGAGCTACCCAGACAGGCTGGAGTGGTGTCTGCAGGAGCTGTGAAGAGGGGCAGGGCCTCAGGGGAGGGACTAGAGGGTCACCTGGAGCTCAGCTTCTAGGGGAGGTCCTGGGTAGCCAGAGATACTTCAGGTCAGGGCAATCCCCATGGTATGGGGAAGGGCAGGGGAGGGGTAGGATAACCTTGAGCGCACATTCCTGGGTAAGAGTCAACCATGTCACCCACACTGTGCCAGCACCAACCCTCCCCAGCTCCAAGTATGAGTGTCCTTGCCCAGAAGCCACTCCCTCTCCAACTCAGAGAGAAGAAAAAGAAACAGGTTAAGGCTGGTGCCTCACTCAAACCAACCTTTAACTTGGCTCCAAAACTAGCCTTCCAGATGCAGACTCTGTGATCTGTTTCATATACTGTGAATGTATGAGTGGGTTGAGGGAGGAGGCAGAATAGTAATTTAGTATTGTGTTAGCCAAAAGTTTCATTTGGGTTTTTCTGTAACTCTTTAGGTCCTCAGTAAGAATTTTTGTGGGTTTGTTTGTTCAGGGTGAGGGTTCAGTTCAGTTCAGTTGCTCAGTCGTGTCCGACTCTTTGCGACCCCATGAATCGCAGCACACCAGACCTCCCTGTCCATCACCAACTGCTGGAGTTCACTCAGATTCACGTCCATCGAAAGGGGTAGAGAAAATTGGTCATGGTGTTTGTCTTTGAAAATGTCTACATTTGTTCTAGGCTTCCCTGGTGGCTCAGTGGTAAAGAATCCACCTGCCAATGCAGGAGACCCGGGTTCAATCCCTGCGTCAGGAAGATCCCCTGGAGAAGGAAATGGCAACCCACTCCAGTATTCTTGCCTGGAGAATCCCATGGCAGAGGAGCCTGGTGGGCTACAGTCCATGGGGTCAAAAAAGAGTTGGACACGGCCAAGCGAGTAAACAACAACAACGGTGCTTGTTCCCGCCCTAGCCCGGTCTCAAGAGAAAGAAGCTGCGGAGCAGAGTCTGCTGACACCGGTCCTCCCGGACCACAGTCCTGGGTGAAGTTCACAGCACCCAGGTTGTTTCTCCATTTAGTTTCAGAGATACTTTTTTCAGTTCACCCAGGGTCATTAGGTAATCTGCTACCCGGGGACACAATGCTGATTCATAAGGCCTGCTTCATTTGTGTGGAGCAAGAGAACTACCACCTGGGACAGATCTTCACATCAGGGTCCAGGGGCTGCTCAGGGGGTGAAATCCTCTCATAACTTGGGATGAGTGGGTGGTTTGGAATTTGTGGTTTGCCAACAAAGAAGTGGAGTGGCCTCCAGGGTTGTTTACTTAAGCTGCGAAGGCCCTGGTAATTTTGCCCTTGTCCACTGAAAAGCTCGGTGGGATAAGAGGCCACTATAGCCACAGAAAGGCAGCTGCCCTGCAGAAACCACTCCAATGCCAGCTGGCACAGAGTGTCCTCTCTGTGGGAGTACTGCTAATAGAAACCCTCCTCCCTCTAAAACCTACTCAAGTGTGCTTGGAAGACCAGCTGCCTGGCATCACCAGTGAGCTTGTTAGAAATGCCGAGTCATGGGGCTTCCCTGGTGGCTCAGTGGGAAAGAGTCTGCCTGCCAAAGCAGGAGACATGGGTTTGATCCTTGGGTGGGGAAGATCCCACATGCCTCGGAGCAACTAAGTCTGGGTGCCACAAGTGTTGAGCCTGTACTCGAGAGCCCTGGAGCCGCTGAAGCCCGAGGGCCCTAGAGCCTGTGCTCCGCAGCGAGAGAAGCCGCCACCGCAACAGGGGCTGCTCTCTACTCGCAGCTAGAGTATCCCCTGTCCCACACAACTAGAGGAAAGCCTGCGCAGCGACGAAGAGCCAGCACGGCCAAAAATTAAAGAAATAAATAAAAATTAAAAAAAAAAAACAGAAGAAATGCAGAGTCATGGGCCCCTGCTTAGAGTAAGAAGCTGCATTTTAACAGACCCCAGAACACTCATGCTCTTCATAGTTTAAGAAGCCCTGGGCTGTAAAAAAGGAACAAATTTGAGTCAGTTGAAGTGAGGTGGATGAACCGAGAGCCTGTTTTACAGAGTGAAGTAAGTCAGAAAAACAAATATGATATATTAACTCATTTATACGAAATCTAGAAAAATGGTACTGATAAAACCTATTTGCAGGGCAGGAATACACATGCAGACGCAGAGAATGGACTTGCAGACACAGTGAGGGAAGGAAATGGGAGACGAATTGAGAGAGCAGCACCATGTGCAGAATGGATGGCTAATGGGAGCCTGCTGTGCAGCACAGGCAGCTCACCTTGGTATCCAGGCTCCATGTGGATCTCAAAATCCACTTTAGCTTGATTCATCTCAGCACCCGCAGGGAATCTTTCCTGTCCATAGGGTTCCTCAAGGCTGGACCCAAGGTCTCCCGCCTGAAATGGGGAGGGCACTGGGCTCAGCAGGGCTGCCTTCTATTCCAGATTCTCTTTCTACAGCTCTCAGCTCCTATTGCCTACTTTTGAGTCCTGGCATGGATTTTATTATAGGAGTGGGTCTCTTCAAATGCTTCTCTGTTTGAATCCAGTCTCAGAAGCAGTCATCTTACAACATTTAGAGATGGTTTATCATGATTAGCTGCTTTCTGATTACCTGGTTGGGGGCTGTGAGCTTTCAAGTCATCAGTTAAGCAAGTTTCAAATTTCACTTTGGCACAAGTGTACTTCTAGGACACATTTTGAGAGATCATTATCCCAGGCACATTGCATGTCGTGACCTTGTCTTTATATGTTGGGATCTTTAATTTTGTGCCTGTGGCATCGAATTCCACTATAAACTGGACTCAAACCCTCCTAAGATGGCTGTGGTTACTAGGTCCAGGCTGGAACTTGGAAGTAAGCATTCTGTTCTGGGCCCAGGGCTTCAACCATCTGCCTGCTGGTTAGTATTTCAGTGTTTCAGTACCTGAGATGCAGTGAAGGGTGGTTGTAAGATCAAAGATCTCAAATATCTAAAGCTAAACTATGCCATTTAAAAACTGTGTCCCTTGAAATTAATTACTCTGTGTTTTTTGCACTCTCACATATTTGTCTATAAAATAAATATGGTACCTACTTGACAGAATTGTTCAGTTCAGTTCAGTCGCTCAGTCGTGTCTGACTCTTTGCAACCCCATGAATCGCAGCACACCAGGCCTCCCTGTCCATCACCAACTCCCGGAGTTCACTCAAACTCACGTTCATCGAGTCGGTGATGCCATCCAGCCATCTCATCCTCTGTCGTCCCCTTGTCCTCCTGCCCCCAATCCCTCCCAGCATCAGAGTGTTTTCCAATGAGTCAACTCTTCTCATGAGGTGGCCAAAGTATTGGAGTTTCAGCTTTAGCATCATTCCTTCCAAAGAACACCCAGGGCTGAACACCATCTCCTTTAGGATGGACAGGTTGGATCTCCTTGCAGTCCATGACTGTGAAGAGTCTTCTCCAACACCACAGTTCAAATGCATCAATTCTTCAGCGCTCAGCTTTCTTCACAGTCCAACTCTCACATCTATACATGACTACTGGAAAACCATAGCCTTGACTGGATGGTCCTTTGTTGGCAAAGTAATGTCTCTGCTTTTGAATATACTGTCTAGGTTGGTCATAACTTTCCTTCCAAGGAGTAAGCGTCTTTTAATTTCATGGCTGCAATCACCATCTGCAGTGATTTTGGAGCCCCCAAAAATAAAGTCTGACACTGTTTCCACTGTTTCCCCATCTATTTCCCATGAAGTGATGGGACCAGATGCCACAATCTTTGTTTTCTGAATGTTGAGCTTTAAGCCAACTTTTTCACTCTCCTCTTTCAGAATTGTTAGAAGACTAAAATTGATATAGTGTAAGCGAATAGGGTTCTCAGACTGACACCTGGGAACCTTAGCTCTAGGACATAGCTTCTCTACCATTCAGGAGACTGTGTGAGGTGGAGCAGGGGAGCCAGGCCAACTCTCAAACAGTCTCCTCCTTGACCACATTTCCATGTACGAGAAAGAAAACTTTTGGCAGGATCCTTTTCCAAACCAAGGGAACATTTGTTTACTTGCATGTATTAAGCTGAAGAAACCAAAAAGTTTCTGATGATACAATATTTTTCCAAACACTGTATTTGCTGATTTAGGATTTGGATTTAATCATCTGTTTGCAACTGTTTTCTTTACACATTTATTCATGTTTCTCGTTTATATTAGCAACGACCCAGAACTTCACAGCCTCTTTTTTTACCCCCTTATTTGAAGACCTCAACTTATGATAAATTTGGCCATACTGCACAGAGTTTATCAGAACTGTGTGTTGCTATTTAAAGATGCCAGATTTAACACCATAGAGGAAGGGGAACTAAGATACAAATTTAAAGTGGTTCCAAATAGGAAAAGGAGTATGTCAAGGCTGTATATTGTCACCCTGCTTATTTAACTTCTATGCAGAGTACATCATGAGAAACGCTGGGCTGGAAGAAGCACAAGTTGGAATCAAGATTGCCAGGAGAAATATCAATAACCTCAAATATGCAGATGATACCACCCTTATGGGAGAAAGTGAAGAGGAACTAAAAAGCCTCTTGATGAAAGTGAAAGACGAGAGTGAAAAAGTTGGCTTAAAGCTCAACATTCAGAAAATGAAGATCATGGCATCTGGTCCCATCACTTCACTGCAAATAGATGGGGAAACAGTGGAAACAGTGTCAGACTTTATTTTTTGGGGCTCCAAAATCACTGCAGATGGTGATTGCAGCCATGAAATTAAAAGATGCTTACTCCTTGGAAGAGAAGTTATGACCAACCTAGATAGCATATTCAAAAGCAGAGACATTACTTTGCCAACAAAGGTCCATCTAGTCAAGGCTATGGTTTTCCAGTGGTCATGTATGAATGTGAGAGTTGGACTATGAAGGAAGCTGAGTGCCGAAGAATTGATGCCTTTGAACTGTGGTGTTGGAGAAGACTTTTGAGAGTCCCTTGGACTGCAAGGAGATCCAACCTGTCCATCCTAAAGGAAATCAGTCCTGGATGTTCATTGGAAGGACTGATGCTAAAGCTGAAACTCCAGTACTTTGGCCACCTCGTGTGAAGAGTTGACTCATTGGAAAGAACCCTGATGCTGGGAGGGATTGGGGGCAGGAGGAGAAGGGGGACAACAGAGGATGAGATGGCTGGATGGCATCACCAACTCGATGGACATGAGTTTGGCTAAACTCCGGGAGTTGGTGATGGACAGAGAGGCCTGGCATGCTGCGATTCATATGGTTGCAAAGAGTTGGACATGACTGAGCGACTGAACTGAACTGAAACTACAGATGTCAAAAGGAGGAAGATGAAACTGATTTATTGATATTTTGAAACAAAGTTAATATATTTATTTTAATTCAGTTGCTCTCCATGGGACTTCCCTGGTGGTCCAGTAGTTAAGACTGCATTTTCAGTGCAGGGGACATGGGTTTGATCCCTGGTTGGGAAACTAAGGGGGATTCCCAGGTGGCTCAGTGGTAAAGAATCCTGCCAATGGAGGAGACACAGGAGACGTGGGTGTGATCCCTGGGTCGGGAAGATCCTTTGGAGAAGGGAATGGCAACCCCCTCCAGTATTCTTGGGCTTCTCTGGTGGCTTAGATGGTAAATAATCCGCCTGCAATGTGGGAGACCTGGATTCAATCCCTGGGTCAGGAATATCCCCAGGAGCAGGGAATGGCAACCCACTTCAGTATTCTTGCCTGGAAAAATCCCTTGAACAGAGGAGCCTGGTGAGCTACAGTCCATGGGGGTCACAAAGAGTCAGACATGACATGTGTATGACTGAGTACATACACATGCACGCACGGGGATCTAAGATCCCACATGTGCACAGCATGGTAAAAAAAAAAAAAAAAAGGAAGCTCCTCATCATGGATAAGTACACATACTAAGAATTTAGTAAATCAGCTTGTCTTGTAGAGATAATATGAATGCATTGCAATTCTATTAAACCTGTACTTAGATTTCTTTGATGGGTTGGTGGTGAGATAAGTAGGAGTCAGCATCATCAACCTTCAGGTTCTGCCTGTTCTGGAGCCTACATGCTTATGGGAATCATTAATTTCTCCCACCTTGAGGGGACTTCAGTATCTAGAAAACAGCTCAAAGCTATTCTTCCTGTGTGGAGATAGTGAAGGACAGGGAAACCTGGCATGCTACAGTCCGTGGGGTTGCAAAGAGTCAGACACAACTGAGCAACTGAACAACAACAATCCATTGATGGGAACCAGGACTCTGCCCCAAAGCTAGACTACTGTTTCTCTTGACCATTTCTCCTTTGTCTCACATTCTCTCCCTTTCCAGGCTCCTCTATTCATAGGATTTTCCAGGCGAGAATACTGGAGTGGGTTGCCATTTCCTTCTCTAGGGGATCTTCCTGACCTGGGAATCGAACCCTGGTTTCCTGCACTGCAGGCAGATTTTTTTACTGACTGAGCTACAAGGGAAGCCCTTTCCCTAATTAACAACTGCTTAAATCTGTCCATTGGAACTCAGGGAAGGTCATGAAGGCTGTGGTGGTGGTGGTTTAGTCACTACGCTGGGTCCGACTCTTGCAACCCCATGGACTGTAGCCTGCCAGGCTCCTTTGTCCATGGGATTCTCCAGGCAGGAACACTGGAGTGGGTTGCCATTTCCTTCTCCAGGGATCTTCTCGACCCAGGAATCGAACCCAGGTCTCTTGCATCGCAGGCAGATTCTTCACCGACTGAGCCATGAGGGGAGACCCTTTGGAGGCTGAATGCAGGCTATTTCCGATAATCACAGAAACGGGGGACACAGAAAAGCTTTGTGCCTGGGAGTCACACAGAGCCCTGCTGGATCTCAGGGCCCTGTGTGAGATAAACGACTAGAATCATTTTTAGCACACTCAGTTCAGTTCAGTTTAGTTGCTCAGTTGTGTCCAACTCTTAGCGACCCCATGAATCGCAGCACGCCAGGCCTCCCTGTCCATCACCATCTCCCGGAGTTCACTCAGACTCACGTCCATCGAGTCAGTGATGCCATCCAGCCATCTCATCCTCTGATGTCCTCTTCTCCTCCTGCCCCCAATCTCTCCCAGCATCAGAGTCTTTTCCAATGAGTCAACTCTTTGCATGAGGTGGCCAAAGTACTGGAGCTTCAGTTTTAGCATCATTCCTTCCAAAGAAATCCCAAGGTTGATCTCTTTCAGAATGGACTGGTTAGATCTCCTTGCAGTCCAAGGGACCCTCAAGAGTCTTCTCCAACACCACAGTTCAAATGCATTAATTCTTCGGTGCTCAGCTTTTTTCACAGTCCAACTGTCACATCCATAGGGTTTTTCTAGGTTTACCTCTCTTCACATGTACTCCTGGCTTGGCTTTGAAGTAAAGTGAAGTGAAGCCGCTCAGCCATGTCTGACTCTTTGCAACCCCATGGACTAGAGCCTACCAGGCTCCTCTGTCCATGGGATTTTCCAGGCAAGAGTACTGGAGTGGGTTGCCATTTCCTTCTCCAGAGGCTCTTCCCCACCCAGGGACTGAAGCAGGGTCTTCCGCATTGTAGGCAGATGCTTTACCGTCTGAGCCACCAGGGAAGTCTTTTAGCACACAGTAGATGCTTAATAAATCTTAGCCATTATCTGTCATTCAGCTATAATATCAAGGATGTTCCCAGCCAAAGACTAGATTCTTCTGCATCATTTGCTAACTAGAGTAGCAATAAACTGGGAAAGAGAGTCTGTGTATAGTTTATCAGACTGCAATAGTATGTGGATATTACGTTACCCACGGAAAAGAGAAAAACAGGGAATAGTAGCACAGTTAGCTAGTACATGCAAAACTAGATTCTGAACCCAGGTTTCTCTGCTCCAAAGCCCCGCCTGTCCCCTTTGAACTCTTGCTGAGAGCTCAGCATGAGGTTACAATGTGCAGTGGCTGTTAAGGCAGGGACTGAGGTGGCTGGCAGATGGCATTTGTAAAGGCCTGGAATAGAGGAATGGTAGTCCCACTCCATTCTTCTGTTTGACCATCTGGATTGGTCAAACTATGCTTCCAGTACTGACTAGTGAGTGGGGAAACGTAGAATCATGTCCTGTGGTGGCCTTTAGAAGGGATCAGGATGTTTTGCCCGAAGGAAAGATGATAGCTATGGACATAAGAGCAGTCTTCAAACAATAACCAATTTATCAAAAGTAGAAGGGAAAGAGAATTCAGTATAATGTGAGTGAAAACTTTTTTTTTTGGCCACACCGCATGGCTTGCAGGGTCTTCCCTGACCAGGAATTAAACCCAGTTGGCAGTGAAAGCTGAGTCCTAACCACTGGACCAGTAGGGAATTCACTAGGTAAAAACTTTCTAATAGTCTGAACTTCCCAAGGTTCTCCCAAACCTATCGAGGTTTTGGAAGTGATAAATTTGCTCTCATTGGAATGGCTGAGTAGAAGCTACACAAGCACTTGATGAGATGAAGTAGAGACATTTTGTTAGATGAAATCTCCATATGTTTAGTGGACATCTGTTACAGGCTGTGTATGGTACATGAGTTAAAGTTCCTTCCAGATTTGAAATTCTGTTATGAAACTAGAAGGGCTCAATAGGACCTTATATCCTGCTCAAAACTCTGACTTTGAGCACTGTATTCATTGGCATAAATAATCTTCTAATTAATGTTAAAATTAATTATGTATTCTGCTTTCCCGCCCTGAGTAACTTTTACCACTTGCTATAAAGTAGGGGCAAATTCCACCACATTAACCTGGATTGCTCCTGCTCCATGCTCTCCCACGTGAGCTTCCTCTTAGCACAGAATAATTTAGTCAGGAGTATTAGGACTTGAAACTGAAGGTTTTCAAGTACATTTTAAAGGGGAAAAAATGAAAAATAAAGTGGAAAATAGTAGCAACCTCAAATATATTAGTTGACAATCCTCCTTCATTCTCTGGAACAATCCTGTTTCAGTGTGCAGAACTCCACATTTTTATTTTTGTATTCTAGTCTAAGGTGATTGCCCTGAGCTTAGGATTCCAAAGTAAAGAAAGTGGATACAGGTTGTCAAATAGGAGCTGTGGGCAGAGCCAATGTAGGTTGGAATGGCATCTATAGTAGTTACTGGGAGGACCTATACTGTGTGTCCAGCAGAGTTCTGCCATCATTGACCAAAGTGTGTTTGAAAGCATTTGAAAAGACTTGATCTGTGTTCTCTAACAGTGCCTTCCCACTCAAATAACCTCAGTCAATATTTGCTCAAGTGCAGGATGGTAGAAAGTTGAAACAGTGGGCAAAATAACAGGGAGAATCCTTTCAAGTTGATGTTTAACTTTGAGCAAGTTGTTTGTCCTGTTCGCTAGAAAGATTTATGCTTCGAGAAAGGAGATGGATTAGGACAGTGGTTTTCAAACACAGGTCATAGCTCCCTGAGAGATTAATTTAATAGGTTGAAATCAGCATTTTAAAAAATTAAATAGAAAATTCCAGACTGCTTTGCACACAGCAAGGGTATTATTTAATGAAACTTTTACTTGTTTCATGTGAACATATACATATACCCATATATACTGGCTGCAGTCCATGGGGTCGCAAAGAGTCGGACACGACTGAGCGACTGAACTGAGCTCAACCGATACTGGATTGTTCAGTCAAGTGAACCTTTTACCATGGAGCCGTGGAGCGCAGTCAAAAATGTCTGAGAAATGCCGACGTCAGGGAACTCATTTAACATTTGGGCCACAGAGAGGACCCCAGAAAAGCAAATGATTTTGAATCTTCAGTTTCTGAGTTGGCAGATTAATGTATTTTATAAATTGTGATAAAATATACATAACATAAACAAGGTAAGGGGAAAAGCACTAAATGCCTTTGTCTAAAAACGAAACACCTCCCCCTCCCAACCTGCATCATCTTAGAGGCTTGGATTACAGTGCTGTCCCTCTCTCCCATCCTCCTTGGGTTTCCCCCCAGGTTCTTGATCTCTATCCCCTGGAATGGGTGTATGTTTTGATTTTGATATTGTGGGGCAAGTAGCAAAAGTTCCCTCTTGTACTTGTGCCTGAGTTAGAGATGAGAGTGTTTATATTCGATTGTACTTTTACATTACAAAATAGATGATTAAAAAACAGGTAGCTAACTAGAATGTATTAATAAATAAGCATCCATGGGCTTCCCAGGTGGCTCAGCGGCAAAGAATCCTCCTGCCAGCGCAGGAGCCATAGGAGACCCAGGTTCGATTCCTGGGCCGGGAAGATCCCCTGGAGGGGGGCATGGCAACCCACTCCAGTATTCTTGTCTGGAGAATCCCATGGACAGAGGAGTCCATGGGGTCACAAAGAGCTAGACATGACTGAGCACGCATGGGCGTATAATTTGGAACAAGATTTAGAGTAGAGAGGTACAGTCTGCCTTAATAAACACACTTACCTTCCTTTTCAGATCTGGGCAGTTGGCTGTCGCAGACCTTGATTCGCTTTTATTTTTGCTTGTATTTCATATTTGGATGCTTATTATTTGTTCTTTAAGTATAATTTCTATTTCTGCAGCCATGTTGTTTGCATTTTCAGGGGTACAGATTCCTTTCCTATCTCTATACGTGTCTTTCCTGGACACACAATGCTGTTCTGTGCTGTGCTTAGTCACTGAGTCATGTCCCACTCTTTGTGAGCCCATGGGCTGTAGCCCTCTAGGCTCCTCTGTCCATGGGGATTCTCCGGGCAAGAATACTGGATTGGGGATCTTCCCAACCCAGGGATCGAACTCGGTTCTCCCACATTGCAGGCAGATTCTTTACCATCTGAGCCGCCAGGGAAGCCCACAATACTACTCAATGAGCATTATTGTATAAATGCAATAAATGGTAATTGATTACCTTTTCCTCTCAGCCATTATCAATAACGGAGTCATTGACAGACTGGACTCAGAGCAGTCAAGTGCCACTGAAGATGAGAGAGTCAATTCCTAGGCAGGTTGATAAGAAGTCTGGGGTCCCTAAGGAGGAGAAAGGGGTCTGGGGCTCTGAAAGAGGAGATAGGGGTCTGGAAGTTTCAAAGAGAAGGAAAGGACAAACTTTTTTTCCTGTATTCCTTAGTAAGGATTATATAACAACAATGTATCCTGCTTGTTTCTCCTTCCTGAAAACCTTCTGACTAATCCTGATATCTTAGAATGTATATTATGGGAGTGGGTCTGGTAAGATCTTTCTGTTGTTAACTATAATCCTGTCATCTTAAAATGTAAATTGTGGGAGTTTAGTTCAGTTGCTCAGTTGTGTCAGACTCTTTGTGACCCTATGGACTGCAGCACACCAGACCTCCCTGTCCGTCACCAGCTCCCAGAGTTTACTCAAACTCATGTCCATTGAGTCGGTGATGCTATCCAACCATCTCATCCTCTGTTGACCCTTTCTCCTCCTGCCTTCAATCTTTCCCAGTATCAGGGTCTTTTCCAATGAGTCAGTTCTTTCCATCAGGTGGCCAAAGTATTGGAGTTTCAGCTTCAGCACCAATCCTTCCAATGAATATTCAGGGCTGATCTCCTTTAGGATGGACAGGTTGGATCTCCTTGCAGTCCAAGGGACTCTCAAGAGTCTTCTCCAACACCACAGTTCAAAAGCATCAATTCTTTGGCACTCAGGTTTTTTGATAGATTGTGGGAGTGGGTCTTATAAATTGTGGGTGTGGGTCTGGTAAAATTTTTACAACCTTGAGATGTTCTTTTTATTTATTGTAGTAATTAATGAAAAAGTATTTAATTCCCTTGCTAAGACTAGCAAAGGGGGCACTCTCCGTCTCCCTTCTGATGTCTATGTCAGAAGCTTTCTCAGTCCCTTTTCATACTTTTATAACACTGCTACACAAAAGTTTTTGAGTGATCAAGCCTGGTCCCTGGTCCCAAAGCTAAATCTGCTTCTTCAGAGATCAAGAATCTGACACTGTTCACCGTAAGCTATCAAAGACAACTTTCCTTTTCTGGACAAATAACATCATTGCTAGTTGCTTAGAACTTTTCATTTTCCAGGCCACATTTACTCATTTGGCTTGGTCTCTGAACTAGCAGCACGTCGTATTTGTATAACTGTGTAGTTTAAGGAGCTTTCCTACTTTTTATGGGGGAAAAAACGTTATTTTCTCGGTGAAGGAAATAAAAGCATGTTATCTCTATGTGGCCAATGGGAAAACTGAGGCATAGAGCGCCATTAAGCCCATCGTTCTGCAGCACAGTTGGGACAGCTCTGGACTAGTCACTTCATCAATGATTTCTCTGCTTTACTTTTTCCTGTTACTCCTCTCTCACTGAAAATAGGAAGATTCCTGCTTTCATCTCAAGGTGAAGAAAAGGGAGGGAGGGAGAATTTTGCAGCTAATGATTCCTGTAACTCTCTTCCACCACTGGTTTCCCTGAGGTATTTACATAGAGTAGGATTTTTTAATACACACCACAGGAAGCTGGTCTCATCCATCTAAGTCTGGCCTGAAGACATCTTCCATGTTACTTTTCCTGCCTGATCCCGCTCTATTCCACCCAGACAGACTCAACCAAAGATCTTCTCTGTGCCAGAGTAGACTGTGGTTTTAGGAGACTGCACCTGCCTTATCTCATTTAAACACACAGAAAATCTGTGAAGCAAGTATTTTTTTATTCTCATTTAAGAGCTGATACAACCCAGGCTCAAGAAAGTTGAGAACTCCAGTTGCTTAACTTCAGTTTTTGTGCTCTTTCCCCAGATCTCCAGGGTTTTTATTTATTTACTTTCTTGTTTATTATTTAAGCACATTGTACACCCCTCTCCAGTCTCCAATTTCCTTTATGCAAACTTCTAGTATACATGATTTTAAAACAAATTTTGTGTGCCTTTTGGAAGAACTGCATGTATTTTAGGTCTTATGTAGGTCCGTGGAAGGTTGGAAATTGAATAATATCCATTTCAGTTATGATGAATAGTTTAAATAAAGTTACCAAAAACGTATTTCATTGCAAACATCCAAGTTATTGGTCTCCAGAAGTGGGAGCTAATGCTATGCAAAAATGGCAACAACAACAACGACAAAACTCTGATTTAAAAAAGTAAAATCTTTGAACATATGTATGGAATATTAGACAAAGCAGAATTGCCTCTCCGTATGGTTCCACAACGAAGCGTGACAAATTAATTTTGATCTACTTGAAATTACAGAGGAGGGAGATCCCGCAGAGCTTCTAGGGAGAAAGGGATAGTGAAGGGAATGTAATTGCATTGTATCCCTTGTTACTAGTAAAAGCATGAAAATAAACATATAATTGACATGCTTTTTAGTGTCTTCTTTATGGTTTCATTAGGAGCCTGGTAGGCTGCAGTCCATGGGGTCGCTAAGGGTCAGACACGACTGAGCAACTTCACTTTCACTTTCTAGTCAATGTAAACATTTTAATTTGGATTTTTATAGATTATATCCTGACCTGCAGTCTCCTAATTAAATTTTCTCCACGTGGTTATAAGATTTTCACCTGGATATCAGCATTGCTTGTTTCTTTTCTTTTAAAGTCCCACCAGCCTGGGAAGGAGAAGGGACTCAGTCGACCTGCTGTCAGAATTTCAAGTTGGCCCCATCAAAACGAATCTGTTACATTCCTTGCTTTTTTTCTGTGCAGATCCACTAAGGTGCAGCGATATTACTACATAGGAGATTTTAAAATACTTTTCCTTAGGGAGACTTTAGGTCATGGCAGTATAGAGAAGGGCATCCCTACAGGTAGTCATCCCTGCGGGTAGTAAGGGGAAGAGCAGAATCTCAAGGCCGGGAAACAAATTTGCATTACAGAGGACTGTTGTCTCCCCTAGGCTCTGACCTGGAGAGTGCTTATCTGTAACCCTTTTTATGGCCCAAGACTCTTCTCGCTTAGGGGCTATTTGTCTAATCTCGCTCACTGTATATTACCGACCAAAGAGAGGGAAACGGTGAGAATGTTTGCTAAGACTTTAGAAAGTGATAACAGTCCATTTTATTTTATTATGCATTGCACAATCCTATAATAACAACAATGACAAAGAACATCAAAGTTCTGTTCTATCACCCTAATAAATCGCTTGTTTCTATTTTCTCTTCCATTCCCTCATGCATTAAAATATTCTGCAAAGTTCTATGCCCGTCTTAGTGATTTATGGGCAGCTTTTGTACATCCGAAATACAAATTTGCATTTTCCTTTTTAAAATATAGTTGCTTTACAATATTATGTAAGTTTCAGATGTACAGCGAAGTGATTTGGTTATACATATATACATATCTATATTCTTCGATTCTTTTCCATTAAAGATTATTACAAGATATTGAATATAGTTCCCTATGCTATACAGTTACATTTTGCTTTTAATTCTGTTTTGCTTATCCTATTTCTGAAGCTGCAAAACATATATTCACAACATGGCTTTAGTGCCTACTTAATATTCCAGCAACGACAGACACTTTCAAATAAACATTTCAGTTTAGGTATCCAGCATTTAGGAGTAAACGCTAACACCATTTGACCTTGCACTGCACAACCAGAAGATCGGTCAAGGTTAGACGGCGGGCTCCGGGAGGCAGGGCTACGGCTGCGCGCCAGCTGAGGACGCGAGGAGGAAGTTAGTGCACCACTCGCCCAACCCCTCCTACACCTGCAGTCTGGCGCCTTTTCCCTCCGACCTCGCGTCGCGGGGTCCCGCGCTCCAGCGGAGGGCCCCCAATCCGACTGCCTGCCCACTCCTAGCCCCAGGCTGTCTTTCTCCTGAGCGCCTCTGAAGGTGTACGTGATATAGGAAGTGACGCAAGGGGGCGGAGCCAAACTATAAACTGCAAGTTGGGGGTGGTTATCGCACCAGAGGGTGTCGGCAAAGACTGGTGGCGGGCCGGCAAGCAGCGGACGGGGGAGGCGCCTCTGTGAGTGACACGCGGCTGCGAGAATCCCGCCGACTCTCCTACCCTCCCCTCAGCTTGCGAGGGGCTGCTCGGAGCGGGCTTGGGTGCGACCCTCCTCGGTGCGGTCCAGCAGCCTGGGGAGCCGCGCGGGGCGCCGGGAGGCTGCCGCGCCTCCGGGTTGGCGGGCGGGAACGTAGCCCGCGTGGCGGCGGGAAAGGGGCTGTGGCGGGGAGCGGAGCCAGGCTGCAGGTGCAAGCGAGGTGCAGCGGCGCTGCGGGACAGGCTGCCCGACCTTTCCCTTACCCGTGCCCTCCCCTCGGCCCCCAACCCTGCGAATAGGTTCTGTTAGGGTCCTGAGGGCGAGATGAGGGGTGTTCCACTGTCGTTCTACGCCCTGCTATTTTGCTCCCGGCTTCCCAGGTCACCCGGATCCCTTGTCCTCACTAGCTCGCCCTGAGAAGATGCAGGCCCTCTTGGGACAGCCATAGGCTGCAGGCCCGGGAGCAAGGCGTCAGCCACGCTGCCGCAGCGCTGAGCCACTCTGCGGGGAGCACGTGGCCCTTTCAGGAAGTGTTCCCAGGGAACGGCTGTCGGGATGCGTAGATGACCTTGAGCTCGTAGCCCTTGGATTCCTCGGGGCCCGCCGGGGCCGTGGTCTCATTGTTGAAAGGGGCAAAGCTGTCCTCAACTGCATTACGACTGTGTCCTGGGCATGTAGACAAGGGTTTCTGTAAGCCGTGTATTTGAACTCCAGTACAACCTGATCTTTCCGCGCTGCCTGTTGGCCTTGTGTGTGGGTTCTCAGTTTTTCTAAGAAGCCGACTGAATCCTTTAGGTGTTCATATTTACGCGTATTCGGATTGCTAGGCTCTTCTAACAGATGGGAGACCGTAGGAATAAGACTTCTACTTTGTGAAAGCTATGGTCTAGGGGCCAAGTAAAAGCTATTTGGATTGGAATCGGCTTTTGCCTTCAGGAAATTAGCGATATGGTATCAAAGGGCTGTGCTTGATGATATAAAACGCCTTAGAAGCCTATTGTATCACTGTTGGCGGTGGACAGCTTTGTAGGCTAGTAATGGGGTGGGTGGGCCAGTTGTGACTTGACCCAGGTTAACATTTTGCCATAGGCTAGATTGTGGTGACTGGGTATGCCAAGGAAATTGATTGCTGGTGCTTTTTCTGGTAAGAAGGTTGAATAAGGAGATAGTTATCCTGTTACAGAAGTATTTGGGTACCTGATACCTTTATTTGAGGCTTAGATAGGAGTCTGGAATACTAGATGCTGATTCCGTTGTCTCTGAGCTGGGCAATTTGACCTTATTGACCAAGACATTTAAGGTGATTTCCAGAAGTGGTTTTCTGTTTTGTTTTTAATGGGATCTTAGTTCCCCAGGCCAGGGCTG
The DNA here is from genome assembly GCF_016772045.2 of Ovis aries. Lineage (NCBI taxonomy): Eukaryota > Metazoa > Chordata > Mammalia > Artiodactyla > Bovidae > Ovis > Ovis aries. The sequence goes on along the minus strand of NC_056054.1, from coordinate 191,517,772 downwards.
AAACCTGCGTCCCTTGCTGTGGAAGCCCAGAATCTTAATCACTGGACTGCCAGGGAAGTCCCTCCCTGATTTTTCTGCTTTGAAAATTAAGGTTAGGCTCCCTAAAGTACTGACTGGTCCTGCCAGGTTTTTTGTTTGTTTTGCTTTGTTTTTTTTTTCCTCAGTTTTGGATTATTGTTGTTCAGACAGTTGCTAAGTCATGTTGACTCTTTGCCACTCCGTGGACTGCAGGACCCCAGGCTTCCCTGTCCTTCCTTCACCATCTCCTGGAGTTTATGCAAACCCATGTCCATTGAGTCGATGATGCCACCCAACCATCTCATCCTCTGTCACCCCCTTCTCCTGCCCTCAGTCTTTCCCAGCATCAGGGTCTTTTCCAAGTTGGCTCTTCGCATTGGGTGGCCAAAGTATTGAAGCTTCAGCGTCAGTCTTTCCAATGAACGTTCAGGGTTGACTTCCTTTAGGGTTGACTGTTTTTGTTGTTGTTTTTCTCAATTTTGGACTGTAATAGACTCAATATGTTACACAAAATCCAGAATTAAAAATTTTGTCATTGATATGAAATGTTTTCCAAAAGTCTATATGTAGCATAGTACCATTCAACTTGTCTTTGATGGAATGTTCTTGTTAAGTAATGGTGGTGGTGAAACTAGCCTGTGCGGAAGACTGTTGGATAGCGAACAACTCAGCTAACTCTGCCCTAAAAGGAGTGGTATTTACTTGCCTTTGATTATGTTAGTGAAGTTGCTCAGTCGTGTCCGACTCTTATGGACTGTAGCCTACCAAGCTCCTCTGTCCATGGGATTTAGTCCAGGCAATAGTGCTGGAGTGGATTGCCATTTCCTTCTCAAGGGGTTCTTCCCAACCCAGGGATCGAACCCAGGTCTCCCGCATTGTAGACAGACGCTTTACCATCTGAGCCACCAGGGAAGTCCTTTGATTACGTAGCTATCTGTAATGAAGAAAGCTCCCAGTTCACCTTGAATCAGACAACAATTGAAAGCTCTTGAAAATGACTCTCCAAGGCCTTTTAGAACTCTTGTGTGTGTGCCCCTTCTGTCTGCTCTCTCAGATGACCACTACACAGACTGCAGGGACTTCAAGTGGTCCTGACCTTCAACTTGAGCAATCTTTTTCTCAGAAAGCTAAATAAGAATGAACATTTTGCTTTGTTTTCTTTTATTCCTTCCACTGCTTTTTCATTTTAGGCTCATAAAGTTAGTCTCTTAAATAGTAAAAACCTTGACCAGCCATCTCTTTATAAGGCATTCTGGGTATACACAAGTTATGTGTTCTAAGGGCCATGCAGTTTTGTAAGTTCCGGTAATCTTTTCATTTTCACCTGCAAATTCATAACTGTCTTGGGAAACTGTTTAGAAAATGGGTATCTATAACCAATTACTTGACATCTTGGAGCTCTGCCAGGTAAAGGTTAAGGTTTTTCTACTTTTTAAAATTTCTTACCTATCCAAGATTTGCCCAGTGTTTTCAGGATAAACCAAAATAGTAGCAAGGATGGGAAGATCCCACATCCAAGGTTTTCATTATATTCCTTTTCATATAATTTCCAAATTATATGAAACGTGAACCTCATGTACAATAAAGTTATCTTTACTTTGTTGATTACCACATAATTCCACATCAAATTTTGTGGGATAGAGAAATCAGTCAGAGAAGGCTTCATAGAGATGGCCCTTGAGCTGATCCAGGAAGAAATGGGTAGGACTTTAAGAACAAAGGAAGGATGTTAGTGGGTACAGGCGGGGGCTGGATTTTGTCTCATTCTGGAGAAGGTAGAGGGCAGTGAAGTTATTAGGTGGTGAAGGTCTCTAGAACAGAGCCTCAGAAGTAGACAGAGAAACTTCATTTATGTGAGCTCCAAGGACTTGAAACTGGCTTGTTTTCTAAATTGAAAAGGGGTTGTCAGTATTAAAAAACACGTGTCTTATTTTTATTTCAGGTAAAGTGGAGTAGTAGCTTTAAATATGTTTTCTATGTAGGTGAAAGTGTATTTTGGTACCTAATCCCATTAGCTATATATATTTTGTACAGACCTATGATTTTAAGACATCCCAAAGTAGCATAAGACCTCAAGATAACTACCATATTAAAAAATTAAATAGAAAATTAATGCCACATATCAAGAAAGTAGGAATAAGATGATATGAATTTGAAAGAAGCTTGAGACTGTAGTCTAGCTAATACCTTTGCCTGCCTCTGTCTTCTATCCCAAGGCTCAGTTTAAAACATTTCTTCCTTCCATTTCATGTTCAAAACATGTGGGGCTCTGATTTTGCTGACCTGAATTTTCATTAATGTGAGAAACTGAATATTTTTCCCAGTTATCACTGAGAACACCAAAAATACACAAGATGCTAATATAAGTAAAAATCAAGGTGATTTTTGGGTTGTCTTTTGTAATAGATTGTTAGCACTGATGATGACATCTTGAAATAAGCTAAGTAAAAGTTGTTTGGCTTATACATGTAGTCTTGTAACAGAACTACTTGTTTATAGGTTGGTATGAAAAGTTTTTCTCCCATGCTTTTAGAGCACATAGTTGTTGCAGTTAGAAAATACATTAAGGGATTCTTTTAAATAGAAAGCTTTACTAATGGGTGAAATTATTTTGAAAGAATGACTCAATTTTGTTATGGGTAAAACTTTAGGAAGAGCCTTTGTGGATATCATTTTAGATAGAATGAAATTGTGGATACAATTGTGTTCTTCACAGATGTGGGGTTAAATGATGGAGTTAAAATGAGAATTACCAAGGGTGTGGAGAAAAGGGAACACTCTTCCCCTGTTGGTGAGAATGTAAATTGATACAGCCACTATGGAAGACAGTATGGATATTCCTTAAAACACTAGGAATAAAACCACAATGTGACCCAACAATTCCACTCCCAAAATTGAAAAAGACACATGTGTCCCATTGTTCATTGCAACACCATTTACAGTAGCTAGAACATGGAAGCAACCTAGAGGTCCATGGACAGATGAATGGATAAAGAAGTTGTGGTACATACACACAATGGAATATTACTTAGCCATAAAAAGGAATGCATTTGAGTCAGTTCTAATGAGGTGGATGAACCTAGAACCTATTATACAGAGTGAAGTGAATCCGAAAGAGAAAGATAAATACTGTATTCTAACGCATATATATGGAATGTAGAAGAATGGTATTGAAGAACTTATTTACAGGGCAGCAATGGAGAAACAGACATAGAGAATAACTTAGAGACATGGGGAGAGGGTGAGATGTATGGGAAGAATAACATGGAAACTGACATTACCATATGTAAAATAGATAGCCAACAGGAATTTGCTGTATGGCTCAGGAAACTCAAACAGGGGCTCTGTATCAACCTAGAGGGGTGGGATGGGAAGGGAGATGGGGTGGAGTTTCAAAACGGAGGGGGTATATGTATACCTATGGCTGATTCAAGTTGAGGTTCAATAAAAAATAAGTTAATTAAAAAAATGAGAATTACCTAGGTCATACTTTTTTCCTCCTCTGACTTGATTTCTTTAATGTTACAGTCTTAATTCTGTGTCTGGGGATTGAAATAGAAATAGTATATCTGTTTGCTCAGTAAAAAATATATTTTAACTATGCAAAATCATGACATGTACTATTAACATCTGTTTCTTTAGGCTTGCACTCAATCTCCTTATTGTTTATTTACACCTTTTATTTAGATCACTTATTTGAATGTGTTGTCAGTCTTAAAATTCATTTAAAACTAGAAACCTTGAGGAGTGGCTGAGTCAGATGAATATTAAGCTGATAAGCTGTTTTTTTTCCTAGAAAAGGGTGATTAAAATTGGTTCAGGGTGTTCAGGGTGGAGCCTTCCAGTTCTGGCTCTAGTGATTGGGTTTATACAGTTGAGTGCAGTGATAGTGATAAGCTTTTTGTACCAGATGGGGTCAGATTGTGCTTCTAAGAGTATGAACTTTTGCTTATTGGCTCTGGTCTTTAAAGCCTGAGGATTAAAAATTGGTGTTTTTTATTGTTGTTGTTGTTAATAGAGTTTGATAGGAGACTTTTCTAATGCCAGTTTGTATAGTTTCTTTGTTTTACAATCTACATATATATCACATCTTGCTTTTTGCTGTGTGGGTGTTAAATGTGCTATGAGTATACTTTTAGAGGAAAGGCTTTAAAATAGTGTGAAATAAATGTCTTTTTATACATCTCAACATATTTTCAAGCATCACGATGCACTCAAACCAAATTAATTAGAAAAATCTAGATTTCAGTTAATACCTGTGCTTTAACTTTTAAGACTCTTGGTTACAGAGGCAGAGGCATAGTTTGCTTTGAAAAAAGTTAAAAGTAATTTCTTAAATTTCTGGAGATGAGAACATGCTGTCTGTAAAACCAGTTTTATAGACAGCTGTTGGACCTCATTTTTAGGTGATCAGTTTTCGGCCTTGAACAAGTCGCTTAAGGGCTCAAATAATTGGCCTTTTCATCTGTAAAATAGCATACTCTGTGCTTTTCTTTTATCTATTCTTTTTACATCAAAGGTTGATCAAATCATTTGTTAGAAATTGTTCATTTAATTAGAAGGTTTGGGTTTTCTCTCCTTTTCTATTGGCATGTTTGTGTGGCATAACCAGTCTTTGGCTTAATTTTACTTTTGTTAGTTTTTTTTTTTTTTTTCCAGGTGCCAGTTTACTGTCTTTTGTATTTGCCCCTTTTCTTTGTCTAGTAAATTCAGTTAAAGTGAGCTATTTGAAAGTAAGTGACAGACATCACAATACTTCATCCTTAAAATCGTTGGCATTAATCTCCCAGCAAGGACATACTCCTCCAAAAAATGCGCTACCGTATCTAAATCTAATATTGATACAATACTGTTGCCTAGGATATAGTCTGTATTCAAATTTCTTACTTCTCCCAGTAATATCCTTCAAGTTGTCCTCAACCCGCCTCATCCCTCCCTCAATTCAGTAGCTAATCAAGGATCACCCTAAATTTAGTTGTCATGGTAAACTATCTTGGTGAAAGATCCTTTCTAGAAAAGTGATAATATATTTAAAAGTAAACTTGATATATAATAGTTAATGGAAAGTCCTCACTAGTCTAATACAGTGGTATCTGTGTTAGATATCTCATCATGCTAATTCTCTGTTTTGTGTTTAGGCTCTTCTGTGTGGCAGCTCAAAATGATGGATCAAGCCAGATCAGCATTCTCTAACTTGGTATGATTTTAAGATGTATTTCTCTGTCACCAGTTTGCAAGAGTCTGAAGCATATGAGGATGCTTTTCACCCAGTAAGCAAGAAAAAATACCCAAAGCTATCATCAGTTACTCATTTATGTTTGAAGTAGTGGTCTTGAGGTGTAATAGATCTCACAAAGGAAGGTTATATTCAGTCTTGAGTAGAGTTAATTATCGAAAATCATGTAAGAAGTTTCAGGGCATAGTGAAGAGATAGTCAGGTAGTTCAGATAAACTAAAGAAAGCACTGGTCAAAATGTCTATCCGTAGACATGATAACAGAAATTCTGAATGAAAAGGCTGAATGAGATGAAGGCAAGTGTATGAACCAGCCCTCTTCTGCTGTTGACAGAACTGGGCACAGGGAAGTGTGCTAGCTTGAAAAGGGAACTTCTTTTTCCTTGAGAATGTACAGCAAGTCATAGTAATGGCCCAATACCACCTGATCAAGCTTCCTTTAAATGTCTCAGTTCCCTTTCTTCTCCTTCATAATGCTTTCTTTCTTTTTTAAATCTCAGTTTGGTGGAGAACCATTGTCATATACCAGGTTTAGTCTGGCTCGGCAAGTAGATGGTGATAACAGTCATGTGGAGATGAAATTAGCTGCGGATGAAGAAGAAAATGTTGACAGTAACATGAGGGGTAACCAAACCAGTATCACAAAACCGAAAAGGTTAAATGGATATATCTGCTACGGGATCATTGCTGTAATCATCTTTTTCTTGATTGGTAAGAACAGCCATTCAAAACTTTAAAAATTCCTTGTCATCAACTCTAGGAAGTTTGTTCATCCAGCTCAGCGAACATTTATGTAGTGCATTGTGCAAGATACTAGGAATACAGTGATGCCTAAGATTTTACACCTGCCTTTGAGGTTAGCTTGGTGGGAGAAGAGCAACACAGGAATCATTTCCGGGTAATGTGCAAATGTTACACTAGAAATTTGCAGGTTATTTGTAGCATAGATGCTGGACCTGAGGATTCACAGAAGGCTTCTGGGAAGAAAAGTTACCTTTGCTTTAAAAAGCTAACTGTTTAAAATGAAATTATTATATAATAGATTGAATGGTTTAAAATAGACAAAGCTGAGATGTGTTATTTACTTTCAGATGCCTTATAGTTTAATTAATGCCAGCATTTTCAAAGGATAACTGAAAATATTAACAGTTCTTACAGGAACAGAGTATAAATGAAATTCTTTGAGTTCAGCTCTGAAACTTTTTATCCTTAGGATTTATGATTGGCTACTTGGGCTATTGTAAACGTGTGGAACCACAAGGTGATTGTGCGAAACAGGCAGGAACACAGCCTTCATGCCCAGAGGAGACAGAAGCTTTCGAACCCGAAGAGCAGCTCCCTGGAGTGCCTCGCATATTCTGGGCAGACCTCAAATCAGCGCTGTCAGACAGACTGGATGCCATAGACTTTACCAGGGCCATCAAGTAAGCCTGAGCTGCTTCACAAGTTCAACCTCAGTGCCTAAACAAATACTATTAGGTGCCATGGAATAGAACAAGGGTGATAGTCTAGAGGAAAAGCTGTTTAGAATAGGCAAGACATTTTCAGTTAAAGGGTAGTCAAAGTGAAAGTGTTAGTTGCTCAGTTGTGTCCATTCTTTGTGACCCCATGGGTTGTAGCCCACCAGGCTTCTCTGTCTGTGGAATTCTCGAGGCAAGAATACTGGAGTGGGTAGCCATTCCTTTCTCCAGGGGATCTTCCCAAACCAGGGATCGAACTCAGGTCTCCCGCATTGCAGGCAGATTCTCCCCCGCCCACCCCCCGCCTTTTTTTTTTAAAAAAAGAAAATTCATAGGCTCTTGGTCTTTTTGTCATATGGTTCTTTGTAGCCTGTTGCTTGCTGTCAGACTTTGTTCTTCTCTGATTTTCCATCTCATCCCCCTGTAAGTCAAGCTGAGCCCTGCTCAGTTCAGTCGCTCAGTGTGTCCGACTCTTTGCGACCCCATGAATCGCAGCACACCAGGCCTCCCTGTCCATCACCATCTCCCGGAGTTCACTCAGACTCAAGTCCATCGAGTCCGTGATGCCATCCAGCCATCTTATCCTCGGTCGTCCCCTTCTCCTCCTGCCCCCTATCCCTCCCAGCATCAGAGTCCTTTCCAATGAGTCAACTCTTCACATGAGGTGGCCAAAGTACTGGAGTTTCAGCTTTAGCATCATTCCTTCCAAAGAAGTCCCAGGGTTGATCTCTGATCTTCAGAATGGACTGGTTGGATCTCCTTGCAGTCCAAGGGACTCTCAAGAGTCTTCTCCAACACCACAGTTCAAAAGCATCAGTTCTTCAGCGCTCGGCCTTCTTCACAGTCCAACTCTCACATCCATACATGATCACTGGAAAAACCATAGCCTTGACTAGACGGACCTTAGTCGGCAAAGTAATGTCTCTGCTTTTGAATATATGTCTAGGTTGGTCATAAGTTTTCTTCCAAGGAGTAAGCATCTTTTAATTTCATGGCTGCAGTCACCATCTGCAGTGATTTTGGAGCCCCCCAAAATAAAGTCTGACACTGTTTCCACTGTTTCCGTATCTATTTCCCATGAAGTGATGGGACCAGATGCCATGATCTTCGTTTTCTGAATGTTGAGCTTTAAGCCAACTTTTTCGCTCTCCTCTTTCACTTTCATCAAGAGGCTTTTTAGTTCCTCTTCACTTTCTGCCATAAGGGTGGTGTCATCTGCATATGTGAGGTTATTGATATTTCTCCCGGCAATCTTGATTCCAGCTTATACTTCTTCCAGTCTGGCATTTCTCATGATGTACTCTGCATAGAAGTTAAATAAGCAGGGTGACAATATACAGCCTGATGTACTCCTTTTCAGTTCTAACTGTTGCTTCCTGACCTGCATATAAATTTCTCAAGAGGCAGGTTAGGTGGTCTGGTATTCCCATCTGTTTCAGAGTTTTCCACAGTTTATTGTGATCCACACAGTTCTGCCACTATCCATAAAGGGGTCCGCAGCTTTTTTCATCCTCTAGCTCAGGACTAACTGACAGCCCAAGTCTCAAGTATTTCTTGATTTCTTCTGGTTCTTACTCAACCCATACCCTAAGAAGTGTCCTTCAGGTTTCTGTCGTTAGACTTTTCTTTTTTTGGCTGCACTGGGTCTTAAATGCTGCGTGCACAGGCTTTCTTTAGTTGGAGTGAGTAAAGGCTGCTCATCTTTTACCTTTCGTTAACCCCGAATAGTTTCAATGGGACAATAATTCTTTTGGTCTTAAATGAGAAATCTTGGCATTTATACTTCTTCTGGTGAATATTTTTGTGTGTACTGTACACTAGGCATTATGGATAAAGTGAGGGTGAGGCTATAGTCTCAAAAAAGATTATATAACTAATGTGATGTTTGTATTTACAAAGAGTCATGAGATCAAAATGAAGAGGAGTTTTGCTTCTGGGATATTCAGAATGCTTCAAGAAGTGAAATTGAAGCTGTATGTCTTGAATTCACCAACAGTAACTCTGTCTTTCATTTTGCTTACAGCAGATCTTATGGAAACTACTCACTCCCCTAAAATTACCCTAAGCAGATATATAGGGATGAGGCTTTACAGTAGATAAAGAGGTTTAATTTCTTCAAATATAGATGCCTTTTTTCCCCTCCTCTTCTAAGCTTGTCTCTATCTGGTTAATCCAGAATTTTGGGTCACAGTTGTTTTATTGAGTTATGCTTTTAAGGCAACTTGCTTGATACTTGAGTTCAGTGTTTAAGTTAAGCTTTAGTTCATTTAACAGTGAGTTTTTTCCCCTCCAGGATGCTGAATGAAAATTCTTATGTCCCACGTGAGGCTGGATCTCAAAAAGATAGCAGTTTGGCTTTTTATATTGAAAGTCAATTACGTGACTATAAACTCGACAAAGTCTGGCATGATGAACATTTTGTTAAGATTCAGGTCAAAGGCAGGTATGTTGAAAGATGGTAACCTCATTTTATAGAATTAGCTATTCTCAGGTGTGCTAATTATTGTCTGACTCTTTGTGACCCTATGGACTGTAGCCCACCAGGTTCCTCTGTCCATGGAATTCTCCAGGCAAGAATACTGGAGTGGGTAGCCACTCCTACTATCTTGCCGGGTAGGATCTTCCCGACCTAGGGATTGAACCTGGGTCCCTGCATTCCAGGTGGCCTCGTTACCATCTGAGCCGCCAGGGGAGCCCTAATTATAGCAAAAATGAGTCGATTTGTCATGTCCGACTCTTTGCAACTCTATGGACTGTAGCCTACCAGGCTCCTCAATCCATGGGATTTTTCTAGGCAAGAATACTGGAGTGGGTTGCCATTTCCTTCTCCAGGGTATCTTCCCGACCTAGGGATTGAACCCAGGTCTCCCACATTGTAGGCAGACGCTTTTACCATCTGAGCTACCAGGGAAGCCCCAATTATAGCAAAGACCTTCAAAATGAATGCATGTCAAATGCTAAATGTATTAAATTCATTTAATTTTTTCTCAAAGATGCCTTCGCTTCATTTTCCCTTAACCTTTTTTTTTTTCTCGCAGTTCTCAAAACTCGGTGTCTATAGTGAGTACAAGTGGTGACGGCAGTCAGGCATACTCAGTGGAAAATCCTGAGGGTTACGTGGCATATAGTAAGGCTGCGACAGTTACTGTGAGTAAGGCAAAGCCATGCATGAGACTTTTTCCCCTGTTGAATAGCTCGCAAACTCATTGTCTTTCCTGTTCTTAGTATAAGTTTACTTGTAAAATGTAGCTGGTCATGGGATATTTTTGTTCTCATCCCTCCTATGCCACAGTTAAAATCCCGAGTCCTCAGCTTGGTCGGCAAGGCCCTAAGTAATTCTACTGCACTGCTCTTCACTCACTCTGCTGTGGCCACTCTCACCTCCCTGCTGTTCCTCAAACACTCTGACTCAAACATGCTCCCACCTCAAGGCCTTTATAGATCGCTTTTCCCTTTGTCTGTCCCACTCCTCCCTTAAATATCAGCATGGCTTCTTCCCTCCCATTGCACTGGAGTCTCTTCTCCAGCATTTCCTCCCTAGGGAATTCTTCTTTGATTATCTTATCAAAAATGTCCTTCCTCCAGTCCCTTCTCCTTACCCTGTAAGTACAGAGCCTGACATTATTCACTTGTTTCCACACTAGAATGTAAGCTACACAAAGGGCTAGGGGTTAGTTTCATTTTCTGCTATGTCACAGAGCCTCGGACAGTGCCTGACACATGCTGGTATTTACTGAATGAATTCATGTATCAGATTCACCCTTATGTGGAGGCAGATATAAATAACCATCTTGGCTGGAGTCTAATGTTAGTTTGATGCTTTAATGCTTGATCTTTAAAAATTTAGGCAACTTTGGCCAAACTACTATAGAAGTTGAAAAACAGCTAGCTAGATCTATCTAGGTTTTTTAGGTTAAAAACCACATATTTATATGCCAGAGTCTTATCTGAAGACTGTCTTCTGAGCCAAATGAAGTTTCATGGTTGTTCTCTGTCTTCCTGGTTGCCTGTGCTCTATCACTTTAACTGGCCACCCACAAGCCAGTGTTTTGGAGGTAGGTAGTGATAGTTTACGGTCACAATGGCGGATTCCTGATCTCTGAAGAAGATTTAGCTTTGGGACCAGGGACCAGGCTTGATCACTCAAGACCTTTTGTGTGGCAGAAGTTTTATGACAGTAAAAAAGGACAGACAAAGCTACTGACATAGACATCAGAAGAGGACAGAGCGTCCGCACTCGCTAGTGGTATCAAGGCCTTATATATGTTTACCAGACCCACTCCCACAACATGCATCTTAAATTAACAAGGTTAGAACTAACAATAGAGAGGTCTTACCTGACCCATTCTCATAACATAAGTCTTAATATAACAAGATAACCGAGATACAGAGCTTAAGGAAAAACATAGCCTTGAGCAAGATGAGCTTTGTTGTGTAATCATTCAGTTCAGTTCAGTTCAGTTAGAGCAGTCCTGTCCGTCTCTTTGTGACCCCATGAATTGCAGCACGCCAGGCCTCCCTGTCCATCACCAACTCCCGGAGTTCACTCAGACTCGCATTCATCGAGTCGATGATGCCATCTAGCCATCTCATCCTCTGTCGTCCCCTTCTCCTGCCCCCAATCCCTCCCAGCATCAGGGTCTTTTCCAATGAGTCAACTCTTTGCATGAGCAAAGTACTGGAGTTTCAGCTTTAGCATCATTTCTTCCAAAGAACACCCAGGACTGATCTCCTTTAGAATGGACTGGTTGGATCTCCTTGCAGTACAAGGAACTCTCAAGAATCTTCTCCAACACCACAGTTCAAAAGCATCAATTCTTCGGTGCTCAGCTTTCTTCACAGTCCAACTCTCACATCCATACATGACCACTGGAAGAACCACAGCCTTGACTAGATGGACCTACGTTGGCAAAATGATGTCTCTGCTTTTCAATATGCTGTCTAGGTTGGTCATAAGTTTTCTTCCAAGGAGTAAGCGTCTTTTCATTTCATGGCTGCAGTCACCATCTGCAGTGATTTTCAAGCCCCCCCAAATAAAGTCTGACACTGTTTCCACTGTTTCCCCATCTATTTGCCATGAAGTGGTGGGACCAGATGCCATGATCTTCATTTTCTCAATGTTGAGCTTTAAGCCAACTTTTTCACTCTCGTCTTTCACTTTCATCGGGAGGCTTTTTAGTTCCTCTTCACTTTCTGCCATAAGGGTGGTGTCATCTGCATATCTGAGGTTATTGATATTTCTCCCCGCAATCTTGATTCCAGCTTGTGCTTCTTCCAGCCCAGTGTTTCTCATGATGTACTCTGCATAGAAGTTAAATAAGCAGGGTGACAATATACAGCCTTGACATACTCCTTTTCCTATTTGGAACCAGTCTGTTGTTCCATGTCCAGTTCTAACTGTTGCTTCCTGACCTGCATGTAGGTTTCTCAAGAGGCTGGTCAGGTGGTCTGGTATTCCCGTCTCTTTCAGAATTTCCCACAGTTTATTGTGTAATCATTAGCTCTGGGAAAAATATTTTATGTGACTAAGACTAAGGAATGTAGAAAAAGTTTGTCCTTTTCTTCTCCTCAAGAGACCCCCTGGGTGCCCTGGATGCCTTATCAGCCTACATAAGAATGAACTCTCTCAGTACGTAGTTCTGTTAAAGAATGTGGAGAGGATTGGTTCACCTGAATGCTATCTGTGTTTAGATATTTGGTTGTTAATGTCAGTTTATTCATCTGAACTCTGAAAGAATTTAGGAGTATTATGATGACAACTTAACATCTAAAAGTTGATCTCTGCAAGTTTATTCTATTCTAAAACAACTTTTGGATGGATTTATTATCACAACTTTCAGTTAATTCTTATGTCCTCAGTTATCTGCAGTTCAAGTGTAGGAACATTATGTAATTGGTTCTGCCTTGGCTAGTCTACAGTGTTTTTATTGATAGATATCGGTTTGGTTAAGCATATTTTATTATCCTTTCTGTTTCCTGAAAATATCTGAAGCAATGTAAATTAACATAAACAGTCAATGTTAATTAAATGAAAGGTATCATAAGGTAATGAAAGATATGAATATTTAGTTTAGTTCAGTCACTCAGTCCTGTCCGACTCTTTGTGACCGTGTGAACTGCAGCACGCCAGGCATCCCTGTCCATCACCAACTCCCGGAGTCCACCCAAACCTATGTCCATTGAGTCAGTGATGCCATTCAACCATCTCATCCTCTGTCGTCCCCTTCTCCTCCTGCCCTCAATCTCTCCCAGCATCAGGGTCTTTTCCAGTGAGTCAGCCCTTCACATCAGGTGGCCAACATATTGGAGTTTCATCTTCAACATCAGTCCTTCCAATGAACACCCAGGACTGATCTCGTTTAGGGTGGACTAGTTGGATCTCCTTGCAGTCCAAGGAACTCTCAAGAGTTTTCTCCAACACCATAGTTCAAAAACATAAATTCTTTGGCCCCAGCTTTCTTCACAGTCCAACTCTCACATCCACACGTGACCACTGGAAAAACCATAGCCTTAACTAGACGGACCTTTGTTGACAAAGTGATGTCTCTGCCTTTTAATATGCTGTCTAGGTTGGTCATAACTTTCTTCCAAGGAGTAAGCGTCTTAATTTTGTGGCTGCAATCACTATCTACAGTGATTTTGGAGCCCCAAAAAATAAAGTCGGCCACTGTTTCCCCATCTATTTTCCATAAAGTGATGGGACCAGATGCTATGATCTTCGTTTTCTGAATGTTGAGCTTTAAGCCAAATTTTTCACTCTCCTCTTGGAGACCAGAAATCTTGACTTCATTCCTGTTAACCCTGAACACTTTTTTAAAAAAGAAATTTATGTATTTGGTTGTGCTGGGTCTTAGTTGTGATATGTGGGATCTAGTTCCCCAGTCAGGGATCAAACCCAGGCCCCCTGCATTGAGAGTGCAGAGTCTTAGCCACTGGACCACCAGGGAAGTCCCTGACCGCTTCTGACTTTAGAACTCTGATACTTTTTCTAGGCCTTGGCCTTCTTTTTCCTCTCTCTCTTGAGTTTGATCTGTAAAATATTTGGTGGCAGACTCTGTCATTGTTCTAATACCATAATGCTCACTGAGTCTAATGTCTTTATCCTAGGGCAAACTGGTCCATGCTAATTTTGGCACTAAACAGGACTTTGAGGATTTAAATATGCCTGTGAATGGATCTTTAGTGATTGTAAGAGCTGGAAAAATCACTTTTGCTGAAAAGGTGAGTATGAGGTATTAAATATATGAAATCATTTTATAGCTAAATGATATTGTTAATTTTCTTACATTCTGAAAACCATCAGTCGTAAACTCTCATACCTGATAATATAATTTATTAAAGTACTCTACAAATCAAATAAGTTCCTGTTATCTAAAGTTATAGGATACTTCTGAAACTGGCATATCTACTTGGAGTACTTTGCAATAATTGTTCTCCAGGAAAAATGCAGTTATGAGAAATGCTTAAGTGAAAGAGATTTAAATTGTGTAACCAAGTTATATATATATATAAAACCAAGGTTTATGTGTGTATATACACACATACATTCTCTCTCACTCTCTCTATATATTAATATATATGATTCAGTTACAACTGTTTTATAAAAAGGAAAATTAAAAGTCACCTATACAAGGGCTTAGAATGGAAAGACAGTGGTTGTTTTGGAAGGGTTTTTATTATTTATATTTTGAATTCTCTTTAAGAGTTAGTTAAGCTTTATTGTGCAACCACATTGGTGTGGAAGTGTTTGTTACTTTTTCAATTGATGTATAATCCATTTACCATAAAATTTACTCTTTAAAGTATACTGTTCAGTTTTTAGTATATACGCAGGTTGTACAACTACCATCATGATCTAATTCCCGCATATTTTCATTATATCCTAAAGATGCCCTATACCATTTTCAGTTACTTCCCATTCTTCCCTCCTCCTAGTCCCTGGCAATCACTAATCTACTCTGTTGCTATGGATTTGCCTCTTTTGGACATTTTATATGAGCAGAACCATACAATATTTTGCCTCTTTTGATTGGCTTCTTCTCACTTCGCATAATGTTTTCAAGGTTCATCCATGTGTACCATGAATCAGCACTTCATTTCTTTTTCTGACTGAATAGTATTTGATGTAAAGATATACCACATTTTGCTTGTTTATTTGTCAGTTGACAGACATTTGGGCTGTGTCTACTTGCTGGTTTTATGAATAATGCTACAATAAACATTCATTTATATGTTTTAGGTGAATAGATATTTCTGATTATCATGTGTGTCTACCTAGGAGTGAGATTGCTGGGTCGTATGGTAACTCTATGTTTAGCTTTTGGAGTATATAACATTTTTGGAAATGACAACATTTTAGAAATGGAAGAGAGATTAGTGGTTGCCAAAAGTTGAGGGTGAAAACAAATGGCAACTGGAAGAATCTTTGTGGTGTTAAAACTGGTTGTTTGGTATTTTGATTGATTGTTTAGAACTTAATACATACAAACACATAAATGAGTACAAGTAAAACTGGGGCAGTCTGAATGATATATGTAGATTGTATGGTATCAATGTTAGTATTCAGGCTGTTAGTTCTGCAGACTTTGACTAAAAGAAAACTGGGCAAAGTTTACAGTGGATCTCTATTATTTCTTAAAACTACAAATGAATCGACAGTTATCTTGTAAACATTTCCGTTAATTTCTTTAAAAAAGTTAAATTTTAAGGCAAGTATTTTTTCCTATGCATGTTAGCTATTGAAACGTTGGAAGTATTGGTGTAGTCTGCTGTAGCCCTTTGTCTTTCAGTATATGTTCAGTATGTATTCTTTTAATTTTTGTTGATTAGATCTTCATTTTCTGAGCTTTATGTGTTTTTCTTTAGGTGGCAAATGCTGAAAGTTTAAATGCAATTGGTGTCTTGATATACATGGACCATAGTAAATTTCCCATTGTTAACGCAAATCTTCCAGTGTTTGGACATGTGAGTTTTTATTTCTTGACTAAATAAGTTACTGGCTTCTACAGATTGATGCTGGGTTCCATCTACATTAATAGCAATAGAGCTATGCCTTCCTTAAATACTTTTTTCGCCCTTGGAGAATTTTAGCAGTAAGTGAGAAGACGAATTGCATGACTTTGAAACCTAATTATTACTTATTGCTAAAAATACTTTACCAATAGTACCTTGAATTAAGAATTTGACGTATGCCATTATAGTTGTACATATACTCAGACTTTCAGACTATAAATGTAGGTTATAGCCTCATACAGAATTTGAATCTTATAGGGATTTCTTGAATAAATGTGTGAGCTAATTACTCTTTTGTTTTACTAGGCTCATCTGGGAACAGGTGACCCTTACACACCTGGATTCCCTTCTTTTAATCACACTCAATTTCCACCATCTCAGTCATCAGGATTGCCAAACATACCTGTCCAAACAATTTCCAGAGCCGGTGCAGAAAGGCTATTTCAGTAAGTTCTTATTTGAAAGCCATCTTGCAAGGTCAAGTTTTATGATTAGGGAGAAATAATAATCTGTTGATTTGATAAAATCTTAAAACAATTGGCTGTAATTTTCCACATGTTGGGTCTTTGGGGGATGGTTAGCTGTTAACTTGATGTATGTAAAAATGAAATTTTTCCTCTATAAAGTGATCTTAATAGGCATTCGATTCATTAAACTTGAAGAGACCTTGTTCAGTCCACCCAGTGAATTTCTTGTGTAATATTGTTGGCATACCTTCTGCTTGAGTACTTCCTGTGGTTAAAGCATTTTGTTACCTATGGCAACATTCAGTTATTGGAGAAGATCTTTTAGAATTTGTATTGGGCTGAAATCTTATTCCCTGGAATATCCATTAGTTCTGGACTTTCTTTTTTAGCAACAGAATGCTTTGTTTCCTTGTCTGTAGATTGAATATCCTCAGTTCTCATGACAGTTTCCCAGATGCTTTATAGTCATAATTAGCCCATCTGGATATCCTCCCTAGGGTACTAGTATTTCTGTTTAAAAATAGAAGCCAGGCTGGTTAGAGTACATGTCATTAATTTTTATCTTGATCTGGATATATCCCCTCATATTGGCAGGGGATGTTAGTCTATTTTCAAACATTCATGTGAGCATTTATTTGCTATGTGACATAGAATAAGTTACTATAACCACATTGGTGATGTTTGACGTAATTGTATAGCTGAAGTGTATTCTACTTAGCAGGATTACTGATATCAAATAAAGAGCCATCTACATGCAAGGACTTTATATATGACTATTAATAATGTGTCTAAGAGGTTTTTGTAATAGGTGATTATTTTTGACTAAAACCAAACTTAGAATCAGCTACTTCTTCCTACTACCTACAAGCCTTTCCTAATCTGTGAAGCCAGCCCTTTATCTTGTTCTTACATACTGGGGAGTTAATAATGTTTTGACTTATTTATGTAAGTAAGCTCTTTTTGAGCAGTCATTATTTGGATAACACATGCGGAATCAGAAGGGGGAAGCTATCTAACTATAAGAGCATGAGAGTATTCTTTCATAACTGAAATAAGAATGTATACTTGCCTTGTTGGGCTTTCCTTGTGACTTAGCTGGTAAAGGATCCGCCTGCAATGTGGGAGACCTGGGTTTGATCCCTGGGTTGGGAAGATCCTCTGGAAAGGGAAAGGCTACCCACTCCAGTATTCTGTCCTGGAGAGTTCCATGGACTGTATATGTATAGTCCGTGGGGTCTCGGAGTTGGACACAACTGAGCGGCTCTTACTTTCACTTTTCACTTTCACTTGCCTTGTTAGTGGAGAGTTAGGAAACATGAGAATGTATTAATGCACCTTTATAGATAAAGACTTCATTTTTAATCCATCTTGGAGTCTATTTAAAATGTAAATTATAGCTATTCTCTGGCAGAAACACATATATCAGGTGGGATAGGCAATTTTTTAAAAATTCATTAAACTAGGAAGCAACTCATAATTTTCAAATGACTGCGTACAGATGAGAGTAAACACAAGTGTTTGGTCACTAGTGAGTAATTTTGTGTGTTCTATTTGTCCTCTTAACCTCGAAAGTCACTGGTTTTGTAAACCTAGAGGAAGATAACAGTAACTCAGAACTCTGATCTCTACTTTCTGTTTCTAGAAATATGCAAGGAGATTGTCCTCGAACTTGGGGAACAGACTCTTCATGTAAGCTGGTATCATCACAGGATAAAAATGTGAAACTTAGTGTGAACAATGTGCTGAAGGAGATAAGAATTTTTAACGTCTTTGGAGTTATTAAGGGCTTTGAAGAACTAGGTAAAGATCCTTGGGGACTTTTTGTTTGGTTTTCCTCACTAAAGATGTGGCTAGAGGGAGCGAGGGCAGGAGGGCTGACTGGGCTTAGTTTCTTGAAATGCTAAACCATATCTGTCCTAAAGTGAACTAAAGTTCAAGTGCCAGCTTTAGTAGGAGGTAATAACAGCCTAGAAAGTGAACTTCTTGAACTGACCATTGTGCCTAGGAAATCTCTTTTTAAGTTATTAAATAGACCAGAGGTAAGCAAATTTCTTCTTAAGGGAGCAAATGATAGACATGTTGTAGGCCAAACAGTCTCCATTGCAACTCTTCAACTCTGCCACTGCAGCATGAACTCAGCCATGGACAATATTAATGAATGGGCCCACAGGCTATAGTTTGCCACTCTATCTGTTTGCCATCAAATAGTCATATATCATTTGGTAAGGAAAGCCCTTGGACTTCAGTGCTTACTAGACAGTTAGCGAGCACAAATAAGTAGGCAGTGAGTAACCTTAATTAGTAATGCAGAAAAAAGAGATTAGTATTATCATATGAATGTTTAATCCCTGGAGTCCTAAGTCAGATCTGAAGTAAGGATCTCTTACCCTTACTACATATACTACATTTTTTACCCTTCTACTAATGTGCTTATTCTAGACTTCACTATTAGAAAACAGTTTAAAAGCTGTTTGAATAATTTATCTTTTTTTTTTTTTTTTAAATTAAGATCGCTATATTATAGTAGGGGCCCAGAGGGATGCCTGGGGTCCTGGAGCTGCAAAGTCCAGTGTAGGAACAAGTCTGCTATTGACACTTGCCCGGATACTTTCCGATATGGTCTTAAAAGGTAGAGTACAAATTTTGAGAACTTGAGCATCTATGTACTGTGCTTCTAAATGTCATAATGTGCTTTGCTCACTTTGTTATGGTTCACTTGTGCTGGGCCCTAGGATCCAAAGATTCAAGAATGTGATGGGGGTTTGTATGTGTGGGTGGCTGGATATAAGAGTGGCAAGTACCATGGGAGAAAGGCTTAAAAGTAAGCCTTTGTTACATAAACATTCCTTAAAGTTTATTTTCTTTATTTATTTTTGGCTGTGCTGGGTCTTCATTGCTGCACAGGCTTTCTCTATTTGAGACAACTGGGGGCTACTCTTTGTTGAAGTGTGTAGACTTCTTATTGCCGTGGCTTCTCTTGTTGCAAAGCATAGGCCCTAGGACTTGGGGCTTCAGTAGCCACAGCAAATGAGCTCAGTAGTTGCAGCTCCTGGGCACTAGATCGCAGGCTCAATAGTTGTAGCACACGAGCTTAGCTGCTCTGCGGCATGTGGGAGCTTCCTAGACCAGAGATTGAACCTGAATCTTCTGCATTGGCAGGCGGATTCTTTACCACTGAGCCAACAGGGAATCCCTAGACCCTGAATTCATAAGTACAAAGTAGGTTGTCTTTTGTTGTATCTGCCTTTGACTTTGAAACAGTTTTCTGTGCAGTGTCTTCATCGCACTGGGAATCATGAGCTTCCCTGAGACACTGAAAAGCATTGTATTGGGCCCTAAATTCTCTTTGACATATCCAGAATGATACCGCAAATCTAACATGGTCCCTAAGGAATCTGTTTGAAAGCAAGCAGTGTCATACCTCTGCACTGTTTTATAGTTTGATTATAGAATGATAATATATAACTTTATAAATAAATAAAATATTCTGTATTTGATTTGTAAGTATATTATATAGTATATGTATATGTAAGAAAGGCTCACTTTCAAGCCTTTGTCATTTGGTACTCGCCACTCTTTTATATCGACCCACCCACACATGCAAACCCCCATCACAGTCTTGAATCTTTGGGTCCTAGGGCAAGTTGCAGTGCTTAACTCATATACAAAAGTAAGTTAATGCAGAAAAAGATGTACCCGGGGGAGGGGGAGGAGTGGAGTGGAGGGTAGTGGCCCATAAAAGCCCCAAAGGAGCTATCATTAATTTCTCTGAAAACTCACTCTTTCCTAAACTTAATTTGTGAGTTTTAATTCTATCTCAAATATTTGTTTTTAAAGTAATCTGGTATTTTAAGTTACTTCTAGGCAAATCGTTTTCAAAGAAGATACTTTGGTTGTGATTTCAAATAGCTCTTGGTCTGGAAGTTATGGGACTCAAAGAATGGAATGTAGGAGTGAGGTCTAGTAAGCTGGTCCCTACTGTATACTTAAGGTCTTATTTGCAAATGATCTCCTATTACTTTTAACATTTATTTCTATTTCTTCTTTTGGTTCTTTTCACTTGGGGCCTCAAAAGGAAAAGAAATAGTTTTGAATCTGTAGTCTGTAACCTGAAATTCCTGATGCATCTTAAGTCAGTTACCAACTTGTAACCTTTCCCAAGATAGAACTAACTTTTTGTTGTCTCTTAGGTCAGTTTAAACCCAGCAGAAGCATTGTCTTTGCCAGCTGGAGTGGTGGAGACTTTGGAGCTGTTGGTGCCACCGAATGGCTAGAGGTATTATCTATATCTCATCCATGCCCAGAATGGGCCTCCCACTTGTAATTGCTTATCTTCCAAAAACCATACTCTTTTAGATTTGTTGTATCATTTTTTACCTTTGTATATTTAGTTTCAATAAAATCCAAACTTAAACAGAAATCCCTAATAATAGCTCTGTCGGTGATAACTGGATCAATACATACTAGTACATTCGTATTTTTCCTTTTCCAGGGATACCTTTCCTCATTGCATTTAAAGGCTTTCACTTATATTAATCTGGATAAAGCTGTTGTTGGTAAGTGTCTTTTCTTTAGTATCTTTTAATGATAAATTTATAAACTACTTATAATATTGAAGAAAGCTTTCTAAAGCAGTACTTGTTATTTTTTTACAGTCTACACTGGACATAGCCAGATCAAAAGATTGACATAGCTTTCTCTTAAATAATACATTAAGTTATATGGGTGTGAAATGCCTTGCCTAGAGCAGTGGTTCTTTACGTGGTCCCAGATCAGCAGCAGCAGGATCACTTGGGATCGTGAGAAATGCAAAATTTCAAGCCCTACCCTAGACCTTTTGAACCAGAATCTGGACCGTGCCACCCAGCAAACTGTTCAAACAAGTGCTCTGGGTGATTATGATGCACTACAGTTTGAGAACCACTAGTTACCTACTTTGGACCAGGAGGAAATAAACCATACCAATAGAATGGTACTTCTGGAGACTAATTCACAACTTGCTAGATTGTGGCTTCATGGATAGAAATATAAGATAATCAAACTTCTGAAAGAGTCTGGTGTTACTAAAAATACAGATGTAGCCAGTGGATGAAGTGGAAAGTAATGAAATGTCTATTTGGGGAAGAAAAAGGAAGGAGTTACAATTAAACTAAATTTTATTAGTCATTATTGCTGTTTTACCTTTGCAACAAAATGTATTGAATATAACAAGCTTGCTGTAGCTAATAGATGACCGCCCTAACATGGGTGAGCCAAAAAGTTACAAAAATACAAATCCTTAACATTAAATATGCAAACTCAAGGACTAAGAGCTTCAGTTGAATGAAATTTGGTGTTTAGCAGTCACTCCAGAGCTTGACTCCTCAACCACCTTTTTGTCTAATTCATAAAGAGGGATAGTTGTTGTATATGCCGTCAATCTAGGTTATTGTCCTCCTGTTTGCCAAGTAGTTTTAGCTGTAGAAGTAGTAGTGTGCAAACTGCTTGACTGTTAATCTCTTTGCAGGTTCTACCAATTTCAAAGTTTCTGCCAGTCCGCTGTTGTATTCACTTATTGAGAAAATCATGAAAGATGTGAGTATATCCTTGATCATGAAAGTGTAATGAAAGTTAGACAAAATATTAGGATGACAAACATTTATATTGAACTGTAGGTGTCTGTGAGAGTTGTCTAGAGTCAGAATGTTAAGGATGGGTTCAGTTCAGTTCAGTTGCTCAGTCGTGTCCTACTCTTTGCGACCCCATGAATCGCAGCACACCAGGCCTCCCTGTCCATCACCAACTCCCGGAGTTCACTCAGACTCATGTCCATCGAGTCAGTGATGCCATCCAGCCATCTCATTCTCTGCCGTCCCCTTCTCCTCCTGCCCCCAATCCCTCCCAGCATCAGAGTCTTTTCCAATGAGTCAACTCTTCGCATGAGGTGGCCAAAGTACTGGAGTTTCAGCTTTAGCATCATTCCTTCCAAAGAAATCCCAGGGCTCGTCTCCTTCAGAATGGATTAAATGAACTTAGACCATACCTGAGACTTAAATAAGAAAGCCAGATGAAATACTCATTGAATAAAAACAGACATATGAATGACTATAGTTTTGAATGAGCAGGGAAAAAACATATTGGAGTGATTAAAGCTGGAGACGAAAAAGGGTCAGGGAACTTGACCTTGATTCCATGGGAAACTGGGGAGTTACTATAGGGTCTCCCAGCAGGGCAGTAATGTGTCTGCAGATTAGGCTGGCAGTAGTATAAAATGTGTTGGAAGGAAGAAACTAGGAAGAAGATAGTAGGCAGAACATAAAGGCTAATAAGCACTGTTAAAACTGGGTGAAGCCCCCTTTAAAACGTTAAAAAGGAAAACTTTTTTTCTCATAACTAAAAGAACTAACAGCACAAGCCTAGAAGGAATAACTTCAGAAATTATGGATTGTTTTAACTGTTTAAAGAAATTTTTTTCAAGATGATATAATGAAAAATTTAATGTTTTAAATAAATGTTTATAGAGAAAAATGTTAGTGACTAGTCAGAATGAATAAATCCAGAAAGGTTCATTTTAATCATAATTTATTTTACAGGTGAAACATCCACTTACTGGGCTGTCTCTGTATCGGGACAGCAACTGGATCAGCAAAGTGTAAGTTGAGAAAGGTGAATGAATAGCTAACAGGAAAGCAGGGTCACTCAATAAATAGCACCTACTATGTCCATTCAAGGTTTTTCTTTTTTTTAAACCAGGATGCCCTTTTATTAGTTTATAATGAAAAAGTAAGTATCCCCAAAGATGAAGTATTCCAGATCCTTAGTCTTTTCCTATAGAAGACCTAACCTAATCTCAGGCTGTGTGGTAAACACAAGCATAGCAAGAAGAACCAACTCAGAGGCTTCCAAATGGCATGGCTATAAGCTGTCTGTGAAAGTGAAGTCGCTCTGTCATGTCTGACTTTGCACTCCCCCCATCCATGGGATTCTCCAGGCAAGAATACTGGAGTGGGTTGCCATTTCCTTCTCCAGGGCATTCGAGGTTTAAACATAACCTAGCATTGAGTTTACCTGTACCTGGAAAGATTCAGTTTAAGAATTTACTTGAGGGTAGGATAGGGGTGCATGTAGCATAGTCTATTCTTTAGAAAACTTTCTAAAGATACTTTTTGGCTCTTCTTGTAGGAAGAAACTTTCTTTGGATAATGCTGCTTTCCCTTTCCTTGCGTATTCTGGAATCCCAGCAGTCTCTTTCTGTTTTTGTGAGGTAAGTCTGAAGAATGGTACAGCACTATATCTTAGATCTTCTTTGGTCAGTTTTGAGACCAAGTTTCCTAGAATGCTTAGTATGTATTGAGAAATTATACATGTGCAGTTACTGTAATCTTCCTTATTGTCAGTCTTAACATAGAATTTTAATCTCAGCTTAGTTAGCATTTGAGTTTATTTGCTAAAACTTCTTCAGTTATATAGAATGACTTTTAATAACAAGGCTGTCTATTGGAGAGTGCAAGTATAGAATATTTCCTTCAAACAAAGTTCTACTGGATAATGCTGTTCTTGATGCCTGTTGAAATATGATTGTAGATGTTTGTCCCGAGATGTTAGTTAGTCTCTTAGGCAGGGATTATAGATAAAAGCACGAAAAAAAAAAAAGTCGAGCTTTTTAAGGGACAGAACTTTGAACTGACCAAGTTGTTGGAAAACCAAGATTGGCTTGGTACAAGAGCCAATTAGAAGACACTGAAATCCAGGCAGACTGAAAATGAAGGCCTCTGTGTTGGAGTTGAAAAACTAGCTCTGTAGCAGGCTCTTTCAAGGTGTGAAGAGATACCAGAGTTCTTAACAGAGGTTCAGGGTAGAAACTGCTAACTTTGGCATCAAATCGTTGACCCAATAGAGGCCAGGTCCTTACTAGACTTCTTCCCACTGGGTGTTTTAGCCTGGGATTAGGACAGAAAAAGTGAGGAAGTGATGAAAGGTGTGGATTTAGAGATTAACATAGCTGGATTTCCCCTAACTTTCTGCTAGATCAGTTGTATGAATGGTATTGAAATATTAGGTCATGATGTCTATTTAGTACCCTAGGAGGAACTGAGTGTCAGGTCCCAGGGTTGAGGAAATTTATGGATGATCTCTGTTGACCTCCAGAAGTCTTTTTTTTTTTTTAAGCTGTTCAGAGGTATAGGTAATACCTATACAAATAACATACATACCTATACAGATGTATATGTGACACATACAGATAAGCATGTACAGTCTGAAAGTTAAGGACTGAGGTCAAACCAAAGGACTGCCAATGAGATTGTCACCAAGGACAGTGGTAGAGTTGAAGAAATAGTTACCAAAGTTGTCCAGTGAAAGTAGAGAGTTCTTGTGAGTGTCTCGTCAGAAAGGTAGCATGAATGGATGAAAGGCAGCATGAATGCATGATGGGAAAGAAGGTAAATTTTTGGCTAAAGGTAACACTTTATATTGAAAGTACATTTCAGGCATGCTCTCCTCTTCTCTCATGCCAGACTTCTCAGGGAGACAAGAACAAGGATACAACCTGTTCCGGCTACAGATCCATTCAGGGTCTGTGATGTGATAAACAGGGATTCAGTACAGCTTAGGAGAAAGTAAAATCATTCCAGGAGTAGGTTAGGTTCAGAGGAACAAGCAAAAGCTGTATCTTCTGAAAGTAGTGGATAGGAGATAAAGTTGGAGAAGGAATATATTAGAAGCAAAGGAAGAATTATAGTTACTGTTACCTTGATGGGGGAAACTAGAATGTGAAGCTCCTCGTCTTATAACCCACCTTTGTTTCCCAGGACACAGATTACCCTTATTTAGACACTCCCATGGACACCTATGAGACATTGAACGGAGAAGTTCCTCAGCTGAACAGAGTGGCACGTGCAGCAGCAGAAGTGGCTGGTCAGCTTGTGATGAAACTTACCCATGGTGTCGAGCTGGACCTGAACTATGAGATGTATAATGACGAAATACTTCGTTTTGTGAAGGAAATGAACCTATTCAGAGCAGACATAAGGGTAAGCACTAATTAAATCAGGTTCCTACTGGCAAAGTATCAAACAGTCTGAAGAATACTCTTTAGCTATTCCTGGGGAACAGGACAGGTAGCCAAAGTATGTTTTAAAGTGCACTGAAGTATAATTTTGCGTAGAATCCACAATTCACTTGAGAGGAAGCTCAGAGACTGCAGTACATAGGACAGACCACAGCAGGTGTTTAAGAGTCTACAACAGTGTTACCTCATTCATCTGAAACAATTCTCTCATTCACGTATTCCTAGCACCCCATAAAGAGGCTGGATGTAAACCATATGAAGATCTCAACTATGAACTTTTAAGTTTGGGCCACAAATACTTTTCAGAGATCACATGGGTGGAGAGAGGAACGTAGCCAGTGGGTTTATTTAGTGTTGATCCTTTTTGTCGAATATTCAAAGTTTTGATAAAACCAAATTAATATTAATGAGTGGCTTTTGTAGTACCAGAAGGCAATTCAACAGATCCCTTAAATAAAGTAAATCACTGATAACCGAATCTTAATTATAAGGATTGGCTTTCTTGAAACTTGAAACTAATTGTAACTGATCAGAAACTGGGAGGTAAGAATGGATAATAGTACTATTTGCTGAGCTTAAATATGAGTACGTTACTTAGCCTATAGAGCCTGGAACCTTGTATACAATATGTTTATATCTAGCTTTTGCTGACTTGAGCTTGTTTTTGAGTCTTGCCCCCTTTTATCAGAATCATTTCAGTTACTACACCTAAATTTAGAAAGGTATGTAGAATAACACCCTTAGAAATATAACGTCTAATAGTGACTTTCATGTCTTTCTGTTTCAGGATATGGGTCTGAATATGCAGTGGCTGTATTCTGCTCGTGGAGACTTCTTCCGTGCTACATCTAGACTAACTACGGATTATAAGAATGCTGAGAAAACAGACAGATCTGTGATGAGGGAGATCAATGACCGTATCATGAAAGTACGTAATCCTTAGAAAAAGAGGAATTCCAGTTTGTTCATTTCTAATTGGTAAATCTTGTGTTTCTAAAAAGTAAATTTTATAATTCTAGGCGCCTGGAATCCTTTCCCACTTTAGAATTCAGCACAAATTTTAAAAAAGATCTAAAGCTATATAAACTATAAACTAAAGCTATATAAACTATCTAAACTGAAAATACAGAAGACATTTGACCTAGTATTAGTTTTTTTAGGCTCTAAAATCATTTTAAAGAAAGGATCAGTAATGATTTTCATCTGTCATTTTCTCTGTATTTCTGTTTAATTCAGCCCTTAGCTGTTTTATTGTAGTGGAAACTTCCGTATGGAGGCTCCAACCAAAAAAGGAACAAAAAACAACCCAGTGCAGTTAGAGTTTACAAAGGAATTGACATTAGAAGATTAGTAGCTTGGTTCTCAACATTCTTAAAATTCAGGGAAATTTAAACATGCAAGTGAGAATGATGGTGGTTTTACTATATCAGGTCGTTTTCTCACGGCAAACGCTGTAGCATTGTGTAAGGTCTATGTTTTGTTTCCGTAGGTGGAATATCACCTCCTCTCACCCTATGTGTCTCCAAGAGAGTTTCCTTTCCGACACATCTTCTGGGGCTCTGGCTCTCACACTCTGTCAGCTTTACTGGAGCACTTGAAGCTGCGTAAGAAACTTAATGGTGCTTTTAATCAAACACTGTTGGAAAACCAGTTGGCTCTGGCAACTTGGACTATTCAGGGAGCTGCAAATGCCCTCTCTGGAGACATCTGGGACATTGACAACGAATTTTAAATGTGACACCCAAAACTTAATACGAGAACATCAGGGTAGTGTGGTTTCTAGACTTATATTGGTTATGCTAAATTTTCAGTAGGGCTAAAAAACTAATATTAAAAATCTACCCAGTCTTGGTACTATTAGATGTTGGTCTTTAGGCAGCAGCTTTTAATACAGGGTAGGTACTTGCATTTCTAGTTAAATTGAATAATTTTTTAAAATGTTCACAGTAGAATATTTTCTGTGATTATCTCTAGACTTTTTAGTGCTTTGTAATGGTAACTGCCTCTTTCCTGTCATAGTTCTGAAAAAGTCAGAACCAGTTATGTGAACTGTTGGTCTAAATCCTAAGGACGTGAGCTGGTTATCTTTTGAGTTGGAGGAGGAAGGTAGCTCAGAGTGATCTTCCATCTTCATTTGATGCTAGACAGACACCAGGCTGTAAGGCTTTACTCTCCACGTGGGGTCTCTGCCTTCTGTAAGGATTTAGCTGGTTTCCACCTCTGAAAGTGGAACAGTTCACTTTCAGAAGAGATGGGACATGTTTTCTTGCCAATGAGGTCTGAAATAGAGGGCCTTCAGCTGCATAAAACGAGGTTCAACTGTTTGTCACAGGAGTAAGGCCTTAATGTGGCAACCTCAAGATTATCTATGAAAAGAGGAGACCAGAAAGCCAAAGACCTAGTATATTTTATTTTCCTCTATCCCTTGTCCCATAAATCTTTGTTAGTTTTTTGTTTTCACTTATTCCAAGGTATTTTGAAAGAGAACCAGGTTTTAGGTGTTTAATTTCAAACTCAATTTATCAGACTTTAGAGAACACAATGCCAAATTTTGGCCAAAGTGTTAATTTTTTGGAAAAGCTTCCTGTCATTTTGGCACTGAGATATTTATTGTTTATTTATCAGTGACAGAGTTCACTATAAATGGTGGGTTTTTTTTTAATAGAAGATAATTATCGGAAGCAGTGCCTTCCATAATTATGACAGTTATACTGTCGTTTTGTTTTTTTTTTTTTAATAAAAGCAGCATCTGCTAATAAAACCCAACAGATACTGGAAGTTTTGCACTTGTGGTCAACACTTAAGGGTGTTAAAAAATAACCGCAAGCCAAATAAAATTATAAAACTCAGTCTTGAGAATTAAATTTAATTAGTGGTTGCTAATCAAGTTAAACTTCTATTTAGCTAACCAGATAAAACTGGCAGTTCTACTAAATGCAGTGAATTGTGACCAAGTTATAAATTAATGTCACTTAAAAGCTGTGGTTGTATTCATACATGCAAAATTTTACAGTTCAATTTCTCTAAGATGTAACTTCAATTTGAATTTTGCAAAATTTCCAGTACCTTTTCACAAACCTAACTCACATTATCGGGAGCAGTGTCTTCCATAATGTATAAAGAACATGGTAGTTTTTGCCTACCACAGTGTCTGTATCGGAGACAGTGATCTCCATATGTTACACTAAGGGTGTACGTAATTATCGGGAACAGTGTTTCCCATAATTTTCTTCATGCAATGACATCTTCAAAGCTTGAAGATCGTTAGTATCTAACATGTATTCCCAGCTCCCTATAATTCTCTATCTTTTAGTTTTAGTTGCAGAAACATTTTGTGGTCATTAGCATTTGGTGGCTAACTTCAACCACTGTAAAATAAAACTACTTCCTTCAAGGTTCTTTGTTTTTAAACCTAATGTGTTTTGTTATATTTGTGGTCTCTCCAGGCCTTCTGTTAGGCAGGATAGTAGCATACATTTATAATGTTTGCTGTTTCCAGGTGAATTTAACTTTATCCCCTTATTTGCATGTTATCTCCTATAAACGTAGTTCACACAAGTTTGAATCCAGAATTAACCTTTTAGCTTATAGCAGTAGAAACTTGTACCAGAGTTTGGGGGGGAGGGGCAACTGCAGGGTTGAGGGAGGTAAAGTTTGCTAAAAGGTCTTTGATCATGTCTCCCCAACCATCAGTATTTGGTGGTTATAAGTTAAACGTAGACATGAACAAGTAAGTTTGAGACCACATCAGTTAGGACTTTTTTTTCTACTCACTCATTTTTATTATAAACCTGATAATCAGCTGTTTGTTCTAAGGCAGTTCAATACTGTCACCTAAAAAAAAATTCATAGGGTAATCTTAAGATTCTTAAATTTAGTGTCATTTATGTAAATTAAAATAGATCTAGATTAATATAGCCTCACTGATTTGACTATTCAGTCTGTTTCAGTCTTCCAGTGTTTTATCTTGAACTGATACTTAGTGTAAGTGAAAAGGTCAGAGTTGGGATTCCTGGTTTGAGTATCATGCTTTGTCATTTTAATGAAAGTTCAGTGACTTCAAGGCATATTATGAATAACGGGTATACATTTTACAGCAGTAAATTTCTTCAGAAAATTTTTCTGTAGTTAGGATTAAGTTATTTGCAATCAAACAAGTCATTATGTGGTAAGGGGCTTAATATTCCTGGAAGAAATGGATATCTGACTAATGCCAACCAGCTGGTCAGATTTTTTCGGTTTTAGATGTCACATGTATTTTGAAGATAAAAGGATAAAATGAGGGAGCTTTGTCATGATTCACTATTCTAGAACTTGCATGACCTTTATTGTGTATCCTCTGGAATGTTGTTGAAATTTTAGTTTACTAAAAATAGTGTATTAGCCAGTTTACTGCTCAGCTGTATGTTTGTGAACAAGTGATATGCCCTTAAAATTGTATACAATCTGGTATGTGCAACAATGTGGAGATTCCTCAAATGATTTAATAAAATGCTTGAACACTGAGTTGTCGTTTTATTAGATTTCACTTAGGTTCCCAGTAAAACTGAGCGGAAAGTACAGAGTTCCCATATACTCCCTGCCTGCACACCATCCCCATCCCAGTTTCTTTGATTAGCAATACTCTGAGAGTGCCCCACCCCCACCAAATACATTTGTTATAATCAGGGACTCTATCTTGACACATCATTATCCTCCAAAGTCCATAGTTTACATTAAGATTCACTCTTGGTGGTTTACATTCTATGGGTTTGGACAAATGTATAATGATATATTTACCGTTACAGTACAATACAGGATAATGTTACTGCCCTTAGTATCCTGTTCTACCTCTTCAGCTTCCCTTCCCAGTAACCTCTGGCAACCACTGATAATTTTTAGCGTTTCCATAGTTTTGCCTCTTCCAGAATGGCATGTATTGGGTTGGCCAAAAAGTTCATTCAGGTTTTTCCATTACATCTTAGGGAATCATACGGTTCATTCAATGCAGCTTTTTCAGATTGGCTTATTTCAGTTAGTAATATGCATTTAAGCTTCCTCTGTCTTTTCATAGCTTGATAGCTTGTTTATTTTTAGTGCTGAATAATATTCCATTGTCTGATGTAACAGTTTATTTCTCCATTCACCTACCAAAGAACATCTTTGTTGCTTCTAAATTTGGGCCATTATGAATAAAGACATGTACAGGTGTTTATGTGGACATTGAGTTTTCAGTTCATTTGGGTAAATACCAAGGAATGCAATTGCTGGATCATATGGTAAGAGTATCTTTTTGTAAGAAACTTCTAAAATGTCTTCCAAAGTCACTGTGCCATTTTGCATTCCCACTAGCAGAGAATGAGAGTTCCCGCTACACCACATCCTAGGCAGCATTTGGTGGTGTCAAGTGTTTTGGATTTTGGCCATTCTAGTAGGTATGTAGTGGTGTTTCATTTTAATTTGTATTTCCCAAATGCTGAGACGTTGAGCATCTTTTCATGGTTTTATTTACCAAGTGTATGTCTTTGGTGAAGTGTCCAGATTTTTTGCTCCTAATTTAAGCAGGTTGTTTGTTCTCTTATTGTTGAGTTTTAAGATTTTTTTTTCTTTTGGTGTATTTTAGATAACAGTCCTTTATCAGATATGAGTTTTACAAATATTTTTCCCCCAGTTTGTGGTTGTCTTTTTATTCTCTTGAAAGTATCTTTGCAGAGCAAAAGTTTTTAATTTTAATGACATCCAGTTTATCAGTTATTTCTTCCATGTATCACCAAACCCATCTAGATTTTCCCCTATGTTATCTTCTTGGAGTTTTATAGTTTTCCATATAAAGGATTTTTGTAAAGAATATATGGTTTATTCATTTTTTTGCATATGGATGTCCATTTGGTCATTGGTTTTCATTAAGAACACTCTAACAGGTCACATCATTTGCAAGTATTTTTTCCCATTTTGTAGGTTGTCTTTTTGTTTTAGATTAATTTTCAAATATATACAAACAACTCATACAACTCAAAATCATCAAACAAACAACCCAATCAAAAAAATGCACAGAAGATCTAAATAGACATTTCTCTGAATAAGATATACAGATGGCCAAAAGGTGCATGAAATGATGGTCAACATCGCTGATTATTAGAGAAGTGCAAATCAAAACAATGGGGTATCACCTCATATCAGTCAGAATGGTCATCATCAAAAAGTCTACAAATAATAAATGCTGGAGAGGGTATGAAGAAAAGGGAACCCTCCTAGACTGTTGGTGGGAATGTAAATTGGTGCAGCCACTGTGGAGACTACTACAGAGGTTCTTTTAAAAACTAAAAACAGCAATTCCACTCCCAGTCATATATCCAGGAAAATACAATTCAAAAAGATATCTATCTATCTATCTATCTATGCACCCCAGTGTTTACAGCCACACTAATTACAGTAGCCAAGACATGGAAGCAACCTACATGTCCATCAACAGATGAATGGATAAAGATGTGGTGTGTGTGTGTGTGTGTGTGTATACACACACACACACACAATGGAATATTATTCACCCATTAGAAAGAATGCCAGCAACATGGATGAACCTGGAGATTATCTTACTAAGTGAAGTAAGTCAGAAAGACATATATGATATCACTTATACATGGAATCAAAAAAAGGATACAAATGAACTTATTTACAGAACAAACAGACTCACAGACATAGAAAATAAGTTTATAGTATCCATGGGGGAAAGATGGGGGAGGGATAAATTAGGAGTTTGGGATTAACACACACAACTATATATAAAATAGATAAAACAAGGACCTACTGTAGAGCACAGGGAACTCCACTCAATAGTCTATAATAACCTATAAGGGAAAAGAATCTGAGAAAGTGGATTTAATGTATAACAATCACTTTGTTATATACCTGAAACTAGCAACACAGTAAATCAACTGTAATGTGAAATGAAAATTAGAGATGCCATGTGGGAAAACATTGATAAAATGATTTCATATGAATTGTAACATGGAAAAAAAAACACCTGATTTCATACCAATTCTTGCATGGCAAAAAATAAGCATAACCAAATTATAAGGTAATTGGCAAAAAAATATTTTATTCATACATAAAAGGCTTCCTTAATACCTAAAGATATATAACACATTTTTGATGTAGCATCATTCCTGCAGCCCTTTCTCTTTTCTGTACTGTTTCCCATTCTCCCTGCTTTGAAAAGTATTCTTTGTAAGTGCTCACACCAAGAACCAGGAACCTTGTCAGCTCAAAGTGTGTTTGACTATTATTCATGCAGGCTACTAGTGCTTAGGAAAAAAGTATGTGAGGGTATGTTCATGCATGTACAAGCTGGAAGGTAAGAAAGGAGGCATGAAGGTCTGACCTGTTCCCATGCTAGAATTCAGCCCTAGTGTTCCTTGATATCCAGTTGGTCCCCTCAACTAATTCCATAACCCCCAACCGAGTACATAGAAACTGGCCCATATCTAATTTCTATATGTAAATTCCCAGAACTCACTAAATATTTCACTCTCTTCTGTTTTAGCAGCCTGGCTTTGGTATGGTATATATGCACATGCTAGAGAGGCAAGAGACTTGGGAAAAGGAATTAGTAGACCAGGAGCCCTGAATTTGTATCTAGGTCATGGAAATTCTAATCCAGTCACTACCCTTAAGTTGCCGGATGTCCTCGGGTAATCTGCTATACCTCTCAGACCGCAGTTTCCCCACTTTTAAATGCAGGGGTTAGGCCTGATGTTCCTCTAGGAGCCTTTCTAACTTTAACATAAAATCTGTCTTCCACTGAGAATGTATGCTTCCTCCCTCAAACTCAGATTTGATTCTATCCTTTTAGGGTACCTTTACAATCCTTTCCTACCCATCCAATAGCTCAGATGTGCTACTGATGAGACTTAATTTGTTCTTATCTTGGAGACATTCTTCAGACACTTATGCAAGTGCCCTAGATCTCCCCAACTAGTATTCCTATTGGTTTAACCATCTGATCACCTCCTTTGGGGCTTTGATATTGAGGTGTCCTGGAGGACTAAACTAATATTCCAGAAACTTGTCTTTTTACTATAAACAAGCTGACCAACAACATATACAAAAATAAATATGAAATGGATTAAATACCTAAATGATATAAGACCAGGTGTTATTAATATAAAACTCCTAGAGGAAAATAGAACAACACCGTTTGACATAAGTCACAATATATTTTTTGGATCTCTCTCCTAAAGGAAATAAAAGCAAAAATAAATAAATGGGACCTACTTAAACTTAGAAGTTTTTGCCCATCAAAGAAAACCAACAACAAAACAAAAAGGCAATCTACTGAATGGGAGAATATACTTGCAAATGATATGACCAATAAGATTAATATCCAACATTATTAACAGCTCATACAACTCAACATCAAAAAAACAACCTCGTTAAAAAGTGAGCAGAAGAACTGAGTAGACATTATTCCAAAGAGGAAAGGCACATGGAAAGATAATCATTGTTGCTAATCATCAGGGAAATGCAAATTAAAACCACAATGAAATAGCACCTCACACCTGTCAGAATGGCCATCATTAAAAAGAACACAAATAAGACACGTTGGCAAACATAGAGAAAAGGGAACCCGTACACTGCTGATGGGAATGTAAATTGATGTAAACACTGTGGACAACTGTATGGAGGTTTCTCAAAAAAACAAAAATAGAACTGCTTTATGACCCAGCAATTCCACTCCTGGGTATGTATGAAAAAAACCCCAAACACTTATTTGAAAGATACATGCACTCCAATGTTCATAGCAACACACTTTACAATTGCCAATATAGTGAAACAATCTAAATGTTCATCAATAGATGAATGGATAAAGAAGATGTGGTACCTACACACAATGGAATACTACTTAGCCACAAAAAGAATGAAATTTTGCCATTTGTGCAACGTAGATGGACTTAAAGGGCATTATGTGAAGTAAAAAACAACCCAATCAAAAAGTGGGCAAAAGAACTAAGACATTCCTTCAAAGACATAAGGATGGCTAATAAACACATGAAAAGATGCTCAACATCACTCATTATTCAGTTCAGTTCAGTTGCTCAGTCATGTCCGACTCTTTGCGACCCCATGAATTGCAGCACACCAGGCCTCCCTGTCCATCACCATCTCCCGGAGTTCACTCAGACTCGTGTCCATCAAGTCAGTGATGCCATCCAGCCATCTCATCCTCGGTCGTCCCCTTCTCCTCCTGCCCCCAATCCCTCCCAGCATCAGTCTTTTCCAATGAGTCAGCTCTTCGCATGAGGTGGCCAAAGTACTGGAGTTTCAGCTTTAGCATCATTCCCTCCAAAGAAATCTCAGGACTGATCTCCTTCAGAATGGACTGGTTGGATCTCCTTGCAGTCCAAGGAACTCTCAAGAGTCTTCTCCAACACCACAGTTCAAAAGCATCAATTCTTCGGCACTCAGCTTTCTTCACAGTCCAACTCTCACATCCATACATGACCACTGGAAAAACCATAGCCTTGACTAGATGGACCTCTGTTGTCAAAGTAATATGTCTGCTTTTGAATATGCTATCTAGGTTGGTCATATGAAAATCAAAACCATAATGAAGTATCATCTCACGCTGGTCAGAATGGTTATTATCAAAAATCTACAAACAAACGCTGGAGAGGGTGTGGAGAAAAGGGAACCCTCTTATACTGTTGGTGGGAATGCAAGCGAGTACAGCCACTATGGAGAACAGTGTGGAGATTCCTTAAAAAACTGGGAACAGAACTGCCATACGACCCAACAATCCCACTGCTGGGCATACACCCAGAGGAAACCAGAATTGAAAGAGACACATGTACCCAATGGTCATTGCAGCAGTGTTTACAATAGCCAGGACATGGAAGCAACCTAGATGCCCATCGGCAGACAAATGGATAAGAAAGCTGTGGTACATATGCACGATGGAATATTACTTACCTATAAAAAGGAACATATTTGAGTCAGTCCTAATGAGGTGGATGAAACTGGATCCTATTATACAGAGTGAAATAAGTCAGAAAGGGGAAGACAAATAGCACATATTAATGCATAAATATATGGAATTTAGAAAGACAGTAATGACAATCCTACATGCAGGGCAGCAACGGGGACACAGATGTAAAGAACAGACTTTCGGACCCAGTGGGAGAAAGCAAGGGAGGGAGGATTTGAGAGAATAGCATTGAAACGTGTATATTACCATATGTAAAACAGATGGCCAGTGCAAGTTCGATGCATGAAGCAGGGCACCCAAAGCCAGTGCTCTGGGACAACCCAGAGGGATAGGGTGGGGAGGGAGGTGGGAGGGGGTGTTCAGGGTGAGGGAACACATGTATACCTGTGGTTGATAC
Organism: Ovis aries; assembly: GCF_016772045.2. Taxonomy (NCBI): domain Eukaryota; kingdom Metazoa; phylum Chordata; class Mammalia; order Artiodactyla; family Bovidae; genus Ovis; species Ovis aries. Next base: position 191,482,170 of record NC_056054.1, on the reverse strand, counting down.
ATGTTGGCTGATATATGGCAAAAGCCATCACAATATTGTAATTATCCTCCAATTAAAATAAATTAATTAAAAAAGAAAGATAAATACAGTATGATATTGTTTATATGTGGAATCTAAACAACAAACTAGTGAATAAAACAAGCAAAAAAGCAGACTCACAGACACAAAGAACAAAGTAGTTGTTATGGGGGGGCAATATAGGGGTGGTGGAGTGGGAGGTAGCAAGTATTGGGTGTAAAGATAGGCTCAAGGATGTATTGTACAACATGGGGAATATAGCCAATATTTTTTAACTTAATTTTAAGTGAAAAGTAACCTTTAAAAATTGTGTTAAAAATTAAAATGAATAGTAAGTAAACGTGTACCTTAGTCCAAGCGACTTAGCAGCAGCGGCAGTCCGTTTGTCGGTTACCAACTTCAACTCAAAGTGTCCACCAGGGGGCGTCAGAACCCAGGACTATGGCGCTTCATTCTGAATGGTCTATGTTGATTCAGGGCTTGCAAACTCTGGGCTCATCTGGCTCTTTCTCTAGCATGGCAGAAGGCGCAGGCACGTGGGAACAGCTGGCAGAATCTCCTCCCACTGCTCTAGTAACTGTCTGAACTGTTTGGAGGCGTGTGAGCCCAGCTGCCCGAGCAGCTCTGAAGAGCTCCGACTTGCTCGATAAGATGAAGGCACTGTCCGTTCTCGGTCCTGGGAAGACGTGACCTAGGTTAACAGATAGCCCCATGCCAAATAATTCCTTTAGAAATCCCTCTCTAAAAGCTCCACTAAGGGGCAGATGGTCCATTTCTGACTAAGAAATCTCTGCCCTTTGTCATACTGCATCGTTTGCTCAGATATCTGTCCTAACCCCACACCTCACTTCCCTCGCACCTCAGCTCAGGCACTGGAGGTACTCCAGGGAACCAGCACCCACTGTTTCTGTTTGCACATGGTGAACTTGTAAAACCAATGGCTGCTGAGCCCCACCCTAGAGATTCAGATTTAATTGTTCTGGGGTGGAACTTAGGCAGCAGAGTTTTTAAAAGCCCTTCCCATGTGATTCTTACCTGCAGCCTTATGGAGAATCTCTGGGTTCAAGGCACTACTCAAGTGTAGGAGCCTGAAAAAAATACAGAATCTCAGCATCCCCTTCCCAGCTTGCTGAATAAGAACCTGTTTGAGAAGCACTGGTCAAGTCAGCACACTGTTCCACTTCATCCTTGCTCATCACCCTGGCCAGAACCACAGGCCTCCCCAACTTTCTCAAGTTAGAGCACTTGCCTTCAGAAGTTTTTGCCTCTGACCTACAGAGAGAAACACATTTTATAGCAGGATGTACAGCACACACGTGTGTAGATAATGAAATTAAAATATCATAAAAATACTTCTATTATTCTTACTGAAGCAAACTTGGATTCGTTCACTTGCGCACAGATAATCTACTTTCTTGTGATCAAGAAAAGTGCAGCATTCATTGCAGGACACCACGCAATGAGTCCAGGCAGCTAGAGTTCCAAAGACCCAATTCCCTGATGATTCCAGGAAAAACTTTTAAAGATGGAGTGAGGGAGGGGAGATTGAAGGATGCATGACCAGCTCATGGATATTTCTTCTGATTGGCTGGTGGTGATGTAATTGGGAGTCAACATCACCAACCTGCTGGTTCCAATTGGTCTGGGGTCTACATGCTTGTGGGCAGCACACAGTTAACTTATTCCACCTGGTGGGAGTTTCAGTATCTGCCAAACAGCTCAAAGGACATGGCTCAAGATATTATCTATAGCCCTTGAGGAGGAACAAAAGGTTCTTGACGTTGTTTAACGGCTAAAGTATTATTGTTTCATCTTGCTTGGCTGTTATGCTTTCTTTCTGCATTTTCTTACCTCTCTGATCAAATTTATTTTTTCTTGTTACTTGGCGAGGGCCTAAGAGGCTAAAGTTTTTCTACAGAAAAGAGGCAGGCAGAAGACATGGTGGGGCGGGTGGGTGGGGGCGTCTATCCTGGGAAGCCCCACAGAGTTACACTATCTGGTTGTTTACGCTATCTGTGATGAACTCTAATCCATTCAGTAGGTATTCCTGGCACATTGTTCTAGGTGCCTGTGCCAGTCTGTTCCCAGGCAAAACTTTCTGTTATTATGGAGTTTATGTTGGGGTGGTGGCAGGATAGGGTTGTCAGAAAGTTAAAAGTAAATCATGAATATGAAGGGCATGCTTGAAGATTAATATTACAAAGTTTCTTTTAAAACATATTTGGGGGTACTTACGAATCCTGACTGTGGTGTTTTTTGATCTCAGTCCTGGGTATACACACTTTGTAAAACCCAAGTCTTTGCATTTCTCTGGATGCATGTTAAAACTCAGTGAAAAGTTCAAAAAAAATTATATTCTGATATTTTCTATTATTGTCTTCTCATAAAAAAAAAGCCAATTAAAACACTAAATTCAGTTCAGCGACTATTAGGTTGTAACAGGAGTTTAAAAAACATTGCTCTCTTTTAAAACACAAAACAGAACCAAAGAAAAACCTTCAGCCCAATAACTCCACAGCATCCACCACTCTTGAGCAACTGCTTACAGGTATGAGACAGGCTGCCTTCCTTGCCCTCCTGCTTACCTTGTGTGCAGCTGTCTCAAGCCTTCTTAAGGGCAGTGCCACAAGCCTCCTTCAAGCAGCTCGGGCCACCTCTGCTTAGAACTAGACCTGACAAGCCCTTCTCCCTGCAGAGTCACTCTGCTGTGGGCAGCTCTCTTCAGGTTCCAGTTCTGGGAAGAGACTGGCACAGGCACATAGGAGGGCTGGGGTTATTTCTGTAGCCACCTCCTGAATCTTCTGAACCTTGTGCTTCTAGCCTGTCTCATTTACTCCATTATGGTGTCAGTCCCCTTGGGGGAGATGAGACTCCCTGGCTACTAGTACCAGAGTCATCAGACAATGCAGAGAAGGAGCCATCCTCTGAGACAATTCCCATCACAGCCCCCACTGCTCAACGTGGTGGTGGGGACAGTCCAGAGTTGGGCCTGGGTAGGATGGGTGTGGGGAGCAGGAGGCCTCTTTTCTGTGAGCCTACGGTCCAGATAACCCTGAGCTAGGGACACCAGAGGCATGGGTCTGGCCCCTGAGAGCAATGGAGGGGAGATGGGAGAATGGGGAGTTGGGCTCCCCTAACAGAATCAGCAGGACCATCCACTATGTAGGTGGTTTGACCTCTTGCCTTGTTTAATTTTGAGCTTGATTTATCAGCAGAAAAACTTGCTCCAAATCAGTTGTTTGCATCTACTGATCCCCCAAACCTAGTCAGACCTGATGCTTCCCAAAGTTCCTGGGTTTGGTGTTGCTTCGTTGTGTCTTAGTGGTTCAGAGCAGACTTAGGAGTCAGAAAACTGGATTTGAATCCTGGCTTCACTACTACCAGCTGTTGCTTAATTGTGTGCAGCCTCATTTCTATCACCTGTGGCATCTTGCATGCCCTACACCCTGTCTCGGCCCAGGTTGGGTGCATTCACCTTCCTGCTCTGTGGCCCTGGCTCCATGACAAAGGGCAAACCCTACAGACACTGGTAGCGAATGATTTAGTAGGAAGTTGTCCTGCTCACCTCACAGAGCAAGACGCCATGACCCAAATCCACCCAGTCCAGCCCCCATGGCCGTCTAGAACCCACCCCTTCTCATTGCCCCACTGTCCTCAGACCAGAGCCTTTGGGCCCAATGCCGGAGAATAGGTGCGCAGAGAAGACACCTTTACAGAGTTCTCTGCTGTCTGATCCTTGAGACAGTTCTGTCTGGAGTTGTTTGATTACTATACACATTTTACAGATGAAGTACGGTCAGTAACACGGCAAGTCTTCGGGTTCTAAGCCTCACCCCCCGCAAGGCTGCCTGGGGCTGGGTCAGGCAGGCTGAATGGTCACTGGGAGAAAGAGCTCTGAATTTGCTCCTCCTTTCGAGGTGGAGGCCCAAGAGGGAGCAGTGGAGGAGGGAGGAAGGCCCCCTTTGCCTGGAGCTCTTTCTGCTTGTACTCCCCTAGCAAGAAGTGTCACAGGCCTGAGCCCAGCTCCCCCTTAGACCCAGGGAAAGGGTCAAGGCGGTCCAGTTTGGCCTCTGGGCTGCTGCTGAGAGATTAGGATTAGACTCTCTCTCTGCAGTCAAACACTCACTGGATTGGGACCTTGGAAACTTCCCAATTCAGTCTCTTCATTTCAGATACGAAGGAACTGAGGCCAGGGGGAAGTGATGATTTTTTTTTTTTTAAACACTACATGGTAAGTCGGGGGAGCGGCTGAACTGCTGCTTAGAATTCGAGGCTCCTATTTCAATGCTCCTCCACTGGGCCCTGTTGACTACACCGGCTGTGTGAACTTTCTACCTTCTGCTTCACGTCTTCTCCCTTCGGCTCCACCAGAAGGCGCAAGCAGCTCGTCCGGTGGGATGAAGAAGGGGGAGTGGTAGCCGGTTTGAAGGAAGAGGGAGAGGGAGGAGTAAGTGGGACAGGGCCCCTTAAAGGGGCGGGTCAATCCCGCCGGGCCCCGCCCCCCTGGGGCGGCGCAGGCGCAGGCGGGCTCCAGGAACTCCGGCGGGAGGGCGGGCGCTCCTGGCTCTCGGGCCGGCGCGCTGGGCCGCAGCACCTGCGGGGGCCGGCGCTGGGCGCGGCGCCCGGCGGGCGGACCTCGACGCCCAGGAGCGAGGGCGGGGAGCCGGGACCGGGATTGGGGGCGGAGAGGGAGGGGACGCTACCCCGTAGCCCCCTCCCCCGGGGGAAGGGGCGGAAGCAGCTGGGCGGGGGGCGGTGTGAGCGGGCGCCGAGGACGGCACCATCTGGAGGGGCGGGACCGCGCGGCCTCTGGGGGGCAGGCGAGTGCGTTGGGCAGTGCCGGCTGGGGGCCCTAGGCGGGGAGTCGTGCAGGAAGAGCGCGGCGGGCTCAGCCCAGGGCTGCCGGAGCAGCAGCCGCAGCGGGTCGGGGTTCTCAGCTGGGGCCCGCAGCAGCTCCGCGGGCTGAAGCTCGGCGTGGAGGAGCAGGGGGGCGTGGGTCCGGCGGTGCAGGAGGAGGGCGGGGTGGGCCCGGGGGTGCAGGAGCTGGGTGGCCGGGGCCACGAGCCCAGCCTGGGGGTGGTGTGGGGGCCGCCGGACGGCGCGGACTGGAGGCGCCCGCCGCCGTGGACTGGCTCCGCGGGCTGGCCGGTGGTGCAGGAGGAGGGGCTGGGGCCCCGCAAGCAGCACCAGGAGAAAGGGGAAGGCAGCCCCGCAGTGCAGGAGCGGGGGGAGGCCCGCACCGGGGTGCAGGAGCGGGGGGAGGGGAGCCCACGCCGGCTGCTGCAGCAGCCCGAGCAGCTGTCCGAGCTCGGGGAGGGCTCTTGGGAGCGCAGAGAAGAGCTCGAAAGTTCCGGGGAGCAGTACTGGGAGAGCTGCGGGCACCTCAGACGGGAGGCGGTGGTCCTGGGAGCGGTCCCGGCCCGTCGCAAGAGACTCGAACTGCTGGGGAGGGCCCGGCCAGTGGGGCCCCGGGGGCCTGAGGGGGAGGGACGTCTGGGGGTGCAGGAAGCGAATTGGCTACCTGGGGTACAGGAGGGACAGGTGGTGCGGGCTGTCCAGGAAACATACCTGGACGGGAAGGGGTCCCAGGGAGGGGAGGGGCCCCCTGAGGGGCACAGGATCCGGAGGCGCAGGCGGAGGAGGAGGTGGTAACCCACGGGCTGGCTGCTCAGCACCAGGGCCGGGCCGGGCCGGGGTCGAGGTGAGCGCAGAATGTAGGGGCTTGGGGAGAGGGGAGCAGAAGAGCACCGCGAACCTGGGGGCGTTGGAAACCATTGCCCAGTAGCAAACAGAGTCCTGCTGGGTCCTTTTGTGCCACCTCAGCTGGGACATCATAGAAGCAGTGTCTGCAGTGAGCCAGTGGAAGGCAGCAGGTAAGGAAGCCCAGTTCTGTTCTCAGTTGGAATTGATGTGTTTGGAAGGAGGGGGCTGTAATTATCTCAGGAGAGCGTGGTCTCCGAACTGCCTTTTTTTCATTCCCCGTGTTTAAACCTGGAGAGGATCCAAGCAGTGCAGTTTTCAACGGCAAGGCAGGGCCCCTCCCCCCAGCACTGTTTGTGCCAACTGGAGTGATGGGACATTTCCTTAGAGTCTAGACTGGTGGTGAGACTGTCTGGGTGACTGCCAGGCCTGGGCAGAAGGAAGAGAGTGGTAGCCCTAGGGTGAGGTTGCAGAGGAAGTAATCAGCTCCCCCCACCCCCCCACCCCCAGCCAACTACCGGTGGAGGTAGGGTGCTTCATGCCCTAGCTGGGGTGGTGCAGTCAGCACAGGCTGCCTCACGTCCTCAAATCACATTCCAAAAAAGGGAAGGGGCAGCATTGCAAGGACAGGACCTTATCTTGTAACTGTAGCTACATGAGCTGAGATGAGTGTGGCAACCAGTGACTTGGGCACGAGCCTGACCTGCTCCCGCCACACCTTCTTGTCACATTTGATTAATAGTGAGGGCCCAGAGCCAAGGATAAATAGTGGGCAGGAGGTTGGAGAGCCACTGGTGAGGCCCTGTCTCCGTGTGGGCTCTCAGGACCGCAGTCTGAAAATGAGGGAGAGGAGGGGTATCTGCATCGCTAGACTCTGGGCATCCTGTGTGGCCCAGACCTCAGCCCCGCCCCAAGGAGGTGGACAGATGAGCAGCTGAGCTGTGGCATCATGAGTTCTGTACCAGTCAGGGCCAGCTTCTAGCCCGGCTTAGAGGTAGGGCTTGCAGAGGTGGGGGCTAAATTTGGCTTCCTTTTGACTCATGGTCTGGGTGCCAGGCTGTTCATTCCTACCCCATAGGGACTTGGTGGTTCATCTGTGGGCCTCATCCTCATAGGGATGTTCATCTCTTACCTGGCACTGTGTGGGTTCTTGCTTCTCTAGCCCTCAGGCGGAGGTGGGTACAAAATTGCTGCCTATCTCAGGACCATCGCCAAGACCCATCTCTGCCCCAGCCCAGGGAGTGGCTCTGAGTCAGATGGCCCCCAGAACCCCTGTCCCAACCGGACTGGGTGGAGATAGTCCTTTTCTGTCAGGCATGGGGAGTGGTGGTGGCATCCTCAGCAGGCAGCTGCTGGGACTCCGCTGGAGGAGCCGGTTAGCCTGCTCCCCATGCAAACCCAGACTTGACTGTCAGCTTCATCCCACGCCTGCCTGTCATCCTGCCACCACAAACACTCAGGCACCGGAAGTTCAGCTGCTGTGTCCAAGGAGTCTGGCTCTTTTGGGATGGCCAGACTGGTTCTGGCTCTCTGGCTTCAGTGGAGAGAATTGTTCTGAACACAGACACACAAGCGCACACCTTTACCCTTTTTCAGGTTGATTCTTGAATTTGTGGTAGATGAAGAGAAAGAGGACTTTGGCAGGTCTGGGTTTAAACCGTTTACTAGCTGTGTAACCCTCTGAGGCAAGGTCATGTCTCTGGGCTTCAGTTTCCTCCTCTGTGAGGTGGGCTGCTGTTTTCCCAACAGCGTCCTCAGTGCAGAGGGCTCAGACCCTTTGCCAACCTAGCGTCCACCTTCCTAGGAGCCATGGGAGTGGGCATTAGGTAGGAGGGGTTGGTGCTCCCAGACCTTTTCCTGTGTCCCTGAAGTCCGTGATTATTCCCCTGCCCTGTGTTATATTCTGGAAGATGAAGTGGTTTTTCATTTTTAATAACAGCTTTATTGAGGAACATATTGGAACATATTTTAAACATAATTTAATAAGTTTTAACATTTGTATATACCTGTAAAACTACCACCACAATCAAGATAACGAATATACCCATTATTTTCAAACTGCCCCCCCAAAGTTTTTTGTGACCTTTGGTAATCCATTCATCCTATCCCTCCTTTGCCATCCCCCTTCCTTAGGTAACAGTGGTCTGCTTTCTGTCACTACACAGTAGTTCACATTACCTAAAATTTATGTAAATGGAATCATACAGTATTTTTGTTTGTTTGTTTTGGCTTGGCTTTCTTTAAGTCAGCGTAATTATTTTGAAATTCATTCATGTTCTTGTGTGTATCAATTGCTTATTCCTTTTTATTGCTGAGTAGTATTCCTTTATGCATACCACAGTCTCTTTATCCATTAACCTCCTGATGGGTTGTTTTCAGTTTTTGGTTATTACAGTAAAACTGTTAAGAACATTTGTATAAGTATTTGTATGGACACACACTTATTTCTCTTGGATAAATCCTTAGGACTGGAATAGTTGGAGCATATGGTAGATGTACATTTCGTTTTTTAACAAAGTGCCAGACTGCTTTCCACAGTGGTTGTACCATTTTACATCCCCACCAACTGTGTATGAAAGTTCTAGTTTGCTACTTTGTCAGCATTTGTCAGTCTCTTTAAATTTAGACACACTAATAGGTCTGTAATGGTATCTCATTTTGGTTTTAATTTGCGTTTATGTAATGACTAATGTTGAGCATCTTTTCATGTGCTTATTTGCCATCTGTTTATCTTTGGTGATGTGTCTGTTCAAATTGTTTACCCATTTTTTAATTGTGTGTGGGTTTTTTCCATTCTTAGTTTTGAGCGTTCTTTTGTATTCTGGATTCAAGCCTTTTATGGGATATATGATTTGAAAATATTTTCTTCCGGGCTTTGGTTTGCATTTTGATTCTCCTAACTGTCTTTCAAAGAGCCAAAGTTTTAAATTTTAATGAACTTCAATTTACCAATGTGTTCTCTTATGAATTTTGCTAGTGGTGTCTTAAGAACTCTGCCTAACCAAAAGCACAATGGTTTTCTCCTATAACTTTTATAGTTACAGATTTTACATTTAGGTCTATGGTCTATTTGGGTTTAATTCTTGGGTTAGTATATGGTGCCGGCTGTTCAGTTTTTTGCATGTGGAGGTCCAGTTGTTCACCAGAATTTTTTGAATAGACTTGTTTCTCCATGGAGTTGTCTTTGTACCTTTATTGAAAATCAGTTGTGTATGTGTAGATCTGATTGTGAATTTTGTTTTGTTCCATTGATCTAACTTTTCTGTCTTTATCCCAGGACCACATTATCTTGATCACTAGATTTTATTGTAAGTCTTGAAATCACGGAAAGATCTTGAACTTTGTTCTTCCTTTTCAGAACTGCTGTAGTTATTCTGGGTTTGTTGCACATTTGTATTTTAGAACCATTTGTTAATTTCTACAAAATAGCCTGCTGGAATTGCACTGACTCTATAGACCAATTTGGGGAGAATTGATACCTTAGCAATACTGAACCTGACCCATGAACAATGTATATTTCTGTTTATTTAGAATTGATATCTTAGAATATTGAACCTGACCCATGCACAATGTGTACCTCAGTATTTATTTATATTTTTGAGTTTCACCAATGTTTTGTAGTTTACAGTGTACAAACCTTTTAAATCTTTTGTCGGATGTATCCTTAAGTATTGCATATTTTTGATGTTGTTATAAATGGCATTTTTAATGGAATTTAGCATTTTGTTTAAAAAGGTACCTACCTTAACTGTGGTGAAATATACACAACAGAAAATTTACCATGTTAACCGTTTTCAAGTGTGTAGTTCAGTAGGGTTAGGAACATTTATGTTGTTGTGCAACCATTGCTCTCGTCCATCTCCAGAACTTTTTTTTTTATCTTGCAGAACTGAAACTCTGTACCTATTAATCAACCCCTGTATTCCTCTTTCTACCTCACCCCCTGGCAATCGCATTCTACTTTCTGTCCCTATGAATTTGACTACTCTAAATACCTCATACAGTATTTGTCCTTTTGTGACTGGCTTTTTTGACTTATCATAATGTATTCAAGGTTAATCCATGTTGTAGCATGTGTCAGAATTTTTTTCTTTTAAGGCTGAATAGTCATCCATTGTATGAGTATATTACATTTCATTTATTCATCAATCAATGATTGTTACGACCTTTTGCTATTGCCAACAATGTTGGTGTAAGATGGTGTTGTTTTTTAAATTTCAATTTCCAGTTTTTTACTTCTGAATATTATATACTCATATCCTCCCACCTGCTAAACAGACTTGTTCCGGTAGCTTTTTTGTAGCTTCCATTGGATTTTAGACATAGACTGTCATGTCATCTGCTAGCACAGGCAGTTGTACTTCTTCCTTTCTGATCTTTATGTCTGTTATTTCTTTTTCTTGCCCGATTGCACTGGCTAATCCTCTGGTATAATATTAAGTGGAAGATTGGATATATTGTTCCTGACCTTCAGGGGAGAGTGTTCAGTATTTCACCATTATGAGTAGTTTAAGTTTTTCATGTATGATCTTTATCAGTTTGCAGAAGCTCCCTTCTATTCTTATTTTACTGGGATTTTTAATAGAAAATCCATAGAAATGGATGTTGGATTTTGTCAAATGTCTTTTTCTGTGTTTATCAAAATGATCATAGGGTTTTCTTTTTTAGTTAATGTGTGGAATTGTCATGCATTAATTTTTTTCAAATACTAAATCAATCTTGCATTCCTGAGACAAGCTCCATTGGGTCAGGATGATTATTCTTTTTGTTGCTGAATTCTGTTTTCTAAAGAATTTGTGAAGATTTTTTGCATCTATTTTTATGAGGTTAGTTTTCTTTCCATGTCTGCAGGATTCATGATATACATCTTTATTATAGTCTGCCTTCAAGTGATGTAAGAACCATAAAATAGTACATTTTCACTTTTTCTTTCCTTTACGCAATTATTATCAGAAATTTTATTTATGCATGTGACACCCCCCACGCAGCAATGGTAAAATTTTTGTTTAAACAGTTAATTTATCTTTTAAAGTATTTTGAACAGTAAGAAAAATATGTTAACTATTTAACCATGTAGTTGCCATTTCTAGTGCTCTTCATTTCTTTGCATAAATCTATGCTTCTATACTGGAGAAGGAAGTGTCAACCTAGTCCAGTATTCTTTCCTGGGAAATCCCGTGGATAGAGGAGCCTGGTGGGCAACAGTCCATGGGCTTGCACAGAGTTGAACATGACAGCAACTTTCACACACACATGTTTCTATATGGTATTATTTTTCTTCTGTCTGAAGGATTTCTTTTAACATTTATTGTAGTGCAGGTCTGCTGGTATCTAATTCTTTCAGCTTTTATATATTTAAACAGTTTATTTAGTCTTTATTTTAAAATGATATTTTCAGTGGAATAGATTTCTAAATCACTAGTTTTAATGACACAGTGCCTCTGTCCTCTCATTGCCATTGTTTTCTGCAAGAAATTTGTTGTCATCTTTGTTCCCTGTATGTAGCATGTCTCCCTTGCCTTTCCCAACTACTTTTTGAGATGTTATCACTGACTTTGAGCAATTTGGTTATGATGTGCAATGATATAGTTTTCTTCTTGTGTCTTGTGTTTGAGTCACTGAGCTTCTTGAATCTGTGGGCTTTTAGTTCCCTGTTCGGTAGCCTGGAAACTCAATCATAGGGCTGACTTCTCTTTTCCTGTCTCCTAGGTATCACTGGTCTTTGTATCTTGATATACGGTGTCTTCAAAACCGTTTTGTATATTTTGTCCATTTTTCTGTTGTCTCTGTCAGGAGGATAAGTCTGATCTATATTGTTCTGTCTTGGCCAAAGATGGGGATTTTACTTTAATTCTCTCATTACCACCCCCTACTCTTCCCATCTTCCAATCCATCCCCTCTGGATGTATCTCATTTTTCATCAGTCTGTACTATTCATTGTTTATGGTATGATGTAGTGAACCATGACTTTTCCTTTCCTGCACACTTTTTTGTTTTTCCTGGAGTTGACTTTTCTTGTTTGCTTAGTTTTCTATGTACCTTGCCAGAGAAGGCAATGGCACCCCACTCCAGTACTCTTGCCTGGCAAATCCCATGGACGGAGGGCCTGGTGGGCTGCAGCCCATGGGGTTGCTGAGAGTCGGACACGACTGAGGGACTTCCCTTTCACTTTTCACTTTCATGCATTGGAGAAGGAAATGGCAACCCACTCCAGTGTTCTTGCCTGGAGAATCCCAGGGACGGGGGAGCCTGGTGGGCTGCTGTCTATGGTGTCGCACAGAGTCAGACATGACTGAAGTGACTTAGCAGCAGCAGCAGCTATGTACCTTTTAGTTAGACTCTCCACTAGCTGTCTAAATTTCTCAGGATGTCAATTCTTTTAAGAATTCTATCAAATTTACCTTTCTGATGAAGTCTCTTTGAGACCTTGTGCTCTGACAGCATGGATTAATTGCTCTCTATCCCTGATGCTTAGCTGTCCTCCTGGGCTCTCCCTTTCAGTATCCTGGGCATTTCCATCACTGCCTTTCTGTGTTGCGTTTCCCATTTCCTATCTTCCCCTTTGTTGGTTTATTCTCTAGTTTGGTATAGCACATCGTTCAATAGCTTCCCAAGAGGAGGGTGATAGAGTGGTAGATTATTCTGAGACCTTGCCAGTCTGATACTCAAGTCATTTAATTACTGAATATAGAGATCTAGGCTGGAAATGGGCTTCCCTGATAGCTCAGTTGGTAAAGAATCTGCCTGCAATGCAGGAGACCCCGGTTCGATTCCTGAGTTGGGAAGATCTGCTGGAGACGGGATAGGCTACCCACTCCAGTATTCTTGGGCTTCCCTTGTGCTCAGCTGGTAAAGAATCCGCCTGAAATTTGGGAGACCTGGGTTGGGAAGATCCCCTGGAGAAGGGAAAGGCTACCCACTCCAGTATTCTGGCCTGAAGAATTCCATGGACTGTATAGTCCATGGGGTCGCATACAGTCCATGGGGTCACAAAGAGTTGGACACGACTGAGTGACTTTCACTTTCAGGCTGGCAGTTGCTCTGGAATCTTAAAAACATTGCTGTTGAGTTCCAGAGTTAACACTGATGTCTAAAGTCATTCCCAATCCTTGTTTTGTCCCCTTGCCCAGAAGTTTATAGCGTCTTTTCTTCATCTCCAATATTCTTTAATTATGTAGCTTTGGTGTGAACTTTTGCTCTCCATTGTGGCAATTCCCTGTACTTTTTCCTCCATCCCTTCTGTTGTGATTTTAGCAATTTTGATAGCAGAAAATCTCTGTTGGTGTTATTTTATCCCATGGCATGGATGAGATAGACAGAAAACTACTAAATTCACCTCAAGTTTTAATAGACATATTGGAAGAATGGGTTAGGATTTTTGGCTAGGGAAGTATCCATATTTCACTAAAAATAAGAAACACCTTTTTTTTTTTAAAAGGACTTAATTTGCTAACATTTTAAGACTCAGATTTTTTTTAACTAGAAAAATTAAGAGAAGTCTGTGAATCTAAGGAAGGAATTTTCAGAATGAATTTCTTAGAAATTTAGTAGAATGGTTTTTCCATCGACTGACATTGATAGGATTTAGTGTTGAGAATTATCATCGGAATAGTAAGTAGTCCCATAAACTGGTTCTCATGGCCATGATGAGAAGGGCCTTCTGAGAGTGGTCAGGGTCAGTGGGGGAGAATATTTGAAAACACGACTGTTCTGGCCAGGACCAATGATTAGCACAATTACAGAGTTTCTCCAGAGCAGCAGTTCTCAACCCCAGTCTGGATTCATCTGAAGAGACTTATCGACATGGTACCTAAATCTCACTTAGAGCAAGTTTAGAATCTCAGTGAGTGGGACCCATACATTGACACTTTCCTACCCACCAGGTGATTTTTTTAATACACAGCTAGTGCAGAGAACCACTGCTCCAGAGTTTAGCAGAGACCCTTGCTTCTCAGAGTGTAGACTAAGGACCAGCACATTATCACTGGGAGCTTGTTAGAAATGCAGAACTTAGGCCCTACCCCATATCTGTGGAATCTGAATCTGCATTTTAACAAGAATCCTCAGGTGATCTGTATGGGCATTAAAGTTTGAAATAGTACCTCAATTATTTATTCAACAAATAGATTTGCAGATAGATCTGCTGAACAAATTTATAAGCACCTACTGCCAGGGCAAGACTGCTGGGAGGGGTGGTGATGGGTCTGTTGAATTTTTTATGTCTCCTGTCCTGTTTGTAATTTTTTATTCCCCTTGTTTAAAAAAAAATAATATCCTCTTCTTGTTTTGTATAAGAAGACAAGATAAAACGTCTTGTCTCTCTCAGGATATTAATGAGCATTTTCTGTCAAATTTTCTTCTCTTTTGTAGTCTGTTTCTTCTCAGCTCTTTTTTTCTGTGTTTTTCTTTCTTTTTTATGTGTTTTTATGGTAGAGGCTTTGCTTGGGCGTCTGAAAATTTTTTTGTCGTCTGCTCTTGACTACAAGCACTGGGTAGTCTTGTTGACCGGGCCTCTTCGTATGATGACCTGGCTGGACAGTTTGAGGGGGGCTCCAGGGTTGGTTTCTTTGTATCTTTCTTGCCTGATCAGGGTGCCGGGAAAGGATACCCCTGTCCTCTGGTAGGAGATGGAGGCCTGGCTCCTGGTTGCTGGAGGGAAGGGAGAAGGGGAACTAGAATCGCCACATCTGTGTGTGCTCTCCTTTTTAGGGCCACGGCACCCGGCTCTCAGCCAAGCCTGCTGTGCCCGTCAGGGACCGGCAGTTTACCTCTGAAGGAAAGTCCCGACTTTGCTGGGTGGTACCAGGGCAGCCACCCAGTGGCTTTGTACTGGGGAGGGAGTCCAGAGGGGTCTTACTGCTTCTTAAACAGCTTTTAACTAATCCTGTGTATTTTTAGCACTTCTCTCTGTCTCCTGTTCTTCTTCTAGAGGTTTCTGGGGCTGCTCGTTCCCAGGTCTTCTGGGGATTCTGTGGGGGGCAGTCAGGCACTGTTCACCCTGAGATCAGGGGTTTTCTCAGGTCGGCTCTCCGTAGCCACTGGTTCATCCACTTTCTGGATGCTGAAGCTTTGTTGTGGTTTTTCTCCTCTACTCCTCTTCCTGTCCTTAGGGACTTCTGCTGTTCAGAAAGTGTCTCTTTCGACAGTTGCCGCCTCAGTAGGGTTTTGGGAAGAAGTGGAATTACGTGCATGTGTGCCGTGTGTCTTTTCCTGAAACCTCTGTCCCCTCTTTAAACTTCCTCCCAGGATCCATGAATTCATTCAGTTAAATATGAACAAATAGGATTCCAGTCCTGCCCTCCATGAGCCCCAGCCCTTCAACCAAGCTGTTTCGTGTCCGGTTGTATATGGACTGAGTTCTGGCTCACCTGTTACTCCCTGCACGACCCTGGTCATGTCTCCAGAGCCTCAGTTTCCTCATCTGTAAAACCGGGATAATGTAGGGTAATAAGGGGGAAGGTTATTCAGGCAATAAAAAATGAAAGCTTTTAGTAAAGAACTTGCACACAGTGTCTCTTTGAGGACCCGGGTTGTGACTTCTCCGTCACACTCCCCCAGACCTAGCGCAGGGTGAGCACATAGTGGGTACGCGGCGAGTGACTGGAGGAGGCGGGTGTGGAGAAGTTTGGTCTGGGCCCTCCTTCAGCACCTCTAGGTTCTGGGAGCCACAGGCTTCTGCTGGAGGTGAGAACTCTAGGTTCTCTGTCTCTGCCTGTTGCCTGGATGCTGTGACTCCCACTGAGGCAGGTTCTCCTCCCAGGCCCCTGACCTTGGCCGGGCTGCCCCTTCATGGCTAGAAGGGAATCACCGTTGCTCTGAACTGTTGATCTCCCCTCACTCGTAGGGATCCATTCCCTACGACAGCTTCTAAGGCGCCTGAGGCCTGGCATGGTCCTTCCCTCTCAGGGTCTCAGTTTCTTTATGGCTAAAATGGGTGGGATTTAAGCTACCTTAAAATATTTTGTAGTCCCTGACATTTCTCTCCCTCCCACCTTCGGACTCCTCCTCTCCCAGTTCAGCAGTCCACCCTGCGCTGGATATTCCTAGTTCCTAGGGTTCTGGTGTGGACATGGTCCCAGGGGGATGAGCAGTCCTGCTCTCAGAGTAAATGCTCTCCAGTTCACAGCTCTGGCTTTATTCCCCACCCCACCTCCAGGCCCCAACAATGGGCCCCTTCAGCTCTAGGCTCTTGCTGAGGGGCTGGGGGTGGGGTGAGGCCCGAGCGGGACCAGCCCTGGAAGAGCTCTGGGAGTGGCTGGCTGCTGGGAGCCGGACTCATCCTTCATCTCTTCCCAGGAGCCTGTACTTCTGGGCCTTGGTGCCGTGATGATGCTTGGGCCAGAGGGTGCTGAGAGGCAGCTTGCTGCAGTGCCCTGCATCCCATCCCTGGTACTCAGGCGTGTGTGGTGCGTGTGTGCAAGAGCCCTAGACAGCTCACAATTCACCCACTGACACACGCGGGTGGTGTTTATATGCGGGGGAGGGATTCCTCAGGAATGTGTCAGGACTCTGTGTCCTCTCTCCGCGTGTCATGGTTGGCACACCAGTCTTCAACTGAGGGAGCATGAAACAGCTGCAAAATCCGTTCAAGCCCGAATTGATAGATACGGGGAGGCGCTGGGCTCAGCCTGGGCCCGTGTTGTGCTGTTTAGTCAGCTTCTTCCCTTTGCTTTCTGGAAGTTACACTTCCTTCTCTGTTGGAGTCAAAGGAGATGAGGCATAGGAGGGTCTCTGGACCTGGCGTGTGTGCCCTGGCTTCCACGCCCTGCCTTCCCACCCTCTCACTCCCTTGTCCCTGTCCTTTCTCTCTCTTTGAGGCTGGGATGCCTGACAACCCAGACCTCCTTCCCGTCAGTCAACCCTGCGGCATCCTGTACCCCAGCCCTCCCTCCCTCGGCATCTCTGTCCAGTCTGATGAGAAGGCAGTCTTCAGTCAAAACTCTCCCTTGAGGGACTGCTGTGCTCTCCCCCGGGGCTGAAATAGCTCTGTGGGAGCAAAGTAGCTTAGTAGTTCTGGGACGGGGGTAACTGTAACGAGATTGGTAGCCCGCAGAGTTACTTGGTTTTCTGGATTAGAAATAATGACGGAGGGCAGGGGTTTGGGGGGGAGCGGAGCAAAGCCAGAGCCAACGAGGGCAACCAGGCTTATTCCTGATGTTCACTGGACATAAGGTGGCACCAGCTCAGTGGAATATAGACAGGTCCATCACAAAGGCTTGAGGTCCTTTTCAGCGAACTCTCTTGACCACCTGTGCCTGGCCAGATTCTTCCTTCAGGGAGGGTGACATAAACAGATGGTTATGTTACAATGTACAAACCACAAGAGAGGTACATATGTAGGGCTCCCTCGGATGTAGGGCTCCCTCGGTATAATTTTATATTAATACAGAGTGGTACAGAAACAGTGACCCTTAAAGGATCAGAATATGATGGATAATTAAACATTTTTTTCCATTCTCTTAACTATTTTCCATGTCTGCTATTATGTGATATGCCACTCTGGTTTCAAATATATTTTAACAAGATAACATAGGAAGCATTGTAAAAAAAAAAAAAAAAAACCATTTGGGAATAGGAAATAGGAATTTACAAAGGAAGTGATATTTTAGCTGGGTCTTGAGGGATGTGTAGGAGTTCTTGATGTAGACAGTAAATCGCAAAGCTTAGCACAAAGACATTAAGCCAGGAAAGGCTATTTGATTTGGTTGGAATATGGAGACATTTGAAGGCAATGATAAAAGGGGTGGAGGTGGACAAATGTGTGAGAGGTGGATTGTGAAGGGCCTTGTAGTTGGCTCAGTGAGGAGTTACAGAAGTATGTAAGCAGGAAAGGAACTTCAGACCTGTGTTCAGGTGACAGTGTGTCTGTAGGGAACTATGTACCCGATGCTGTGCCAAGCGTGCTATTCATGACCTCACTGAGTTTGCACTTGATGCAGGAGGCACTGTTTATGTCCATTTTACAGATAAGGAAATTGAGGCTTAGAGGTTGTCATTTGCCCAAATGATTAGAGAGTGATACAACCAAGATTTCAGTTCAGGTTCTTTCTAACTCTTGTCCCAGTGAGATTGATGGGAAGAAGAATGAGGAGGCAGAGAGCAGATTTTATGGTCTGCCCCATGGGGGAGTAGGGAGTTATGGTCAGGGAGCCCAGGGTGAGGTTTCCAGCCTAGGTGGCTGGCGTTGGCTTATGACATTTTCAGTCCGGAGACAGGAGCACATGCTTGGTTTGAGGTGGAGGAGGCTGAGCGCAGTGTAGACACGTGTGGTACCCCTGCATCCCCCTGGCAGAGCCAGCTGGACATGTCTGGAAACACAGGTCTAGAGCTTCAGGAGCTAAGGAATGCACATGGGGCTAATCGGAGCCCTGGGAGGAGAGGAGGTGACCCCCAACCGCCACCCCCCAGGTACAGAGAGAAGGAAGGGAGAGTTTCAAAGTCTTAGGAAATACCAGCAGTTAAAGGAGAAGGGTGAAGAACCTTCAGGGTTAGTTAGACTCAAGGCCTGTGCGCCCAGCAGTGCTGGCAAATATGCCTCAGCCTTGACTGTCCCAGGACCTCAGCTGCCAAGCTCCCCTGGAAGGGAGTGGGTCACTGTGTCCTGGAGATGGAGAGGGTGTGGACAGCCATGGTGTGTGTCTGAATCACCCTCTTCTCTCCCTTGGCCTGTGGCCAGCCTCCTCCCAGACCAGTGTGATTTCAGACCTGGGATGACCTGAAGGAGTGAGGTTTCCTGATGCAGTTCCTCTGGGATGAAGTCCCACGGGGAACCAGCCTGGCCCTGGTCCAGAAGCTTAGGCCCTGCACACAGAGGGGTGAGTTGAAGTTGACTGGGCTTGGTGAGGCTAGCATGTGGAGGCAAGATAATCCTCAGGTCGGAAGAAGAGCCATAACCTACCCCCCGCCCACCCCACACACTCTTTCTCCTCTCCTATATGTTATCTTCCCTCCAGAGCCTGGAGAAGAGGGAAGGCAGAGGTGGGAGAGGGCTGGCCTGGAGGTGGGGTTGGCATATATTCCCGAGAATACGGTAGATTGTTTTGGAAAAATCCTCTGGCCGGAAATTACATGTCACGTCTGCTCCTCAGTGTGGATCTGTCACTCCACTGATGCTGTAGGAGAGCCTGGGGGAGGGGAGGGGAGGGGACAGCAGAGGCAGGCTGGTTCCTGGCCATCGTCGGCTCCCTTTGGAGATAAGGGGCCAAGTTGTTGATCACGGGGTGTACCTGTGGGGTGGATTCCCCAAACCCGAGAGGCAGTTTGGATCTTGTGGATGTCTTGTAACAGGATGGCAGTAGGAGGCAAGAGATTTAGGAAGGGAAGAGGCAGGGAGAAAGCAGGAAGGGGCAATGGTTTAGATCGGACCCTTTACCCAACCTGGAGAAGGGATGCGTGGGCATCTTTTTCAACCTCTCTCTCTCCACAGTCTCCTGAGTTTGGGTTCCTGCTGCTGTTCCCAAAACCAGTTTCTGCCTTCTGGAGCTCTGGAGACCTGCAGTAGGAGCAGAGGAGCTTCTGCCTAGAATAAGCACCCTGCGTGGTAGGGTCGCTTCCCTGGTGGCTCAGCGGTAAAGAATCTGCCTGCAATGCAGGAGACCCCGTTCGATCTCTAGGTCAGAAAGATCCCCTGGAGAAGGGAATGGCAACCCAGTCCAGTATTCTTGCTTGGAGAATCTCATGGACAGAGGAGCCTGGTGGGCTACCATCCATGGGGTCGCAAAGAGTTGGACACAACTGAGTGACTAACGACACGTACCCTGGCAGGGTCATCCCCTGTACCAACATGCTTCACCGTGGAGAAGGAACTTGTGAAGACAGTGAGCCTTATGGGAACTCACTTGGTGCCCACTTGGGGTCTCTTTCCTCAGTCTTGAAGTGGTGTGTGTTGATGCCTCCTCCTCTGCCCCAGTCCCCAAAGGGGTGAGGGTGCCTTGAGCTCAGCCCTAAATAGCTGGTGCTGAGGAGTCAGTGGATGCTTCACATGCCATCGTAATGAGAGGGTGTGCATGTGGCACCTTGGGGCCCTCCGGGCTAGAGGGAGAGGGAGCCTCTGCAGTGGGCCTTCCTCGATTGGCACTGTCCTCATCGCGGCACTGGGGAGACTGCCCGTTGGACTCATGTTGGAGCAGCTCCTCCAGCATGAAGTGTGGGTACTTGCGCTCTTCTGAGGCCACAGAGGTCAGCCCCAGCACTCTCCCCAGCCCTGAAGTCTCTGCGCTCCCTGGCGCTGGGCCAGCACAGTCTTGGGGTGGGGTCGGGGAGGGACGGCGGCAGGGAGAAGTCAAGGCCGGAGATGGAGGCGGGGGCTGCGGTGGCCTGCGGTCTCCTTCCCTGTGCGGATGCTGGGGGCGTGGCTTCCATAGCCGGCGAGGAGTGGGCTGGGCAGGTTAGCTGGGAGTGCGGAGCGGCAGTGCGGAGCCGCGGCGGTGCACTGCGGAGCCTGCCAGGTGGGCGCATTCTTGCAGCCAGGTAGAAGCTGGGCTGGAAGGAGAGGTTTCAGGCCCCAAGGTCTGGAGGGAGGGGTCTCTGGTTGAGTCAGGATAGGGCCTCTTGGATGGACTCCCCTCCTTATCATGGAGTATGGGGGCCCTTGAATTCCCAGGACCTGACCGGTGGCTCTGAGGTCCTGGAGGCGGCCAGGGGCTGAGGGGAGCTGTGGGTCTGTGGTCAGTAAAGGTGCGGGCCCCCACCTGGCTCTCTGGCTCGGGGCGGGAGGGCAGCTGGTGGCGCTGCTCTGCGGAGAGGTGGCTCCTTGGAATGGAGGCTGGGCACGGGATTGGGGGAAGGGCAGCCGCAGGCACAGCGGGAGAGGCCGCTAACCAACCCGCTCTGCTCGGGCTGCAGGTGGCAGATGCGGGGCGCATGTGGGGCAGAGGACCCGGCCTTCCCCTGGCTGAGGCGCTGTAACGGCCCCTGCCCTCCTTCTGAAGGATGTCGGAGGCCCGGCCCCTCAGGACGCAGGGCAGTGACGCTGCCGGTGCGCTGGAGCGGTGGGGGGCTGCGGGAGGGCTCTGCTCCCCTCTCTGGCCCGAAAGCCGGGAGTTTGGATTTCATGGGGGAGAGATCAGCATATCAGCGCCTGATTGGGGCCAAGGAGGAACCGCAGGTAAAGGGGCAGCCAGATAGCCGGGACCCCGTCTCCTGCTGGTGAGCTAAGGGCAGCCTGTCAGGAGTGAGGGGTGTCTTTGCTTCTGGGCCCCAGGACAGATCCTGGGGGCTAGCAGGCCGGGTGAAGAAGGGTGGTGTGTTTGTGTGTGGGTTAGGATGGGAAAGTCAGTAGTGGTGAATTCCTGTTGCTGACATCTGCTTCAGTGTCTCTTGAGTCCTTAGGACCCAATTAAGCTGTCCTTTGGGCTTGCCTTAGTGCTGCATGGGAGCACTGGAAGTGCTGCCAGGATATGGATTTAGTCTTACACGGACACAGAGTCCATGTGCCTGGACATTCCCTCTTACTGGCTTTATGAATCTGCATATTAAGCCAAATGTCCCTGTTTGCTTTGGAAAATATGATCAGGGTGTTTATGGGTCTGCCTCCCTTACCCTTGGAGATCAAGCACTTTCTCTCTTGGCCAATAGAGGGCAGTCACTGACAGGACAAAGCTGGGGAAGAAGGGTGCTGTTTTCCAAGGCTGGGAGAAAGGGGTCCAGAGCTGGTCTGAGCTCTGACCCCTGACCACGCTTTGCTTTTCTTCACAGCCTGCTACAGCTGGATTGCTGAGCAAGTTGTTGAGGCTTGTTCTTACCTGACTTGCAAGGGGAGAATCAGGTCTGGGGTTCCAGTGAGTTTGGGACACATCTTTCTGGGCGGTTGTAATTTTTAATTCGGCCCTTCCAATCCAGTAGTTCCCCCAACTTTCGACAGAGGGAGTGATCCTGCTTAAATTGTCCCCTGTAAGTCAGGTGCCTGGGTCTCCTTCAGAGTGGTGCATGGTGGGAGGAAGGTAATAGGTTTCTCTGTGCTGTGGGCATTGTGTGCCAGAGTTTAGGGGAAAATTAGCTCTAGTGTGACTGCGACCTGACCTCCTCTTGTCCATTAGCTGTGATTCCATTCTATGACTGGTGATTCACTGGGACCCAGGAGAGGCTGCACCTGGCTGGCATCATAAGTGTTGGGTAGTGGGGGATGAGAGGGAGATGGGAAAGAGGGACTGATTGCTGGGGGTGTCCCATTCCCCCTCCCCCTGCCTTGGGTCCGATCAGGAAATGTCTGTGCCTTCAAGCACCTCCTTGCCAGGAAGGTCAAGCACTGAGAGAGAGGCCCTAGAAAGAGCCTGGGATGCTGACTCCCCAAAACTCTCACTCCAGCTGCCTATTCCACCAGCCAGCTCAGGCTCCCAGAACTGGTGGCCAGCTGGAGAGGGACAAGAGAGCAGTGTGCAAGAAACAGGGGCTCCCCGGGCACGGCTGAGGGTGGGGGCTGAGGGAGCCTGAGAGAACTTCCTGCAGCTGTCAGGTGTGTCTGGGGGCTGTAGTGAGGGGGGTGTAAGAGCAGCTGGCATCCTTGAGGAGGGCCAGAGAGATCAATTGTCAGCTCTAGGAACGTGGGGGGCTCAGGGGGGTTGATGGAGTGACGCAGTTCCCTCTAGCTGGGGCTGTGTCTCTGTATGTAGGTGCTGTTCAGGAGACATCTTATAGCCTGGAGTCCTATAGTTTTGGGGTGAGCCATCACAGGTTTTAGGGGCGTATTTGTTTTTTTTGAGGGGGCTTTGGATCTTGGCCAGCTGGTCTGGGGAGGCGGCATCCTGGGTGATGTGCATAGCAGACAAGGGAACCCCAGGGGAGGGGGTGGAGATTCCTCACTGTCCCCCCCACCCCTACCCACCCTTGGCTGGACTGCCCCACTCTGGCAGGCTGCCAGACTCCTATTTCCGTCGGGCACCAGGGTAACAGGGCCACATTAGGGCCTGAGCCAGGAGACGCCCAGCCAAGGCTGGGGCTGGGAGATGGGGGAGGGTCTCTGAAGGATCTGCATGCAAGGTCCAGGATTGACTTTCTGGTGTCCAGGCCCCCTCACTAGCCCTCAGAGCCCCCACACAAGCACATATGGGGGCCTCTTTGTATATTGCTGCATGATTGACATGTCCCCCACCCTAAAATCCCAGGAGTTGTCTGTGACTATGGGGGCTGGGGTGGAAGCCAGAGACAGGGGGCCTTGTGTATGTGGAGGTGGGGGGGGCAGCGCGGGTGGCTGGGAGGAAGAGTCCCCCCATTCCCGCCGCCTTCTTGGCAGTGATTCAGAAAGGTCCTTTTTCAGCCAGTGTCAGAGCTGCTCAGCTGGGGAGGGAGGGAGGCGGAGGGAGGGCGGGCAGTTGGGTGGGGGAGCCCGGGAGTAGGGCTGAGCTGTGACCACTGCACTGGAGAGAAGACAGAGAGACAGGACAGAGGACCCAGGCTACAGCCACCCCAGAGAAGAACTAACTCGCTCTTGCCAGGCTGTCCAGCTGTGGAAGCAGCTGTAGAGTAGAGCAAAGGGGACCACCCTATTTTTCTGCTGTATTCACCGCTCCTGGTGTTGGCTCTGGGGGGGCTCTGGGGCAGACCTCTGGCTAACTTCCCTTCTGGGCAGTACCTGCAGTTCAGGAGCTGAGACCACTGCTCCCCATTCCCCCCACTTCTCGGGCCAGAGCCCCGGTGACCTGGTCAGGGTGGGTCCGCCTCCGTGGAGATGCCAGCAGCTCGTCGGTTCCCGGGCCTCGAGCTCTCGTTCCCTCTTCTAGCCAGACTCCGGCGGAGACTGTACACAGTGAGTGGGGGGCTGGGGGCGGGAGTGGACAGCCGGGACTGCATCAGCTCGTCAGAGCCAGCCCTGCACTGCGGGCCGGCGAGCAGGATGGGGCGGGCTCGACAGGGGCTCAGGGCTTCTCTGCTCCGGCGGCTGCGTTCTTGGTGACGAGTGTATCAGAAAAGTGTTGTGTGGGAAGTGTGTGTGCCATCCACGAGAGCTACACGTGTCAGACACAGGTGTGTAGACTGGGCTGTGCTGGGGGAAGCAAAGACACGGGCTGGTGGTGGGGTGTCGGGGGAGGACTTGTCCAGGGTCACCCTGGGCTGGGGGGTAGAGCCAGGGCTGGGACCCTGGCTGCGTTCTTCTTTTCCCCGGGATCCCAGTGTTCTCTTCCATCTTCCCACACAGGCCCCCCCACGCAGAGCAGCCCTGTTCCCAGGGTTGGGGAGCAGAGAGATTTGTTAGCTGGTGTTTCAGGAAAAAGGAACAGGCCAGACTGTGCTTTCTCAGAGACTTCTTCAGGGGAGGGGCCCCTGGGTCTCCCGCAGCCCTGACCACACAGGGCAGTTCTTTGAGCTGTTCTCAGGAGTGGCTGCCTCCTGCCCCCAGGAGCGTAGGGTTGCAGGGCCTGGAGCACTGGGACTTGGGGACTGGGGAGGATGTGATGGGGGTCTTCAGACCACCTGCTCTGGTGGCCAGCCTCATCTTAGGCTGAGCCATGCAGGGGGTGGGATCACTCTGCTCCAGGGACCGGGTAGTGGTGATGGAGGCGCAAGCTGGCCTCCTCTGGTCACTCCACAGAGAGACACTGCCTGGGTTAGTGATTTTCACAAGGGTCCTTTGGCGTTTTCTTCTGGAAAGAAGTGGTGCCCTGTTCTCTTTAAGTCCATACCCCCTTGTTTGTAATGGATGGCTTTGTTGAGGATAAGTGAGTTAATCAGCTAAGTGCTTAGAACTGTGCCCAGCATCTGGTTAACTGTAGTTGAAGTGTTAGTTATTTTTATTTTTCTTAAATAAAATTAATAGAAATACAACCTGTTTATTCTGTGTGTAGGAGCACGTGCCTATGTGTGTAGTCAGTCAACATAATGCCTCCTGTAATATAAAGGAAAACTGAAAGGAAATCAGTTGTAACATCTCATATATTCTACTATGTGAGTGCAATGGGACAGTTATGAAGCAGTCAGATGCTAAGACCTCAGGAAGAGCCAGCATGGAGGCAAAGATGTTGTCAGGCACGTGCTGACTGAGAGGAGACATTTGAAATAGTAAGGATGGGCTGTCTGCAGTGACCTCTTTCTAAATGGTGGACAACTTCTCAGCTCCAAACAAAGCAAAAGGCCAGTTTCTCCTCAGTTTAAACAGCAGTTCCATTCTAGGAAAATTCAGTCTATGTTAAAATTGCAAAAATATTTTCTTGTTCGTGTGTAAAATGGAATTTGATTCTCTGTTCAGATGATTTTAAGTTTTTCACCTGCATAAATTAAGTTGTATGGGATTTGGGGCTGTATGAGAATCCCAGCTACCCATTCACTGCCACGAGCGGTCCCCAACATATTGACAGCCTGACAGCCAGACATATTCTCTAAGGGGGCTACCCAGCCCTCCTGAGAACCATGTGGGTGAACAGTTAGGGCTTACAGCTTGGAAACCCCCTTCTGGGCCGCCGCCTTGGTGGAGGAGCCAGGGTTTGAACTGAGGGCGTCTCGTTTCTGTCCGTGGCTCTTTGTACTGCCCAGGGCTGCCTGGGAAAGTCTGAGCTCCTGGCACTGGGCTGGCAGCTCCGCTGGGAATTGTGGGGGCAGGAGGCTTGCCCTGGGCCCGGGCTGTGAGCGCCTGCTCTCCCAGAGCGACCTGGGAGGAGAGTTGGGGGCACAAGCCTGCCTCCCAGTGGGGAGGAGGGGTTCTCGGAGCAGCTGGCCTTTGCCCTGGTGCCTGTCTTCTTCAGCGGGGATTGAACGCAGGTCAGGGGTGGGCCAAGCCCTCAGCTCTGAGAGGGTCTTACTCAGACCAGGATGGGTTTGATGTGTGATGAGTCAAGCTGCCTAGCTTTGTGGGTGCCACTGGCCTCATTCTCTGGGCCCCAAGGAGTGTAGGCCAGAGCCCACTCCCTGGTGGCCCTGTGCCTGACTGTGACCTGCACGTAGTTTTGTTTGGCCAGCACAGTGTACACACGTGCTTGCGTGTGTATATTTCAAACTTGAATTAGTTGACATAGTTCAGAAGTCGGGAGAAAGATCTAATGTCAAGTGTAAACAAGGAACAGAATGGTGTGGGTAATGGGCGAGTATGTGTGTGGGGGGAAAACAAGTCTGGAAGAATGGGTAAAAGTCATTAACGCAGCTGACTTTGGGGAAGGGGGTGAGGTGGCCGTGCAACAGGTGGGGATGAGACTTTTTTATGGCTTCTGTGTGCCTTTTGGTATTTCACATGTGCCTTTATTACCTTTTCAAAAAATTTTAAAAGATATTTACTTGGCTATGTCGAGTCTTAGTTGCTGCACGTGGGATTTTTGTTGCCCTGCACAGGCTTCTCTCTAGTTATGGCTTAGCTGCCCCACGGCATGTGGGATCTTAGTTCCCTGATCAGGGTTTGACCCCGAGACCCCTGCCTTGGAAGGTGGATTCTTTACCACTGGACCACAGGCAAAGTCCCTCAAACTTTTTTTAATGGTGAGATTTCACACATAGATTCCGATTTCCGGTATTTCTTTTAAAAATTGAAAAGCTTTGACACCACTGGGCCACAGCCTGTTGTGACAACTGTTGACTGCAGCTGAGCCACACTGCCTCCCTGGGCTGCGGCTGCGAGCCCGCCCTGGCCTCCACCCCTCTTTCCCTCCGACCTCCTGTGGTTCTGTGTGGTGCCTGGGGAGTGTTTTTTGGACCAGAGGAGAGGCTCCTACAGTGTCAGGCATTGGGAGGAACATGCTAGAGCTCATCTAGTCCCTGTGGGGTCCCTCAGATCTGCAGAGCTCATGGATGGGTCTCAAGAGACACTACACCGCACCCCCCCCCAAACTTTTTTAAGTAGAACATTATGAATAAGAATGTGTGTATTTTCCTGGAGACACAATCAATATTCTCATCAGATTCTTACAGAGTTTGTGATGCCAGGAGAGTTGAGCCAGTGAGGAACCAGAGGACAGAATTTGATCTCAGGTCACTCGACCACAGGTGACAGATGTGGGGAGTAAGACCCTGACTTCAGGGCCCGGGCCATGTCCCAGGCACCCCAGTTCTACCCCTGTTGCCATAGGAAGCAGGGCATGGCTGTAGGCTCTTACGACGTACAGCTGTTCTGGGGAGCAGGAAGGGGGTTTGAGTCCTTGCCTGCAGCACACAGTAGGATGTGGGTAAGCTCAGGGCAGGAGCAGGGCCCCATGTTACCTCCCTTCCTTCTGCAGTCCCTAAGCAGCTCTTCTGTTCCCACAGAGGCTGGGGAGCAGCAGCATGCAGCCAGAGGAGGGCACGGGCTGGCTGCTAGAGCTGCTGTCCGAGGTGCAGCTCCAGCAGTATTTCCTGCGGCTCCGCGACGACCTCAACGTCACCCGCCTGTCCCACTTTGAGTATGTCAAGAACGAGGACCTGGAAAAGATTGGCATGGGCCGGCCCGGTAGGTGGGGGGTGTTGGCCTCGCCCATCGTCACCCCATGGACCAGTTAGTTACCTTGTTTGTCCTTAGAACTGCCAGCCTCGTGGAAGAGGCCTCCCTGCTTTGTTCCGTGGAGCGGCAGAGCTGAGAGCTCTCACTGCCTGTCCAAGATCCGCCCCCCTACCTCCCCAGGTGGGGCCGAGGGGTATCAGTAGATGCTGTGCACGATGAATGTGCAGTGGTGAAGGTGAATTGCAGTTGGAGGAGTCTGACTTAAATTTCCAGCTACTCAGGATTAACACACACTGAGTTTTGTTTGTGCAGACATATCTAGGCTGTATTTCTTCCATCTCCTCCTCATTTGTAAATGTAGAATTGAGTCTGTGCTTAACACCGGGAGGGCTAGTGTCTGGAGGTTGATGGAGAAGGAAAGATAAAAACCCTCAGATGGATTGCTGCCTTTCTCCTGATCTTTCCCTTTCTCTCGTCTCTCCTACAAAGATCTGTTCTATAGGCTAACTTCCCCAACCCGCCCCATGTGTTTAGCCTAAAAGTACTGACTGTAGCTTCTGGAAGTCATGGTGTTTTTTGTTTCATTAGCAACTTTTTAGTGCATTCAGCCTAAAATAGCTAAATAAGTGATAATGTAAGAATTTAAATACTGATTTACGCTGCTTGTAGCCTAGAGAACTGACAGTTAATGCCAGTAACATAATACAGTTTTATGGGAGAAAAACTCAAAATTGAAGAAATTCTGTCCATTACCTTGACTTAACTATTTTTGCTTGAGAGTTGACGTAAGAGTACTACTGTTCAATTTAGAGAGTTGACATAAGAGTACTACTGTTGAATTTTGGTGGTTAAACACCTCCATCCACTTGGACAAGAACTGCCTGGAAGTGGGATGCAGCGCCCATCTGGTTAATGGCGGCTGGCCCCTGGTTGGTGGGGATGGCTTGTTCCCTTGGCGTCGCAGTACTGCGCAGTGTCCTCCCCCCAGGAGGACTGAGGAAGCAGCCTCTGTAGGGATATGAGCACCTTAACAGCATGGGTTCCCCTTCCCCCTTGCCCCTCAGGCCAGCGGCGTCTGTGGGAGGCCGTGAAGAGGAGGAAGGCCATGTGCAAACGCAAGTCCTGGATGAGCAAGGTGGGTGGACAGGGAAGGAGGCGGGAGGGGGAGTTCATCGGGGCGCCTCTGACGTCACCTGGGAGCCTTCCCCCGTCCCTGCGGTATAATCTCACACTTTGTACAGACCTCCTCCTCCGGGGTCTTATCAGGCAGGGTACTTGCAGAGCTGCCTGGCTAAGTGTCTGTCTCCGCTGGAGACGGTGCTGAGTGGCCTGTGTGCAGCCTTGGCTCCACGTCCTCCTGCTGGGCCGTGGTGCCGGGCATGGAACAGGCGCTTGTTGACAAGTGCTCTGTAACTTGAGCCCTTGTGCTGTGTTGGGGCCAGTGTCCAGTATGGGGCGGTGGGACTGTCTGGACCCAGGATGGCTTTGCTTCCCTCCTCCCCCACCTTCCTAGTCTGTGGAGGGTTTCTCTGGTCTACTGGCCTCCCCGACAGCTTCCTTCCCCAAGGCCTCCCCCACCCCCCTTGCTCTAATTTGGGTCTGTGGAGTGGTGAGTCCCAGGTCTGACTCAGTGGAACTTTGCCCATTGTCTGGAAGACAATGCGAGAGGAAATGAACCAGCCGGGCCTTCCCACCCCACTTCTGGCCTCAGGGTTGGGTGGGGGGTGGGCAGTACCAAACAGCTGGACCTGGGATTGGGCAGCAGAGATTTCCTGGCTGTGATCTGGCAAAGGGGCTGTCTCTTGGGATCCTGTGGCCTTTTCTGGGGACACTGTCCTGGTCCCTTGCCCAGGTTTTCAGGAAGGATAAGTGTGTTGGGGCGGTGAAGGCAGGAGAGAAGAGTTGTGTGGTGTGCAGGTCTCAGGGGTCTTGGATCTACCTCCGACTCACTGGAGGTCCCTGGGCCGGTCAGTTGACCTCTCCAGGTTTGAGACGTGGTCAGTAAAACAGTGCCAGCCACACTGCCCAGCTCATCTCAGAGCCTTGGGGAGGATCCCTTGAGAAGAAAGCTGTGAAGGGCCTTGTCAGCTGAACATGGCTTGCAAATGGAAGAGATTCCAGTTGCTGGGAGGAGAGATGGAGCAGTGGTCAGAAGAGGCCCTCAGATTGGAGACCCCTTCACCCTGTACACAAGACTCTGCCAGCCTTGGGGGCAGGTGCCCAGCTGAGCAGAGTGTGCCACCTCAAGGGCTTTGCATGCCCTGGTATGGTGGCCATGTCAAACTGACAGAGCTGCTCTGACCCTCAGGGCTTCCCTCCTGTTCCCTGACCTTTGGCCCCTTCCCTCCCAAGCTCAGGCTACAGAGTCCCTCCAACTTTCCTTCTTTCTGAGCTCTCAGCTCTGGGCCTCTCTCCAGAAGCCCAGCTGTCTTCCCAGGCCCTTCCCTAGCAAGGCCTTGCTTCATCTTCACCCCTTCTCCCCACTCCCCCCCCTACCCCATTACACACACACACACACTCTCGCTCTCTCTCTCTCTCTCTCGCTCTCTCTCTCTCTCTCTCTCTCTCTCTCTCTCTCTCTCACGGTCCAACCCCAGGCTCAAATTATCCTCTCTCCTGGCAGGATGAAGGGCAGAGGGTGGAGACAGACAGCGCCAAATGGGCAACCCAGAGAAGGGGCCAGGGCTAAAAATGGACGGGAGGTGTTTGTAAGGGCCCCTGAGGCTAAAGCCCATCTGCTTGGGTGAGGGGCTGGAGTCTGTGCTGGGCAGGGGTGCAGAGAGGGACAGGTGGGGTAGAGGGGGCTGCCTGAGTGGCTTTGGGCTGTCTCTGACCCCACAGCTGGGTGTGGAGCCACAGCAGCCGCGGGCTACACTCCTGTAGTCCATTTCTGGCACATATCCTGAGGCCACACTGAGGCCATGGGCTCCCATTTGGTGGTGTGGTCAGGAGGGGACATGGGCCTCCAGCCAGGCTGCCTCCTGGAAGTTTGGCAAAGCCAGTACCTGTGTGGAGGCTTCACTGAGGACCAAGTGGGGCAGGATGGAATGACTGGCCCTGGGACCTCAGGCCTCCATCTGGCCCCTGACTGCCTTCAAACAGGTGTTCAGTGGAAAGCGGCTGGAGGCTGAGTTCCCCCCTCATCACTCTCAGAGTACCTTCCGGAAGACCTCGCCCACCCCGGGGGCCTCTGCTGGGGAGGGGTCCCTGCAAAGCCTCACCTGCCTCATTGGGGAGAAGGACCTGCATCTCTTCGAGAAGCTGGGAGATGGCTCCTTTGGCGTGGTGCGCAGGGGCGAGTGGGACGCCCCCTCGGGGAAGACGGTGAGTTCCCTGGGTCCTCAGGGGTATGGCGGAGGGGTAGAGGCCCTGCTCTGCCCTCCAAGGTGGATCGGTCCTCTCCACTCGGATGTGAAGGGGGCTGGGCACAGGTCCAGAGTGGCTCGCCCTGGAGTCCATGCTCAGGGTTTACTCAACACATGGGTTTCTTTTTCAGTTATAAAACTGTTTTACTTATCATAAAAGTTTGGAAAGTCTTTTAAAAATTAAAATTAAAAAATATCTGTTTCCCACCACTCAGAGGAAGCCGAGTTAGTGTTTCCACCTGTTTTCCCCCTCAGGCATTCCATTGAATTTCTTCAAGATACAAATTTCAAACACAGCTTTTTAACTCTTGCCCGTTTGTCTTAGTATTGTATCTTTAAAAATTTCCCCAGAGGGATAGATAGTACGTGTGCAATAAAGCACGCAGTTTTTGAGCGTACAGCTCAGTGAATTTTCACGTACATATGGGCCCGCGTGATTACTGCCCAGGTCATGGTATGGGACGTCTCTCTCGCCCCAGGAGGCTCCTGCACGCCTCTTCCGCTGGGCGTGCTCTTCCTTCAAGAGAAAAGCCACTAGTCTGACTCCTGTCACCATAGCTTAGTTTTATGGCATTATATTTAAAGCATTTTAAAACATTTTTCATTATAATATTAATATCCTATCATCATACCAGTCATCTCTTTCCTTATGGTTGCTACTTAACCTGGGCATTCCCTCACGAAGGGGAGGCCCAGCTCGTGGCCTTTGGACGTCAGCCAGCTGCCCTCCCCCTGCCAGGCCACAGGCACCTGGGATGGGCTCACCCAGGTGGGCAGACCTGAGGCGGAGGAGGAGCAAGCTGGCCCAGTGGGTTGGGACTGGGGTCTGTCCTGACTCCCTGCAATCCCCTGTTCTGGCTAGGTGAGCGTGGCTGTGAAGTGCCTGAAGCCTGATGTGCTGAGCCAGCCGGAGGCCATGGACGACTTCATCCGGGAGGTCAACGCCATGCACTCGCTTGACCACCGAAACCTCATTCGCCTCTACGGGGTGGTGCTCACACCGCCCATGAAGATGGTGCATACCGTGGGCAGAAGGGGGCTGGGGACAGGGAGGGGCCTGTGGTCTTGGGCCCCCAGCCCCCCTCCCCTCCTGCTAGTGCTGCGGTCACTCCTTCCCGACGAAGGCCCTGCTTTGGTCCCCCCATGAGGCAAAGGGGTTCCCAGGCCTGCCCTGCTGACTGCACAGCCAGACCTCTCTTCCCTCTCCGGGTTCTGCTTGTGTCCTCTGGTGAAGAGTTGTGCCTATGGGTGGGCCTGGCCCCAGAGTTTAGCTTTTGGCATTGCTAACCTGAGCCCCTTTGGGTGGCTTCTCTGAGCCTCATTTTCCCATGTTCCCTGGAGGGCGAGGTCCCTGGAGGACAGGTGAGGAAGGACCACGGCAGTGGCAGGCCTTCAGGGGAAGGGCAGGGCTCGGCCATGCTTATGCCTCCTTCTCTCCTCCCCCGTGGCCTCAGGTGACAGAGCTGGCACCTCTGGGATCATTGTTGGACCGGCTACGCAAGCACCAGGGCCACTTCCTGCTGGGTACCCTGAGCCGCTATGCTGTGCAGGTGGCTGAGGGCATGGGCTACCTGGAGGCCAAGCGCTTCATTCACCGGGACCTGGCCGCCCGAAATCTGCTGTTGGCCACCCGCGACCTGGTCAAGATTGGGGACTTCGGGCTGATGCGAGCACTGCCCCAGAATGACGACCACTACGTCATGCAGGAACATCGCAAGGTGCCCTTTGCCTGGTGAGGGGCAGGCGCTGCTGGCTCCCAGGTCCTGGACCCTGCCATGCCCTAGTCCCTATACACCAAGGCCTCGGAGCTTCCAGGGCCTTCTGTGCCTCCACTAGGCATTATGTCTTCTGGGCCTGGCTTCCCTTCTCGTGTGCCCATCCGTTCACTTGTCCATCCATAGATGCTTGAGGGCCCCTGTAGCAGGTGCTGGAACACACAGGGCTAAGTGCTGTGGGGATGCGGGAAGGCTTTTGGGAAGACCCAGTTTTTAGCTCCTGAAATATGAGAAGTCAGCCAGGCAGAGACTGGCTGGTGTGTTCCAGGCAGGGCCTTGTAGACTGATGAGAAATGGTCACCTGCACACTGGGCTGGTATCTGGCGCTGCCCTGGCCCCTTCTTGAGCTTATCCTGCGCTGAGACCATCATGGGCCTCTGATATCAGAGGTGCC
Organism: Ovis aries; assembly: GCF_016772045.2. NCBI lineage: Eukaryota > Metazoa > Chordata > Mammalia > Artiodactyla > Bovidae > Ovis > Ovis aries. The sequence goes on along the minus strand of NC_056054.1, from coordinate 191,449,587 downwards.
CGGAGGAGCGGGGTCTCCTTGCTTTGGGGTGGGAGGAGTCGGTCCAGTTCTGCTTGCCAGAAAACCCCTCTAATCCAGGATAAATGATCACCCTAATTAATTACTGACCTTATATTGAGGATGATCACACATCCTGGATCCTGCCTAGTGTCCTTGAGTAATTAATAGTACCTCCTTTCATAGTCAGGCACCCTGGTAAATTATAAGGTCACTTTTTTATGCAGCCCTCTTAAAACAACCCTATGAAGTGAGCAGACTATTGTTATTACCATTTCATAGATGAGGAATGTGGGTCTTAGAGATCATAATTTACCTGGGTCCCTCCCTCCCATCCCACCCCCCCACCCTCCCCACCCCCGCCCCGTTGAATGGCTGGGCCAGCTCTCCAGTCCCACAAGACATCTCTGATTCTCCCCCGAGGGCACTCCTCACTTCGGGTACACTCTGGAGTGCTTACCCTTTGCTGGCTCAACTGCAGTGGCCTGTTTCTTCCTCGCCCCGGAGGGCGTGTGGGGACATCTGGGGACACCACTGTGCCTCTTCCCACCCTTTTTGTTTCTTCTTCAGACCCTGTCCAGATTTCCCACCCACACCTTCCTGCTGAAATGGCCTGAATCCTAGGATCCTGCCCCAAATCTGGAAATTGTCATCCTCCCACCACAATTAGAAAACAGCCTGGGATCTTATCCCCGCCCCCCTTTTGCCCCTTCTGGAGCCTCTGACCCTCCTCCTTGCCCTGCTTCCCTGTGGGAATGCCCCCCTCTTCCTGCTCCAGGCTGCGTGTGGACGAAAGACCTGGGCAGAGACAGTTGGGCCCACGACTATGCACCCTGTAGTCTAGAAGGCCTGCCCTGTGCACACTCTGCCCCCAGTGCCTGCTGTGTGCCTGGGCCCTCAGGGCAACAGCATGCTTGTACAGGAGCATTTGGGGTCCACTGGGGCTGCTGCAGGGGCAAGGGTTCTCTGAGAGACCGTCTGCTTGACCCCTGTCTCTGCCAGGTGTGCCCCAGAGAGCCTGAAGACACGTACCTTCTCCCACGCCAGCGACACCTGGATGTTTGGGGTCACGCTGTGGGAGATGTTCACCTACGGCCAGGAGCCCTGGATTGGCCTCAATGGCAGTCAGGTGAGGGGGCTGGGGTGGTGCTCCCCACTGGGTGGCCGGGGGTTGATTTGATCCCTGGCTCTCTGCCTGGCCCAGTTGGAACTGGCTCTCACCTGTTGGAATCACTGTGTCCAATGCCCTGTGTCTGCCCGAACCCCTCAGAGAGCTGAGTGGGGAGCATGGCCCCAGTGGTGAGGAGCGGACCAGCCTGGCTTGCTCGCCACACTCCTCTGCCACGGCCCTCTCTTTGGAGCCCACAGACCTGGGAGTCAGGGTCTGAGGCCTGGGGATCAGGCACAGGTCGTCTTCGCGGTACAGGCATGGCAGACTATGGTTCTAGTGGTTCTATGACTGGGGGACAGAGAAGATGGGGGTGAAGAGCCGGGTGTTCTGCTTGTCCTTAAACTGCCCTGCAACCCCCAGATCCTGCATAAGATTGACAAGGAGGGGGAGCGTCTGCCCCGGCCCGAGGACTGCCCCCAGGACATCTACAATGTCATGGTCCAGTGCTGGGCTCACAAGCCCGAGGACAGACCCACCTTTGTGGCTCTGCGGGACTTTCTGCTGGAGGTGAGGCAAGTGTGCCCACGAGGGTGGGGGTATGTAAGCAGAGGTCAGCCAGGGGCGGGCAGTGACCTGTGTCTCCCCCAGGCTCAGCCCACCGACATGCGGGCCCTTCAGGACTTCGAAGAACCTGACAAGCTGCACATCCAGATGAATGACGTCATCACCGTCATCGAGGGGAGGTAGGGAGCGTGGGGTCTGCATCCCACTGCCTTAAAGGACTCAGCCAGGAGGCATCCGGGGCCCCTAGAGCCCCTCTACCCCTCAGGCTCTTGTGGCAACACCCCGGCTCCTGCAGCGAGATGGAGGGCAGGCTTGGGTCCCCTCCTGAGTGTGAGGAGTGAAGTATGCAGGTGCCGAGGCATACAAAGGGCTTTCCCTACCTGGAGCCTCCTTCACCCTTTGCCCACTGGGCTTCAGCTGTGGCTCTGTGAGTCAGGGCCATGCTGCTACTGTGGGTAGGAAGGAGCATCAGGGCATAGGGCCCAACTGGGGACTCGGGGGCTCCTTTTACCCTCTCCCACCCTCCTCTTCCCCTCCTGCCAGGATAAGGACTCTGGACTCTCACCTGGGCACCCTGCAGTAGCCCAGAGCAGCCCCACCTCTTCCTGGCAGCCTCTGCCCTCCGCTGAGCCCATAGCTCCCTCTGAGGGCTCCTCTCATCCTCTGCTGGGCCTTTTGTCCCCAGCTGTCCTCGCAGGGTCTCTTTCCTCCCTCCCCCTCACCCCTGGCAGCACGTGTCCGCCCGCAGGCGGCATCCCCTGAGTCACATCTTCTACTTGCAGGCCCCCCAACCCCTCTACCCCGAAGTTCAAGTGGGCCTGCCTTGGAGGAGGCCCCACCCACTGCTCACCCCACCCTCTGTTATCTGATCCCTGGGATGTCTGAGGAACTGACTGAGGTGGGGCCGGCTAGAGGTGCCTTTGGGGTGGGGGCTGAGTGTGGAGGAGCAGGCGAGGAAATCCCTTGGACCCCACACCCCATGCCCCAGCTCCTCTGACTCAGAGCTGGGCAGGGATGGGGGCAGGGGCTTCCCACGGAGCACTTTCTAGACCTGGACTTCACGTTTGGGGTTTGGGGCCTTTGGAGAAACTTTGTTCCTCATGGGTGTTTGTTGAGAAGGGAGTGCTTCTAGGTCTGAGTCAGACTGATGACACAGGCCGCATAGCCCAGGCTGTCTGTGGAGGAGCGTGACCTGTACCCCTGTGGCCCCCAGCATCTTCCCTCCAGGTCAGCATTCCGGCTTGGCAGTCTGGGCTCTGGAAATAGGAAGATGAGGGTGAGGGCCCTCCTGGAGGTGCAGGCAGGACCTTGGGCCGGAGTCTGAGCCTGCAGCCGTTCCCTCCTCCAGATGCCAGAACCCTGGGCCTGCACCCTCCTCTGCCCTGTGGACCCCAGGCCTTTACTTCCCCAAGGCCCTTGCTCTCAGTGAGGGCCCATGTACCAGGGCCCAGCGTTCCCCAGGAGGTAACTCGGGGACTTGGTGTGTACTGGGGCATGTGTCTCTGGAGCTGGCACCCAGGGTCACCCCTGGAGCGAGGTGGGGGACAGGAGGCTCCGGGGAGCCGCTCCTCCTCGGAGGCCCCAGTGGGCGGGCCCCACCCCCGCCCCGCCCCGCCCCACCCCACCCTTCCGTCCTGTCCCGGCTGCTGGCTCTGCTGCTGCCTGTCGGTGTGGCCTCCTTGGGCTCTTTGACCACCCTGGAGCCGCTCAGGAGGTGGGAGTTGAGGGCAGGAGGTGGGAGTTGAGCCGGTGAGGCTTGGGGAGTGGGCCCTGTGTCCGCGGTACCAGGGCTTGAGCTGCCGCCTCGTTTCCTCGGTCCTGACTGCGTGTGTTTACCTGGCTCTGTCTCTCTGTGTCCGGGTGGATGGGCTGTCTGTTTGTGGGCGTCCCTTTGGGTCGTCAGGTCCCGAGTGCGTGTGTTTGCCTGGTTCTGTTTCTTGGTGGACGGGCTGTCTGTCTGTGGGTATCCCCTTGGGTCCTCGGGTCCCGAGTGTGTGTGTTTGCCTGGCTCTGTCTCCGCGTCTCTGGTTGGGTGGGCTCTCTGTCTGTGAGTGTCCCCTTGGGTCCTCGGGTCCCGAGTACCTGTGTTTGCCTGGCTGTGTCTCTGCTTGGACGGGCTGTCTGTCTGTGGGTGTCCCTTTGGGTCCTCGGGTCCCGAGTGCGTGTGTTTGCCTGGCTCTGTCTCACTCTGTCTCCGGGTGGACAGGCTGTCTGTCTGTGGGTGTCCCTTTGGGTCCTCGGGTCCCGAGTGCGTGTGTTTGCCTGGCTCTCTCTCTCTGTGTCCAGGTGGATGGGCTGTCTGTCTGTGAGTGTCCCTTGGGTCTGGGTTTGTGTGTGTGTGTGTCTCAGTCTGTTCCATGTTCTCCTCCTCCAGCAGCCTGATTCTCAGTTCTCTCACATCTGTGCTTTTCTGTTAGACTTGGATTCCTTCTTGGCAATACTATCTCCTAGCCACAGTCTGGGAGCACCCTTGCCCCTGACTCTGACCAGTTCTTTAGACTCAGTGCTTCTCGAGGTATCAGTCAGTGGACAGAGAAGGACACCAGATGTTCTGTGAGGCCACCTCACGAGGCTCTGTCTAGACCTAGAGGGACGGATGAAGACCGCTCTTCTCCAGTGGGTCTTTTGGAGGCTAGGATGGCTGACAGAACTCTGATGTTCTGTCTCCACCAGCCAGAGAAGGGGAACAGAGGTATGGGGGAACAGAGGTTTTGAAATCCATTGTGCTGGTCCTTGGCCTGGCTGATGCCTGGGGCCTCTGCTTCCTCTGGTAGGCGAGGGAGGAGGAAGCAAAGGCTGTGTTGTCCCTCAAGGCCAGGGGCTGCCAGGATCACCCGGAGAGAAGCGCTCAGGTGGTGTTTTGAGCACTGTTTAGGCCACGTTTGCCAGCCATTTCTAGGCTACCTAGGCTGGGACTGAGGTTTCCAGGGACTGGTCCCCAGTAGGACTGGGGCAGCCTTCAGTGGTTCCTAACCCAAGTCCCAGTTCCTGGCTGCTGTTTCACATCTAGCCTGTCCCAGGATGCTCTGAGGCCATCCTGCTGGAGATGCTGGTCTACTTCAGGGACTGTGCCCTCCCGTTGCCATGGAGACTCTGGGCTGAAGGGAGGTGTGGCCAGAGCAGTCTGGGTGGGAAAGGCTGACCTGGTTCTCCTGGGCTGATGGTGTCTCCATCCCACTGAGCCTTGGAGGGCAGGGGAGGGGACTGGGGACAGTGGGACGTAGCATTGGCCACCTCGGGAGTTATATTTGACTATCCCTGGGAGGATGCTGCTCCCGTGCTTAGGATGTGGTTCCCAAGTATGTTTCCTATACCTACTCTGCACTCTCCTCAGCCCCCACCCTGTAGCAAAGCCTTTTTTTGAGACTTGGTATCAGGACTCCCAGCAGTGACAAAGGATCCCTTCCTTCTAGGCCTGGCTCTCGCCTTGGCCATACAGGTAACAAGGAAGGTAGGCCCAGTTCTGCTCTCCCCTCTCAGAAGTGGGTCCAGAGGAGGCATCCATGTGAGGGGCTGTGTTAGCAAAAGGAAAGGAGTGGAGGGAGTGCCCACCTGCCCACCCTGGTGGTCGTGATTCCCGTGTAAGCCTGGCCTTGCATATGAGTCTGTTCCACTCTGCACTGCTTCTCCAACTCAGTTAGTGAGCATCTCTGGAGAGGCGTGCAGGGCAGAATCCAGCATCCAGCTGCTGGGTTTGGTGTCTGAGACGTCCCGTGGAGGGGCCCATGAGACCTGGGGGCCTGTGGGTATTGGGGGGAGGGCAGCATCGGGGGCCGGGTGCCAGGCCCTCCCCCCTCTGCCTCTTTGGCCTCAGCCAGCCTGGAGGTGGGGTGGGGAGGGGAAGTGCTCCTCTCCTTGGAATGGCCCAGCTATTTTTGGATGGGCTCTGTCCCTTCCCGGGTGTTGTCCTCTCTTCTTCCTTCCCTTCCTGCCCTCACCCCCGAGAGGCAGGGCGGTAATCACAGGGTTGCTGTGTCTGTGGTGGCTGGGCAAGCAGCCTTGCTGGCAAGGAGACTGGGCCCTCAGCCCTCCCCTTGCACCTCCTGGCTCCCCCTAGATCGATGTGCTCAATGGGCCTCACTGCCTCCTTCCTGCCTCCACCTCCCCCAGCCCCCCGATCTGGCTGCAGATTGGAGGAAAGCTTGCTCTGCGCCCCTGGTATGGACAGGTGATGTATGGGTGGGGCGCTGACAGTGAAGGGACACAGCTCGGTGCCACACGGACCCCCCCACAGCTGCAGGAGGCCCTCATCACCTCTGCCGTTGCCCGAAATCTGGGCCTCTCCCCAGTGTGAGCGATCTCAGCGGCAGGTGCAAGAGCCTCAGGGCTATTGACTCTTTGGCTTTCGAAGGATCCAAGAGGGCGCTTTGTTCTTTCCTGCCCACCTGGCCCGGCTCCCACCCCCGACCCCAGGCCTGGACCTAGGCTGTGCCAACAGAGTCTGTCTGAGGTCAGAGTGAGGGGCTGGTGGTCCCACAGTCCAGCCACACTGAGAGGCTGGGGTCCCTCCTAGACCTCTTGTTTAAGGCAAGAGGTGGGGCTGAGAGCGGGGGTCCCACAGTCTTGGCAGGAGGTGGTGGAAGGCACTGGAAATACATAAACCTTGGGTTGCCCCAGGCACTTTCAAACTTTTGAAGGACTACCTGCCTGCAGGAGGGATATGGTTGGAGGGCTTGGCCCCAAGCCCAACACTAAGGCCGTGGTGCTCCTTTGGGCCCCTGCAGCTTAGAGCTCTTGGAACCAGGTTGAAGAGTGAAATTGGGTGGCCAGGGGCGGACATGGGCTTAGGCCTTGCCAGGGGAGAAGGGAGGTGAGGTGGTATGGTGAGAAGAGTGCTGGCTTCACAGACTGACAACTGGGTTTGAATCCTGGATCTGCTGCACTCTGTTTGGTAACTGTAGGCAAGTTGTGTCACTTGTTTGAATGTGTTTCCTTATTTCTAAACTGGAGGAAAAGCTGTCTGACCCATCTGAGTCGCTTAGGGTAAGGCTCTGTGCTAATGCCAGGCCCTGTGCTGGGTGAGTGGCAGATCCTGGGGGGCTGCTGGCGGGCTGCTCTGATCCTGGGGCCCTTGCCCTGGTACTCCTTTCCGCTGAGATGGTCAGATACCATGGTGCAGAGAGCTTGGTATGAAAAGGGTCCCGTCCTTGGGGCCTTCCACCACATCCTGGTGTTCACCACGTCACCTCTGTTGGGCAGGGCTGAGAATTACTGGTGGCGTGGGCAGAACACGCGGACGCTGTGCGTAGGGCCCTTCCCTCGCAACGTGGTGACCTCCGTGGCTGGCCTTTCGGCCCAGGACATCAGCCAGCCGCTGCAGAATAGCTTCATCCACACGGGGCATGGCGACAGCGACCCCCGCCACTGCTGGGGCTTCCCTGACAAGATCGACGAGTGAGTACTGGTGGGGCTCCACATGGGGGCTCCAGGGCCAGCAGCCCTTCCCTGGGCACGCAGGCTCTCCAGGCCTCCAACGTCTCCATTACAGCCCTGGGCCAAGGGTCTCCTGTCCTAGGCCTTTCCTTGCAGGCAGGACTGAGGTTGCAGCTTCAGAGGTTGGACCAAGTCTTCCTTTGGTGGAAGGGCCTCTAGGGCCTGCACCTCTTAAGTTGCCTCTGCAAACCGACCTTGGGAAAATGGTCTTGGAAGTAGCCTTTAGAAGCAGTTGGTAGGAAGCATCTCCTGATCCCCAGTACTTGGTGGCAGTTTCCTTTCTCCTGCTGGAAGCACCCATGTCCTGGAGATGGGAGCTGCTGGCTCAGGCCTGAGAGGCAAGGTGCAGAAAAACTTCCTGCAGGGACACTCCAAGGGAATTTAGGCAGCAGCTCGAAGCCCTCTGCCCCTCCTCACCCTGCCTCGCCCTGGTTACTCTGTACCTGGGAGGGGGTTCAGCTTCCTTTAAGCGAAAGGATGAGGTCATCTAGGGGCTTCTGGGGAAGACACACAGGAAGATTAGTCACTTCCTGAGGGCCCCGCCCCAGGGAGCCACCTGGAGCTCCTCCTACTGGGCCACCAAGCCTCTGTGCCAGCCCCACTGGGCTTCCGAGCAGTGCTTTCTCCTCCACCTTCTGACAGGCCTCGTCCCAAGGGGCGAGGTTCAACCTGCCCTTCACCCCCTGCTCTGCACACCAGGATGCTGAGCCCTGGGAGGGTGCCAGGGCTCTCGCCTCGCAAGAGCCTGGGAGGGCCTGAGAGAGCTTGGGTTGCAGACCCCCTGCAGGAGGCGGCCGTGGCAGTGTGGCCTGGCAGCGGAGAAGAGAGTGGCAGCAGGTGGCTGCTGAGCGGGGGTGGGGGTGCCGCGGGTGTTGCAGAGGGCCAGCTCTACCCTTTTAGGGAGTACTTGGAGCCCATACAATCCTAGGCTTTTCAGCCTACGCTCAGGAGTTCTTCCTCTGACCCCTCTCCACGGCACCCTCCCCTGGTCACTGCTGGATCTTTGGAAGGGAGCTCCTGGGAGGCAGAAGTCCTGTGCTCCAGACCCACTTCTGCCAGGGGCTTGGACAGGACTCTTCTGTCCTCTGCCTGAGGCCAGGGCACAGGCCCAGCAACTCCCCAGGGTGCCCTCTCTGCCACCACCCTACCTGCCCCCATCTCTGACCCACTTTTCTCCCCACAGACTGTATCTGGGAAACCCTATGGACCCTCCTGACCTGCTGAGCGTGGAACTGAGCGCATCCAGACCCACCCAGCATCTGGGCAGGGTGAAAAGTAAGGGCCCCCACACCCGTAGTCCCCTGGCTCATCAGCTACCGAGCAAGAGGCGCTGCCTCCTCGGGCCACCCTGAGCCAGTTGGGTCAGGGCTGCAGGGGACAGCTGTGTCCCTGGCTCTGGCGGGGCGTGGGGTGGGCAGTGAGAGGCAGTGGTATCCGCCGAGGTGGGCATCGTCAGTCTGGCCAGCGCTGGCCTGCCCTCTCCGCTTTCCTCCTCCCCCTCCTCCCCCCCACCATGCTCAGATCCTGGCTCTCCTCACTGCCCCCTAATCCTGCTCTCCTCTCCTGAGCCAAAGCCACCCCCCTGGCTCCACCTTGGCCGGGAGCCTCATCCATCTCCCGGATCCTGGGCCTGTGGGGCCGGAACACAGTTTTCCCGTCCCGCTGCCCCATTGCTTCCCATCACCGCTGGGTGTGTGCGTTCACTCCCCCATTCACTTTCTCTCTCTCTCTCCCCGCATTCTGCCCTCCCCTCCGGCTCTGTCTCCCCGCCCCTGTCCTCCTCTCCTGCTCTGCCCCTCTACTCTCCGCATGGCCTTTCTTGCAGGGGAGCCTCCACCTCGCCCTCCTCAGCCTGCCATCTTCACTCAGAGTAAGTGGGGCTGCTCCCGGTGCCTTGGCCCCCGCCCCCGCCCCCTCTCTCCTCTCACTCCTCTTCTTCTGGAAGGTACAGAGCCCTGGCCGGCTGGCTGGGTGGGAGGGGAGGTGGGCGTGTGCTGTGAGCTTCTGCGACTGACCTGGCCCAGCATGCCTGCCTCTCCCCCCACTCCCCAAAAGCCCGGGCTTCTGGAATAAGAGTGTGATCCTGGTGCCCACCCCCGCCTCTGCCCACCCTTGTGCAGCCCTGCCTCACTTCCTGCGGGACCTACAGAAGCTGTGTCTGGGCCCTCGTGCCAATTTGTTGGGAGCCCTGTCCTCTCTAAGGATGACTCTTGTCGCCCTTGACGGTGGGAGATGGCCCATAGCCCCTGCCTGCACTAATGGTGTGCTGTAACGGGGTAGGGATTGCTAACCAGGGCCCACAGGGATTTGGGGTCTTGCGTCAAAGGGGAGGGTATCAGAAGCGGGCAGATGTGGGGTATTGCTTGTTCTAGCTGCAGTGGAGGCAGGGGCTCACTGACCTGGGCTGCCAGCCCCCAGAGCAGGTTCTCCCCTCCTGTTTGGAAAGGGTCTGTGTGCACGGAGAATTCTGGTGCCTGAGGGCTGCCCTTCCGGGGAATTGGGAGCTGGTAGAGATACTTGATTGTCTTCCCCATCCACCTGCCTGACGCTGCCTCCCTGTTGGGGTTCTCCCTTCCATCACAGAACCAACCTACGACCCCGTGAGTGAGGACCAGGACCCCCTGTCCAGCGACTTCAAGAGGCTGGGCCTGCGAAAGCCAGGACTGCCCCGTGGGCTGTGGCTCGCGAAGCCCTCAGCCCGGGTGCCAGGCACCAAGGCCGGCCGCAGTGGCGGCGAGGTCACGCTCATCGACTTCGGCGAGGAGCCTGTTGTGCCAGCCCCACGGCCCTGTGCCCCATCACTGGCGCAGCTGGCCATGGACGCCTGTTCCTTGCTGGACAAGACCCCGCCGCAGAGCCCTACACGGGCCCTGCCCCGGCCCCTGCATCCCACGCCTGTGGTGGACTGGGATGCACGCCCGCTGCCCCCGCCTCCCGCCTACGACGACGTGGCCCAGGATGAGGATGACTTCGAGGTCTGCTCCATCAACAACACCCTAGTGGGCGCCGGGGTCTCTGCTGAGCCCAGCCAGGGCGAGACCAACTACGCCTTTGTGCCTGAGCCGGCGAGGCTCCTCCCCCCGCTGGAGGACAACCTGTTCCTCCCACCCCAGGGTGGGGGCAAGCCACCCAACTCAGCCCAAACTGCAGAGATCTTCCAGGCGCTGCAGCAGGAATGCATGCGGCAGCTGCAGGTCCCGGCTGGCTCTCTGGTCCCCTCGCCCAGCCCCGGGGGTGACGACAAGCCCCAGGTGCCCCCCCGGGTGCCTATCCCCCCGAGGCCCACGCGCTCGCGTGGCGAGCTGTCTCCAGCCCCCCTAGGCGAGGAGGAGATGGGCCGGTGGCCCGGACCTGCCTCCCCTCCCCGGGTGCCTCCCCGGGAGCCCCTGTCTCCACAAGGCTCCAGGACTCCCAGCCCCCTGGTGCCACCTGGCAGCTCCCCACTGCCACCCCGGCTCTCCAGCTCACCTGGGAAGACCATGCCCACCACCCAGAGCTTTGCCTCAGACCCCAAGTATGCCACACCCCAGGTGATCCAGGCGCCTGGCCCACGGGCCGGCCCCTGCATCTTGCCCATCGTCCGAGATGGGAAGAAGGTCAGCAGCACCCACTACTACCTGCTGCCCGAGCGGCCGCCCTACCTGGAGCGCTACCAGCGCTTCCTGCATGAGGCCCAGAGCCCCAAAGATCCAGACCCCCTGCCTGTGCCCCTGCTGCTGCCCCCTCCCAACACCCCAGCCCCAGCCGCCCCCACTGCCACTGTTCGACCAATGCCCCAGGCTGCCCCAGACCCCAAGGCCAACTTCTCCAGCAACAACAGCAACCCAGGGGCCCGGCCATCCACCCTGAGGGCCACTGCTCGGCTGCCACAGAGGGGCTACCCCGGGGACGGGCCAGAGGCTGGGCGGCCTGCAGACAAGATCCAGATGGTGAGTAGTGGGCCTGGCTGCAGGGTGAGAAGGGGTGGGGGCCCAAGGGACCCAGAGGAAGGGGCCTGAGTGGTGCTGACGGGTGGGGGTGGTGTGCCCAGCTGCAGGCCATGGTGCATGGGGTGACCACAGAGGAGTGCCAGGCGGCCCTGCAGAGCCACAGCTGGAGCGTGCAGAGGGCTGCCCAGTATCTGAAGGTACCATCACCTCCTGCCCACTCTGGCTTTCAGGGACCCTGAGGACTGTTCTGCGGCTCTCCTCCCACTCTCTCCCTCCCTACCCCCACCCCCTTCCTCTGCCCCGCCCTGGTCCAGCGCCCTGCCCTGGTCCAGCGCCTCTCCGCCCCAGTGTGTCCCATGGCAGCACCCTCTGCTCCCCAGGTGGAGCAGCTCTTTGGTCTGGGTCTGCGGCCACGAGGCGAGTGCCACAACGTGTTGGAGATGTTCGACTGGAACCTGGAACAGGCCGGCTGCCACCTGCTGGGCTCCTGTGGCCCTGCCCACCACAAGTGAGCAAACCCTGCATCTGCCGTCTTCCTGTCCCCGGGCTTCCTAGAGCAGCCACCCTGGGAGTAGCCAACATTGCACGGCCAGACACAGGGCCCCAGGCCAGGAGAAGGGAGGGGGTCCCAGTCCCACAAGACAGGCAGTTCTCGAGGAAAACAGTTTCTCTTAAGCACATTTGTCTTGACTTCATAGCTTCGGTGTTCAGATGAACTAATGAGTGAGAGGAATCGGAGCCACTCTGGTTGTAGGGGGCTTGCTTCCTAATCAGGCTCTAGCGAGCAGCAGTTTAGGATCCAATAATTTAAACAAATACTTCTTACCTCCTCATTTCCTATTTGTGTTTAAAATAACACCTAAAGTTTTAATGCCTTTTTAAAGGAATGTCTAATAAAAAAAATCCATTACTTTTCCTATAAAAAATGTATATGTAATCTGACATTAATATATAGATGTATATTAATAGCAAACTTGATGTAGAGTGTAAATACCAATGAAAGTTTTATTGAGTCAAAAGTGAACTTCTACCCTGGGAGGAAGTGCTGGCGGGGTGTGGGGTGTCAAGAGTCCCCTGGCAGGACAGCCTGATTGGAGCCCAGCGCCCTGTTCACATATGGTGTCAACTTATGCTCCTTTCCTGATCTCTCAGGGTACTCATCTGTAACATGTGTATCAGTGTTAGTTCCAACCTTATAGAAATTTTTAGAAGAATTAATGAGGGATGCCTCTGTCATACAGGACGCTGTCCATCACTGAATGTTAACCGTTACCTTGTGGTTATTCTTACTCATTTGCATCAGTTATTGATACACAGTTAGCTTATTAAAGAAGGCATACAGAATGATAAATTCCAATGTTATTGCCTAGAACCACCCATTTTCAACTCCTTTGGCCAGCACCAAGAGGCCTTCTCGTACCTGCTCACCCTGGACCTTCCATCCTCTTGCACTGACCCCTTCTGATGGAAGGCTTTCTGATTGTTTCCCATCCTTTAGGCGCTGAGATGCCTGAAGAGCCAGAGGATCTGCCCTGAAGGAATCACTTAAGCTTGTCCGTCTGAGGGGGCCGGGGAGACTCCCTGCCAGGCCTGGAGGACCTGCTGCACCCACGGCCCCCAGTGGCAGAGTGAGGCCACGGCAGCA